>NC_088345.1:45575000-46775000 GCF_036884655.1 Musa acuminata AAA Group | reverse complement strand
GTTGCTGATATAGCTGAAACCAGCATTTGTGACACCAATAGAAAATAAACATAGTTTTACTATCCTCACAGTCATACTTAGCTCTGCATTTAGTTCAGGTTTAACGAGGGTTAAATTGAAGGATACTAATAATGTCAAGAAGGAACTGAACCCAGATAATCAGGACTAAATTAACCCACTTAATATAGTGAACTAAAATAACAATCTCTTTTCTCATTCTCTTTGCTAATTCAGACAACTCTATTAGCGAGCTGCATCGAACCAAATAAAGAATAATTAAATTTAGTTAATCAGGCCAGAGTAATTTAATCATGCTTATCAGGCTAGAGTTATTTAGTCACGTTAGCAAATCCAATTTAAATTGTCCTCATCCACCATTGACCTAAGAGGTCAATACATTGCAGGTGAGATTAACTTTAGATGGAAATATGAAGTAGCCAATTTCTGACAGCTAAAACTAATGGTTGCCAACTTATCTCTGAGATACACATTTCAATATTATTATCATTTCATTATTCACCCAAACAAATTAGAAGCATCAAATATAAACATAATAGTCAACATATGTGAATCTGTCACAAGATAGATTATAGATAGTTCAATACTATTTTAGTTTAATTATTTTCATGAAAGCACCGTATATAACCATAATGGTCTAGATATGTAAGCCTATCAAATCTGGTTAGGTAGCAAAGGAAGAATATTTTACCTTCATTATATGATAACCAGAGTGGCATGTATTGATATCAATTGTTAACATGTGACTAATCGAATTACAAGAAAGTTTCAAATGATGTTTGGCATTGTTGTTAACATGTGACTAATCGAATTACAAGAAAGTTTCAAATGATGTTTGGCATTGTTCTTACATATATTTAGAAAAAGGAAATATTACTTTTTTTTCCTATTTTATTATATAACATCTAATTGGCATGTAATGACATCAATCCAAAGATCGCAAACTCACTGCAAAAAGAGTTTTAGATGAATAGTTGATGATGTTTAAATATTGTCACAAGACTCACGACGACATTAAGCTCCAATAGTATTAATTTACTAGTCATTTAAGTACCCTGGTGTATATTATTTGTTGATTATATTATTTTAGTTGATAAGAGTTTAAATGAAATTAATTCGAAACTTGAGTTATGAAGACAATCTTTAAAAACTTGATATTTTAGGTTCAGAAGGATAAAAATTAAATAAATAATATAGAATTTTAGTAATAACAATAAAAGAGAGGAGAATATAGTGAAGTGGGATGAGCATGAAGTTTTATTACGTAAAAGTTTTTAGTATCTTGAATCTGGAGAGATTAATAAAAATATTATTTATAAAGTAAAAACATGATGGTTACAGTGGTGGACATTAGGAATCTTGTGCAACCATTGGGTATCTTTGAGATTAAAAGAAAAATTTTATAAGACTATTATTAGCTCAACAATACTTTATAGTTTTGAATGCATCTAAGAAGCAACATATACAAAATGTTTATATTACTAAGATGAAAATATTGACGTGGATGTGCAGAGTAATTATGAAAGATAGAAAAGAAACTTTTTCATTCGTAAATAATCAGGTGTTGCTTCAACAAAGGATAAAATGAAAGAGAATTGTTTCAGATGGTACGAACATATGATCCGGAGATCTACAGATGATATAGTTAAAAGAGGTGAAATTATTAATATTAGTGGCATGCGGGGAGATATAGAGAAATCAAAAACAAATTTAATAAAAACTATAAATAAAAATTTAAATACTAATTTTAGTCTTTATGATCTCAATGACAATAAAAGATCCATATAGGCAAATAGTTTGGAATTTACAGTTTTATTATTGTCGTCTCAGAGGCAATCGATTGTAAGAGTGTCCTGATAGAATATAAATGCAGGAGGTATGCATTTAGAAGCATTTAAACAGACCCTCGAAAAGATCCATAAACAATTAATTGCTACATAAACCCAAACTAGACAAGTAGACCTTAAAAGATCTGCAAAGTAAAACAGATACTTGTCATTAATAAATACTGCAGTAACTTAATAATTCACACAATACTTCGCTAGTACATACTAGAAAACAAAATTAAAATCACTTGAAACACAATGCTGATCCCATACATGCCGTACTACTAGCCAACAATGACAAGGAAGGAGAATTCACAAGACTCTAGCTAGAACACTATGATCAACATGAGTGACCAAGCAGCACTTACAACAATGTTCTAAGTTCTAACTAAACTAAAGAAGAACTATGCAATACGTTAAAGGTAATTAACCTAAAATATAAGCTACTACACTTATCCCTAGTTAGAACACTATGAACAACATGAGTGACCAAAAGAAGTAGCACTTACAACAATATTCTAAGCTCTAACTAAGCTAAAAGAGAACTATGTAATATGTTAGAAGGTAATCAACCTGAAATGTAAGCTACAGTTCTCAGCTCTTGTGGGCATCCATCAGAAGCTCAGATATCTCCTTCAACAAATCGAGCCGCTTCGCCCACAACTCCATCTCGGCCTCGCACTGCTTCCTCAATTTCTCCTCCAGCAACTTCCCCTTGGAATCATCGATTAGTTTCAGTTTCTTCTCCAAGAGCACGCCCGACAAGCACCGCCCGTACTCCGCCACGGCTTCCCTGATGAACGGATACTTATCGTCCTCCCTTCCCGCATCATCATCCTCCTCGGTGGCAGCGGGGGCCACGTCCCCGTTTCCGTCCTCCTCGGCGTCCCCATCGGCCTGCTTGGCCTCCTCGCCCCATATCTCGGCGGACAGCTCGCAGATGCGCCGGTCGTGGGCGGTGACAACGGCGGAGGAACCAGCGGCGGAAGAGTGGACGAACTTGCTCTTGAGGCGCTTGAGCTTGTAACCGACCTGCTCGGGGGTGAGGTGGGTGGCGATGGAGGTCTTGATGGAAGCGAAAAAGGCGGACATGGTGGGCTGCTTGGGAAGGGCGCCGGTACGGGAGCGAAAGGCAAGGGCGCCTTCGAGGAGCGCGACCTCGTCGGGCTCCGACCACACCTTCATCTGCCGGAGGCCGGAGGGGCTCCGCCCGCCAAACTCGCGGGGCTTCCTCTTCCGCCCGCTCCGCCTGGACATGGCCGCCGCGGCGGAGGCCGGCTCGTCGGGTCCCGGGATGGGCTTCGAGGAGGAAGGATTCAGGGGGGCCGAGCAGCCACCGGGGCCGCCGTTGGTCGACGGTGAGTCCTCCGTGGTTGACGGTCGCGGATCGGGCGGCGGAGGATCGAGAGAATTTGGGGGCGTCAAGGTAGGCATTCGGAGCGCTCGTGACACATCCCAAACAGGTCACGACCGTCAAATAATCCAAACGGGTCCGGCCAAATGTCGAGTGTTGAGTCTGGTCCGTGTTTGGTTCGTCCGTTCCGGTAGAAACCAACGATCACGAAACTCATACTCTTCTCGCATTTATCGCTGTGTCCGACGTGGACGGTGGGACCCTTTGTTTTGAGTGGGTGAAAAGTGAGCTCTCTGTTTGATTTCATACACCCGAAAGAAAAAAGAATATTTCGCCCACCGTGGGGCTCGAACCCACGACCACAAGGTTAAGAGCCTTGCGCTCTACCTACTGAGCTAGACGGGCTTATGACATTTCGTCAAAAATAATAAATATATAGTATACAAAAAGGTAATAATGACATCAACATAATACTAAGAGAAAAAATTAGTAGAATATGTGATATAATTCACATAGTTCAATATAAAAAATGGTAATGAATATAAAATTAATATAATTTTTTTTCTTCTGATCGAATGATACAGTGACAAATGAATTCAAAGCACATTTTAAGGCACTTCCATTTAAGAAAGAGAAATAAGTAAGATTGTTTATCGATCGATAATTGATTAATAATTTATTGATAAATATTTTAAATGAATGCCATTAGAATCAGTATATAATTTGCTATATGATTATGAAAATATTTAGTTGGTCCTGAACTATCAAACGAAACAATAATATAATAATCATCTATCGAATGAAGTCAAGACACTCAAGTTTATGGAAGAACAGGTTGTAAATAATTATGATTTTCTAATAATTTGATTCGAATAACAGGAATATGGAAATCAAGTAACTTTATTATCATTGGAAGTACGAGAGTATTTTTACCTCTCGACTTAAATGAATTTACAAGTTATTGATGCTTTTAGAGATTAATTGTTAGTCATATTACACTAAAATTCTCCTAAGAATAACAATATATCATATCAAAAAAATGATCATGCATTTGATCGATTCGATTCACCGATTAGAATCTTATACCATTAAATTCTTATTTATTAAAAAAAATTAAGCAATTTACCAGCAACAGCTAATTCAAATATGGCATCCCTATATTTAGGTTTTATCGAGGGTTATATGAGCAATTCAGATTGGATCACTTTTATCAGGTCAGACTTCATTCGATTAGTTAAAGAATATAACTAAAGTATAACCAAAGTATTTAGTATCTTTTTCATCAAACGAATTCAAAATTATTTGCAACTATATAATACTATTCAAAATTCTTTAGAACTATGGTATATCATTTCATTATTTTTTTATTTTTTATAATTTTAGGATGAATAAATTTTTAAAGATGATGTTTTAGGTTAAATCGATTATCAATCTAACTCATTGATTTTTCATCAAATCTATCTAAACTTCTTCACAATTAATAGGGTGAGGTAATAATATATTTAGTAATATTTTAATTTATGAATATAGAGTAATTAATTTTTTAAATAAGATATTTTTGTATTAAATTTGTGATCGAATGTAACTCTATAAATTTTTATCAAACATATCCAAACTCCTCTCGGACTATTAAGGTGAGATACTAATACGTTTATTATTATTATTTTTTATTTTTATATATTTTAGGATGATTAATTTTAAAAAATATAATATTTTTGGATTGAATATTTGATCGAGTGTAACTCTTTGACTTTTTACTAAACCTATCCAAATTTTTTTAGAACTACCAAGTAAATATTGATATTTTTATTATTTTTTATGAATTTAAGATGATTAATTTTTAAAATAAAATATTTTTACATTTAATCTATGATCGAATGTAACTCTTTGAGTTTTTTTATTTTAAGATAAATTTAATATGATTAATTTTTTAAATAAATTTTTGTTTTTGTGTTTGAACATGTAAGCGAGCGTAACTCTAGTGTAATTCAAATTAATTTTCATCAAACAAATATAAACTTCTCCGAAACTACTATAACTTAATTCTAAGATACATAACATCATTTTTTATTTTTTTTATCATGATTAAGTTTTCAAACATGATGTTTTTGAATCGAATATATACTCGAGTAGAACTTGAGTTAATTTTCAACAAATCAATGTAAACTTTTCTAAAACTATTATCATATTATTATAAGATATTTAGTATAACTTTTTTTTTATTTATGATGGATTAAATATAATTTTAATATAAAAATATATTTTTTTAATACACATATAGCTATATAGCATGATATTCATCTATTGAGATCCGAGAAGAAAAATACGAGAAAAAAAATATAAATAAAGATAAAATAAATAATAATAACAATAAAGTCGAAAGTTCCAACAATCAAAAGATTGGTTACATCAATTTTTTTTATTATTAAAATCTGTAAAATAAAAAAAATGAGAAAAAAAAGAAGAAAATGAATTATGAAAGATAAATGTGATGATAACAACGAGTAATGGTCTCACAATAGTGCAAAGAGGGAGAACAATCATGCTTATAACTTATGATGAACCCTAAAATCATTACTCATTCCAAAAGAAATTTTTGATCTGATATATAAATAAATACATAAAAAGAAAAAGAAAAAAAATAATATAAAATTTATTTTTTCATAATGGTTCTTCTACCTCTATAATTCTTTTTTCATCATGTTATTAAATCTGATGTAGCATAAGATAAATTCTCTAGAAAAGCTCCCAATTTTATATTTTTCCTGCATAGTGCCCCTCATATAAAGCCTTCTATAATATGGTAAATTTGTTTTTATTTCAAAGTTACTGTAAATTCATGTTAAATGGGGTATAATAAAAAAATAATTTCATACTTTAAAGGATTGAAATGTTTTAAAAATATAAAAAACAATCATTTAAACCTTTATTTTTAATATTATCTAAAAATTTAATTTTTTTTGGATTAGGTAAAATCAGAAACTTTTATATGGAATTTACTCTTCGGTATATTATTCATATATTTATATTTTTAATATAAGTAAATAAACACAGTTTCAACATGCGATCATTCAGTTTTTAGTATATAAGTAAATAAATACAGTTAATATATGTAAATAAATAAATAAATAATATATTTAGTATATTATTCATGTATTTTTAATCGTTGATCCAATGTTCCGAGATTTGATCGGTCCGGTCCGGTTCACGTGGTCATAAATAGACTGTTTGGTGCATATGGCCTGTCATAAGCCGGGCCGGACCGGGTTCGACTTGGATTAGCGTATCGGTTCCATCATTAGGCCCTTCGGCGTTGGGGTGAACGCGTCTTTGCCAAAGCTGATAGCCGGCGGAAGACGCAACAGAGCTCGGGCGGAGGGCGACAGGAGAGGCGATGGACAACCTGGGGTTGATGTGGGAGATCATGGGGCCGGGGATAGCTGGCGCCGTGTTCGGCGCAGGGTGGTGGTTCTGGGTTGACGCCGTCGTCTGCAGCGCCGTCAAGATCTCGTTCCTACATTACCTCCCCGGTGAACCCCCTTCACCTTCGCCCCCGCTGTTGATCTCTTTGGCCGTGTCTCCGTAACTCGTTAGATTTCGAATTGACCCCATCCGATGGCCAATATTTAGGAATTTTTGCGTCGCTTGCGGCTCTCATGTTCAACTGCGTCGACAAGAATGAGATCGGCTACGATTACTACTCACCTTATGGAGAGACCGAATGGAGGTATGATTTTTTCTCATCTGATCGTCTGTTATCTTTGATTTTGCCTGTGGATTTAGTTTTGCACATGTCAATGTGAAAAACCGATAGGTTTTGGACAAAAATTGTGGGGCTTTGGTAAGTGGGAGTCTTAATTTGGTGATGATGCAACTCAAATTGTTACAATTCTAACAGCCATGCTTCTGATGATGTACTTCCTGCTTCAGTTAGTTGAATCATATTCTAATAGTGTTAGTTCTCTATGATCCATGAACTCCTATTCAACTAATGTTAGTTTTCTACGAAAGCTTTTCTGCTCAACATTTTTTTAAGATTAGGTTAGCGACATTCAGTTACTTGGAAGAGTAGTTTTCAAACACTAACTAAAACCAACTTGTGGCTGTCAATATTTAAAAAATATTATGCCGATTTTGTTATGGGTTATGATCTATAACCACATAGTGTGTCTAAAAGCCACTCTCTCATTGTTAAATTATATCATGTGATAACTGTTATATGATGTCCTTCCTCATTTTGTGGTCGTGGAAATTCCTTCTCAGTAGGCGTCTTTCTTTGTCTATATTCTTTTGCCATTTTAATGGAGAGAAGATTGTTCTACCAAGAGTTATTCATAATTCTTGTAGATTATTTACTGATTGCAAAATACGAAAATTTCTATGACTTTGGGTTCTAAACATTCCATGATTATGATGCTCAGAAGATGTATATTTTTTTATTTTTTGTTTAGAATGATGCTTATAACTTCAGGTGAATAATGAACTGGTCAAAGCCTGTACAAGACTAGCTATCTCTGGCTGAGGAATTCCCATGACATCTCAATATCTCTTGTTAATTCATGTGAGTGAAGGAAGATGGCAGGATATTTGTAGTTCAGAGTGAGGGACTTAGAAACGAGGTTGTGATACTTGGGAGTAACAATTAGATTCAGTTTCTAGAAGTAATAGGAGGAGGTGAAGGGAAGAAAAAGAACATAGAAAAATGTGAAGAGACACTACAAAAATTGGTAAGCGTTTTATCTGCATAAGGAAAGAAAACATTTGAGATTTCAATTTCCATTGACTTTTTAAGAACTCTTTGATCGGATAAAGTGGCAGCCTTGAAGCCAGCATACACTATACAACTTTCTGCTTTTGGTGTTTGGTGCATTGGAAGTGGAAAGAAACAGAGAGATCCACCTTTAAAAGAAACTACTACTTTGTTCTTAATTTTATCTTGAAAAATTGAATTCCAAAATTGGGGAATTGAAACAAAATCTGGTGTGCAGAGGCACCAGTTTGGTTTTTAGAACCAAATCGGAATATTTTCAATTTGGTTCAATTAATTCAAAAGCCAAATAAACTTAGTTGATGTGATCTAATGTAACAAACTAGACTGTCTAACATAAGCTAATAAGCCAAAGGTGAATCCAATAGAATTGCCCCCACCAAAATTGTCAAACTGGTTCAACTAAGAATTACACCACAATAAACAAAATAAATCACTGAATCTTTTTTGGAAGTTGACTTTTGTGATAAAGAACACTTGTATTATCTAACTTGTACAGATTACATTGCTATGTTCAATCTTTATTTAAATTATACAAGAGAATTTCAATATATTAGTGTCAGTGTAACATTAATCTACAATTAGTTTTGTTTACTGAGTGTTCTTCTAACTTATATTTATTCTCACCTTAATTTCCTTATCCCTGAGCATGTTTAAATTCAATCTCTCAGTTGGAATCTGAAATGTCCTGTAGATATAACTTCATTGTAAATTTGCCAGTTTCTGGGAGCTACCTCACCCGCTTTTTAGGCTTCCTTTCTCCTGATCTATATCCCAATCTAATCTTGCTCATGATTTTATCTTCATTTTGATTTTGATATCGGCCTCAATCCTTTTTCCAATTTTCATTTTTATGATATTTCAAAAAGCTGTAGAACACTCATTATACTGATGTAATTGCAACACTTCTCCACTCTAAGGCTGAAACTTTTTATTGATCAATTGGGGCATCCTACGTGTACTTTGAGGGCGCTACTTAAGAGCTTACTTGCGATACATCATTTGATCATTGGGCTTATGTAGGGCTTATATCAAGCATATTGGAAACTTCATGTTGTTACAATCATCTGAAATTAATTTATTTTCAGCCTCAAAAGGACCAGTGTTGATTTGATGTGCATTGAAAGCTGAAACAGGTTTTAATTGAGATATGAGGTTTAACTTTGTTACCATTTGGCCAACTTCCATTGAAGGTTTGTAGCATTTGAATAATTATTGGCTGATATAAATATGGTCAAGATCCATGTACATGAGATATGACATAATTTTACTTTGGTTGCCAATGACCTAACCCGACCCTTGATCCTCTATCTTTTCCTAGGAAAGAAAGAAAGAAAAAGAAATATTTTCATTCATGAACAATAAGTTGGGATTTTTGGTTTTGTTGTTGTTGTATATAAACAGGGTTTGATTTGCTTTCCTTGTGGTTGCTACTGTAAATTTTAGTCTAAATTTTAGTTGAAGTTGTCAGTTTGCTGTAACTTCTTTCAATTTATCTTGTTCTGTTGGGTCTTCCAAAAGATAGCTCATTGACAGAGACATTAAATAGGTGTTGAAGAGGATGTAAAGTCACATCTCATGTTGTTGCAGCATCAATGGAGAAAACAGTGAATAGGTGTTGAAGAGGATGTAGAGTCACATCTTATGTTGCTGCAGCAGTCTTCTTCCTTTTCTTCTTCTAGCTTTCTTCCATGAAGCCTTATTTTGCAACATCTTATGTTGTTGCAGCATCAATGAAGGAGAAAACAGTGAATAGGTGTTGAAGAGGATGTAGAGTCACATATTATGTTTCGGCAACATTCTTCTTCTAGCTTTCTTCCATGAAGTCTTAGAGAGTCACCATTCTTTCATGATTGCTATTTGTTTTCCTTTGATTCCTTGTTGCTTGCTTCATACAATCAGATTTTGATTCAGAATTCTTTTTCCTCATTCCTAGTTTCATTCCTATGTGCCTTCCAGGAATCCTCACAGGTCAATAATGTTTCATGATTTTTATTTATTCTCCTTAGTTCCTCATTGCTAACTATGTTCTTTCTTATCTTGAATGAGTTCCTGTTGCTAAATTAACCGACAAATTGCACATATTTTCAAAATTCAACATTCTCGTCACATACTTAAGGACTTGTATGACTCTTGTGAATTAACCATCCATTGATTGCATATTGACCCTTCCCAATTTAATTAACAAGCAACATTCTTGGGAACTGCATTTTGGTGGCAGTATTTGTCTGAGCATGTTTGGACTCAAATGAGATATTTTTTAGGTTTTTCATTGTTCTGTGACTTGCAGTTGATAGAATGCTTTTTCTGAAATATTCTGTTCTGCTCCAATTTCATTTGAAGGATCATCTAGTGTTTCACGTTGTTTCTTTATGACTGATGGTTAGAATGCTTATTTTTCTGATAGGTGACATCAGAATTCTAATTTCTGTATACATCTTTAGGCTTGATGCAGGAATTGACTATCATACTTGTGTAGATTTCATTCTGTGACTGGGTCATGCACAAACTTTTCTTAGCAGATTATTCTGCTTGATGTGCATTAGTCCTGATCATGAAGCTTGATGTACAGATATTGTTCTGACGAGGTTTTCATGGTGGTTACATGCAACTGCATAATTTTAATGCTAATTTTGTACAGTTAAGCCAGTGGACTGTAAAGTGTATTTGATTACTTACGAATCTCCAATAGTTAGAGACTGTGTCCGTGTGAGGAGGCATTGAGCATGTGAATGAAGTCACCTCATTGGCTTGGAGACTTCTCAATGGTTATCCTGATTGAGTAGAGCAGAATGTGAAGTTTATTGCTGGGAAGTGGCATTCTTCTTGAAGCAATTGTGCAAAGGACTGTTTTTGCATTAGTTCCGAAATGTTTGAGCACTCACCATCTCTAGCAGCTGTCACAACTAATAAAAAGTTCAAACAACATCTGAAAGACTAGATACCATAGTTGACCGTCAGAAGCGTACATGATATTTTGGTTCATAAAACGTTTGCCTCACCGTGTAATCGCTTGCTTTTGGAATATGTTTAAGCCCTTTGTTTGCTGTTTCATTTCATTGTCCTAAATTTGTTGGTGGAATTTGCAGGGTGAAGCTCTGGCTTTTTGTGGCATATGTTGTGTCATTTGTTTCTTTAGCGGGGGCAGTAGGCCTGCTTGTTCAAGATGCTCTCACAGAGAAGAGCCCCTCGGTGTGGACTGGAGTTGCTGGTGTTTTGCAGTGTGTGTTTGTTTTGATAAGGTAATCCTCCTAAAACATATGCACATTGGATACATGGAATGTAACCTGCCACTGATGATGACCTAATTTGCAGTGGGCTGATATATTGGACTTGTCATTCCGAAGATTAAGTGGTAAGATCAAGAAGAATGTTTGTGCTCAGGTCTGCAATAACATGGATTTTTCTGTGGGAAGCCCTCCTTTCATGAGTAATTAATGTAGAATATACAGTCAAATGGTTTACGTAGAAGTACTTTGCATCTAAAGAGTTTGATTGTTTGCATACGTGTGTATGTGTAATTGGATCTCTATATGTTACAAGCTAACTTGCAATTTGAAATGCTGCAAGTGTTGCCCTTCGATTAGTTTTAGATGGCACAATCGTCTTCTCCTCATTTGAGCAACCACTGTTAAATGCATGTATGCCAACTACAGTTGATACATTAACGTCACCTTACAGCATGTTCTTAGATGTTGCAATCCGATGCCCTCTGTAGATTGGATAGTTCCATGTCTGATACCTTGACGCATCAATCACCGAAGGCCCACCAAAAATACTTGCATAAGGACCAATAGAACATGTTCTAGCCGTGCACTTGTGGCCATGGATATTGACACTTATTTTTGTGCCATTTGGGACTTTTGGGCGGGGCCAAGAACAACAGCTCATCACGCCCAACCCATGAAAGAGAGGGTGGGAATCTTCCGTTGCTCGGCAGGGGAATATTGCATCAGTTTGCACTCTTATCAACACACCTTAATTTATTCGCCTTGCGGTGCCGAATGCCCATCGTTGAGGTCGTCGGATGCGGCCGCTCTCGTTTTTTTGGCTCTTTGTATTAAACAACATCGAGAACGTGAAGGTGGCACGAGCCACAAGTAACATTTCGCTAAACCCAATCTCAAGACAAGTAACCGATGAGCGCCAACGCAAAGTGCCAAAAGACTTCCCTCATCTTCTTTCCCTTCGGCTCCGCAACAGACGCGAAAAAGAGAACGAATACGATAAACGATACCCGAGCAAGAAACCCTAACCCTAGTTTCCCCCACCCGTCCCCGATTCCCGGCGACTGGGCCTCTCCCTTTCCGATTTAGGGTTCCCTCGATGACCAGCTGCCGTCGCTTCGTCGGCCCTCGGCCTTGAGCGCCGCGCGGTGGCCCGGGCTTACGATGATGGGTAGAGGCTCCGTTGATGTTCCTGCGGAGGCGGCGGTGCCCGGCGTGAATCTCTTCGCGCAGACCCGGAAGGCGCTCTCGGTCTCCTCCCCCTTCGACCCCGAGGAGTCCGCTCCCCGGGTCCCGACGCTCCCCTCGGGCTTGGCGTCCTTCCTCCTGCGGGGTCCGGACAGCCACAGGAAGCACAAGAAGTCCCACGGAGAGGCCGCCGAGAAGCCCTCGGGGCACGGGACGCCTCCGACTGTGTGGGATGTGACTGAGGAGTTCTTCCGACCGGTTACTCTGTCTGATATCGATTTGTTGGCGCCGAAACTCCCATTGTGTCCCGGCTTGCTGGATTCGTGCTTCACCATGCCGGTGTTTGATAATGGGGTGGAGGATGACAAGAAAGATAGTAAGGCGGATACTTGTGCAGCTGAATTGAGTTCCATTACATTGTCCAAGAAGGAGGAGGTGATTTTGGAGCAGCAAATTGAGGAGGTGGAGAAGGTTCAGGCAACTGAGGAACTTCCTCCCATGGAAATAGATGAGATTGTGACTTCTGTTGGTGATGCAATGCCGATGCAAACAGTAGGAGATGATGATAATCTGTCTTTGCATTGGCTTTTGGGGTCGAAGAAACAATTAGTTCTCTTGGCTGAGCGCGCTGATAAGAAACGGAAGCTCTTGGATGGAGATGCTGGCTTGGATAGGCTGTTACTGCTTCCTCATTCACACACAGGAGTTAATCTCTGTGATTTCTGTTGCTCCATAGAGAATGGAGTGAAGAAAAATAAGTTTCTTCGTTGCCATTCTTGCAAAGTTGTGGTGCACCAGAGATGTTATGGAGTGCATGAGGTTCCAGAGGGGGTTTGGCTGTGTGCTTGGTGTAAGCATTTGGAGACAGCTGGAATAGTTTCAAAGAGAGACGGTGATGACCTCAGTTCAAGGCCATGCTTGCTTTGTCCTAAAGATGGTGGAGCACTGAAAACAGTGACAATGGATCCTTCCCTTAGCCCGAGTGATGGTGCTGCGAAGTTTGTGCACTTGTTTTGCAGCCTATGGACACCAGACGTATATGTGAAAGACACTTGGGCAATGGAACTGGTTATGAACATGGGAGGGATACAAGATAAACGCAGGAAGTTAGTATGTAATGTGTGTAAGGTGAAGCATGGTCTATGCATAAGATGCAGCCATGGTAAGTCTTCCTTCTATATTTTTTTTAATCTTCCTTTTAATTTTAGTACACCTTTTAGTGTCAAATTTCTCTGTGGTTTTTGTCTGATTATGTGGGTGGTAAATCAGGTATCATTTTCTGTGAGCTTTCCTTTTTGTTCTGATTATGTGGGTGGTATTGTTTGTTACTACCATTAGTGCCATGTAAATTTACTTATTTCTTATCAAAGTCTCGTTTATGAAGTGATAAGATCAATGTTCTTGAAGTGGCCATGATATATAGTCAATCAAGTGCTTCATAGTGCATAATAAGTATACAGCCAGATACTTAGTACCCAGTAGAATCTTGAAACAATTTACATCAATGAGTGCCAAAAGAATATGATGTAATTTAAAACAATAAACAGGACATAGACCAACTCAAGCTATTTAATTATGACAAGACACTTGAGGGTTTTATGAAGGAACTTAATGTTATGAAGGTTTTAGATATTAACAAAGTTTTGTCAATTGTCATGTGGATGTACCACAGCTTAGAAACCAATTGTTGTAGATTAGTTATGAAATTGCTTAATGGGAAGGAGGAAGCGACATAATGATCTATGTTGTTGCAGAAACTGCTTATTTAGCCACATAATGAGTTAATGTGGCCTGTATATGTGACCTCATGTACATTCCTAATAAATAACAATGTTCACATTAGGTTTATGCAAGGTGGTTTTATGACAGCTCACATGCAGCTTCTTGAGCCATAACATTGGGAAACTGGACAAAATGAATACTTTTATATGTGGGCCAATGATGATTGATGTTGAAATTATTAATGTACTCACTTCTTAATAAGTTTACTTGGTTTTCAGTTCTACAGTTTTCCAGTTATGATATCTGGTCCAGTTGGGATGTTTCAGGGACATGCAGAACATCTTTTCATCCTTTGTGTGCAAGGGAGTCAAATCATCAGATGGAGATATGGGGAAAGTTCGGATGCACTAATGTAATTCTTCATTGTTTCCTTCCCTACTATATTATCTCTGGACATTGCATCTTATGGCACGTCAAAGCTAACCTTTTCTTACCTGATACTTATGTAGGTTGAGTTGCGAGCTTTTTGTTCAAAGCATTCGACTTTTCAAGATATGGGTGGTGTTAAAGACACAAACAATCTTCTATTGGCTATTGATGATAAGAAATTGGTACCAAAGCTTTCATCTGCTGTTCTACCTACTAAAAAGTTACCAACGTTACAGCTTACTCCCAATAAAAGAGATCAAATCATGATGCAAAATGAAATTGCAAATTTGAACTCAGAAAAGATACTCCAAATGAAGCCTGATGAGCAGGATGCCTTAGTTGATAGGCTTGATTCCAACAGTGGTCAAGCAGGTACAATTGCGGAGATGGATACTGATGGAGCTGTTGATAGCAAAAATATTAAAAGAAGTACCTATGATGTCTCTGCAATTCTGAGAAAGGTTTTTGTCTGGGAAACTTAAGAGTTTCTACTTTATGTTTTACAAGGATGCAATTTCGGTGGAATGCTGCCACATAAATATATTAAAGATTTTCTTTGTGCAGCTAATTGATCAAGGTAAAATTAATGCCGATGATGTTGCATCAGAGATGGGCATCTCATTGGACTCCTTACAAGCGGCTCTTATCGTATGTGTGAAATGCATATTTGTTCACTTGCTTATGTCTTTTTTTAGTTTTAAATATTTTACAAATTTGACAGGGAGAAACAACGTCCTTTTCACCTGGGTTAAGGTTGAAAATCATCAAGTGGCTTCAGAGTTCTGTACTTACACCAACTTTGCAACCATCAAAAGTTAGGAATGGTCCTGTGATATCATCAGATTATAGAGTCACAAAGTTTGATGGACTAAATGATGCTAAAATAGAAGATCCAGGAAATAATCCAGGTGGTGATGTCACAGGTGTTGAAGTATCGGATGCTGTTCTTGTTAAGTTGTTGCCACCACGGAGAAGAACAAAAAGCAACATCATGATATTGAAAAATAACAAAGCATTACGTTCATCTGGACTGGCTTCTGTTTTGGAAAATGGTAATGGGAAAATAGTTGATGAGATTGACGACATTCAAGTTGTCATAAGCGAAGATATGAAAGGAAATATTAATGAGAGGATATGTTCTAGTCTCCTTATTGGATTGTCAAATGACCAAAAGCCTGTGGTGATGGTAAAAACTCTAATTCACAAGTTCAAAAACATGTTGCATTTGTTCTTAAGGATTAGCTTGGTGTTGATTTTACTTTAGAAAAGCGTGCAAATTCTGGAATGTTTGTTTGCAATTCTTCCATATCCATCTTAGTTTTGCTTCATATTAACTATTTACTATTGTGTAATGCATTTTAAAAATTTCCTTGAATAATTTGCCTTCAAAGTGTTGATCAGGTTTGGTCCAGTTTTCAAGGGCCTAGATCCAACACAAACAGTGATTTTACAGTTTGCTGCAATTTTGAATAAGGCTTGAATGCTATTCAAATTATTGCCGAAATAGAAGAGCCATAACCAGTTGCACTCATTGCTTCAGACATTAAATCCAAGTAAACTTTCTCTGTGGTTTTAGTTTAGGTAACCATTACTTGTGGGTTTTAATTCACTGTGTAACTATAGTCTGCCTTTGGCAAGGAATTGGAGATGGAAATGCATTGTTGATCGTATTACATATGGAGAGGCACAAAGGGAGGCAGTTTGGATTTGAAATTAATCTGGTTAATGAAGGTTAGTAAGGGATGGTGCCGTTGTGCTTGATGAGTTAGGTGAGTGGGATTGTAAGATAATGACTCAACTGTGACACAGATAATGCTTCGTCGGTTAATCAACATTTTCCAACACTGTCATTCTAACATAATCATTCTGCCCATTCATTTACCTAGAGAGAAAACCTAGTTATTTGCTAGAAAGAGAGTGATAGGTCGGCTTGAATTTCTGATGACCACACACAGTTTACATGGACCAACGTTTAGAAAGGTTTTACATGGGTTACAGTTTAGAATGACTTCTGACCTTGTTGTATGTCTGTGTATGATGCACACCATCAACCAGTTACAACTTTAGAGCTGATTGTGAGCTGGCAAGTGATTTTTAAAACAAATAGTACACTGAAAAAGGTAAAGATTTTAATATCTTTTCTTAATTGAGTTGGTGGTTAGTCTTAAGGAGAAGGAAGATAGGGCTGGTGGCAGCAAGTAGGCTGGTGCTAGGGATGTCATTGGGGCGGGGTGGGGAGTGCTTCCCCCATCCCCGTCCCTGTCTCATCCTCCATCCCTACCCCATTACCCATTTATACGGGTTGGGGACGAGAACCGGGAATCCCCATTAGGGGTGGGGAATCCACGGGTTTTCCATATTCTCTTAATTAATTCATTCTATTTTTTAAAAATAAAACTATTATCAAAATTAATTAACAAAACCAAAATTTACAAATAATAATAATTGTTGACTGTTGAATTCTTTCCTCTGACATGCAGGTCGCGTCGCGGGGGGATGTTAATATTGTTTCATCTAGTTCAATCAAACCAAATAGCTCGTAGTTGACTCACGATCGACTCAACCAAGGCTCAACCCAGTTTGATTTAAATCAAACAGGCCAGGCTTTCGGGCCTAACATCTAGGCTCACATATTGATGGGGCAGAGATGGGTACAGCCGTACAGGGACAGAGTGGGAGTTCTTTACCGTCCTCGCCCCATATCTGCGTGGGTAATAAAAAAAACCCTGTTCCTGCTCCAACCCCCAGGTCCCCACGGGCATAATTGACACCTCTAGCTGGAGCAAGGGGCTTAACGGTGTTTGACCGGCGATGCTGCAGTGAGGGGGCAAAAGAGCAAGGCTTGAGAGGCAACAAATAGATTGGGTAAAAGGGTAGCATTGGGCAAAAGAAGATGACTGAACAAAAGTTCTATTTTTCACCATATCTAGCTTATGCCCATGCAACTCTGTGCCTCTTTCGTATGGGCATGACTAATCATATGAAAGTAGAGAGAGGTGGATGTCGACCATCTATAGGAGAATACATAACAGAGTTAGAGATTTGGAGACTCAGGAAATTGGTTGAGAAGTCAAATCTACTAGGCAATATTTTTTAAGGTTTACAGTTGTGATTTGGTTTTAATAAACAAGAAAGCTAGCTGTAATTATAAACCATAATATGAAAAATTTCAAAGCCCAATCCTTTTTTATGCTTAAATCAGACCAAATTATATTAATCCCATATTGAATGAGGACAAAGACTTAGATTGAGTTATAAGGGCCTAAGGGTAGTACTACTGTGAGATTGACTGAAGTATTTTAGGTTAGTAGTCCAAACTTTGTAAGTTAATAAGTCAGTTATCCCATTAGGTTGGTTTGGATCAATTGTTCTTAGAGCCGACCTAGTATTGGATATGGTAAGGAACTCTAGTAGCAAAGGATTACCCGTAAATGAGGCTAGATAGCACATTATGACGTGATGCCATCTTTGGGTTAGGCCTCATGTTTGGTAAGGTTTGATTATGAGCTATATTAGGTCATTGACAAGGATATTAAACTCTTAGATGGGAGAGATTGTAACGTCCAGGTTTAGTCCTATATTTGAAGTGAGCAAAGACTTAGATTTAACTGTACTGTTGCTAGCTTGGCTTATAAATATTTTGGATTAGGTTTAAGCTTTGTTAAGCTCAGCAAAATCAATGGGTCAGTGATCCCATCGTCGAAGCTCTACACAGGGACCCATCTTGAGTAGGTACACATTGTCATGGATAACTGATAAACTGGAGATTTAGATATGTGGGTAATTGTAAGAGATAGTGTATTCAAGCTTATGAATTATCTCCAAAAATTATCCATTCATGTTGCTGGATCTGCTACCACACATCCCGGTAGATTGTGATATTTTAGTCCTGCATGTTTGATTAACGTCCTTTCTCTTGAATGAAGCATATTCTCCTGCACATCATTCCTGATTTTGATTTCCAGAAATGATAAGTAGGTGTTTCTCCTTTGAGTGGTAGGACATATAATGCAATTTTGTTCATTGATGAGACACATACTGTTATAAGCTAATCTTTATAAATGTTAATTCTACAGTTACAGATAAGATATCTAATGCTACACTTGATTCTCAATGTATTAGGCATGGTATACTGGTTGCTGATTGGCATGGGATGGGTCCTGTGCCAATTATGTGCAGTCATGTGCCTCAGGTTTTTTGGGAACTTGGATCGCGTCACGTGTTAGTGCACAGCATGGCAGTGCTGTGCAGCCCTTGGCTTGTGTAACCATATGGTTACTTGCCCCTGCTTTGAACAAGAGTGTATAAGATAACCATGCAGTATAATGCAAGTACAGTGATGTTGTTTTGTTGTCAAGATGTATCTTTAGTTCATAAAATGCTTATAAGTAAGAATGATTAGATAAAGTAATACTGTGGCAATGTATGCTGAGATGATATTTATAGCTTCATTTTTTTTGCCACTGTTTTGACTTTGCAAATTATTATCTGAACTTCTTTTTGGTGTAAAACTAATTTGGCTTTTCTTTTTTCTGATAACAACTTAATTGCTCATTCTGAATTGACTTTTTTATAACTTGATTTAAAATATTTTTCTTATGTACGCAACACTAATTTCAACAGACTCTGGAAGACACATCTAAAGCTGAAGATTCTGTCCCTTCAGATCCAAATCAAGGGCAGAAAAGTATGTTGTGTCTATACATTGTTATATCTCTTTATTTGTATCCATTCATTTGTCACTTAGTGTCTCCATTCACATTATCTTGATTGTTGGAAATAAGGCATATGTATTATCCTGTGCAGTCATGATGATGATGTTGTTTGAAAATTGATGAACTTTTTAGTTTATTGCAAATAAGAAAGAATTCTCATTTTCTTGTTTTAGAAAAGAAAATGCTACCTGGAGATTGTGACACTATTGTTGGAGTTAAAAACTAGCATCTTTAAAAATGTTGGTGGCTTTTGTGTTTTCCTCTTCCTTAGTAATAGACTTTGCATTTTGCAGCAATAAGTAGATAGTCCTCTTTTTTAGGCAAAGACAGGAGCCCTGCCAGCTTATCTCATTTAGAAGATGAAATAAGAGAAAGGTTGTGTGACAAAAAGAAAGGCGACTAAGAGAGGAATGGAGAAGGCCGAGATATGATGCAAGATTTAGAACAAGCAGAAAATATTAAAGTTATACAAGTGTTGATGTGAGACAATTTTAATACATTTATCATTTTAATGAATTTTATTAGCTTAGGGGTATTTTATTAATATTGTAAGCTGCTAAATGCCAATACATTCCATAATCAAACATTAGTTATCAATGTTGTCTAAGGACAAAGAAAGAGAAAGCCAGCTAAAAGGAGACAAATCTTAGATTGTTCGAGGACTCTGAAGAAAAATGAAGTCTTGGATTTAATTGAAAATGTCATTTTAACAAGGAAATTTTTCTTGATTGAGGAATTTAGAAAGGAGGTAGCCTAGCAATCATATATTTTATCAATAAGGAAGATTGAGTAACAAAAAATAAATATGGAAATACATCAGTAGTGCATATATTTTATCACATATATTTCTTCTGTGGCATAAACATTTTGCTAAAGCTTATGCTGAGGGCTCATGCAGATCCATCAGTAGCAAGTGTCAGGTCTAAGCTTGTATTGGAAATGTTAAAGCAGCATCGTATTGATCCAAATACATCTTACAAACTAATGCATAATAATACATTCTGCTTGGTTAAGACATCTTTATAAGTAGAAAGAGCTAAATTTCTATCGGCTTATAGCTAAATTTTGATATGGCAGTAATATGATTTTCACTGTATATTTATGGATAGGAAGCTCACTGAGATAGTAAACGGCGATTTATCTGATGCAGATGACATGGCAAATGATATTGAGGAGAAAGTGTCTTTTTTGCATTATGAGGGAAACCAAGCTGTTGATACTAATACCACGACTCAAAATACCATGCAGAGTGCTTATTCTAATTACTATGATGGTGAAGTTGATGTGGTGCTTTGTACTAAATCTTATCTTGAGTAAGTTTCTATTACTCTTTCTTGAATATTTCTCCAATGTAGCTCTTGAAAGGGTCAATCTTATTGATCATCATGGTGCCACTAGGAAGATAATTGCTTTATATATTTTTATATATTTGACTTTCTGGTTATGCAGAAATGGTGGATCTGGTTCTGTTTTTGTTGTTCATCCATTGATCAAGAAAAAGTTGTTGCACATGCAGAATTCTGAACTCTTAAAGAACAAGACTACAGATCCATTCTCTAATGGTAAGTCCCCATAAGGAGTCTCTACATCCAAGGCATGATTAAGTTTGCATGTTCTTTAAGTCATAATCTTTTGTTTGATAATTGCTCATCTGTAATTGACAAGAAAAATTATGTTTTGTCTACATATGCAGCCAAGTCTTTGTGTTCTTCCTGTGTCCAACAAGGATTGCTTTGTGCTGCAAGCTATACATCGGATGGTGCAAAAGAACTTGATCAGCTTTCTAAAGCTAAAAGCGTCGGTGTCTTGGACCTTTCCCCTGAAGATGAAGTGGAGGGAGAAATAATTTTCTTACAAGCTAGGCTACTCGATAATGCTGTTTTGATCAAGCATAATTGTGGTAGAGCATCTTATAATCTATAGTTTTGCCATTTTGTTTGTATTATCCTACCTGAAGCTGCGTATGTGAACATGTGATGTTGGTACAACATATATTGTGTTTTATTAGCATAAATATAAATTAAAAAATTTGTATTTGGAAAATTGTTTAGCTCTATTTCAGTAACTGTTCAAGTAGTATCTGTGATTTGTTTTATTTGTTATCTTTACATATAATCATTAAATTATTCTTTTTTTTCACTGTGCAGAAGATTTGTTGTTGAAGATTGTTGAGAATCTTGCTCATGAGCTAAATGCATTAAATAAACGCAAATGGGACCTAATCCTTGTCAATCAATTTCTTCGTGAAATTAGAGAAGCAAAGAAGCGAGGAAGGAAAGAGAGAAAGCATAAAGAAGCTCAGGCTGTACTTGCTGCGGTTACTGCTGCAGCTGCAGTTTCATCAAGAAACTCTTCATTAAGGAAAGATTCAAATGATGAGACTGTCTTGGGTACCCAGGAGGTGAAAGATTTACCTTTCTTGTTGGTGAATATATGTTCACACAAATGATCTGATTTCTTTGATTATTTTATTTTCTTTGCTAATAGACTCCCGTAAAAATAAATGCTGCGACTGGTATAGCTGGGTTACACCCCCCATTGGTTCCTCAAACAACTGAGGCTTTTAGGTCAACCTTTGGTAAATTATCATCAGCCAAGCATTCCATGGCTTTCCAGATGCCAGAGTTTTTAAAAGACAATGCCCTGTCCTGTGAGATTTGCATGCGAACTGAGACAATATTGAACCGGGTCTTTGTCTGTTCGAGGTGCAAGGTAATTGATATGTTCATCTTTGTGATTTCTTGGAATATTGATATTAAGGCCAATATACCTTGCAGGTTGCAGTTCACTTAGACTGTTACCGTAGGCTTAAAAGTCCAATTGGATCATGGAAATGTGAGCTATGCGAGGACATGTCACTGCCATCTACTAGCCCTAAAAGTCAAATAGACGGCAAGGGCACATCTGCTGTTGTAGCTCAGTGTGGCTTATGTGGTGGTGTAACTGGTGCTTTGAGAAAGTCAGCAGATGGACAGTGGGTTCATGCCCTCTGTGCAGAGGTAATAACCTTTTATGGTGATTTTCTAATAAATTTGTGAATCTCTTAGTCCATCAGTATTTCCTTATATAAGAAATTGTTTCATTTTAGTGGTTGTTGGAGTCAAGTTTCAGAAGAGGGCAAGAGAATCTGGTAGAAGGAATGGTAATTTGTTATTCTATAGTTTATTATTTGTATGTTCTTGCTCATTACATCTGTTTTCTATTATGCACCAAAGGGAATGTACACAAACAAATCCTGTGTTGCATCAATTGTTTCGTTGTGCTCACTGTTGCATGTAACAAGTGTAAATGTGGAATATGTTATCATTTATTCTTTACAGGATACCATTTCCAAGGAAAAGGACACTTGTTGTATCTGCTATCACAATGTTGGTGCATGCCTGAAGGTCTGCTCTCTTTTTTAATATGATGGAGCATGTTACAAATCAGATATCAAATTTGTGTCTTGATTATTTATTCTGTTCCTGATGCAGTGCAGCTATGGACACTGTAAAGTTACTTTCCATCCTTCTTGTGCTACTAGTGCTGGATTTTACATGAATGCCAAGGTCACTGATGACAACATACAACATAAGGCTTATTGTGGCAAGCATAGCATAGGGCAGAGGGAGGTAATGACATTATTCATATTGTATATCCCCTAATTTTTGTATAGCTTGAATGGACAAATGCGTGCTTCATCTGATCTTCTAATGATTAAATATTTGTTCAAGAAAAAGCAAACAACATTCAGCAGCTTATATTCCAGTGTGAACAACAGTGTCAAAATAAAGAGATTAAAAGAAAATCAAAAGGAAAGAGAGGGAAGTATCTTAATATTCTTAGGAGAAATGGAAGGCAGATCTAAGTCTCTTTCAATATATTAATTTCTCTCTATTCGAGACTTTTATCATTTGCAAGCTCATTTGCCCCCATACATAGTGTTTAACTAGATTTCTGAGTCTTCTGACTTCTGATCTAATTGGCAGGCTGATAACCAGCAATGTGGTTCTGAAGACATTAATAGCTTAAAACAAATACGGGTGAGAATGTGCTGTATCTTGAATCAGTTATTTTAGGGTTATTGGAGAGTTGTGCTGTTATGTTTTATGGCGTTTGATTCATATCACAAAGTGCTGCACTTATTCTTGGTTTTTGCACTGAAGTAAAATCCTTCTGTTTCTGTTAATATCGAGATCTTTTCATGAGGACTTTTTTTGTATAATCTGGAAACCAACACAAATATGTTGAAAGTTGTATTGATGAACAAAGTGACGGAGTTTGCAATCTTGATTCAACTTTTAAACTATAATGAAAAGAAGTTGTGAAATAATCTAGTCTATCGATGCCAGTGGTGTCTGTTTTGTTGAAATAAAAGATGATAACATCATGCTTGATAGGCCAGTAGCATAAAGTGTTGTGTAATCGGACAAGTCAGCAAATTGTACACTATATGCATGTAGCCAAGTGTATAAACTTGTCATTTATTTTAATTGCTTTGAAGTTTCAATTGTTATCCAACTAATTCTGTGCTGTTTGACATATCTGTCTACAAGATCTCAACGTCATTGTCAACAATGTGCAATTTTAAAGGATATAACCAACACAACATGCATAATGTAGTTCTTTTTTTTTTTTTTAATTTTGTATTTCCTTTTGTCTTTTAGAGCTTGTTAGTGATATAACAAATGCCTATACTTTGAAGTGATGGTATAGAGCATGTCCTTGCATAACACTGTTGTGTATGGTGTTGCTTTTGTGAGCGATGAAGTAGCTTTTCATTATTCCTTTTAAGATCCTTTTGAATATCACGAGAACTGAAAGTGTTCAAGATTTTTATATAATTGTTATTTTCAGTTCATAAGCCTACATAAAGTGTAGACCTATTCATATCCTGTTTTGGAAGAGATATTTGATCGAAATGGTATTGTTTATGTCAGCCGTCTTGAATAATTTTTTGTTTGTGCTTTTGATATTCTTCAAGGAAGAGATAAATTGCATTAATAAGTGTCTCAAGATAAGTTTAATATATGAAAGGAAAAGTCTTGAGAAGTGGAAGATTAAGGAACAATTTCTTTTTGTTGTCTCGAGGATATTAAATTGCAATAAAGAATTTGCAGATGGACTCGTTTTGTAAATTTTGTTCTTTTAAATTGAAATTGTATCTACTGGTTATTATATGCCTTGTAATGGAATTATCAAAGATGGTGGAGAACTCAGAAGATATCTGTAATCTGAAGATTCTTCAAAATATATAAACATGTTCATCTTCTTTTTTATTATTATTTTGTGTGGCATTTAGTTGTTTATGTGAGATAAACTGAGTGGATATTCTAATTGAGGTTTTACTACAGGTTGAATTGGAAAAATTACGTCTTCTTTGTGAAAGAAGTATCAAAAGAGAAAAGTTAAAGGTCACCATCTTTTGCTGACTACTCTTTTGTTTATATCTTTTCTTGTTTTTGCTTATCTGTTATTCTAAAGACAGCCTATCTCGACTGTGTTCAGTTATTTCTGTTACTTTTCAGATATTTCTAAGATCTATGTGAAGTAATGCATTATAGCTTTCTGGTCTTCTACAACCGTTATTTTGGAACTAGTTGAATGCATAATGAATTAACTCTTCAGGCCAAAACATCTGGCCTTGGCAAAAAAGTTATTAATATTTATCACAATGGTAAATAACTTCCGAGGAACTATGAATGAAGTGGCGTGTGCCTTATCCAGGCCCATACAGTGACGCATAACACTATATGCTTTAGATAGCTATAGGCAAAATTGCCTTTCTTTTCAGTCTTGGTATCTCTGAACTGATAACTTCCTCTATATTCTTTCTTTGAAGTGGTACAAAAAACAAACTTCTAATTGCAATCTATTCCATACGGCCAGACCTGGTGATAACTAGTATCTTGTATTCGGGCGTAGCCTTGAGCCTAGGTTAATTGATGTTCTCTACCTCCTTTGCAGATGCTACTCCTATCTCTTCTATTTCAGGCATGTCTTGGTTGGTAATAACTGTAGATGTTTCTATTTATCAATTTTATACGATAATATTTGATGCTTAGCACATCATGATTTTCTTAATTCTATATTTTAGTAAAACTAGAATATGAAAAGGTCAACTCGCTGAAGCAGCCTTAGACAGTGTTTGCCATTAGTGTCGATCGCATGACAAGTATACATGTAATATTTCCAAGGCGACATCAGAAATGGCCTTTGTACATTATGTATTGGTTAGTCAGTTAGATTAGGCTAATTAGGACCATACTTACCAAGGTCTCTAACTCCCTTGAACGATGTCTTGTGTCATGCATACTGGTTGATGGGACTTTTTCATCCCATATCATAAGACACCTTTTTCCAGCCAAGAGGGAGGAGGAGAGAAGCAAGAAGATGCAAGTGCACTCAGCTTTATGAGCCATGCATTGTGTGTCACTTCATGCTCGCCACTTGCCATGCAGCATTTGTGGCATAACGTTCCTGATTATGGCTCCACAGTACAATTGTGGCATGGTGAGACAGATGGGGGGATCAGAATCTTGTGATTCATAGGCACTAGATTCTGTGAGTGACAGAAATTGAATATAGGCGAAGAGCACAGAAGAAAAGAGAAGGAAGTTTAGGGAAGAAGCAGAAAGAAATAAATTAGAAGAAAGGAAAATATCTCCAGAAAGTGAGAGAGGATTTAAAATAGTAAAAAAAGACAAGAATTGGATGAAAAATAAATTTTCTTAAAATATATTTTTTGCAGTAGCGAAGTTCGTTTGGTTATAATGCACTTTACACACACACACACACACATATATATGTTGTGTGTGTGTATAGCAACCAGGCGAATCTTGACATGGAGTAGCAACTATAGACTACTCTTCTCGTACTGCATATAAAGAAATTTATTGTCCCATGTCTCCATATACCCATACCACACAACATACTGAACCTTGATCCATGTTTGGGCCAAATCAAAATTAGAGATTTGATTTGCATGTGATCTAGTTGGAAAATAAGGTACAACACTGCTCTCTTCCAGCAAAATGATCATGTAAGATGTGCCTTGTCTTAATATGGTTTGAGGTCATCCTCAGTTTTATGCTCATCCTGTCTAGGATTCTACCTTCCATCAGGATGGTCAGTTTACTACCACTCAGCCGTGGAAGTGCTATGCTGAATGTTTGGTATCAAGCATTTTGCAACAGGGTCAATGTGGGACACATTAACACTGTTTGTAATGGTGGATAATGAGAAAAGAAGTGTCAGTTGAACTCTTTCTCTTCTCTTCTGTTTTCTCCTCTCGCTGAGTAAGGAAAAAAATGGCATGTTGAAGGGGGCTTCGTTCTACTTCTCTTGATTTTTTATTAAAATATTTGTAAATTTTGTAGGAAAAATAGAATTTCTCCATCTTTTCCCTATTTGTTCTCTCCAATTTTTCTAATCTAAACAGAAGAAAGTTAAAATATTTGTTTTCAGTTTAGAAAACTTGGCATAACATTAGCATAACATGCATAAATGGGGCCAATGTATCTTTTTTATGCACTATCACCTGGGCACTTCAAATTTATCTAATTCCCTCTTACTAGATACCTGGATACTTGAAGATGCCCTCAACAAAGGGATTTATGATACCAGGGGCTATTATGCAGCAAACCTCTGAGACTTTATCAATTTCAGCATCTAACTTGAATTTTAAGTTAAACCTCATCTAAAATGTGTGCTAAATTGTCCAAGTGGTAGTCAGTACATGCGTAAATATATAAGATGCCTAATGCCACTGGCACATGCTAAATGTTTTCATCTGTCATTTTAAATTTTCATCTCTCATCATAAGTTTTGTTTTTTTCATTGTTGGTGGACTCCTGGATGCTAAGTATCCAATTCTAAGACCAAGTGCGACTTTTTTTATGGGTACTTAGTCCCATGGGCAACCACATCTTAAACACCACTGCCTGCAACTAATAATTCTCTCGTTTTCTTTAATATACTTTATTGTTTCTTTGTGTACAAGTATTATTTTACTTTCTATATTTTAAACCATGTTATGCTTGTATATAACTGCAAATCGATAACTAAGCTTTTAATTGCTGGATTAGCAATAGATTATTACTCAAAAATCATACGCAAGGACCAGAAAAGATACAAATTATTTACATGCCCAAAATAAGGTTCCTCATATGCATTCAGTATTCAATAGACAGCTGATACCAGATCATTCCAAATTATATGTTGTTTAAGGATTCAACTAGGTTTAAGTTGCTTGAATTAATCTTTTTAATTTTTCAAGTTCACATCAGCATTGGTTCTAGTTTTTCTTTGACGTGCACATGGTTTATTAACTAGTTGAATTTTGACAGAAAGACTTGGTTCGTTGTTCACATGACATACTTGCTTCAAGAAGGGATTGTGCTGCATACTCAGTGCTTGTAAGGAGTTCCTTCCAATCTGGGGCCAGTTCGGAATCTGCTACAACTTCTATAAATAATAGGTCCTACAGTGGAACAATCCAGAGATCAGATGAGATCACTGTAGACAGTACTGTTTCCAGGGAACACACAATTAGGTGTTCCTTGCATAATAAGAATTTTGATAGAAACACTGATGACAGCTCCTCATCACAACTATCATTCAAACGAAAATTAGCCGATAGGGCATCTTTTGCTGGTAAGCAACTTCCACAAAAATCAGCATCTAATGCTTTTTGGAAATCAGCAGATGGAGAAAATAGACCTAAGGCAAAAAAGGTGTCAAATGTATACTTTGATTTACTTTAACCAGTTTTGGGTATAATTCTAGTTTTTTTGTAACCATGTTTTTGTTTTGTTGCAGACAGAGACTTTCCAGAAGGAACTCGTCATGACTTCAGACCAAGCATCTATGCAGAATCAGCGTCTTCCTAAAGGATATTTTTATGTTCCAGTTGGATCTCTTTCCAAAGAACTGCCACTTGAACAGGATTTGGAGTCTCATGAGCTACAAGAGCCTGGTGGATAGGTGCAAAGAGGAGTGAGTTGGTTCTTTCTTTTTCACTCGTGGGGGCCAGAGTGGTCCAGTGTACAATTTTAAAGGAGGATGCAGCTCGGTTGATGTGCTGATGTTGCAAAACAGCAAGGCTGGTGCTGATGTTGCAAAAATAGGGAGGGATTGCCGATGTATTTGTACACGGAGATGCAGCCTCAAGAAAATTTTGATGTATATCTATTGAAGATCAAATGTATGAAGTGTTGGAGTGAGTTTCCAAAAATGTATGATGTGGCTGTTACTGTTTGTTGACTGCCAGCTGGCTGCCTGCCATTAGCTACCCACTTAATGGCCATGATGGAAGCTTGGCTCTTTAATGCATCTGTATATGTGGGTATAGGATAATTTAGGTTACAGGTTTTGTAAAATTATTTGTACATTCTTGGCATCTCAATATTTCTTAGGACCAGTGTACTTTTTTCCAGGGTCTCTTATTTGTGTCATCATTCAGACATTGCAGGAAAGAGAAATAGGATGGTCAAACATCAGATCAGCAATTGTTAATTGTAGAAAATACACTGTCATCATACTTTCACATGATGCAAGAATCAACCATCGGGCAAATGTAAGCAAAGCTAGCAATTATTTGTTATCATGTGCTTAGGTGTGCACCGTTAAGTTAACTTCATATGCCAGTTGCAGTACTTCAATTGGTTGGCTATCAGTTGTTTATGTTCTACCCTCATAGGAAGGTTCTGTTGTCTTGCTGCTGTGATTATTACTATTTTCCGGAGTTACAATCTGCCTCTTTTTTATATGCAGCATTTTTGTCTATCTGTTCCACACTAATTGCAGGTTCCAGGTCAAAAGAATCTTCAGTGAATTTCTAGCAATGAGCTTTATCTATTGGTGCCTCCTGAATTTGTGACTATTAATTCTGAATTTCATCAAGTGTTCGGTGAACATGTGTGTTGGGAATTAGTCTTTGGAACAGTTGAGTGAGGTAAGTTCTGTGCTCATTTCACTTTTCAAGTTTTTTTCCTTGTTCTTTGGTATATTGAGTATCATTTAGCTTGTGCAAAAGTGCAATATCATTTCTTTAATCACATCAGGGTCACTATTGACAAAGTGGTTTGCTGTGGTATTGATATACTGATTCTGATTGTAGGTGCCATTGGTTTCTGTTCAATCAAAATTCATCCTCAACTTGTTATGTAGACCAGCCATTCAGTTTTTTCCTTTTCCTTTCTGTCAATGTATCTTTGGTTATTAGGTGTTTTGTGCAGGTCGGACTCTGCCTGGCATTCTGATATTGATATGGAACTCAAGAGTATTATATTGTAACTACGAAAATTTCAATTTATGGAGAGCAAGTCTTAGTGCTGCTGTAAGCTTTTCCTCTGCGACCTAACTGATTTGTATCATGGAAAATATCTTCCGGCTTGTATGGGAGGAGGGCTATGTATTGATGATTTCGTGATTCTTTATTGGTGGATCTGTCATGAACTAGACTGTCCTTTCACTTTGGCAAGCTTTGTTGTAGGTAATATCTGAGTTAGTTCATGCATGATCCTCCATCATGCATATGTTGCTCAGGATTTTTTTCTTGGCTTGGATTAGGATTGCTGATTTGACTGCTGTAGCCTGTTATTTTGACAATCTTTGCTGTGCAAGTAATTCCTATATAGGTTCATGGTTCATGCATGAACTGTAAATCCAGTGGTTTGCCACAACCTTTTATGTCATGCGGTTACTGTTTTTTTCTTGCTTCAATTAGAGTTAATTTGGCTTACTTGGGTTCTTGGCTTCTTCTGCTAATGTTCACTACTAATTTGGTGGTATTATTGGTGTCATATTCTTGCCATACAACCTAAGCAGTAATTCACCACTACTGTTTAACTGTGCTTTCATAATACAACCCTGGATTTTGCCAGATCTTGCTGGCTGAAACAGACTGATTGCCCCCATTCATGTCTAATCTAGCTTCTGGTAACTTGATTAATTTCTGTGGGTTTATTGTTATTTCGTTGTCATCCACTTGTTGTTGACTCTTAAGGAAATTGGTGTGATTGGTCTTTTTCAGCTACTAGTGGAAAACTAAATAGCACCTTTCCCTGGTCAGCATCATGATAATATAATGAACAGTGCAGTCTGATACTGCAGCTATTTGTCTTGATGAACTTTTGTTCTGCTGTCCTTGTTCTTTGTAGTTCAACATAATTCTTTTACTCGAAAGATATTGGTGTATGGACTTGCTTGTTTTTGGCTGATTACTGCTTTCTGAACGTTAAATTTCCTGTGCATCTGATATCTTAGGTGTATGTCTGCTCCATATCGGTCAAGAACGAGTAATTCGAGGTTGGAGAACACCAAGTTAGCCATTGAAGCTTTCCAAATCAGTGACTGAGTCGATCTACCTCGCCCATTTCTGGTCATGGAAGCCTCTCGATCTGCTCATTCTGAAGCATAGGATGAACGAGGCTGAAGAATCTGAACTGCAGCGTCACACCCTCGTCTGCCTGTCTGCTGCTATTTCAAGGAATGATGAGTCTGCAGACGGACACAAACAGATGCTCTCTGTCGAGTAGTGCCAGTCTCTTCTGTCCCTGTTTAGGCTGTACTGTGCATTCTAAGTAATGGTTTTGTCACCATCTTCATCACCATTGTGTCAGATTCATGCTTCATTCCCGTTGTCTGATCTTCTTCATCACAGTTTGAAGTTTGTAATGTGGTCCATCGGAAGGATGGAATCATGAACTTGTGCATCACAGCTTGAAGTGTGTAATGTGGTCCATCAGAAGGATGGGATCATGATCTTCTGCATCACGGCTCGAAGTTTGCAATGTGGTCCATCAGAAGGGTGGAATCATGTAACAATGGCACATATTTGTCGTTTAGTCTCTGCTGTCTTATCTGTATACACTCTGTTTATAGGTAGGTCAAGCAGTTGGACAATTGGTTCCATATATAATATTTTAAAATACGAAAAAAGGCAAAAAAATGTTTTTTTAGTAAAAGAATGTTAAAAATCTAATAATTGAAAAATGTTTTTTCATTATAGAGTGAATTCAAGAAATTCAATAAACGGAAAATGTGAATCAAACTCCAAAGAGTTAAAGATGTTAGGCCATAAGAGAAGGTAAAAAAAAAATGATGATACGATAATAATAACAACAAAATAGTAAATTCTAACTCTTTAGGATCGATTATATATATATATATATATATATATATTAATGATAAAAAAAAAGATGGTCTCAGCATTTACCGATAGTTGTGTAGTAAAATAAAAATCAGACAGATAAAATGATAAATACTTTTTTTTGCAGCTTTTATGTTGGAAAATCAATGTCTTTAGATTTATATTTTATCTGAGTTGTAATTGTATATTTGTCTTTGCTTTTGATGGAACATCACTCACTCACTAATATTGGAAATAGGATGAGAAAATGACATTTTCAATTCTTCATTAAGAGGGCAATTTAAGAAATCAAGCATTAATGTGTTACGAGAAAAAAAAATATTACATTGATGAAGTCAGAATAACTTTTGATATTTACATCCTCGTTAAGGAAACTTAACAACGAGCATTAATGTCTCTTAGAACATCCAAATGTGATATATTCTTTTCTTGATGTAATAGGAAATTGAAATGTAGAAATGAACAAAAATAAAGAGAATATGTAAAAAACAATATAAGTAGTAGATCATAGTTTTCACTTTCGTTCATTTCAATCTCTCTCTCTCTCTCTCTCTCTCTCTTCTTTCTCTAATGTAAGGGTTCACCATTTTGGCAGTTATAAGCATGAGCTTAATGGTCATTTATTGCATTAACAATATCGATTAGCTTAATAACATTATACCAGGATATTAAACTTGTAGTTAAGCCCACTAAAAGCTAATCAAGTTATAAGTAATATCAACTTATTTAGACATCTGATCTAAATGTTGGAAGGTTAGGCAGCACACAAAAATAATTAATGGGCCAAACAGTTAGAATGAGGAATTTGATTTAATTGGTTTTTATTTTCTAAAAGGAGTAATTTGATATTATATATGAATTTTTAACATATAATTCATATGATTTTTTTGGACAATGTAAAAAAATATGAGTCTTTGTATGTGTGATTTTATTGGCATATTTTCAAAACTAGATTGTTTTAGTCTAAGAAATATAAAAAAATATATATAGCTTCTAAAATATAAAAAAATAAGGATATGCAAAGTGAAATATATGAAGTTTTAATCGATACGACGACGAGACGAGAGATCATGTATGCAACCTTATATCTAAATATAGAGAGGCTAATTTTTTATCGTTGTATCGAAGCACTGCCTTTCGTAGTACCTAAAATATAATAGAAAATATACAGATATTAGTAAAAGTTCAGAGTTTCAACTAATAATTAATTAATGATAGCTAATTAATGTTAAGTACAATGACATAGTGAACTTAATTTTAAGTGCATGAATATGGAAACCAAATGTGACTCTTCCAACTAAGTTAAAATCAACTGTTAATAATTTCTTAAAAAATTGGAACTTAAAGAAGCAAACAAAAGTAAAAAATACATTTGGATTTAAATAAATAATTCCCTTATCATCTTACACTTGCCTTTAGTAGAATTCTTAGCATTTAGTAGAATGAATTGTGATTGAGAGAAGAACTTGAGTAGGATGAGTTCCTCTACTCCAAATCAGCTCAAGTTCTTTTGCTCAATGATTAGTGGGGAGTTGTAGTTGTCACATGTTCATCAATGCACCCCACATTTCAATCAATTTTGGAGATAAGGCTCAATCTAAATGTAGGTTTCAGCCACCTAACATTAAACTATTAAGGAGGTGGGGCAGCTCAGGTTTTGCGGAGAAGATTGATGCACATCTGTGATCCAAGCAAGAAAAAAAACGTAGAGCTTTCATGTCTTCTCATCACACATGTTGTCATTTTGATCGATTGAGACACACCTAACAATATTTTCATCCCTAATCTTAGGGAATAAAAGAGTTTTATAACCTCTAAAATACATGCTCATGGTTGAGGTATGTAACAAAAATGGTTTTTTTTATTCTCAAAGCACTATATATATATATATATATATATATATTAAGATCGAGCAATATACGAAGTAACTCTCAATATAACAATAAAAACAATATAAGTAAGCGAATTGATCCATCAAGTTTCTATTGAAATAATATCTACATAAGAAAAAAATATTTATCATTTGTTGATTATTAGGGGCATCCCAAAACCATCCGTAAAGAAACGTAAAGTAATACGTAAATTAACTCTCAATATTCAAATAGTATCTATATAAGAAAAAAATACTTATAATTTGTTATTTATTAGAGACATCCCAAAATTATTCGAGTTGAAATGTAACTTTTAAACTAAATTTAGAATTAATAGATATCATTAGAAGGAATGACAATATCATACACTAAGGAAGAGGATGACAAAAACAAATAGAGTTTTTATACATTTTCGTTCATATATATATATATATATATATATATATATATATATACTCAAAATTTGAATATTATTTTGCGGAACGACTTGAGTCACGACAAGAAGGGAAATAAGAGAACGAGAGAGAGAGGGAGAGGTTGTTGTGTTCCCACACGTGAGTTAAGTTGCGACATGAAGTGTTTTAGATTATGTACGTATGTATGTTCTGTCTCTCTTTCTCACGCGTACCTCCTTAACGCGCATTCCTCGGTGCTTCCCCCTTGCACATTGGTCTCACCAACCTCGGTCAAAACAAAGTTGGGGGAATTCCATGAAGGAAGCAATGGTCGTTCCAACCCACCCTCTTCAATTCGATTTAATTCAATTCAAAGGATGAAGAAGAAGAAAAGGAGGAAGGAGAAGTCCTCCGCTTGACCACCCCATGAATGGGAATGAGAGGGTGTTGATGTGTGCGTGAAGGCACGTTCGCCCATGCCAAAAGCAGCCCCCGTGGCTTAGATTCCCAGATCCAAATAAAGAAAACACACCTTGTTTACTTATTCTCGTCCGTTCTCCATTTCTACCCTATTTCCTACTCGCTCTACTTAACTGGGTCCCCCTGGGTTTATGTTTTATACCAATTAGAAAGTCTCGGGTAGATGTAGGGTAGTCGTGGGAACGAGTAGGAAAGGCGTCGTCTGTTCCGACAAAGAATGGACACGTCCCTATTTAGTCCGCTCGATTCGCCCCTCCCCGTCGGAAACGCCTGAGATCGATGTACATGAATCCAACGAAGCCCCGACAAAAGCCTTCCGGATCCCGGTTCGTGCCACCGGCCGTCGCCTGAGATCAATCCACGAGGTTCCGATTAAGCACCGGCGTCAAACCCCGGACACCATTTCCGCCACCGACCTCTTTGAACCGAAGAAGAGCAGCGGGAGGAGGGTGAGATGAGGGGGCGGAGCGGTGGCTGCGATCGGAGAGTGTCCTTCCGATGGATCGTCATTCTCTGCCTCTGTAGTTTCGCTCTCGGAATGCTCCTCACGGACAAGTCTGTCAGATTCGTCTGCTTTTCGCTCTTCTCTTGTGGCAAAAATTTGATTTTTATTTCATCGAGATCGTGTTCTTTGGTGTGGGCAGGTTTTGGACGGTCCCGGATGTCAACAACCCTATCGTCTCGAGCAGGCGGAAGACGGAACAAGAGCTGCAGATCATCTCGGAAGATTGTACCACCAAAAGAGTCTGTTTTGATCCGGACGAGTTCCATTCCTTTTGGTAAATTTTAGATTTGGGGGGGGTGGGAGCTGAAAAATCGGATTTTGATTGCAGAAGCATGCGGACGATAAGGATGTGATGGGGGAGGTCACCAGGACCCATGAAGCCATACAGTGCGTAGTAGATTATTCTTTTCGGAGTTGGATGGTTTTCTGTAACCCTCTTTGGGTTTCTTTTGAGAACTAAAGCTTGCAGGATGTGTGGAATGCCAGATCTTTGGATAAGGCGATCTCCACGCTGCAGATGGAGCTTGCTGCGAAGCGGAGCGCTCGGGAGCTGATCAGCGAGGACGGCTCCCCGTCGATCGATGCCTCCAGGCGGCCGCGGAAGAAGGCTTTTGTGGTGATAGGGATCAACACCGCATTTAGCAGCAGGAAGAGGAGGGATTCGGTCAGAGCGACATGGATGCCCCAAGGTAGTTTCCATGAGTAACCCTTTCTCTAAAGGTGCAATCTTTACTGGATCTAAATCTCCACATATATATACATATATGTATATCTATTCAAATGATTTTTGTGTTTTTTTTTGTTGCTACTATGGGAACTTTTTTTACTATGGTCTGAAGTAGTCTGATCTTTCATTAACCATCTTCTACATTCCTCTTTTTGGGTCGGATTAGGTGAAAAGCTTCAACAGCTAGAACACGAAAAAGGAATTGTTGTTCGTTTCATGATTGGCCACAGGCAAGTAAAAGAGGATTTCTGCAGTTATTTCCTCTTAAGCTTTTGGAAAAGCTGCTAATAAGTTACAGAGCTTCTAGCATCTTATTCTGTTTTTGCTGTATGGCCTTTGCTAGTGAAATCATTGTGTCAAGATCCTTTGTCCACTCTCTTGGGATCCGCAGATGCAGATTTTAAATTCAGCTTTCTAGTTGATGCTTTTGTAATTGTTTTCAGATGCTTGGATTTTCATGTTTGCATGAGCATGCCACATGATGAGAACTGATCTAAACATGTTCTTCGAACTAATGCTCAGGTCAAAGCCTTGTAACTAATTCAACTGGCACTACTGGATATGGCTTTTGCAGATGGTAATAATTTTCACTAGATGGATTAAAGTTAGTGTTATCTTCGTAGAAGTGGATAAGTTGTTCTTTTATACTATCATAACACCGTTGAGGGATGCAAATTAGACTATAGTTAGTTTTTTAAACAAATGAACTCTTGATAGTTTGACAATCTGACAATTTAAAGAAGGATTTTTTGGCATTTTTTAAAAGATAGATCGATGGATAAACAAAGGTTCTAATTTTTTTGAGCTGTCACTTAGAAGGGAGGAGGAAACGATTTATACTGTACTTGTATTATTGAAGCCAAATAGGAATATATGTATTAGAAGGGAGGAGGAAAGATTTATACTTTACTTGTATTATTAAAGCCAAAATCGGAATACTTGTATAGAATGATTAAGATGGTTCTCAAATCCTGTTCCAGCATGCATCAATTTATATGATGAACGAAAATTTTTACTCAATTGGTTTTTCCGAATGCTTTTTTTAGGACAGTAGACATGATAAAGCACCTTGATTTAATTAATTGAAATGCATTGTTTTAGTGCTAGAATTGGAAAGAAACATGCAGAATAATATTATTCAGCCAATTGCTTCAGCTTGAGCATGGATCGCAATTTTGTCTTTAAGCCTAGATGACAACTTCATTTGAATTCTAGAAATATACACTCTATACTGAAACAAATTAGAAGAAAATAGAGAAAGATTTGAAAAAGGCAGAATACTTTGTACATGGACAAAAGGGAGGGACAGAAAATTTGTACCTGCTGCCTCTGTCCTCTTAATCTAAGATATCAAAATTTACTGATGCAGTGAGAAATTATGACCAAGACTAAACAAGGGCAAGGTTTTAAGTTTGCATAATCAGAAAGTACATACAAAATGTACTTGCTTCAGACAAATTTATGATATTTTCATCTATATTTTTGGAAGCCAAAACAAATTTCCAAGTTCCAGGCAACTTGAGGGATTGTTCAATAGAAACCTGGGTATTCTTAATATTATAGACCAATGCACCACCATTATCTATATTTTACTAGCATGTGTTCCCAATTTCTTCTGAACTTTGGGGAAGTAGGTAAATCTTTGCTTAATGAAGTAATTCTTATCTTGGTTATTTGTGACAGAATTTTCTTTCAAACTGTGTTATATGTTCCTATTTGTTATGCTAAGCTAATCATATCCTATACAGTCCATTTCATACTTCTTAAATATGTCACATCATATAGTTTTTTCAGATCCATCATGTTTTCACAGTATTCTCTTTTTAAACCAGTTTCACCTGAACTACAGTAAGTCCAGGAAATAAATGTGCCTGGTCATTAGAAAGCTAAAAGTTAAAATTGCCATTTTTTTTTGCAGTGCGACATCTCACAGTATTCTAGATAAGGCTATTGATTCAGAGGAAGCTCAGCACAATGACTTTCTCAGGCTGGTAAGGCTTTTGCCTTTTTTTCCTGCATTTTAATGTGCATGCTCTGATTGTTATGCTTTTTGCAAATAATACTTCTTCCCTGAATCGATATGATGTTTGTATTGTAGGCACATGTGGAAGGTTACCATGAACTTTCTGCAAAAACAAAAATATTCTTTTCCACTGCAGTTGCCACATGGGATGCTGAGTTCTACGTCAAGGTGGATGATGATGTCCATTTGAATCTAGGTGTGAAATAAAGCTCAATAAAGATCCAATATGATGCCTTCTAGAGTATTCATTGGCAATGATACATTAAAAAAACTATTTCTGAAATGCAGGTACGCTAGCCACAACTCTTGCTCGACACAGATCAAAGCCCAGAACGTACATTGGATGCATGAAGTCTGGGCCAGTACTTTCTGACAAGTAATATTCTTTTATCCACACTCAACTGAGTGTGATCCTCCTAATGTAACAAAGTTTCTTAAAGTAGCATTGTAGAAATATGCATCTCTGATTTATGAATATGTATTGTAGAAATGTGAAGTACCATGAACCTGAATATTGGAAGTTTGGAGAAGAAGGAAACAAGTACTTTCGCCATGCTACTGGGCAGATATATGCCGTCTCAAAAGATCTGGCTACTTACATCTCAATCAACCAGTAAGGATAATTATCTCATTAGCTGCTTGGCCTCTATATGGTAGCACTCTAATCATTGAATCACTGATGTCAGTCCAATACTTCACAAGTATGCCAATGAAGATGTATCATTAGGCTCATGGTTCATCGGACTGGAAGTCGAACATATTGATGAGAGGAGTATGTGCTGTGGAACGCCACCAGGTTTGTTTCTTCCTAAGATACAAGAGTTGAAACAACACAAGAGACATTTAACCTGCATAATTGTTTGCTCGCCTTTCTCCAGACTGCGAGTGGAAGGCCCAGGCAGGAAACGTATGTATTGCATCATTCGACTGGAGTTGCAGCGGTATATGCAAATCGGTGGAGAAGATAAAGGATGTCCATGAAAGATGTGGTGAAGGAGATGGAGCTGTTTGGAGTGCTTTATTCTAACCTGGGATTGATATTAGTTTGACTATTTACGCACTCATACAACTAGAGAGGCATCTCCTGACGGAAACAATGAACATTACAAGCAAGATCAAATCCGACGATTAGTGAAGATCAAGTTTCCCTGTAAAAGACCATAAGATGAACGGGCTGTCATCTCGTCAGTTGGGATATTGAGGTTACACTTATGCTTCTGGTTGATTCTTGATCGAAAAGCTTGTACTGGTTTGAGAAACTCGATTAGATGGAGATGAAACTGCTACTAATGCACACAGGAGCTAAGCTGTAGTTCTGATGTGTATCCAGTGGAATTTTTTGTCACTCCAAATATAAGAATTCTTTAGTTAGTCGATTTCTATTTGTTCTCATATGTATGGTGTCTGCTCAGTATGAATTTGTAGGTGCACCGCACTGCTGAATGTTTGTAGGAAAAGAGCTACTTCTTCCATTTTTCTTTTTGTGATGTGGAGTAGGTGAAATGTTATTGCTGCTGCTCTGAAGTGATTCAGATATCCAAGTCTTTAGACAAAGTTCTAAGAAGGGTTATAGGAGGTATGATGGATTCCCAAAGCAGATGTGTTATAGTAGTAGTGGACTGGTGGTAGTAAAAGCCATGTTATTCATGAACAAAGATGTTGCTGTCAAGAATGAAATTAGAATGTGTTCAATGTATTGGCATCAATGTACATGTCTTTTCTATAGGGTCTTTAAGATCAGAAAACACATCAAAGTTGAGATTGATCCATCCAGAGTTTGCATATATAAGTTGGATCTCTTTTCCATCTAACTTGGTTGGGTTAAATGGTACCCAACTAAAATATATCAAATCCATCCATGAGATTGTCACATCAGTAACTCCTTGGAATGTTTCAGTTAAGACAATTAACTTTATTGAAGACACTTTTAATTAACAAACAAATGCAAATTCTAATCTACACATTAAGGTGCCATTTAGATCAAGAATAGCTTGTCAAATCTTATTTTAATGATAGATTATGTAGTCAAAATGCTTAAAATTGACCTGGTAATCAGTTCTCCCAAATGTCTTGTTTCATTAGCTATCACTCATTCCTTTGCCAAGGAGAAACAAATCTTCCATTTCTTTTCATCCCTCAAACTAATATCCATATATATATACATATATATATGTATATATATACATATATATATATATATATACATATATATATATATATATATATATATATATATACATACATACATATATATATATACATACATATATACATACATACATATATATATACATACATATATATATATACATACATATATATATACATACATATATATATATATATACATATATATACAAACACTAAGCCATGCCCACACCCAACACGTAGCACATCTTCTCTTAATGACTGACAATCTCGAATGCAATTGTTCTCGTACTACCTATAAAAATAACTTTAAGATACGTATTTTAAGGACTTACCGGTTATATCTCAATTATTAGTATGACCAATTCGACTAATCTTAGTCTTGGACTATGAACTTTGTAAATTAATTTGATCATCAAACAAACCATTATCAAAATCACCTTTGACTGAGTATTGTAAGATCGACACGTCCAAAATCATAAATAGAATCACATATAATCTTGAAACGAGCCTCGATTAGATTCGACTCACCTCCCCAATTCGAAGAACCAAAATATAACTTAACATTATGCACTTATACATTGTTGAAAAAAAATATATTTTTTGCATAAATAATTTAAATATCTGAAAGGATGTATATATATATATATACACACTTGCAATGTTCAATGAATGTGCTTCTCGAGTTAGTTACTGTATAGTTCATATAGTAAAGGTTTTGAGATCCAACACAACCTTCGTCACTTACCTTTAGAAAACATAAAACAATTACCATCCTTTATCGTTACCATTACAATCATCGTTCATGCTGACAAGTGATGTAGAACAAGAAGAATAATCTCTTCCAACACAAATTTTATTTTTCCCCTTTGGCTGCATATAGAAGAGTACATTGCAAGTTCTTTTAGCATATGTTTCAAGTCTTTGAGGTTAGCATCATCAGGTTTCTCCTCTGGAGAAAAGAACTCATGGTTGGAGTTGTCAAGTTCTTTAGCCAAGGGACATGATACACACACATTGCATCTCTAACTGCATGCATTTGTGATCTCTCCCAACATTAATCTTTTTTTTTGTAGTTGTATGCTGAAGAAAAAGTACATGTAAATCCTCTAGAATTTTTAAGGTTGGTATTGGATTTGGAGTCATAGAATTCATGATGGACTCATAGGTGGAGTACTAATGATCACTTGCCTCTTCCACTGATAAGAGAAGTATGGTTAATATTCATTTTGTTGACAAACCAATTACATTATGTAATAGAGGAATTGAATTATGAGTAATTCATACAAAGAAAGGCATAAGATTAATCATAATACTAATGAAAGTAACAACAACTGGAAAAATTAGACACGTAAATATAGGTCTCGGCAAAAGTTAAGATTCATCAGACAAGCTCGCCAATGAACAACCGATGCAAAATTTGCTTCCCAGCATAGACAGTTGAAGAAGATTAAAACAGGGAGTTGGAAAGACCCAAAGATAGGCCAAACAACCATAAAATGTGGCTTAATGGACTAACGAAAACCGCCTCAGAAATGCTTACAGAAGGGACGTAGGCAGGAGAAACACCAGGTAGCGAAAATGTTCCTGGCACCGTTGCGCTCGGCGTTGTAATAGTAGTAGTACCTGCCTGGACTGCCGATGGCGATGGCGATGGTGATGGCGATGGCGACGGTGATGGAATGAGAAATGAATCATGGATTACTGTGGTCGGTGGGGGTATCACTGGAGGAAGCTGATGTTGCCCTGAGTAATACCGATCGGATAAATTATGCTGTTTCCACACTTGAAATCACATGAAACAAGCTGCTGTAAAGGCTCATGGGAAGAAAGTAAAAAAGATTACCTGGACACTGAGGTTGAAGAGATGTGGTTAACCTGCATGATGAATCAAAAATCACATACTTTGCTTTATCAAAAAGAAGATGATCAAGATAAAAGAATCCTAGTAGAAGCTGCTTACACAGTGGCGATAGATCCATTTACAAAGCCACCATAATTGCAAGAAGTAACATTGCAACCAGCGCTGGTCTGCTGGGAAGTATAGTTTCCGATCATAAGATTGCTGTTGCTGCACTGCATGCTCGAACATGATGCTGACAAGGATGCTGGTGAACAATACAATCTGCAAGAAGTTGCAGTTAGTTTGAAGTAGAAAAAAGGGGAAAAACAAAAAGTGCACAAGACAAAGTAGAATTCAATTAGTACCTGAGATTTCCTGGTCCACAACTGCATTGAACACAGTGGCTAGCAGTAATGGCATAAGTCCCATTGGCCACAATCAGGCCGTAGTCCGATGCATAACTTGGAAACATCGATGCACATGCTATATCGAGGGGAAATAAACTACAAGCCTTAGTGCTGAGAATATTATCGATGACAAAATTTACATGCATCGGAACTAAGGGGGAGAACCACACTTCCAAATGTTGTTTGTTCATATGAGTTGTATATCACTAAACTGTTGAGACAGAAATCACATGTATTTCATGTTTGTATATGCCAAACTCATTCATTCTTGTACACCATTCGACATAGATTATGTAATGGAGTACTTGGAAATAAAATGGTCCATGAAAGTCAACTTCATAGGAGATACAGATCTTTGGTTTATGAGAAGAATCTAATCTGGCTTTCAAACTTATGGCTTAATCACGTCAGCATGTAATGGCAATAAAAGGTCGGTCGGCTTAGAGCAGAAATAGGGATATTTAAAAAAAAATCACAGAAGCTTCTAGCACACTCGATCTCAATGGCTAAAAGAGCTCCTTTATGTTACTCGAAAAGGACAAAGAGAATTACCTCTCCTTAAAATGATTCCTTCCTCAAGATTCTTGGATTATCATATTCCTCCGTGAGATTGCTTTGACAATTATATATTGATATCAATCCCCTTCCTGTTGTTGATTTTTTCTTCTAATCCAAAAGCTATAACGTTCCTATCCCAACTTGTTTCTGTTTTTCGTGATCGTAGACAGAAGAATTTTGTTTGCGATACACCTTGGAATAAACTTAAATGACTTTCATGAAAATAAAGGGCCTCTCGGTATACCGATTTCATGATTAAATTGTATTACTTGTATTATCCAATATGCTTTATTATTATCACTTGCCAAGTGAGACACCTCGAATACACCTAAATTCGATTATGGAATCTGTTGCCATCAACATGCTTTAATAAACTCCAAATGTAGTAGAAGAGAAACTCGGTATACCGATTTCATGATTAAATTGTATTACTTGTATTATCCAATATGCTTTATTATTATCACTTGCCAAGTGAGACACCTCGAATACACCTAAATTCGATTATGGAATCTGTTGCCATCAACATGCTTTAATAAACTCCAAATGTAGAAGAGAAACTCGGTATACCGATTTCATGATTAAATTGTATTACTTGTATTATCCAATATGCTTTATTATTATCACTTGCCAAGTGAGACACCTCGAATACACCTAAATTCGATTCTGGAATCTGTTGCCATCAACATGCTTTAATAAACTCCAAATGTAGTAGAAGAGAAACTCTGCATCTCACAAGACCATGGATATTCAGATTTATACATGGCCGCGACCACATCCAGTTCTCTTATAATCTCATTCCCAACAAAATGACATGCATTCTAATACGTGAAAACACACCCAAAGCTCAATTATATAGATAGAAATGCTAAGCGGTACAAGATTAGCACTTGAACAGTGCCTTTGCTTTAGCATCCGAACAGAGACCTCTAGTTCTCTCCCCTTTTCAGAAGGAACATGCTTCCTTGTATCTTCTGCCACTGGGAAAATAAATATTCAGACAAATGACATAGCATCCATCTTCATCAAGTTAGACAAAACCCTCAACATTTTAGTCGATAAGTTGCTACATTTTACAGCTGAATTGTCACACTCATTTCAAAACTTTTACCCTGTCAATGGCAAACACTCAGGTGTTGAGGCAACCAAACTCGTTTCTGCAAATGCTTCACAGCTTGTCTGTCTCCCATACTACAATATCCCTTCAACTCGATGAGCGAGATTCATACTAAGTTATAGAAAATTCTCAAGCCTATGGGCGAACTCCCACATTCTAACAATGAAAAGGCTTAGAACAGTATAATGTGTCATTTTAGTATGTCTACAAGTCTGAAAAATCAAGGCTTTATGGCTTCAAAAGAGAAGCATATGGTTTTTAACCGTTCCTCTCTTGTAATATCTATAGTCCTCTAAAGATGGAAGTATAGGTTGATATTGGTTCTTTACTCGTGCCACTTCAGGCAAGCGTTAGACTAACTTGTTTGACAAGAGACGAGAATGATGCACATAAATGAGGCTTATAGAGACAATAACAAAGTGCGTCTTCTAACCTGGCAGCGGTATGGCGAGTATGTCACCTGGCCGGATCGAAGGGCTCCCCATGGCGTTCACGTTCATGATGTCCGTTATGGTGGTGGAGAAGCGGGCGGCGATGGCGGGCACGGAGTCGCCGGCGCGAACGACGTAGGAGAGGTAGATGGTGGGGAGGTTGTTATCGGTGGAGTTGAAGCAGGTGCAGGGGAGGGGGATGACGAGGGTGCGGCCGACGTCGAGGGCGGCGGGGTCGCGGATGTTGTTGGCCTCCTGGATCTGGTCGGGGGTGGCGAGGCCGGAGTAGACGGAGGCGGCGATGGAGGTGAGGGTGTCAGCGGGGCGGACGGTGTAGCGGGTGGAGAGGGAGCGGCGGATACCGCCGGAGCAGGAGCAGGCGGCGGGGACGCGGAGGAAGAGGCCGGCGGGGAGGATGCGGTTCTCGACGCCAGGGAAGGAGACGTCGATGGCGTTGGCGGCGAGGAGGGCGGTGGAGTCGGCATGGAAGAGGACGGCCAGCTCGGAGACCTTGAGATCGGCGTAGAGGGTGTAGCCCAGCAGCGCGGAGCAGGAGGCTGTACCCGTGCACGGTTCGATGGTCGACTTGGCCACTGCCGCGCCGGCGCCGGCGAGGATGGCGACGGAGAAGAAGAGCAGTAGCAGAAGAGGCTTCTCCTCCTCCATTGCTTCGCCGCCCTTTCTTCCTTTCTTGTATCTTTTTTCTTTTGATGCTTTGTTGCGCATTCGTTATCTTTTCTTTTGAGGTTGGGCATTCGTTCTCCGGTGTCTCTTTTAACACCTCTGTCTCTCCTTTCTCTTTTATTGGGAAATGGGGTCTGCGTCCAGTTGCAGCACAGCAATAGGAAAGACAGAGGGAAAAAAGGTTGGTAGTGTAGTTGGGAAATGTGAAGCAACGGTCGGCAAGGATAGTGTTAAGTGGGGGGGGGGGGCGTTTATTTCTGGAGGGAGGGAGGGAGGGAGGGAGGGAGAGTCAAGTCTGTGGGCTGATTTGATTTTATATTTAGTTTCTATTGGAATTAATTTGTCTGAGTGTTATATCTTTTTTTTAGTTTATTCATTGGGTTGGGTATAGGTTTCTTTCTTGGTGTGTTGTCTCTGTGCAGAGGCCGGGGGGGTTTCTTATAGGGTTTTAACTTGAGAGAGAGAGAGAGAGAGGTTTCTTGTAGGGTTTTAACTTGAGAGAGAGAGAGAGAGAGAGAGAGAGAGAGAGAGAGAGAGGGCTTGACAAAATGCTTGATGTCTATGGATTGTATAAACAAACCATTCAAACATCTGATTGCCTCCGAGACGTACGTCTCTGTCGTGCATGTGCATGACGAGAGCTGCTACTTCAAGTACAAGTAGAATTGGGTCATTGTCTTCCCCTTTTTTTATTTCCAGTAAATGAGGCTGCTTGCCAAGTCAACAGCTTTGTAACGGAAGTGGCAAAGGAGCCAAAAAAGTTAAAGACAGCCACCATCACGTACGAGCTATCTAATAATCACACACTATTTTAAGTGATTCATATTTTTTTTATATATGAATTTTAGGGCTATTTCCATTTCAGTTTTTTCTCCCAAAAAAATTATATTTTAAATAGTATTTTTAATTTAAAAATATTCAAAAATAATTCCTCATCAATTTTCTTCGTTAAAATTTTCATTAATTTTTTTCACCGGTTTACAGCCATCATAATATTTTTTATTAAAATATTATAAATTTATTAAAAACGACATCATATTATTATTATTATTATTATTATTATTATTTTATTTAACATTGCTCATCAAAACACTATTAGGATGAGAACGACCAGATAATTCAAGTTTTTTTTTGAATTAAAGGAAACTGTTTGAAAAAACCAAAGGGAGATGCCTTTTAGGAAAAACGAAAAAAAAAAAAATCTTTTCTAAAAAAATTCCCATAAATTTTAATTCCAAACAACCAACACTTATGAGCAATTTACCAAAAATATTCCACACTTAATTTTTCAAATTTTACCAAAAGTCGATACTAAGATGGTAAAAGAACAAACACACCCTTGTTCTTTAAAGATTATTACATGGTTTTATAGACATTGAGTTTTAATCTATCCATCATTACAAAATTTATTGCAAAGAGAACCATTTTCTTTCCAAACCACTTTTCATTTCTCCAAAAATCAACATTTCAATACCCAGCGATTTCATTAAGCAACAACAGAAACCTTACCATAAACGTTTTCAAAGATCGCAAGCCATAGATCCATGAACTGAAGCAATTATATCTTATTCTGAACTTTCAAATTCATTTTGACAGCTTAAGGACAGAAAAGAAAAACCAATTGATTCTTTTCACCAACCTATATTTCGAACAACTAATTTTTAGTCTCCTAAGTATCAATGAGAAACTCACTTCAGAAAACTAGCAGAACTTTTCAGATCTCAAGCAAGATGTGCTCAGTCTTCATGCATCTTCACCGGACAAGTTGTTCGCATACAGATCTGTTGGCACAATCTTTAGTGGTCTTCGTTTCTCGTACTGATAAAAAAGGATGAGAAAAAAAAGAAGCAACATAAGCTTTAGGATATAAAACCACAATACAGGGACCAAAAAAAGAAGACCATGTGCAGTGACAAACCAGAAAAAGTCCAAAAACTTTTACCTTCTTAAGGAAAGCATCGATCTCCTCCTCTGTCAGAGCTTCCTCCCAAGCATTTTTATCCCATCCAAGAGATTGCAAGAACGCTTCTTCTTCTGGGTCAACTATGGTGTTGGAAGATGGATTGGCTTCTCCATTGTCAGCATCAAAATTCTCAGACTCATCAGAAGCACAAGAATCTCCATTTAAAACATTTCCATTTTCTGTTGAACAATCCAATACTGATGGGAGGCTATTCTTTCTCACATTGACAGAAGTGATTTGCAAGTTGTCAACTTCCTTCTCCAAGCTTGATGTCGGTTCAGTAGAGCTGGCTTCTGGAATTGCACGTGGACTGGTCAACGATTTCTTCCTCAGTAAATTGAAGAAATCATTCCTATTCTTTGACTGAGAAGGAAGTTTTCTTTCGCCAAGCAAGATATAAGTTACAGCACCATTCTTGCTGTCAACTCTAAAGTTTTGGTCAGTTCGTCTCTTCGAAGGAAGAACTGCAACAGTTGATGTGAGACCAGTGGGGTCCATAACTTTGCCAATACCGGATCCATCTTTGGCAACATGAGAGATGCTATTCTTCTCTCGGTTAAGAACATGAAAATTTCCCACTTGAGCTGTCTTTGCAATATCAGATCTAGCTGATGGTCGGAAAGTATGGTTCACATGTGATTGCTGGCCAACCTTAGCAAGAGAACTGAAATCTCCGCCTCTTGCTATCTTCGATCTTGTCTTTTCTGATAAGCTGCAACTCTGAGGGCAATAAATGGTCATGAGCAAATTAAATTTATTTGAGTCAAGAAAGGAACCAAACTGTTGCTGCCTTCATGAAGAGAAAGGCAAAAAAAAGGTGGGGAATGAAAAACAAGAAGAAAGGGCTGTAAGACGATAATACCTACCTCTTGTACGCTATCATAACCAATCATAAAAATTCACTTTCTGTTTATTAGCTGACCATATCCAATTTGCATCTCACAATGGATGCATATTGGAAGTCTAATGTCTTGTGGCACTATATGAAGTTCACAATCTAAGAACATGGATATTTCAAAATGCTTGTTGTCCATGCTAGATACATATCCATATTATAAATCAATGTTTGATGTTCCATGCTAGATGCTTCATTGAATTATCCAATTGATAGAGCAAATACCAAAAGATCATACATATGAAAAACTTAAAAAGACACTTAAAAAATGAAATGGTAAATCCTAAATGCATTCTCTAGATGAGGGACAAGATACCTTCAATCATTATACTTCTTCACTCTCTATATTCCAAGCATTATGTTGGTAAATTAGCTTTTCTCCCTGATGGATATCTTAGAAATTCTTGTTAATTATTAGTTCATGTATCATGTAATGTGACTACATGTTCTAAACTTCAACAAACATAAATTATATATAGTTAGTCCAATTCTCACCTCAGAAACTCAGACATACTTTTCCTCAAGACAAAGCAGGAGAAATACTCGATAAATGCTTACCGCTCCTCACCAACTGATGCATAAACCTACACTCAGGTCCCTACTTGGGCATTCTTGTAGGACTTGAATCTGACACAACATACTCATGTCAGTTTCTCTTTGTCTAGTTTACTTTCTAGATTTTCCTATTATGACACCTCTAAACTACTACTAAGCTCCCAATTTCATCTGTGGTATCAATAAGCTGAAAAAATGAAAGATCAAATCTGGCAAGACCATTAAATAATATTAAAGATAACATCATACACAATTTGAGACCACCTCAATGATACAGTCTCTGTCCATTTGTTGTAGCTTTCCAACAAATTATCCATTATGATAAAAAAATCCTTTGTTTTCGAAAAGATTTATTTTTATATGGAAGTCCTTTTTTTCTTTCCATCAGCTAGAGGAGTCTTAATAAACTGCCAAATATAAGATAATTTAGATTATACATTTTTAATGTTGTTCTGTGACAATGCCTACAATTCTAGATGCAGTGACTGTGACAATTTCCAAGCAAAATTTCACATAAGAAGTCTAATTCCATCTCTCTCTCTATATATATAAACCCTCCCATTCTTTTGTTATCTAGGTTATAGCTGCACAATGGTCCCCAAGATCATAAAAAGTGACCTTACAAGTAAATAACAATGCAACAACTGTTCTCCTGGAAACCATTGAAGCATCTAACTGGCACAATGCTTAGGATTCTAGATGTAGTGATTATGACATTTTTCAAAATAAAAATTCATAAAAAAAGTCCACTTCCACCCACACACAAATATAAAATTCCCTCCCTTAGTTTAGTTATCTGGCTCCATAGCGGCACAAAGATTCCCTCTTCCAAATTCAACTAAGAGGTCATACAAAGTGGGCACCACCACCTCCTCCTCTACTAACTTCTCTGCCTCCTCTATCACTCTCTTTGTTGGTCCAATCAATATTGACCTACGTTGACCCATACACCTCTTTCTCTCTCTCTCTCTGCCCCTGCTGCCTCAACTCCTCTTCTCCTCCTTTTCTACCTTCTCTCTCACTCTCTTTCTCTTCTGGTTTGGTTGATACTAACCATGCCTACACTCAGTATTGGTATTGATACCAAACCAGTATGTCAATTGGACCAAGATTTTAATGCTTGATCTTAACAGCCTGTTGAAACTTAAAACAACATGCCCAGAATACTAATTAATCAATTCTATTAAAGTCTCGCCAGTAGACCTTCAGAAGCTGAAAATATTGTTAGTCGACCACAATAAAACCTTCCATCCATCAATTTTTGACCCAACCTAAGTCAACTTCAGAGACACTGATGGCTTTCATCTTCAATCAAGGAGCAACATATGACATCAATCACATTAAACCTCCGCATGTGGAAAAAAAATGATAGTATGGCTGATGGCATCCCTATTGAGGTCTGGAAAAATTTAGGGGGCAAGGGAGTAGTTTGGTCAACTAGCTTATTTAATAAAATATGAGATTCAGAAGAGTGTATGATGAATGGAGAAATAATTTTTTAGTGTCAATTTATATAAATAAGGATGACAAACAAAATTATTCAAATTATAGAAGAATTAAAATCATGAGTCACACTATGAAATTTTGGGAATGAGTTATCAAAAGTAGGATAAGGCTTGAAACAAATATATTTGAAAATTAATTTAGTTTTTATGTCTAAAAGATCAGTCATAGAAGCTATTTATTTATTAAGACAATTAATGAAAAAGTACAGAGAAAAAAAGATTTGCATATGATTTTTATTGACTTAGAGAAAGCCAATGATAGGGTTTCTAAAAATTTATTATAATGTGTTTTAGAAAAGGTGTATCCATTAATTATATTGATGTTATTAAAGATATGCATGATAATGTAGCTACTAATGTTAGAACTATAGGAAGAGTGTCTAGTGAGTTTCCTATTAACATAGGATTATACCAAGGATCCGCATTAAGTCCCTACCTTTACACATCGATAATGGATGAATTTACTAATCACTTACATGATAGACCTCCCTGGTATTTGTTATTTGCTGACGATATTGGTTTAGTTGATGAGAGCCTAAGTGAAATTAATTATAAACTGAAACTATGGAGGCAAATCCTAAAAACTAAAGGTTTTAATTAAGTAGGACTAAAACTAAATATATAAAATATAATTTTAGTGATTCTAGAAATAAACAAAAAAATAATTAAATTAAATAAACAAGAAATCCCTTTAAGTAAAAGTTTTAGGTATTTTGGATCAATTATTCAATAAGATGAAGAGATCAATGAAAATATTACTCACAAAGTAGAAACATGATGATTAACATGGCGAGGGACGTTAGAAGTCTTGTGTGATCATTGAATACTTTTAAGATTAAAAAAAAATTATAAAACAGTTGTGAAACCAACAATGTTATATGTATCTGAGTGTTGGGCAATTAAGAAAAAACATATACAAAAAGTTTGTGTTAATGAGAAAAAAATATTAAAATGGATATGTGGAGTTACTAGGAAAGATAGAAAAAGAAATATTTTTATTCATGAACAACTAGATATCACTTCAATAGAAAATAAGATGAGAGAAAATCTTTTAAGATGGTATTGCTTCGATGGAAGATAAGATGAGAAAAAAATTATTTAAAATGATAAAATGAATGCGATAATCAGAAGATGTGAAATGATTAATATTAGTGTTACAAAGAGAAGTAGAGGAAGATCTAAAAAGATCTTAATAGAAACTATAAATAAATATTTAAATTCTATAAACCTAATTAAACATATGATTTTTTATAGATATTAATGGCGACAAAAGATCCATGTAGACGACCACAAATAATTGAGACTTACAGCTTTGTTGTTGGTGTAAAATCAATGGCATGACTACAAAATCAGATTTAGATCCTCCACTTTACAGAGCTGACTCGAAGGACAAATATACTTGCTACAAAATGGCATCCATTGTCGATTGCCAACCTCCACCATCTGAATTTTCAATTGAGCCTATTTTACTTGATTAGATCTAAATCGAGTCATGTTTAGCTTTACATTTATATTTTTTCATTTACTTATATTTGGATTATTTATTGAGTCCAGAGTCGTATTTTGAGTTGTATCTAGATCTTGAGTTCTTATTTTGGATGTAAATTGGATTGGCGAAATCTTAGAACATTAGGAAGCAACGAATGATCACCGAAGCCTCTTTCCTCATGTTCTTTCTTTGTAGGCTTGTTCTCCTCCTTAAATTGTAGAAAACCCCAATTAGGAGTAATATCCCATTAGCATTCCAGTAGGGAGTGATGCAAATTAATATAAACTAGCATCAATCACTATGTAGCCCCTTGGTCATGCATTGTAATATGAAACAATTCAAAATTTTCTAATCAAGTCATGGTTAGACATGAAAAATGGAGCTGTTGGAAATGCATGGAAAATGATTAATCAACATGATACAAAAATTTTGGAAAGCTTTAGAAATATGGAATCCGATATGAAAGTCAAAACAAAAAGGAGAAGTGAAGACAACTTGCACTTCTTAAGTACATAACACAAGTTCTTAGAAATAGATTGGATCGCTATAAGAAAAAAAATAGAAACTCCTAGTATCCTGCCCGGTAACAAAATATATCTCTGAGTGAGGATCAATTCAGAAACCACCCTGCCGGCACACTGTGGGGTGACCAAGTTTGCGGTTTGATAGGCAGTTGCAAGTCACAAAATGAAAAAGAGTGGTAGTCACATATTGCATGATAGGAAAAGAAAATACAGCAAAGGAAGAAGTAGAAGAGAGGAAAGGTATTGAGAGGAAGGAATGAAAGAGGAAGAATAGGAAGTGGTATAAGTATCTCCCTCTCTCATTTTGTTTCCTGCACTCCAACAGTTTTTCTCTTTTTCTTTATATTAGTACAGGCCAGTACACAATAAGTATGTTGGCAATGGTTACTAGTTTAGTACCAAAATTAATGATCTTGTTACAATTATGTAAAATAATTTGGCAAAGTGCTTTGAAGAATTAAGCCAAAACTTATAAAGATACAGAGCATGTATACCAAAATGCAATTGATAAAATACACCTCAGTAGATAGGAAGTTACAGAAGTTCCACTCTAAATTTAAAAGATTAGTGAAAAAAGCGGCTAATAGTAAGAGGAATCAAGTTGCATTGCATAAGTTGAGGATCTATAGTGCGAATTTAATTCTTCCAATTTTCACTTTCATTCTAGACTCATTCCAGCCTTGGGAATAATTTGGAAGATAGCTGTCTAGTTGCATGAGCTAAACTGAAACCAATATAATTTATTGTTCCACATGCCAGCTGACTTTCAACAAGGTTCATTAATCTAGAATTTGAACTGGAATCAATGCTAGAATTTGCTATCAGGATTGGAACAATTTGGTCGAATAGTCTAGATTAGACCAATGATAGGTCTTTGTCAGTTACCCTTATGTTGGCCAGAATCATCCTGAAAGCAATTGGAACTGGAACTAAAAATGATTGGAAACCATCCTAGTCCAGCCAAAATTGATCAAAACCAACAAACTTGGTCAAACACATGCAATCACCAAAGGGTCATCGGACTCAGCTAATTCAGATAAAGTTTTATCATTCCAAATTCTCTGCTATCGGGATGTTTTAGCATTGGCTCTGGCTGAGCAAAAGTAAATAGACAAGTCCCACTTCCACTCTTACATATCCACTTGATAACCAACTTCAGATTAGGCATGGTGGGATCTACAAACCTTGCTGCTAAGTTCTTTAACGGATCCATTTACAAAACCACTTGGCTGGGAACAGCATCACTATCAAATGTTTGTATTTACAGACTTCATCACAAGCTCCTTCGTCCGGTATATGTCATGGTCAAACATTCCTAAAATATTGATCCAAACTCTTATTTTACTTTACATGGTTGATAGAACAATTACATGACACCTTATCATCAAAATTAAAGATGCAAAAACTTTTCTAAGTAACATTAGGGATTGTGTAGCTAAGCACTCTTTCGATAATTGTGATTAAGGTAAATCAGGAAGCCTGATCTCAAAGAATATTCATCTCACTTGAGAGTTAAAACAATGAGAAATGAAGAAAAGCAACAATATATTTAAGCAATAGTGTTAAAATAGGAAAATATGTCTCGCCAAGAAAAATGGAAGTTATGATACCGAGGCTTTAGGCATCGAAGGCGTCATGGGTATTAGTTGCTTGCACTTTTTAAGAGCAAGTTCCTCAATCCTCTGAGTGTCAACAGTTGACTGCGAAACAATTAAAGAAAGAAACTAAATCCCGTGCTAGTGAAATCACCAAGCAAAAGAAACAAGAAATCACTATCTTATTCTATAATTTACCTGAGTGTTACCAACTTGGGATGGTGCCTGAGCCAATGCTTCTGCCATGTTTAATCCTGACATTGTAATTCCTGCTGCAGATGCCTGACATGTGGGAGCAGCTTGTAGGACAGGTGAGATTATGCTTCCATTAGTTTCAACTTTTACCGGTACTTCTGCCAGAGCTGAAGTTCCAAATATGACCGAAGAAACAACGGGAAGACTCTGAACAGCAGTTCTAAGGCCAAGAGGTGATACATCACCTGTGTCTGAAAAACCATGCTTCCCTTCAGCTCGAAGAGATGGAAAGTCTTTCTCAAACGAGGTTTTGCTAATGCTGCCACTTACAGTTCCCACAGAAGGAACAATATTATTTCCACTACTTCCAAGTTTTTTAGGCCAGGAGTTGACTTGCCTTCCAGCTATCATGGACTGGGAGCGCCTCAAGGCATCTTTTTCAGCCCCAACTCCAAGAAATGAATCATGATGATCGAAACCATTATCAACCAAAACTGACTTAATTTCCCTCTCACGGGAATCAAAATCCTTTTCCTGGTTTCTATCTCGAGACCTTCTGAAACTACTGTAAGCCTGTGATTTACCAGAGCTGCCTTTATCATAAATTGCAGAACCATTAGAGCTCAAACTCCTTAGCAAGTTCCTGTCTTGATCGCCAAGTGATTTATCTCTTGAGCCAAGCCCTACACCATTTTCACCAGCAGGAATAAAAGAAATATGTTAACAGGAAAGATCATTATGACAAAACTGGAATAAAGGTAACAGTCATGTGGAATAAGAACTACCGGAATGTTTGGAAGAGTTGGATTGCAGGGCATTGTTGGAAGTGCTCCCGTTTGGAAATTTGTACCACTGTGGAACCAATGCCGGCTCACCTCGGTCCATTTTCAGTCCAGACCATTATCTATATACAGTTAAAACCTTATACCTTCGGATCCAATCTATAACCAAATGAATATCATTTTCCTGTACAAGATATGCTATCAGAATAAGTCCAGCATAGTATTTCCAAAAGGCAAACCCTCGGCTTCAAGTCGTCACCATGGGCACAAAATTAGCGGTCATCTCAGGAGCAAGATTTACTCTACCAAAAACTTTAAACTGCACAGAAACTCCACAGGTAAACACTAATGCTTAAACTTGAAACCCAGTACTTTCAAGAGAACCAATGTTTGCAAGTTTCAAATATCCCGCTAAATTAGCATCACTAAGTGCAAGATTTTACTCTGCTGGAAACTTTAAGCACAGACAAAGCCCTCTCCAGAGAAATGCGAATGCTAAAGCTTCAATGCAGTTCTCCAGAAAGGTCCAAAATTTGTAATAAGCGTCACCAAGAGCGACAATTAGTGCGTCTGCCTGAGATTGTAAACCGCACAAAAACCCTCCACGCGAATGCTTAAGCTTCAACACCGAGTCCTGCCGAGACGGCCAAGATATATACGCTTCAAACACCCATGGGATGCCACTATGACCAATATCCAGGCAGGGATCGCCTAAAAAAAAACCCTTCAAACGAACCACAAGAAGGGAAGAACCCTAATGATCAAGAAGGGGCAACCATCCATACAGGCAGCCAAAAGCCCAAAAGACGGCGCCGGATCAAGAACGGCGAACCCTAGACTCTGAACAGAGGGACTGAAAAGAAAAATCGGGACGAGGGCAAGAGAACAAAGGGGCAAAAACTTAGGGAGCACTCAAACCCTAACGGACATCGGATTGATGCCCCCAGAAGTAGAAGAGAACGGAGAAGAAATCCTTACGGCAGGAGGATGTTTTCTACGAACTCCCGGCCGATTCGATCGGTTCAGCGGCGTCGGCGAGGAAGGAATTCTCTCTGATCTCTCTAAACAGGAGGAGCAGAAGGAGGGGGAGGGATGGAAAGGGGGCAACTGCTTGGTTTATTGGTCGCGTTCTCTGTCGATCTCTACGCTTCTACGCTCGCTCTCTTTCGTTCGTTCTGTGAGCTTCTGCTATCGCTCGCAATGTTTCGCGCTGTCTTCTGTCTCTCGCTCGAGTTGTTGCGTTCTCCTTCGGCTTGGGAAAACCTACGAATCGGTGGTGGCGATGATGATGCTCGGTTTCGGCACAACAAACTTGGCATGTAGGCTCGTTATGGCAAGCCGCACCTCTCAATCTTGCTTCAGATGCGCGGTTTGATTTGGTCCGGTTTATACAGACAGAACGTATCGAATTGACCGAACCAAACCACAATGTCATATGTTTGGGTTTGACCGCTGGTTCGATTTGAAGTATTCCAACCATTATAATTATATTTAGTTAGCATTTTAATTAAATTTCTAACTCTTCAAAAGATAATCGAAGGATCAAAAGATCGAAAATGATGAAGGATTGCAACTTTACATCTAATAGAAAATTTACTAAGTTGATGTGCGACCATCACTCAAAATCCATATCATCCTCCATCCAATTTTTTTAAATATATAAAAAAATATATTTTAAATAAGAAGAAATGAAATTTTTTAAGGAGAACTATTCTAACCCATATTTAAGGGCCTCAAACTATTAACTTGAGCATAAGAAAGATCGAGTGAGAAAATCTTTCTCTTGGCCTTCGTATAAGTGGTATCTTGAAATTCAACGCTTTGAGATTTGACATCCGAAATTCAAATATCTCATGACTACATTAGAAGAATAACTTTTACACATCAAACGTCTCCCGAATATATGTACGCATACGGGTTTGAATCACATCGGATTGACCACAATGTTAATAATATTTTTTACTAATAATATTGATATTAGTTTTAATTATACAATCTAATATATAATTTATATGAAAATGAGTTCTTTTGGGACAAATAATCAGAATTTTATTAATACAAACAGCACATTAATCTTTCTTAAATTTCTATCTAAATTCAATCTACCAAAGGTCAAACGCTCAAGACAACCCGATAAACCCTTAGCGATGATATCGACTAGCATATATTAGGTCGACTAGCATATATTAGGTCATTGTTTAACCTTTATGAAGAAAAGAAAATAAGATAAAGTTTTAGATTTGATGAGGATAATAATGGCGACAAGACTCAAGCTGACGTCAGTTGCCCCAGATACGCCTCACGCCTCGATCAACCCGACATCACCTGGTCAAACGGACCAGAACGTCGGCCGAAACGCATTAACGCCCTGCTCAAGCCTGGTCGTTCATGCCAACACCAGTGTCGGACGCTACAAGGAGTACGAGCTTGCCCCCTGCAAGCGGGCACATCAGGAAACAGTAAACTTCCTTATAAATACCCTCGTATTCTGAACGAGAAGGGAGGCACACGGGAAAAGGACATACAAAAAGACTTCTTCATCTAAAATCTCCTTTACATCATCTGACTTGATCGTCGGAGGGGTCGGACCGAGCACCCCGACCCGACTTTTGTACAGGTGCGAAGGCCGAGGTCTCCCGCTAAACGCCCAAGCGATGAGCCCCTTCCCGGAGGAAACGACGATCCCGTCCCGATCGGACCACCGCGAGCGGCCACCTCAGCAGTCCCGAGGACCGCCCAGGGAGATCCCTATCATCCGAACCCGAACCGAGTCGCGTCGGCCCCGAGGCCATGCTCTTGTTTACCACAACAAGATTTGAGATACAACTGGATCATTTGATTGACGAGCAATGAACCAAGCACAAGAAGACCCTGTGTTGGTGACGTTGCCAAAGGAATGCAGTTGAAACAAGCTTTACTTGGGTCAGAAGTATATTTCCAACATGTCCACCTTCATAAGTGATAACTGTAGAGAGCTAACTTGCCAAAGTAAATGCACCATTTCAGTAATTAGATGGAACAAATAACAGTAATGCAGGAAAAAAATCAATAATAGATTGCATAAAATGTGCACTGAAAAACCTAAACAAACTCACGGAACTGAAGATCATGAAAAAAGAGTTCAGCATTGGGCATCAACCAAGAGATGATATGCTGTAAATACTATCCAATTTTATGATACATTGCATCAGTATTAACCTGCTAAACATGAAATAATACACTAAAAATGTGATCATCATGATACAACTCCAACCACAACCAACGCAGCAAAACTTGAGATGTTGTACCTTGTAAAATCAAGATAAATCAAGAAGCAAAAACATGGCAGGAGCACACCTTTTCATGAACCACAAATATGTTTCCAACATATCTTAGTCTTTGGAGAGAGCTAATTTCTCTGATAAATGCAGCTTAGCTTCCATTCCTTCATTGAAGCAAATGGCAAACCGCTCAATGTCGGAAGAATCAGAACAAGAGTGCACATTTTTAATGCAGATGGGAACCTGACTGCATTAGCAGACAAAGAAAATCTAAAATGCAGATGGGAAGACTGGCAAAGAACTGAAGCATACAAACTAACTTCCAGCAAATTAGTCATCAGATCTACTGTGAACATCACCAATGTTTCAAAGGAAATGAAGGTCAGGGCCACAAAATGACCTCTTAGCATTAGCCACTCTCTGAACTGAAGGACTGCACTGGTTTGAAATCCACCATGTTCTCGACTCCCGGAAAGAAACAGAGCTTATATCTCCAAGATACCACCACACAAAGAAAGAATATGGAATACATTAAGTCATACCTCAGGCATGTAATTGCTGGCAGATGTCACCTCTGTGATACATTGTATACATAAGCTGATGCTCCATGTCAAACAAGCTACACAAGATAATCAAACCAATGACTATGAGTTGTGCATTTGACCTCCATTTGGTTCCTTAATTTGTCTTCTTTGAAGATTGGTAATTTTATCTTCCCCTAGATATTAGGAAAGTATGATGATTTTGTCATGCCATTGTAGAAATAGTACATCAAACTTCTTAATCTAAATGGTTTTTTAATAGTAGAATATGTCGGTCTAGTTTTAAATTGAAACAAATAAATGGTGTAGCTCTACTTGAGACAGCTGAGTGACCAAGAAAGTATATTTTATTGATAGCTTCTATGATATATTCTGGGATTCTGAGTTTGGCGGCGCCTACGTCTGTGTTGCGCACTCTATACACGTATCACCGTTTTCCAGACCGCGAGCGCCGCCATCAGTGTTCCCCGCTTCACACCTCTGTGATGTATCGTAGATATATGGGGTCGATCCAATTACCCCTCTCCCTTCCTCCGCTGCTGTGCCTCTCTTCTTCCCCGATGGTTCTATTAATATATATGTAAACCGTCCCCATTTCCCTTTCGTGCTTGCTAACAGAAGAGTTGAAGCTCCTCTTGTTTCCTAAATGCTTACTCCTGCCATGGCGGCGTCTATCGACAACCGACGGTTTGGCAAGGCGTTTGTCGCCCCACACCGCACCAGCTCCCGGGTGCGCGGCTGCAGCTTCCCTCCTCTCCTCCCCCTCGCCTCCGCCAAGGAGAAAGTACGGTGCTACGGCGGCCTGGACGACGAGGACGAGGATGAGGAGGCGGCGGGATGGAAAAAGAAGTATTGCGGCAGCCACCACGAGGCGGAGCCGGCGGTGCGTGACCCGAGGGACGAGGGTACCGCCGACAGCTGGGTGGAGCGTAGCCCCTCCCTGATCCGGCTTACTGGGAAGCATCCCCTCAACTGCGAGCCACCGCTGGGCCAGCTCATGCACCACGGGTTCATCACCCCTGTCCCGCTCCACTACGTCCGGAACCACGGGGCCGTCCCCAGGGCCGATTGGGAGACTTGGACGGTGGAGATCACCGGCCTGGTGAAGCGACCGGTCCGGCTCACCATGGACGAGCTGGTCCGTGACTTCCCCCCGGTCGAGATCCCGGTCACCTTGGTTTGCGCCGGGAACCGGCGCAAGGAGCAGAACATGGTGCGCCAGACCATGGGGTTCAATTGGGGCCCGGCAGCCATATCCACCGCGGTGTGGCGCGGCGCCCGGCTCCGGGACGTGCTACGCCGGTGCGGCATCAGGGACCGCAAGGACGGCGTCCTCTTTGTGTGCTTCGAGGGAGCGGAGGACCTCCCTGGCGGCGGCGGTTCCAAGTACGGGACGAGCCTCAGGCGTGAAGCGGCCATGGACGCGTCGAGAGACGTCATGCTCGCCTACATGCAGAACGGCGAGCTGCTTAAGCCGGACCACGGATTCCCGGTGCGCATCATCATCCCGGGCTTCATCGGTGGCCGAATGGTCAAGTGGCTCAGGCGCATCATCGTCGCACCGCAAGAGTCCAACAGCTATTACCATTATAAGGACAACCGCGTCCTTCCCTCTCACGTTGACGAGGAGCTCGCTGACGCCGAAGGTAATGGGATCGCCATTATCTACCCATACAAATCATCACAGTAAATGACTGATATTATTATTTTTCCGTAGCTTGGTGGTACAAGCCGGAATATATCATCAACGAGCTCAACATCAACTCGGTGATCATCATGCCAGGACACGACGAGATGCTTCCCGTCGACGCCTCCACGATCCAAAAGCCCTACTTAATGAGAGGTTATGCGTACTCTGGTATGTTATATACTGATTACCAACTTAATTAATTGGATATGCCTATTCTTAGTTGGATATATCATCATGTAATTACTAGCCGGTGTCCGTTTTTATCTGTCCGATATACACAGATAAGAAATTACAACCTCAGATCGTGATGTCATATTTCATAAGAAGATGGCATCATCTACGAGACATCATTCTTTAAATATACGGTATCCTATGCTACATCCTGCATTTATGACATTGTCACATTCGGCAGTTTGGTTACCCACCCGATATTGCATTTTGTGATGAGGTAATAATCATAAAAGAAGATAATGTCAAGTAAAATAAATGTGCATTGTGCGCGTCGTACCCAAGTCACCAGAAGCGAAGCTTTCATCGGGCGTCATGGTGGATAGAGTCTGCGGAAAGAACTTAGTATCATCTGGTTTGTGTCGAACAGGTGGCGGAAGGAAAGTGACACGAGTCGAGATAACATACGACGGTGGGGAGACGTGGCTGCCGTGCGCGCTCCACCACCATGAGAAGCCCAACAAGTTCGGCAAGTACTGGTGCTGGTGCTTCTGGTCCGTGGCTGTGGAGGTGACGGACCTGCTCGGCGCCAAGGAGGTGGCGGTCCGGGCGTGGGATGAGTCCCTCAACACCCAGCCCGAGAAGCTCATCTGGAACGTCATGGTAACCCGTTCTCGCTATCGAGTTGGTCGATTGGCTTTGGTTCTCAAATGGTGGTGGTGCAGGGGATGATGAACAACTGCTGGTTCAAGGTGAAGGTGAACGTGCGCCGGCACCAGAAGGACGAGATCGGGCTGGTGTTCGAGCACCCAACGCAGCCCGGGAGCCAGACGGGCGGGTGGATGGCGCCGCAGAAGCATCTTGAGACGTCGGAGGTGGCGTCGATGAAGAAGAGCGTCTCTACCCCCTTCATGAGCACCTCCACCAAGCTGTACGCCATGTCCGAGGTGCGCGAACACGCGTCCGCTGCCTCCGCCTGGATCGTCGTTCACGGCCACGTCTACGACTGCACCGCCTTCATCAAGGACCACCCCGGTGGCGCCGACAGCATCCTCGTCAACGCTGGTAGCGACTGCACCGAGGAGTTCGACGCCATCCACTCCGACAAGGCAAGGGCCCTCCTCGAAGCCTACCGCATCGGCGAGCTCGCGCCCTCGGTTAATACCTTCGAGGCCTCCCTTCGTACCACCATCCGCGAGGTCTCGAGGCCCCTGGCTCTCGTTAGCCCCCATGAGAAGGTGCAGTGCAAGCTCGTGTCGAGGAAGGCCGCATCGCGCGACGTTCGCCTCTTCCGCTTCGCGCTTCCGTCAGCGGACCAAGTGCTGGGCCTCCCCGTCGGGAAGCACATCTTCCTCTACGCTACCATCGACGACAAGCTCTGCATGCGGCCATACACGCCCACGAGCTCCGTCGACGAGGTCGGCCACTTCGAGCTCCTGATCAAGGTCTACTTCAAGGGCGAGAACGCCAGATTCCCCAATGGCGGCCTCATGTCCCAGCACTTGGAATCGCTGCCGGTCGGCTCCACCCTCGACGTCAAGGGACCGTTCGGCCACATCGAGTATACCGGCCAAGGCAACTTCCTCGTCCAAGGCAAGCCGAGGATCGCGAAGCGGCTCGCAATGATCGCCGGCGGGACCGGGATCACGCCGGTGTACCAGGTGATCCGGGCGGCGCTGCAGGACCCGGAAGACCACACCGAGATGCACCTAGTGTACGCGAACCGGACGGCGGAGGACATACTGCTGCGGGAGGAGCTCGACGGCTGGGCGCGGGAGCACCCGGCGCAGCTCAAGGCGTGGTACGTGATCAGCGAGGTGAAGCAGGGCGAGCGGTGGCGGTACAGCACGGGGCGCGTCACCGAGAGCATTCTGAGGGGGCACATTCCGGTGGGCGGCTCCGACGACACGCTCGTGCTCGCCTGCGGGCCGCCACCGATGATCCAGCTTGCCGTGGTGCCCAATCTGGAGAAGATGGGGTACGACACCGCCAATTCACTACTAACGTTCTAAATGCTGTCGAACTGCGCTGCAAAACTCCTCCCTTCTCCATCCTACCAAGAGGGACGGAGCGCTAAGAAAGCTATAATGGAATCTTTCATTTAATTGAACACCATGTGTTGTGGTAAACAACCTTGAGCCGTGACCTCAGGGTCGACGTAGCTCGGTTCGGGTCCGGATGACGGGGGATCTTCCCGAGGTGGCCTTCGGGTCCGTCAAGGTGGTCTGAGGCGATGGTCCGATCGAGACGGGATCGTCGTTTTCTCCGAGAGGCGGCTCCTCGCTTGGGTGCCTAGCGGGAAGCCGTCGCCTTCGCACCTGCACAAAGGTCAGGTCAGGGTGCTCGGCCCGACCCCTCCGACGATCAAGTTAGTTGATGTGAAGGGGATTTCAGATGAAGAAGTCTATTTGGTGTGTCTCCTCCTCCCTCCCTCCTGTTCAGAATGCGAGGGTATTTATAGGGAAGTTTACTGTTTCCTGATGTGCACGTTTGCAGGGGACAGGCCGGTAGCGTCTGACATTAGTGTTGGCGTGAAGAACCGAGCCTGAGCAGGCGTTAGTGCGCCTTGGCCGGCGTTCTGGTCCGTTTGATCAGGTGTTGTCGCGTCGATCGAGGTGTGAGGCGCCATCTGACGTCAGTCGAGTCTTATCATAATTACTATCCTCATCATATTCCCCCCTGGAAAGAAGCTATGTGTCGGTCGTTGTAAAGTGAGTCCGAGGCATGGCTTCAGCTTTCAGGCGCGGTCTCGGGGAGCATGGAGCCGAGGAGCACGACGCAGGCGGGCAGGCCGCGCAGGCGTGATCTCGAGGAGCATGAAGCCGAGGAGTACGACGCAGGTGGGCTGGTCGCGCAGGTGTGTCTCAGGGGACATGGAGCCGAGGAGCACGACGCAAGCGGGCAGGCCACGCAAGTGTGGTCTTGGGCAACACGTGGCCGAGGAGTACGACGCAAGCGGGCAGGCCGCGTTTAGGTGGAATCAGGCAGGCTGCGGCCGAGGGACACAGCTCAAGCGGGCAGGCCGCCCTGAGGTGGACTCGGGCGGTCTGCGACCAAGGGACACGGCTCAGGCCGAGGAACATAGCTCAGGCGGGTAGGTCGTGTTGAGGTGGACTCGGGCAGGCTGCGACCAAGGGACACGGCTCAGGCGGGCAGGCCGCCTTGAGGTGGACTCGGGTAGCCTACGACCGAGTCTACGGCCGAGCCGTGTAGATACCGAAGGGGGTTAGGTCGGAGCTAACCGCGAACCGGGAGGCAGTCAAATAGATACTGAGCCTTCGCTCGGAAGAGACTGAGGCAGGGCCTAGATTCCTTTTACGAGGACTACATCAGAAAGCCACCGTGGGTGCTTGACTTCTTATACGGAGCCCGCTGCTAAAAGTTGTCCCTTCTCCTCACGGTCGCATAGGCCTCCGCCGCAATGTACCGATTAGCCCGCTGGAGCATCTCTAGCACCGTGGTGGGAGGTCGCTCCGCAAGGGACCAGAGGAATCTGGAAGGTCGCAGGCCTATCATAAATGCCTGCACTAACAGAGAGGGGTGAGTGTCCGACAAACCCCGGATTTGCATGGCAAAGCGATCCATAAAATGTGAAAGGGGCTCGTCCTCCCTTTGTTTGAGTCCGAGGAGCAGTGTTGCGGAAGGCTTCGGCTGTGCATAGGCCACGAAGTGGGGTTCGAAATCTTTGACGAGCTGGTCGAAGGAAGCGATCGTTCCAGTCTTCAAGCCGCCATACCACGCGTGGGCCGACCCTCTCAGAATGGTAGGGAACGCTCTGCACATCAGGGCAATCAGAGGTTTCGTATAGCGCCATTTGGGCGCGAAAAGCAGCTACATGGTCCGTTGGGTCGATAGAGCCATCGTAAGCGTCCAGAGAGGGGAGCTGGAAGTCCAGGGGGACTGTCTGATCCCATATCTCGGGCATGACGGGAGACCCTTGGTGTGCATCCTCCCCGAGCTCCCCCTTGGACCTGCAAACCTTTTTCTGCACCTCGTCAAGTCGCTGGCTGACGAAGCGCAACTAGGCCCATAAGGAGTCCGAAGAGAGTGTCTCGGGTTCCGGGCGACCGCTCGGGTTTGCCATCACTGGATCCCCAGTGGGGCCGGTCGGACCCGAGGCGAAGTGGGGGGCTCCAGAAGTGTCATGTGGGCCCGAACGAGCGTCTTGCATTGTCGCAATGGTTCGATCGCAGGCGGGTGCGCCGGATGAGAAACGAGCGAGATAATGGTTTGCACCATACCCATCTGAGCTCGAACTTGATGAGCGAGGTCCTGAAAGGCCTCGGACGACACGGGCGAGGGGTCGGCGGGGGCGCTGTCGGGCGGCGACAAGCCCGCGTCGTTGAATATCCGCCAGTATCGTTCTGAGGTCGTGGCGGGGTGTTCGTCACGATAGTCTCCGTGCGGGGGATGTTCCCCCGAGGCTTCAGTCGGGTGCGACCTCTCAGTCGTGGGCTCATCTGAGCCGCTCGGGTGATCACCCGACATTCCGGGCCCTCCTTCTAGACCCAAAATGTTGTGGTAAACAACCTTGAGCCGTTGCCTCGGGGCCGACGCGGCTCGGTTCGGGTCCGGATGACGGGGGATCTTCCCGAGGTCGCTTTCGGGTCCGCCGAGGTGGTCTGAGGCGGTGGTTCGATCGGGACAGGATCGTCGTTTCCTCCGGGAGGCGGCTCCTCGCTTGGGTGCCTAGCGGGAAGTCGTTGTCTTCACACCTGCACAAAGGTCGGGTCGAGGTGCTCGGCCCGACCCCTCCGACGATCAAGTTAGTTGATGTGAAGGGGATTTCAGATGAAGAAGTCTTTTTGGTGTGTCTCCTCCTCCCCCTCTTCTGTTCAGAATGCGAGGGTATTTATAGGGAAGCTTACTGTTTCCTGATGTGCCCGCTTGCAGGGGGCAGACCAGTAGCGTCTGACATTGGTGTTGACATGACATGAAGAACCGAGCCTGAGCAGGCGTTAATGCGTCTCGATCGGCGTTTTGGTTCGTTTGATCAGGTATTATCACGTCGATTGAGATGTGAGGCATCATCTGACGTCAGTCGAGTCTTATCATAATTACTATCCTTATCACCCTGCATGCTATTTGGCTTCAAAATCCTTCAAACGATATGCTAATCATCCTGATTCTAGATGTCATAGTGCTACCTGACCACCAGCATAGAAGAGAGAAGATACATGATATATCTTGACATGTTTCACAACGTCTCTTGCACCTCTAGTTGGACTTCAGAGACTTCAAGATTGTTTGAGGAGCCAACCGACAAATGAAAGCCTTCCGTGGGGGCAACGAAGGGCCGTGAGCGCTCATCGCTACCGACAAAGGAAGCCTTCCGTGGGGGCTCGAAGAGGCCACGGCCCTTCGATGCCCCCAGTGGCTGCAGGTACGTGACGGTTGCACTACTGCATGGTTTTCACGTACCGCCCACCGCTCCTCGCATGGGGCCTGTGACCTTTCGCTCGCTAAAGCGAGCTGATGGGGCCCAGGAGACGACCGATGTAGTATCTAGGGAACCAGCGACAAGATGCAACGTGAGGAACACGAGACGCTTTCCTCTGTTTCCACGTGTGGGTCGTATGGCGTTGGGTCTGCCAAGGCCACGACATTGCTGTCGCCTAATGAGCCTATATCATGGATGAGATCGATACAAATCCCCTCTTTTTTTTCCCTTCCTTTATGGTGGCAATTGGGTTCATTACTGGATTGGACTCGAAATATGTCAAAGCACCAATCAAAATAGGAATATTAGAACTGAAATAACATATTTCAATAATGATATGCTGGATGTCTGATTGAAACCAACTCAGAGCTTAGCCGAATACCTATTTTACATCTCTCTCTGGTTAATGTTGAATCCACTTTGATTCTGCAAAATTACATATTTCAAGTGTCGAGTCTCTAAAAATCCAATACATAAAAATCTAAGATTTTCAGTGTTGAGAAATGCACCGAAAAGGGCTTTTACATGCTTCTGACTGTTATGCTCAAAGACTCACGTTGATAATGAAAACTCTTACATACTTATTTCCATCTTATTGGACTAGTCCCATGAGGACGATTATATTCTTATCTCGGTACTCGTGTCATCTCAAAATCGAGAAACGTGCAATAATTATGACATGGTTTATAGTACATGGGAATTACTTCGTATCGATTGTTGAAATATTAGGCACATGGTGCTAAGCCATCAAAGTAGGTGTCGATGATATAGCACTAGAGCGTCGACTACTTGACAAGTATCAACCATATAGGACCTAAGTGACAGCTAAATGGCTAGGAGGTATTTGTCGTGTAGTACCAAGGTGTCAATGATGTGACGTGACGTGGAGCACATAACACCACGGTGTCGATTAGGTAAGAAGTATCGATTATATCATTATTCTCTTATCAGACCTATCACATCTCAAATTATTCTTAATATTGTTCACATCCTTAACTAGATTTTGACATGATATTCCATGTCATCATATTTATGATTTATAACCACTAAAAAGATGTTAAAGAACACAAGCAAAAGATCTTAAGATGCCATAGAATGCCATCAAAATATACACCAAGAAATTAATGCAAGCAGTAGAGACAAAAGAATGTTTGGTGAAAGTAATCAGGTATATAAAAACAGAGATATGTGATGAGCACCTAATTTCTCCGGCACGCTTATAGAATGTCCATTGTTCATGTCTTATAAGCAACTATGACAGTAAAATCTTATACTATTACTTGTGAACACCAACACAGAGACATTTCATGCACTGAACTTGGAAATGATCAAAGCATTTTAGTAAACAAATGTATAAAATATATATATTATATTTTCAAAAGGATCCTAGATTAAATTCTTGGGTAGTACCATCTACATGATCTAAAGCTGAAATCCTTTCAAGATGAACCAACAGGCCGAGGAACTTATCGGTGAAGATTAATATCTTTTTGTGGTCTAACTGCACAATTCTTCATTTCCAATTTAAATAAGCTGCTGTGACTATCAGTGAGTGTTTATGATAGTCAATCTACAGAACTCCTAATCATAGTATGGTGCATCTTTCACTTTTCAATAACTAAGCATATTAGTGATTCTCACACCCACAACATGCAACTACATAAAACTGTGAAGCCTACGCATGAGCTTGAAGAATTCAAAGTCACTGAGAGTGCATTACCTCCCATTAGAATGGAACTATGAGTTTAGATAGAAGCTGGAGATGACATGAATGAAAAACAACATCTGTGCAGGCGACTTCTGGCCCTGACTTCCACTTACCTAAAGATTACAAATTTCAACAGTAGCAAACATCACACCGTCTATTAAAGACTCAAATGTTCCACAAAACACATCCAAATTAAGAGCACTAAACTAATCACTAATATGCTAGGAATATGATCTCCAAAATCTTATTATGATATAATTGTTTCAATTTATTGAAGGAACACGGTATTCCTTTTCTCAATGGTGTATCAAGCAGAACAAATAACAATTAGATATAGCCCGATTTCGACTACTAATATTTAACACCTTTTGTACTTGCATAAGAAACCACAGAGTATCCTCTTTCAGGAGACTCCAAACTGCTTATGCATGATGTCCTTCTAAATTCTCAGCAATAAGAGAAACAACTAAAATTGTACCAAGATTGGTCCTATATCCCCTCTGAAATTTTCGGTCTTTGTTATATTGATTCCTTAATTTTGGAGGCACGGCTTGCCGCTTTTCCAAATTCCTATAAAAGGGCAAATCTCTTAGGCTGAAACTTGGATGCCTAATGCCCTACTTCTATTGATGATATTGGAAAAATCAATTATGTTCTGCCAGTCAAATCCTTTTCTCACCACCTCCTTCTTTCTTGCCCAAAAAAAAAAATTGGGGCAGGTAAGCAGCTTCCGAGATGGTCCTTTCTCTATCCTTGTTTTGGTGTAACTACAAATAGGTTATTCCAAGAACTTCTATAAACCTGAAAGGGGGAAATGCATGGTTCCTAAGGGTTTCATCCATATTTAAACATGTATTTTATAATCCTCAAATATTTCTAAAAGTTAGTTGCATATGGTAATAAAATCTTAATGTTATTTGTAATTATCATTCTTATAAATATAAGACTGATATTATTGGATTTTTCTAAGTATTCATTTATTAATTTATTCTATAGTGCTTTCATCAATCAGGTCTATGAGCCTTTCAATAAGCAATGTTAGGTTAGTATCTAATACACCCAATGTGAAGTATATATAATCTAATCAATTTGAATAATTTGAATTAGAGAGTATAAAGACATTAGAAGCACGAGAGTATATGAAAAGAAATACCACAATAAAATATAAAATAATATTATCATCTTGAGTTTTCAAAATATGATAAATTATTGATATCATTCATGTTTTCACAATTAGGTAAAATATTAATATCTTCAACATTCACTCAGAATTATTTATACAAGGTTAATATCATTCTTATATAACAATATTATTACATTTGGGTATATAATCTCAAATTATAAAGATATCCAAAATAGTATCGTCCTATCTCAATCCCATAATTATTCTAAGTAAATTCTCCTTTGAGATTATCTAAATCTCATAATTATGTATGTTATTATGAATATTACTTTTTAAATATCATTTACGACTAATTCTTTAATATAATTTTATAAATTATTAGTCTAGACTATTTTAACGGTTATAAGACCAATACAATAACACAAAATATAATTAAAAATATCCTATAAATGATAAAATATTTATTATAATTTTATCTCATAAGATTATCATCCAATGCCACTTTGATAACTACGAACCTAGATAAAACTTAAAGATATAAGTTACAAATAATATTCATTAAATATTTTTTAATCTAATTATGTAGTATTGATAAATAAAAATTAATTATAATAATTATTGAACAAAAAAATTAATCAAAACAAAAACTCTATAATAATCATAACAAAACAAAATTCATGACTTTATATGAAAATAAACATCAATTTAAAAATGTATACATGTGAATAAATACATAAATATCTAAGAACAATAATTAAAATTTAATTATCATTAGCAAAAATTTTACCAATAAGTAATATGAGAAAACTATAAAAAAATTTATTATTATATATATATAATTCTATAAATGACCTAAATGGGTCAGTCAATCTTATTTAATTGGACATCCCAAAGTAGGCTAATTCAAATTAGACTACCCAAATTAGACCCAATAGTCAACCCAATCAAATCAATCAAAATTGGGTTCAAATTGGGCTTCCACCAAAATTTGATCAAATTAGTCAATTTTATAGTTGAGGACATAAGTTCGAAACATTTAATTTTTGAAGGGTAAAACTATATATATATATATATATATATATTGAAAATACATAATTTTTTAAGAGCAAAACTATCACAGGAGGACATCGACTGGAATCAATAGATTCCATAAGGGCAAAATTTACCTTTACTAGGGTAGAAGCCCTAAAACCCTAAAACTTTCACCCTTTCGTGGATCGCCATTGAACCACAATGCGCACGTGCACGCCCTCTCCGATTGGTTCGGCCATGGCTAGTATAGTCACATGCTCTTCACCGATGGCCAACATTGCTTGGCAACATAACAGAGCCTTACCAGTCGACCATCATGGATATCCACATGACCTCTTTTGTAGCATCAAGGCCACCCCACGGTCCTTATTAAACTAGGAGCCTTGTCGCTTTCCAGTAGCGCAGATGTCCCTTGCTATCATTCGTGTTGCATTGTCTATCATTCATATGTCGGTGCCTAACTATGTCACACACGGCAACGACAAACTCACTGCCACCAATGCTTTAGTGATCGTCGATAATGTTGCTCGCGACATTGCGTTTGACGCCACGGTATCACCTACAGCCCACAACCCTTAATCAGGCTACCATTATGACACCTCCGATGACCACTACCCGTCATAGCCACACACCAACAGGGTCAAACCTCCGCATGCTGCTATGGTTGTACAAATAGCAATCGCCCACAATAGGGCTATCGCCACGCAGCAACGCTACCATCGACAGCTGAGCAGTTGATGACAATGTTGCACCTCCTCCCGTCCAACACCCCTTTCCTTATGTCTCCATCATTCATAGATCTTCTATGTGAAAATATTTACATCGCCTATAAGAAGGCGAGCAGCACAAAGGAAAACCCAAGGAATGACAATACATAGGATTGGCCTTGCAAGGCAATGACACAGATAGATCGTTCAAGTATCATGTAATCAAAATCGAACATCACCTTTACATAAGTGAAAGGCTAACAAACAAATCTAAATACACAACAAATCTAATATTTTTTTACAATCTAAGGTATTTTGATTTCAAAATAACTTGGCTCTGATACCAACTATAAGCATAAAAACTGTAAGCATGCTATTCTTATGTGAAAAAAATTTAATACCAAAAACTGAAATCTAATAATCATAGATCGAAGATTAGATGAGCATACCTTTCGATGTCATTTAAAAAAAAAATTCTAATTCGAAAACGCATTCCATAATCCGATCCATAAAACACAGCAACATCGATTTGCAAGAGAACTAGATTCTCCTCCTCTTTTCATATCTTTTATAGGATTACTAGGAGCGATACAATAGGGACTAAAAGGAGATAGAATATATATGTAATATTGTCTCTCTTCGTATCAACATAAGCTACCTCACAAGACTTTTAGAAAGATTGTTGAAGTCAATCGAGACTTTGCTAGAGAAGTAAGGCGACTATGGCAGCAATGCAAAGTTCAAGCAATAGCATCGACGCCTCATACGTAAACAACCAAAAGAGCCAATCAAATAAGCTAGGACGATGTCATCCATACTAATGTTATTCTTCTTTGTTGTGTTATCACACATGTTTACAATTCGAAAAGATCATACATATTTATAAGCGAGAGTAAAGAATTTAAGGTAAATTAGTCCCTCCCAGAAAAGTATCTTCCAAGGAATCCTAAGTAAACTTTCTTTCTATTGAATGATAATCTTAATTAGAATCCAACTAGATCTAAAATATATCTTATCTAATTAAACAAAATCACATGATCTAACATAGCACCTCATCAAATCTAAAAGGGGGAAATGCACGGTTCACAAGGCTTTTGTCGACGAGGGCCCTTGTTGTTATTTGTGAACAACTTGAGACCAAATCAAGACACAAACTAAAGTTTCATCAATCCCACAACTCACCATCAATTGAACTAGTATCCCATGCTCCAGATTACAATTTTGAATAAACCCAAATCAAAACCTCACAATGAAGCAAAAACTCGATTAGAAAGTGAGAGTTTCAATCTATACCTTTGTTTCTCCCTGATATGTACCGCAGCAACACCTCTGTTTCCTGATCAGTGTTTTGAACCCTCTATCCACCCTCATACTCCTCCGGTGAAATATTGAGACCTGGAAGAACCGAGGAACACATAGATCAAGTACTAGTTCTTTTGGTGATTATATTCAAGCACATGACAAACAAATCGATCGAGCGATCGAAGAGAGCCTTAACTAGAGCAACGGAGGCAAGGATCGAAAGGAGGAGGAAGAGATCGTCGAAGGTAGAGAGAGCGAAAGGGAACACTGAGGAGGAGGGTTCGAAGACGACACCATCATCTTCGAAAAGCGCGGAGGCGGGTTGGGAGTGAGGAGGGGCACACAAAACATAGCATATGAAGGCCTAGAGGAGAAACCTCCAATATCTTCGAATGAAGGCAAAATTGTGTGTATATATATATATATATATATATATATATATATATATATATATATATATATGTATATATATATGTATATATGTATGTATATATGTATATATATATGTATATATATATATATGTATATGTATATATATACCATTGTCAATCTGAAAACCTACCATTGTCAATTAAAACTCCTAATGATATTAAACTTTAAATAAACTCACTATGATTATAAAAAAAAAGGAGAAGTACAAATATTTAGATATCTTTTTTAACTTGAATAATTAGTGTTAAACTATAGTTAATCCTTGTTTACTATATTAATGGATATTGACAGAATAAATACTTGTGAAAGACCATATTTATGTCCATCTGATATGACATGTATATCTTGAGCAAATATACCATTTAGAATTTAGAAAAAAATGTAAAAACTCTTGGAATGAATATTCAATATTTTTTTACTATAAAAACTCTTCGATTGTTGTTGCTTATAGATCATTATCATATTTTTTAATTTATAGCTGGCTTGATTAAGGTTAAAAGTCTATTTTGATTAATTATAGTGTTTTACATTTGGTTTTATAGTATTTTTGATATGGTAGTCAAAACAAAATAAAACATTTAAAAAATTAATTTATCTTGTTTCAGTGCTACTTTTCATAAATTATTGTAAATATTTATTTGAATCCTCATACGATATATCAAAGGATGTTTAATATATTTTAAATTTATTTAGCTTACTTATAATATTTTTCAATAGCGCTATAGTATTTTTGTTGAGGTTCTAAAAATACTGTAAAACTATTGAAAAATACTATTAAGTAACATCATATTATGCATATTTGATTATTATTACTCATAAACCATTATAATACTAATTTTTTTAGGTTTTAAGTTAGCTTGGTTAAGATTATAAGTTCATTTATATCATTTAAAGTGTTTTCATATAGGCTTTATAGTCTTTTTGTTATGATTATGAAGGTCAAAACACTATCACAGATCAAACTATTGTAATATCCACTTGGACCAAAATTGGTGAAAAAAATATATTGGGGCTAATGATATTTTGATATTACTCAAAACAAGAGCAATATTTGGAATATATATATATATATATATATATATATATATATATATATAAGTTGTTTTCATGATCTTTTAGTTATAAATATGTATTATATCGGATAAAAAAATATTTTTAATTTTTTTTTCATTAAATCCAGTTAATAACAATATGTGATTTATTTATGGAGCTGCTTGGAGTGACATATATATGCTAGGGTATATCTTATAAAATTAAATATATCATTTTTATTTTTTATAAGAATAAATAAAACTGTATAATCTTCATACTTTTCTTTTTAGAATTTAGTTTAGTAATGTTATAAGAAAATAATATTAATGTTTAAATTAGTTCGACATGGTTTGACTACATATGCACAAGAACGATGAGGTATCATTGAGTTGACATTGGAGATATCGTGGAGACGATGTGAGTGCACTCGAGTGCTCCAAAGATGATTTGCATGAAAGTCGAGGTTGAAAGTAAGTTTAATTCTAAGGTGAGATAAAGTGAGAGGGAAGTTGTAAAAAAATTGATTGACCTCGATTCTTGTGCTAGATATAAGCTTTTTATACTAAGTCAAAAAGGGATAAAATATTTTAAAAAATAATCATTTAGAGGACAACCCCTATAAGCCTCTAATAACACCTCTATAGACATCTATATGGATAGCAAAAAGAGGGGAGGTAGCTTATAATAGTATGCTTTGGGCTTATATTGATGCTGACAAACTAAGGGGTAGGTCTTGTCTCCCCTATGCCAATTTAGCTATTAGTATAGGTCACTTGTTGAATGATAATTGCTGGATAATATTTTCTCTATCATTTGTCCCCCTAAATGTGCATTTCGAGAGTTGTCGTTGGTCGATAATTGGGAATACAGCAATGGACCATCTCAACAAGTGTGTCATGTCAAAGTGGAGGGATGTTCAATGCATGGTCAACTTACATGCCTCGGGCTCTCCAGGGAAGTCGAACCAGACTTATCAACCTGCACACCTCGAGCTATTTGAGTAGGTTAGGTTGGGTTTAGTCAACAAACACATTTGAGGCTCACCAATCTCAGGCTCTCTAAGGAGGTTAGGGTGGGCTTGGTCGACGTATGCACCTCGAGCCCACCTCAAGCTCTCCGAGGAGGTTGGGTCGAGCTTGATCGATCTATACACCATGGGTCCACATTGGTCTCTCTAAGAAGGTTAGTTCGGGCTTGGTCAACATATGTACCTTGGGCTATCCAAGGAGGTCAAATTAGACTTGGTTGACCTTCGACTCACCTCGGTCTCTCTAAGGAGGTCGAGTGGTCGACTTATACACCTCGGGCTTACATTAGGCACTCCGAGAAGGTTAGGTTGGACTTGGTTGACCTATGCACTTAAGCTCACATCAGGCTTTCTAAGGAGATCGAGTCGGACTTGGTTGACTTACACATCTCGGGCTTTCCAAGAAGGATGGGACCTACGCACCTCGAGCTCACTAAGGAGGTCAGGTCATATTTGATCGACCTATGCACCTTAGGCCCACCTTAGGCTCCAAAAGGAGGTTGGGTCGAGCTTAGCCAACCTACGCACATCGGATCAACCTTGAGCTCTCCAAGAAGGTTAGGTCAAACTTTGCCAACTTATGCACCTCAAGTTCACCTTGGGCCCTTTGAGGAGATCAAGTTAGAGTTGGTCGACCTGCATACTCTTGGCTTACCTTGGGCTCTCCAAGGAGGTCGGTTCAAGCTTGGTCTGTTGGGAAAATCTTTGGGGGCGACATCACATATGCAGCGGAAGAACAAGAAAATAAAATCTTTGATTCTCAAAGAGATATTCGTCGTCATGCGAAGATTGGTGTGCAAAATCCGTGAAACTGAAAAACTGCGTATAGAATAGATTGTATTACATAGGGAGATCGTATATCCCTGTTTCCTTACAGATCCTTAGGAGAGGGTGAAGGAGGTTAAGTGTCCTCCTCTTTAGCGGTGAACCACACAGTAGGGCTGCGACGACGCTCTTCAAAACTCCAAGCCTGCTTTGAGGTGGAGAGGGGAAGGAGAATAGGAGAGGCAAGCAAAGGCTATAGCCTATGAGGCTCTGAATCCCTCCTATTTATAGAGGTTCCCTGTCAAACCCTAATGGATCCTCGCCTAGTGGGTATTGGATCTGCATCCAATAACCCAAGCCTTTTAGATTAGTAGATCTCTATCTAATAATCTCTCATGGGCTTTTATTGGATCTCGTCCAAGGGATCCAATAATTCAGGGGCTTATTGGATATCCAATAAGACAATGGCTCCATCGGATATCTCATATCCGAACCTCTACTCATCGCAATGCCTACCATATGTGTGTGACCCTCTAGGCCCAATATCGAGCTGGCTGTGAGTCATACCTGTCAGAACTTTTTCTAACTTAGTGAATTATTATCTCTGTAATAATTCACTTGACTCATCGACTACGGACGTACTTGCTAGTCATAGGTGCCCAGCAAGCCAATCACGTGAGTGATGGCACGTGTGACTTGATACAGAATCTTTTTGCTTATTATATTTTGGCGTATATCACTTTATAACTATTGCATAAATGCATATATATATTATGATGTCCTTGGATTTGTGCAATGGGAATCGGATCATGATGAGATCACGATAATGAGATCGATTCACCTTTAAACACATATCCTAAATAATCCCGGTCATAGGTTACTCGAGAGGGACATCGTGATAACCGGATAGACTGGTGTGCTGTATACCCGTCCATATGATGGATGCAGCTGGTCTCATAGCTGCTCGTGTAGGGACACTAGGGATGCAGTACAGGTGCTCATTGGAGAATGAGTTCACTGATTGATCCGCTTACGGAATGCTGGATAGTTGATGATGCCTTATTGTCAGACAGCGATTCCGTAGTCCTAGTGGTGTATCTGGTCCTTAGACTTGAGACACCAAGGATGTCCTGTATGAGTGCTCCACTCTTTGATACCAGACTTATAGGTTTGGCTGTCCCAGATCTAGTACAGCTGGTCATTGGGGTGGTAGTCGACCTTACGAGGGCTATTGAGTATCGATAGAGGATCATCCACTCTCGGCGTCATGAGAGGAATATCCCATGTGTTCTTGCTCAGACAAATCCCTGGCCAGGGTCATTCGGGTTGAGAGAGAAAGTGTTCTCCGGGAGAATCCGATTAGATCGAGACTCGAGTAGAAACCGTATGGGTCTGACAACACCATGTTCGATATACGGTCTCTGGGATATTAGATGGATGAGGGACTATAGGTACATGGTAACTGAGGACAGACAGGTCCAATGGATTGGATTCCCCTGTATCGTCTGGGGACTACGGCGTAGTGGCCTAGTACGTCCGTAGTCGATGAGTCGAGTGAATTATTACAGAGATAATAATTCACTGAGTTAGAAGGAGTTCTGACAGGTATGACTCACGTCCAGCTCGATATCGGGCCTAGAGGGTCACACACATATGATAGACATTGCGATGAGTAGAGGTTCGGATATGACATATCCGACAGAGTCCTTGTCTTATTGGATGCAGATCCAATACCCACTAGGGAAGGACCCATTAGGGTTTGACACGGGATCTCTATAAATATGAGGGATTCACAGCCTCATAGGCTAGAGTCTTTGCTTGCCTTTCTTATTCTCCTCTCCCTCTCCACCTCAGAGGCCTGGAGTTTTGAGGAGGGTCGTCGCAACCCTGCTGTGTGGATCACCGCTAGAGAGGAGGACGCTTGACCTCCTTCACCCTCTCTTAAGGATCTGCAAGGAAACAGAGATATACGATCTCCCTAGGTAACACAATCTTTATACGCAGTTTTGTGTTTTGTGGATTTTTGCGCATCAATCTTCGCACGACGACGAACATCTTTTTGGGAATCGGGAATTTTTGTTTTCTTGTTCTTCCGCTGCGCATATGATGTCGCCCCCAATGATTTCCCAACAGTGGTATCAGAGCCAGGTTGTTCATGCGAATGATTGGTTTTGAACTGCGTGTGTTATGTTTAGGAAGAATATTGACATCAAAATCGTTGACGCAAAAGCGAGGAAGGGCAACAACAGTTGCTGCCCTCGATCTGCATGCCTGCAACCACCTGCAGCAGCAGCCGCAGCCAGGCACCACAGCGCCGGCGCATGCGCAAGCGCTGTGCCTGCAGCAGCCGGCTGGCGGTCTGCTTGCAGCAGGCTTGCGACCGGCGGGGCTGGCAGCTCACGGGTAGAGGCGCCTGCGGCCGCTGACCCCGCGGGCAGAGGCGCCGCGGGGCAGCAGCGCGGGCTGAGGCACCGCAGGGCAGCGGCGCCTGTGGCCGCTGCTCCCACTGGCTAAAACCTCGCAGGGGCGGCCGCCAGCGAGGCAACACCGCCTGCGGGCGCTGCCTCGCGAGCAGAACCGCCCGCGAAGGTAGCGGCGCCCGAAGGAGGCGCCCACCCGTAGTGACGTTGCCGCCAGCAGGCGTGCCGCTTGCAGGCGAGGGCAGTGCCCTCGCCCCGCCGCACAAGCCGCCGCCAGCAGGGTGGCGGCGGCAGCAGCAGCATAGGGAATTAGGGTTTTGGGCAAAAGGACAGTTTTGCCCTTATGAATTTGAGAAATTCCAATTTCTGTCTTTTGTCCAAATTACGAAAATACCCTTAGGAATTGAGAAATTCCCTACATGTCCTTGATTTCAGAAAAATATTAATTAATTAAAAGATTTAGTTGATTATTATTTTTTATTATTATCTAGTAGTCCTACATGATGATGATTATTTATACATGTGATGTATGATGTGTGGACGGATGATAATGGACCGTGTGATGTGTGTACTTGTGATTATTATTATTGAGGTCTGCGAACCTCCATTATATATCTCGTTTATTGTCGGGCCTGCGTGCCTATGATTAAGTTGTAATCACATGAGGAGGCACAGCGGGAGCGTGGATGCGATAGCGGGACCCACGAGACGGACGATCGTGATGCATAGAGATACATCAAGATGTCGACGGAACCGACGAGGACGAGATGGACGATCACAAGGGCATGGAGATGCACCGTTGCACACATAGATCTTGATGTGAGTGATTAGGCCTACTGGCTCGGGCCTAATCATATTAGGTTGTGGTCCATGATCATCTGATGTGATTGCTTATACACATACTAGATATGTATATATATTTGCATGCGATGTAGATATATATAAAATATGTATATGTGTGACATGTCATATTAGGAGACCAAATTATAGAAACATCTCTCGATAATATTAAGTCGGTAAACGTGAGGCAATTAGATTGACCCACGTGGCCTTCCATCGTTATGAGTAGGAACCGATTCCCGGTGTAGGTTGAGTTGGTCGAGTCTCTCGAGACTCACCTATATCGCGATTCGCTATCTTGCTTACGACATAGAGATGTCACCGGTGACCTGAGGGCATGGTATGCTTGGTCGAGTCCCTCGAGGGTATATCATCAAATCAGACTCATCTTGTAACGAAGGTGTTGACTTAACCGAGCATCATGGTTGGTCGAGTCCCTCGAGGCCATGGTGATTCGGAGGACGAACAGGATGGGAATCACAAGGAGTTGTGATCGGCAAGAGTTGCCTACCTTTTAGGCTTAGTGTGATTGGTCGAGTCCCTCGAGGTTACTCTAAGACGCTGATTGGATCCTGATCCCCACTAGAAGTCTGCTGGAGACTTCCGTTTCACGTGCTGAGGGTGTCGCGTGACTCGTTAGTAAAATAGTGGGAGCATATTAAGATAGAAGTTCATATCTTGATGGTTTATTTCTTGCAAAATCTGCATGTTATTCATTTCTGCTACATTTTTATTTTCAGAAAATGTCGCTTTCAAATCCCTTACGTGGCATACTTGATGTCAACCGCCTTACTGGTCCAAATTATACGGATTGGCTCCGTAACTTGAGAATTGTTCTCACAGCGGAGAAAATCGTGTACGTCCTTGATACAGTGATGCCTACGCCCGAAGAAGGGGCAAGCGAGGATGAGATCGCTCGCTACGTGAAGTACATTGATGACTCCACTCTTGCTCAGTGCTATATGTTGGGCTCTATGACTCCAGAGTTACAGAGACAACATGAAAAGATGGATGCCAGATCCATTCTCCTACATGTCCACAAATTGTTTGAAGAACAGGGAAGGACTCAATGATATGAGATATCCAAGAGCCTTTTCCGCGCTAGGATGACTGAGGGGACACCGGTTCAGAACCATGTCCTAAAGATGATTGAGTGGATAGAGAAACTCACAGGTCTAGGAATGGTCCTAGAGGATAACTTGTGTGTGAATATTGTGCTTCAGTCCCTACCAGATTCCTTTTCACAGTTCATAATGAATTTTAATATGAACAAGCTTGAGGTGACTCTCCCAGAGCTCCTCAATATGTTGAGGGAGGCAGAGAGTACTATTAAGAAAGAGAAGCCAGTTCTCTACACTGGTGAGACCAGAAAGAAAAGGAAAGCAGAAAGGTCCCTTAAGAAGGGAAAGGGCAAGGGCAAACAAGGTAAAGCAAAGGTTGCTAAGAAAGACCCAGCAAAGGACAAAGGCCAGTGCTTCCACTGTGGTAAAGATGGGCATTGGAAGAGAAACTGCAAAGAGTACCTTGCAGAAAGGGCGAAACAAAAGCTTGATGAAGCTTCAGGTACATTCATGATCAGTCTCCATTTGTCAGACTCTTATGATAACACATGGGTATTGGATACCGGTAGTGCTTATCATATATGCAATTCGTTGCAGGTTCTGGCAAGGCCTAGGAGACTACAGAGAGGCGAGATGGACCTCAAGATGGGTAATTGAGCAAAAGTTACTATATTAGCTATTGGCGAGGTCGCCCTACATCTGCCTAGTGGAGCTTTTATTGCATTAGATGCATGTTATTTTGTTCCTTCTATTATCAAAAACATTATCTTCATTTCATGTTTAACAGTTAGTGGATATAAATTTGTTTTTGAGAACAATGGTTGTTCGATATTATTAGATGATAAGATCATCACGAAAGGAACATTGCATAATGGTTTATTTATGTTAGACACCACTCCACATATCATGAATGTAAATGTGTCCAAAAGGAAACGAGATGAGTTGAACAGTGCATACCTGTGGCATTGTAGGCTAGGTCACATTCATGAAAGAAGGATTCAAAAGTTGCTAAATGATGGATATCTAGATCCATTCGACTATGTGTCATATACAACTTGTGAGCCTTGCATTCGTGGAAAACTAACCAAATCTCCATTTAGTAGAACTGGAGAGAGAGCCAATGAGTTGTTGGAACTCATACATAGTGATGTATGTGGACCCATGTCAACTCATGCCATTGGAGGTTACTCCTACTTCATTACATTTACTGATGATTTCTCAAGGTATGGATATGTGTACTTAATGAAGTACAAGTCTGAGGCCTTTGAGAAATTCAGAGAGTATAAGAATGAGGTGGAGAACCAGACTGGAAAGAGTATCAAAACTCTTCGATCAGATCGAGGAGGTGAATACTTAAGTACAGAGTTTACTCAGTTCCTCAAGGACCATGGGATATTATCCCAATGGACACCTCCTTATACACCTCAGCTCAATGGTGTCTCTGAAAGGAGAAATCGTACATTATTAGATATGGTACGGTCCATGATGAGTTTCGCTGACCTACCCATCTCATTATGGGGATATGCCCTAGAAACTGCAGCTTACCTTCTGAACAGAGTTCCAACTAAGTCGGTAGTGTCTACACCATATGAGATATGGAAAGGGAAGAAGCCTGATCTTAAGGTTGTTAAGATCTGGGGCTGCCCTGCCCATGTTAGAAGACACAACCCCGATAAGTTAGAATCAAGGACAGCGCGATGCAAATTTGTGGGATACCCTAAGGAAACTTGTGGGTATTATTTCTATCATCTCGAGGACCAAAAGGTCTTTGTAGCTAAGAGAGCAGTGTTCCTTGAGAAGGAACACATTCTTGACGGAGACAGTGGGAGAATGATAGAATTGAGCGAGGTTGGAGAACCAAGCTCAAGCACCACTCTACAGCCCGAGTCTGTTCAGGTACCTAATACACAAGTATCAACTTTATGCAAGTCTGATAGAGTATCCCATCCTCCTGAGAGATATGTGGGACATATTAGAGCAGAGGATGTAGAGGATATTGATCCTCAGACCTACGAGGAGGCTATTATGAGTATAGACTCCGGGAAGTGGAAAGAAGCCATGAATTCTGAGATGGATTCTATGTACTCCAATAAGGTTTGGAACCTAGTTGATGCGCCCGAAGGTATTGTACCCATCGGTTGCAAGTGGATCTTTAAGAAAAAGATCGGAGTAGATGGAAAGGTAGAGACCTATAAAGCAAGGCTAGTGGCTAAGGGGTATCGTCAAAGGCAAGGTGTTGACTACGACGAAACTTTCTTACCCGTAGCAATGCTAAAATCCATCAGAATTCTATTGGCTATTGCAGCACACTATGATTATGAGATTTGGCAGATGGATGTGAAAACCGCATTCCTCAACGGGAACCTCGAGGAGGTGTATATGATGCAACCTGAGGGATTCGTGTCCAAGAACTGCCCAGATAAAGTGTGTAGGTTGCTTAGATCCATTTATGGACTAAAGCAAGCTTCCCGAAGTTGGAACATAAGATTTGATGAGGCAATCAGATCTTATGACTTCGTTAAGAACGAAGATGAGCCTTGTGTATACAGAAATGTAAGTGGGAGCGCTATCACCTTTTTGGTGTTATATGTGGATAACATCCTCATCATTGAGAATGACATAGGAATGCTATCCACAGTAAAGGCTTGGTTATCTAGACACTTCTCCATGAAGGACTTAGGGGAAGCATCTTATATCTTGGGGATTAGAATCTATAGAGATAGATCCAAGAGGATGCTTGGCTTGTCCCAGTCCAGGTACATAGAAACTATTGTTAAAAGGTTTGACATGGAAAATTCCAAGAGAGGTCTCATACCGATGAGACATGGGATATCGCTTTCTACGAATATGTCCCCAAAGACTCCAGAAGAAAGGGTGAACATGGATATGATACCTTATGCCTCAGCAATAGGGTCTATCATGTATGCCATGCTATGTACTAGGCCTGATATAGCGCATGCTCTGAGTGTCACGAGCAGGTATCAGGCGGATCCAGGCTTGGAGCACTGGAAAGCAGTAAAGTGTATCCTTAAGTACTTGAGAAGGACTAAGGATCTTTTACTAGTATATGGAGGTAATAGCCTTAAGGTTGAAGGCTACACTGACTCAAGTTTTTAGTCTGATGTCGATGATAGCAAGTCGAATTCAAGGTATGTGTACACCTTGAATGGAGGAGCAGTGTGCTGGAAGAGTTCCAAGCAAGATACCACTGTTGATTCGACCACAGAGGCGGAGTACATTGCTGCATCAGATGCAGCAAAAGAGGGAGTCTGGGTGAAGAAGTTCATCACAGATTTGGGAGTCGATACAGATAGCGACAAGTCAACTTCCTTATATTGCGACAACTATGGGGTGATTACTCAAATAAGGGAACCCGGGTCTCATCAGAAGTGTTCTGATGAGGTTCCAACTTATAAGAGAGATCGTAACCCGAGGAGATGTAGCAGTGAAAAGAGTTCCATCCGAAGATAACATTGCAGATCCACTGACAAAGCCGTTGTCTCATTTTGTCTTTGAGCGTCACAGGGGTCTGATGGGGATAAGACACATAGATGATTGGCTTTAGGTCAAGTGGGAGATTGCTAGTCATAGGTGCCCAGCAAGCCAATCACGTGAGTGATGGCACGTGTGACTTGATACAGAATCTTTTTGCTTATTATATTTTGGCGTATATCACTTTATAACTATTGCATAAATGCATATATATATTGTGATGTCCTTGGATTTGTGCAATGGAAATCGGATCATGATGAGATCACGATAATGAGATCGATTCACCTTTAAAACACATATCCTAAATAATCCCGGTCATAGGTTACTCGAGAGGGACATCGTGATAACCGGATAGACTAGTGTGCTGTATACCCGTCCATATGATAGATGCAGTTGGTCTCATAGCTGCTCGTGTAGGGACACTAGGGATACAGTACAGGTGCTCATTGGAGAATGAGTTCACTGATTGATCCGCTTACGGAATGCTGGATGGTTGATGATGCCTTATTGTCAGACAGCGATTCCGTAGTCCTAGTGGCGTATCTGGTCCTTAGACTTGAGACACCAAGGATGTCATGTATGAGTGCTCCACTCTTTGATACCAGACTTATAGGTTTGGCTGTCCCAGATCTAGTACAGTTGGTCATTGGGAGTGGTAGTCGACCTTACGAGGGCTATTGAGTGTCGATAGAGGATCATCCACTCTCGGCGTCATGAGAGGAATATCTCATGTGTTCTTGCTCAGACAAATCCCTGGCTAGGGTCATTCGGGTTGAGAGAAAAAGAGTTCTCCGGGAGAATCCGATTAGAGCGAGACTTGAGTAGAAACCGTATGGGTCTGACAACACCATGCTCGATATACGGTCTCTGGGATATTAGATGGATGAGGGACTATAGGTACATGGTAACTGAGGACAGACAGGTCCAATGGATTGGATTCCCCTGTATCGTCTGGGGACTACGGCGTAGTGGCCTAGTACGTCCGTAGTCGATGAGTCGAGTGAATTATTACAGAGATAATAATTCACTGAGTTAGAAGGAGTTCTGACAGGTATGACTCACGGCCAGCTCGATATTGGGCCTAGAGGGTCACACACATATGGTAGGCATTGCGATGAGTAGAGGTTCGGATATGAGATATCCGACGGAGCCCTTGTCTTATTGGATGCAGATCCAATACCCACTAGGGAAGGACCCATTAGGGTTTGACACGGGATCTCTATAAATAGGAGGGATTCACAGCCTCATAGGCTAGAGTATTTGCTTGCCTTTCCTATTCTCCTCTCTCTCTCCACCTCAGAGGCCTGGAGTTTTGAGGAGGGTCGTCGCAACTCTGCTGTGTGGATCACCGCTAGAGAGGAGGACGCTTGACCTCCTTCACCCTCTCCTAAGGATCTGCAAGGAAACATGGATATACGATCTCCTTAGGTAACACAATCTCTATACGCAATTTTGTGTTTTGCGGATTTTTACGCACCAATCTTTGCACGACGACGAACATCTTTTTGGGAATCGGGGATTTTTGTTTTCTTGTTCTTCCGCTGCGCATATGATGTCGCCCCCAATGATTTCCCAACAGTACTGGGCCACTACGTCGTAGTCCCCAGACGATACAGGGGAATCCAATCTATGCCAAAATATATATATATATATATATATATATATATATATATATATATATATATATATATATATATATACAATAGTTATAAAGTGATATATGCCAAAATATATAAGCAAAAAAGGATTATGTATCAAGTCACACGTGCCATCACTAATGTGATTGACTTGCTGGGCACCTATGACTAACATGGTCGACTTACACATCTTAGGCCCATCTCGAGCTCTTCAAGGAGGTTAGATTAGGCTTGGCTAACTTATGTATCTCGAGCTCACCTCGGGCTCTCCAAGTTAGGTTAGACTTGATCGACCTACGCACCTCAGGCCCACCTCTAGCTCCCTAAGGAGGTTGGGTTGATCTTGGTCGACCTACGCACCTTGAGAGTTTGATGAGGTGGTGATATTTGAAGACATGCCTTGTACTATTATGTGACGTGCACCACCATAAGACATGTCATTATCATTGAGATACTCATCCCCAAGGATGTCTTGAGTATTTTTAGATGCTCACCCTCATTAGGGAGTTTCGATGTCATTGAGATACTTAGCCACCCCCAAGGATGTCTTGAGCATTTTTAGATGCTCACCCTCATTGGAGAGTTTCGATGTCATTGAGATACTTAGCCCTGAGGAGGGCGCATTAGGTGCATTAGGTGCTTACCCTCATAGGTGCATGTTAATGCTGTTGAGATGGTCACCACCAAGGAGGGCGCATCGCATATCTTCAGACTCTCACTCTCATAGGAGCACATCAGGTGCTATTGAGATGCTCACTTTTGAAGAGGGTGCATCAAGCATCTTCGGATGTTCACCTCCATAGGGGCACGTCGATGCTATTGAGATGATCACTCCCGATGAGGGCACATCAAGTATCTTCGAATGCTTACCTCTATAAGGGTGCATCGGTGTCATTGAAATGCTTATACTCGAGGAGGGTGCATCGAGCATCTTCAGACACTTATCCTTGTAGGGGTGCATCTAGTGTTGTTAAGATACTCAATCTCAATACATGCTTTGTTGAGATCGATATAATCAATGCATAACCATCAGTTTCCATTAGATTTTTTAACAAGTATAGTATTAGTGATCCATTGCGAGTATTACATATCAAAAATAAATCTAGCACCTAACCTCATTGCTGATGGCTTGCTAGCAATCGATGATAAATTTATGAAGCTTTACTTCACTAGGTGTGCCTTAGGTGAGATATTCAAATGATGGTCACTTTTGCTTCAACCTCTTGTGCAACTCCTTGTGCTTGCTTAAGACCATCACCTTAGTGATGATATATTGGTTGGCCTTATGAAGTATCTCAAGTGCTATCATCAATGGTCTCTCTATCAGCAACCAAAAGAGTTGGGAGGACCTAAGTCCCATCAAAAAGGTCTCTTTGAAGAGCGATAGATAAGCGTTGGCTATGTCTTAGATCTCATTTGCTAATTGAGAGATGAAATTTAAGAGCATCTCTTCCTCCCCTTGTTGAAGCTCCATGAGGGTTATTGCTAAACCTTGAGAGCATACATTCCCGATGAAACGTTGCTCCAACTCTTCTGCTAATTCAGTGAATGAGCTAATAAAAAATAGCTTCAAGTAAGTGTACCATTCTCATGCTAGGCCTCACAGTATGATAAGAAAAGTGTAGCACATCAAAACATCTATCATGTTGTATAAGAACATCTAAGCACGAAAGGCTATGATATGCTCAGTTGGGTCAGTACAACCATCAAATCTTCAAGGTCAAGAGTCAGAAGTTAGCGGGGACATGCTCTTCTTGGATCTTCTAAATGAATGGTGATCGACTTGAGTTGAGGTCAGTCAAGTCTTCTCCCCTAGATAGTTGAAACTCTCGACACATGTCCTCTAAGTACTAGTCCATCTGTTGCAATTATACCAAAGGGTGTCCTTCATGTAGTCTATGGAATGCACATCAGACTCGAGTAAGACAGATCAAGAATGGTGAAGTCTACTAAACCTTATGATCAAAGATCAGGCTATTGGGGGCTCAATAATCTCGAGCATCTTAGGGGGTTGACACCATGTTAATTTGGAGAATCTCGATAGACATCAATATTACTATGGTAGGGTTGGAGACACTACCGATTGGACCAACTGAGATAAGAGAGAGTCGACGATCTGTATCATTATTGTCAATGCATATACTTATTGAGTGAGGTTCAAAAAGACCTTGGTAATGATAAGCATATGGGTCAATGTTGCCATTGTGGGAGAGATTGAATCATTAAAAAAATGCTGGTACCTTATCAGAATTTGCACTAAGGTGGAAGTATATAGGTTCGAAAATGCTAGCTGCTACTCCCATGAGTGAAGGTACTAAGTTAAGAGTAGAGCCTCCTTGCTTGAATGCTTGTTAAGTGGGTTGGTGGGCTAACGTTCATATGACATGACCCTCTTTCTAAACCAAAATATTAGGGGAAATATCATTGATATTTAGGTCAACCCGACGTGCCTCGACTATATGTGTGTAGGAATAATAAGGTACCATCGAGATGATGCTCGAGGTCCCATAGAAATCGGTGTGAGAAGTCAATATGAATGTGCTCAAGTACTCCGATGATAACTTATTTGAAGATCAAGGTTGGGAGTGGGTTTTTTGACTTGATCAATCTGATACCCAAGTTAACCCAGAGATGAGATGAAGTGAAGTAGAAGTGGTAAAAAGGTTATTGACTTTGATTTCTATACCAAAAATAAGCTTTTATATCGAGCAAAAAGAGAAAAAAATATTTTAGAGAATATTCCATAATCCTAACAATCTTTAATAGACCCTCTTGGATTCTTGTCCATATAAAAGATAAAAATGAAGAGACTGTTTATAACTATCTGACTTTCGAAGGGTACGTCTTATCTTCTCTATACCAATTTAGTTGTCATGTGTAAGCCACATATTAAATGATAATTGGTTGACTATAATTTTTTACAAGTATATATCTCTTAAAATATATATAAATATCATTCTAATTATTCTCTATCTATTAATCTATTAATAAGTTGATATCCAAACTTAAAATACATATATTCCTATAAATTAGTAATATTATAGTTAATCATTTAAATTTAATTTAATTTAATATTATAGGTATAAGTATGTCAAAAATACTCGGAAAGATATATATGCTATATCAAATTTTAGGGAGGCAAATATTTTATTTCCAAAAAGATAGATATGCATAAGACCTTAAGCATAGTTATGTAAAATCCCCTTTATTATTGTTATTATTATCATTATTAGCGTCTGTTTATAGCCCAGTGGTCAAAAAAGGTGCACTGTTCCGTGTGAACGTATTAATGGTCCGCAGAATCAAAATTGGCTACATCTGCGCACCGCAGTGCAGATCCGCTCAAAAGATATGCCAAATCGGGAAACCCCGAATCCAAGGGTATCCAACACTGGAGAGATAAATATCTAAAAACTCCGGTTTAGATTTACCGACAACAACAGACCGCAAAGGAAACACCCTACGCCACAAGAAATCACGAGGGCGTCGCATTGGTGCTATTCGTGGCTTGCGTGTCTGGGCGTTACCATACGTTTTCCACTCGATTCCCGCACGTGGTGCTTAGCAAATCGAGCACGAAAGCCGGAGGTCGCCAGAGCATGCTAAGCCTTCTTCCCCACTCAAGACGCTTCGCCCACACGCGCATCGCAAGCCCGCTCATCTGCCCGCATCCTGTTTAGAGCAGCCTCTGCTGGGCGGCGGCACCTGACACCGCCGGCCTCTCTTTAACGCAAACGCGCAGTGCTGCCCCCCTTCTCCGTCGATCATCGCACCTCGCCCCACTGAAACTTGTTGCTGAGGACGAGACAGGAAGGAAGATGGAAGAGAAGAGATGATGATAGTGCCCGTATCCTGCTACAAGTATAAATTTGTCCCTCCCTGTTAGCTTCGTCGTTGGTTGGTGATGGGTTGGATGGTGGCCTTGGGTGCGGTGGTGATGATACTACTGCAGCTGGTGGTGACGAACTGCTCTACTTCTTACTTCGCGGAGGACGTCGTTCACGGGGGCGCCCGTAGGGGCGGGTCCAGCGAGGGCCGCAACGGGAGCAGGATCGGCGGGGGAGGGGGCGGAGAGGAGGATACGGGGGATTGGAGAGCGGAGATTCTGTGGCTGGCTCGGCAGCCGGAGGCCGTGGAGTGGGTGACGGGGGTGAGGAGGAGGATTCACGAGCACCCGGAGCTCGCGTACGAGGAGTTCGAGACGAGCCGGCTGATCAGGGCGGAGCTCGATCGGATGGGGGTGGAGTACCGGTTCCCGTTGGCCGGGACCGGACTCGTCGCCACCATCGGCACCGGTGACCCGCCGTTCGTCGCCCTCCGGGCTGATATGGATGCTCTGCCCATTCAGGTTCACGTGAATCCCCCTTTTCTTCATTTTTTGATTGATCGTTTGAGTTGAAGCAATGGAATTCCTACCCTAATATTACACATCATCTACTGATTGTTGAGGTTTTAGGAATTCCTGGTGCTTTTCTGTGAGGGTAATAGTTTGTCACTCTGTAGAATAATTATGATACCAAATTTTGATTCTACTTTAGAACGTGTAGTTCAGAGTTCAGACTACAACTGTCAACTGGTGATGTTTGTGAATATCCACTTTTGGTTGATCAAAATGTATCTTCCAGTCGGTGTGGACTCCACTGGTTGAAAGGCACTTGAGTTCTGATGTAGAAAATGACCTTCTAACTAGTCTAGACTTTTGGACAATGGCATCTTCCAGACGGTCATGCAAATCTCTACAATGGGCCTAATCTGTTTTAAGGACAAGAATTGATACCAACTCGATCTTTCATTAGCATTTCGGACTATGCATGTGTTGTATTTGATTACCATGGAGAGCGGTAGAGACACAATGTCAGCGCATCAATTTTAAATGAACTGCACGCGAGTGATATATGATTCCTTAGTCATTATTTATGGTGGACCTGTTTTATGGTTAATGGTACATTTGATTCTGCATTGTTTTCTTCTGATCTGCTTTTGATTGGTGTATTTCCTGTACTTTTTACTGTAAAGTATCAATGCTGATTCACTTTTCTTTTCCCAACATGCTTTTGTCTCAGGAAGCTGTTGAGTGGAAGTACAAGAGCAAGGTTCCCGGTAAAATGCATGCTTGCGGGCATGATGCACATGTAGCTATGCTCTTGGGTGCTGCCAGGATACTAAAGACGCATGAGCATCGTCTAAAGGTTTTTGTCCATGCTTAAAACTTCATACTCTTATGAGTACTAGAATGACTGCAACTTCCAGAGTTTGTGAATGTCTCTGCTCTGTAGATATCATCCCGGCATTAGGAAATATCTGTTCATGACTTGAATATGTGGCTTAGTCTTTTTTGTCGCCCGTGAACAAGCTTCACTTAACTAACTTCATCTAAGTGCCATAACCTTGTCAGAAAATTAGTTTCACTTACTGAAGGTAAGCCTTCCGAGATCCAATGGTGTTCCAAACTTAAAGATGTTACTTTATTTCCAGGAAACACTAAAGCTATTCTCTCAACTCATGTAATTTGTGTAAAAGATTAAAGGTGTCACTCAATTTATAGGAAGAGTGTTACTTATTTTCAGACCATTCTGATAGGCACAACAATACCATAATCGACTCTGTATATGACTTATTTAAAACTTAAAGATATGGAATGATATAGGTATATCTGGCATGGTGTTTGAGCAATAACAGGATTTTTCGCCCAGCATGAGTGCCACACAGCATCCCACTGTTACAAACTCTACCATCCATAGTCCAATCGGTCAAAGATAAAAGAATATGTTACGATATGTTGAGTGTTGACATGTTGATAGTGGAGGAATTGGTTGTGCGGGTTAGCAGCATGGAGGAAGAAGAAAAGGAGCAACCAGGCAGGGTTTCAGAGATGGAACAATGTTTGGATTTTGAATTATTGGATTTGGCTTTGGTTTAGATCGTCTTTGGAGCTCCAATTTCAGTAGTTATGTGGCTTTTGGCACTAGGTTTCAGCACTTCTACACAATACCAGGTAGGAAAATATAGAAAATCTTAAACAAATCAAGATAACTAAAAAATAAATTGTAAACCCATCAGGGTCTCGCCAATGTAGGTTCTAGGACAATGTGCACAGCCTTAATCTCTGGATCTCTAGATTTTGAGATGTATGTTCAAGATGCACAAGGGAGTAAACTTATCAATGCACCAAGACCTGCTCTGAAATCGAGATAACCAAAAATAACTGCACAAAATATATATGTTTGAAAAATAGTAAGTTGTTCGAAAAAATTATTAGCTATATGTAGTTTGAGAAAAAAATATGTTCAAAATATAGCAAGTAATAAAATGATCAGGAATTTCACAAAAAGAACAAATTCTCCTATATGTAGTTGTTTGTGATGTATCTTTGTACATATTCTCAAACTTACATTAAAAATGAAATGTCTTTCCGCAAAATATTCTTCATTCCTCATTTTATTACATGGTAACATGAAAGTTTCATGTTGAAATTATATAGATAAATTGTATAGTGTATTTATTTATTCTAATCTCAAAATACTCAGCTTTAGAAATTAGACTAATTGAATCTTTGAAATTTGGCATGATCTAAGGATTTAACCGGATGATTGACTGGTTTTTTTTTTGTTGATCTTAATTTTCTACCATTGCACACTTTACAGTGACAAAAATGATTCATGGTCGCTTCATCTATCACCTTATTACAAAATTAATCAAACAAACTTCAAAAGTGAAATTTCATACATCAACTGGTTGAAATTCCGAATTGATGGTATTCCAAATCATTTGTCAGTGAAAACAATCCATAAAATGACTTCTGAATCAACACAGCTTTTTTCTCCCAAGTGCTGAATTTTTCTGATGTTAGTTCCTAAATGATATGTCCTTTCAAGCTTTATTGTGAAAAGACTTACTTCAGTGTCACAAATGTCTGCATATCAGATATAAATGTTCTCAGCCTAAGTTTTCAAAAGTTAGAACAAATAACAAATTTGTTTTGTGATATCGAAGGCCAAGTTGGTTCAATTATAAGCATCAAAAGATTATGTACACTAAAAAATTTTGTATGTAAATTGAATTTATAGATGTACAATTTAGATGAAGACCGGTGCAAATTTATTTTGCTTGGGCATGAAACCTAATTACTCAGGCCCTTCTTCCCTTTCCAAAGATATCCTTGAGCATCATGAATGCATAACAGCCAAATGTAAAGCTAATACTAGCTGCATAGATTCTGACTGTTACTGTTGCTGCAGGGAACTGTTAAGCTGCTTTTTCAGCCTGCAGAAGAAGCTGGAATAGGTGCAAAGCGGATGATTGAAGATGGTGCTTTGGAAGATGTGGAGGCTATATTTGCTGTTCATGTATCGCATGGGTATCCTACTTCTGTCATTAGCTCCCGGCCTGGACCTTTGCTTGCTGCATGTGGCTTTTTCCGAGCAGTAATAAAGGGACGAGAGGGGCATGCTGGAAATCCACACCATTCAGTTGATCCAATAGTGGCTGCCTCAGCTGTGGTGATAAGCTTACAGAACATTGTGGCCCGTGAATCCAGTCCTCTAGATTCTCAGGTCAGATCTCAATCTCTTTTATGTATATCATCGATAAGTTCGTTCACCCTGCTTCATAATCCCTATAAAATGGTATGTGCTTAAATAATTAACAAAAATTTCAGTATAGTTTTGCCGCCTTAGTCTGTCTTCCTGCCGTTTCGTTTGATTTATCTTTTTAATACTTTGCCGACTTGGTTGTGCCTTCAATTTAACTCCCATGTTTTTTACATCTGATAACATCCAATTGATCCTGCCCTTTGTCTTTATTTATGAAACTGATGTTAATCTGGTCAGCCAAAAAATTGGAGACAGTTCAACTTGGTTACTTCCTTTCATCATGTAGCATTTTTTATTCCTCAATCAAATAATTGATAGTGTTCTTTGGGTGGAAGAAATCTACATTAGTTTTATCAATATTGAGTCATCTGCTTTCTGATCTGGAAAATACTTGACTTTGATATCATTAGAAGCTATTAGTATCAGACAGAATTATTTTTATCTGCTGAAAGCTATGCAGGATTATAATGAACTTTTTTCTGCATTCATCATAGTTCCATCTTTTATTTCAGATCTAAAAGTCAAGTTTTTCAATCTTGGCCATGAGTATCCTCTTGATTATCTGTATTAGTATAGAGAGTGGTAGTATTGATCCCGTGATCATCTGTACAAAATGGATCCGAATCTTCCAGAAAAAATTACAGGCAGTTCATGTTGGAGTGTGGAATTTTAATATAGGGACGTTGGCCTTAACAGGGAAAATATCGGTGGAAGATCCATCTACTCTAACCAGATTGTTGAAACAAGTCTTGTTCCTGTAAGTGGAGAGGTGTTAAACTTGACTCTGTAGTTTCATGAATATGATAGGGACTTCAAATTTGATGATATGCATGGAGTGAACAAGGAAACTTATTTCAAATTAACATTAAGGTACATTATAGAGTACCGAAGAAAGTCTTGCTAAAGAAATAATTAATGGAAACTGCACATAGTGGGGAGCATAAAGCATGCGATACTTCTTGCAACATCTACTCGACAAATTTTGTGTGCCATTCTGGATAATTTGTTACACTCCTACCAACAATAATTTATTTTAGATATTCACTAGTAATATGGTTCAAATCATGCTTTTTACTATGTTGGCACGTGTAATACATGAAAGGGATGACATTAAACATTGGCTGCTCGAAGCTTAGATGATGCTGATACTTGATCTCCAAGGTGCTTCCATACCATATTAGTTAATCAAGTCAAGTTTTCCTCCCTTAATAAAATCAACCTATCAAGACAGCTTTTATTTCATCTTCTGTTACCTTTCGTTAGTGATGTTAGTGTTTTTTTTCTAAACTCCCTTCGGTTTGTTTCAGGTAGTCTCAGTGGCCTCATTTAATGGCGGCCACAATCTTGACATGATTCCTGAATCTGCAAGTCTAGGCGGAACTTTCAGGGCTTTCTCTAATGCAAGCTTTTACCAGGTTCGGCACAGAATAGAAGAGGTTGGTGTTCAGATACCCTTGTAATTGTCATAGGATTGGTTGCCAAAACTTACCTTGTGGTTGAGTAAGAATGCTTAAATTAGTCCTCATTCAGCTCAATGCACTTCTCCACAGGTCATCTTAGAGCAATCTAGTGTCTTCAGATGCAAAGCTTCTGTGGACTTCTTTGAGAAAGAAAGGTTTTACCCACCTACGGTTAACGAACAGTCCATGTATGGGCATGTGAAGAAGGTAGCCATCGAATTATTGGGTGCCGATAACTTCAAGGTCGTCGAACCAACAATGGGTGCAGAAGACTTCTCTTTCTACTCTGAAATGATTCCAGCAGCCTTCTTCTACATCGGTGTAAGGAATGAGACGCTTGGATCGGTTCACGTAGCTCATTCTCCCTATTTTATGATCGATGAAGATGTTCTTCCAACTGGTGCCGCCCTCAATGCTGCAATTGCTGAGAAGTACCTTATCGACCATAGTTAGATTTTACGACACCATCCGATGAACCATTGCACACTATGGAAGCGGAACCAAGTTATCCACTTCTACTTGTGTTTGCAAGATTTGAGCTGGAGGAGAGTGAGAGGTGTTGAAGTGTTCGTACACTTGTCTATCATACAGTGTCAATTCAAAATACTTGCTGATTCACAATAATTTTGTTCTCTACATAGTCTGAAATCATTTTACATACAAATCAAGGTTCATAGATTGATATATATATATATATATATATATATATATATATATATATATATATATATATATATATATATATATGAATTCATTGACATAGTGCTGTCAGCCTTGTGATACATACAGTGGTTTATGGTGCTGTGGAGCAGTTCTTCTACAGCGACAATGTGTTTTTTTTTCTCAGTGCAATAAAAAGGTGGAAATGAGTTTTAATTTTGGATTCAACATATTGGATTGGAAATGAGTTGGAAATATATACGAAATATCCAATAAAAAATACTTTCCATTAAATCAATTATATTTAATTATTTATGGATCCTAATTTAGAGAAATTACTATTACAATACTTTTTTGAGACACGAGCTGTCAACAAATCCCCAACCGCTCCTCCGCTCACGTGCGCTGAACGTGACCTTCGGTTGGTAGCAATGAGAAAGGTATATATCGGATACCGTTTTATTCTCCGTTCTGCTGTTCTCTCTTCCAACGCCCCCATTCGAACCCCTTCAGCGTTACAGCACAAGTCCGTCGCCAACAGAGAAGGGAAGGGAGGAACACGTCTTGTCCACCGGCCATGGCGGGTTGGATCTCCTCCAAGCTGAAGGTCGCTGAGTCCCTTCTCCAGCAGGCAAGAACGCCTCCTCGTTGTCTCCCCCTTCTTCCAGTTCCCTTGCACTAATCTCTTGCTCCTTGTCGTCCTCAGATCGATCAACAGGCGGCTGAGTCATTGGGCAAGAGCGAAAGCTCCCGATCCCCTTACGATGGCCTCCCCCAAGAGATCCCTAAGAAGGCTGATCCGTCTCGCCCCCTCAAGTACCAATTGCCCACGAAATCATCGCCGTCTCCCCCGCCGCCGCCCGATATCGGCAGGCCGGTCTCTGTCCCGCCGTCTCCGGCCAATTCGGAGCCATCCGTTGCTGAAGGGGATTGGACCGAGCTCCTCAGCTCCGCCGACCCGTCCAGCTCCCTTCCCCGTCCCAACGGCGGTGCCAAGAAGCCCGCCGCCTTGCTCTCGCCCGTCGGTAAGGGCGTCCGGGCGGGATTTGGCGGCTTAGTTAAGCCCGCGAGGAGATCTGATGTCGCTGCTTCCGAAGGTGAAACCGTTAAGAACGTTTCCGTAGACAGGGAGGAACCTTCCGCGTCCGCCGGCCTTCGGCCCTCACGCGGATCTTCCAGTTTTTTAGATTTGACGAAGGAATTATTTAAACAAGAATTTCAAGGAGGTGGTGGTGATCGTTCTCGGGCTATTGGATCGGATATTGATTCGAAGAAGCTAGATGTGAAGGAGGGGGTTGAAGGTGGTGATGACAGTAAAAGTAGGAGCAATGAGAAAAGCAAGCATGCAGGCATTGCCTTAAGAACATCCGGTTCTCGTGATGAAACGAGAAGTTCTTTGGAGAGTGATGAGGAATCCAGTGATTCCAATTCTGCTTCTGATTCAGATGAGGAAGAAAGGCAGAAGAGGGAAGAAAGGAGGAGAAGGAAAGAGCAGATCATTGCAGAGAGGATAGCGGCAGTTGCTGCTGAGGCCATCAAAGAACGTGAAGATATTGTTGCCAGATTAGAGGGCGAGAAGCAGAGTTTGGAGAAACTACTTGAGGAGCGCGAGAAGAAGCAAGCGGAAGAGGTCTTGTTCTCGTTATGTTGTTTATTTTTCCAACTTTTCATGGGTTTGGTACTCGAGTAGTATACTATTTGGGTACTTACTGCTACTCTTCATCTTCTCATTTGAGAAAATATTCAGACATATCTTGCTAAGTAAAGCATATTCAAATAATAGCATGATATCATGTAAATACAAATATCATATTCTTGTGTCATGCAATAAGGACTTTCTAGAAAGAGCAACACTAAATATGAGCATCCCAACCAACGTTAAGGGAGTCATGTATGCTTTTTGATGAACCATGTAAGAATTTATTGATTCAAGTGATTCTTAATTCTTTCTTGTGATGATAAAGATGCAGACAAAAGATGCCAGAAGTGTCTTTTCTATAGGTTTCAATTTCTTTGTAGAATTATGTAACCAGTGCCTCAAAGATAATCTTTTACATGTCATTGTTGTCATTGTCTATACACTTTTTGTTAGTGATGATCCATCAATAAAAAGGTTTTCGGTGGTTAGGAAGATGTACCTTATTGAGTGCGGTAAGTCATGTGCAATCATGGGGCAATCCTCTAATTACTTTGACTTGAAAGAGTCTGGACACTGGGGGAATGTTTTTGGTGGTTTTTGTTATTATTAATCATTGATCAGGCACTATCTTGTTGTCTTGCATCCCTAAATTCAAAGTAGTTGGAACGTGCCCATCTTCAGAATCTTTTGTAATCATTATGTGCTATATTTATTTATTCTCTTTTTTGTTAGCAGGCCTCAGAATTGCAGATGAGCATGATTGAAGCTATGGAGGCTGTTGAGAGAGAAAAGCAGAAGCATAACAGTACAATGATGGAAGCACTTGCCCGGTTAGCTGAGCCTGAGGTGCTGTGACTTTCACTATAATTGCATGTATTAGTCTATTATGCCTGAAATTATTAGAGCCTCATTCCGTCTACAGATCTTGTTCTATGATCATACTTTTGAATAGTCCTTGCTAAGGGCAAAAAGGTTATTGCAGACAACGAATGCAGAGCTTGCAAAATCACTGGCAACAGTTCAAATGCATCTGGAAAGTGCGGTGTGTTTCCTTTTCTACTTGGACACCTTGACAATTCCTGTTGTTTATATTATTCTTGGCTATTCCTGGAGCATGTGAGAGTTCTATCAATTTTTCATTTTACTAGCATACCTAATAATTAGAAAATAAGTTTACATAGGAAGATTTATTTGCTGATTGTTCTAGGAAAAAAAATGCTATAGTAAATCTTACCTTTTCTTTACTATAATTAATGACACAATAGTCATTTTGGCATGGAGAATGTTAAAATTTCCTGCAGTTTTTTTGCTTCGGCTGAAATAGAAAACCATGCTATTTACATTTCAGTACTTTTATTGATTTTTTATTTCCGTAAACATAATTTAATTTGTCACTTATTCCTATTCTTGATGAAAGGTAACTCGGGTGGGAGAACTTCATCAACAAGTTGAATTAAAAGAACTGGCTCTAAAAGGTAGGCCTTCATCCAGAATATGAATTCATTACCTTTTGCTTTTACTCATTTTTGTCTAGATTTATGTAATGATCATGCTCATAATATTTTGTAATTCTATACTGTCATTAAGATATTGCGTATGCTTCTATTAGAATAACTTGTGAGAGCTAGCTGATCTAGTCCATTAGGGAATATCACATTATTCTTGATAAGTTGTCAAGGTATAAAGCTTTAATTAACTTTTGCCAAACCAATACCATGATGCGTGGCATAGCAGTTTGTGGTTTTAATATGTGCTTTGGTATGCACACACATCCTTGTGCATACTGTGAGGATCCCGTGCCAGACCATGCTGTCAAGACATTACATGCATGGGGTGTTCTGAAGAAAAGAAAATCCTTGGTAACTGTCAAGAGAGAGTAACTATTTGGAATTGACTATAGTCAGCAATGATGTTAAGAGGTTAAGTGATGGTTGTTGCAGATAATATGATGTGGTATATGTGATGTACGACCAAGAGTCAAGAAGATTAGACATATTTAACTAGAAACCCGTTGTATATGTTATGTAGAAGACCAAAGGGTTCAACAAGATAAGCCATATATTTTTCGAGACCAACTTTTTAAAAATTCTTTAGAAAAAGAAGTAAATATATAGCAAACAATACATTTATTTTTTTCCAAATTTATTTTAATTTAACTCATAATCCTTCATCAATATCTTCACTAGATGCTGCCACTTCTTTTTTTGTTTCACATTTATTTTTTATCTTTTAATTGTTTTAGGATTCAATTTATATTTCCTGGAGAATTTTTAAGGTTATCTCGTACTTAATGCTCTGAAAATGCTTTGTAGGACTCAATAAACTTGTTTTTCACACTTCTGGCTTGGATAGCTACCATTCTCTATCTGCTTGTTGGTAAACCAATATGTTTGGTAACTGTGGCTCCTCGTTTTTCCTCAATTGTTATGTCCATTTGGATTTATACACACCTGTTCATACTTCATAATGCTGCAGATGTCCATGGCTAACATAACTTCTATTAGAACACATTACCGTCTTCTACATTCTTAGAATTCTTAACTTCCGAAAGTGAATATTCTCTTAAGATTTTAATCTGGCTACATTCATTTACAAATCAATTTGGCCAGATAGAAACAAGTGTCTGCTATGTGCTTCGTGATACTATGTAAAATACAACTACGAACAATTTTCTTAACCATTTTCATGTCACTTGTTCATAATGAGTTTTGGAAGGACTCTTCAATAATGTATCAAAAAAGTAGTGGATGTATAAATAGAGATTTGAATGCTCTTGCGTTAACTTAAGGACATTGCCTTGTACAAATCTCAATGCTGGAGAACAAATCCATATAGCTGGCCACAAATAGTTGGCATATCACGACTTGTTGACGTCATATTCAAAACACCCTCACGACTTGTTGAGGGTGTTTGCTATGATGTCAAATGTTATGCTGCCTTCACTTTTGTTGTGGGCTAGAATGTACTGAAACAGTTGAAACATAAATCAACCTGTAGGGGCTCATGTTGGTCGGCCAAAACCTGTCTGGTTGAGTTTTCTTTTCTTTTTGTTATTTTTGGATGTATTATCTACATCTGTAGTTACTGTTTTAGATCAATATTATGTCACATCTTGAGTTGCATTATCATTTTTGTGTCCTATTTTGATTCTAGTCAGAGTAAATAAGAGTCTTAAGCCCTTGGCAGTCACATATAGAAAGTTCTAGAATATATTATATATGATCTTTTAGGATTTTGAGATTAAAGATACTCTTGTTTCTTAATAATCTTATTTTACTGTTATGTGTATATGACATATTGGAAGCCCTAAAGGTTATATCCCAGTATTTATTTCATTACTGCAATGGAATTATCATAATTTAATGGTAAACTCTTTCCTCTCTCTCTCTCTCTCTCTCATTCATGGGAGGCTACTTTGTCTCAAGTTGGAGAATTCTCTAGTAGGAGAATCATTTTTCATCAATTGGTGTCAGAGTGAGACAATCTTCCATGAAAATATTAGAGCTGTATTACATCGACAGTGCCTATTGCAATCTACATAATGATCCCAATCATTATATATTCATTGACCACTTGCAAACTTCTTGGTCTCATATTACAGATCTTCCTATAATCCATACAGGAGTACAGGTTTTCCTCAGGAAGGTGGTAAGTTTGTTAAACTTTTTGCCACTCTCTTGCAGTGACAGGCCTCTTGGCATATTTTTTTATGCTCCTATCTGATGACAGAATAATTTATAACTAATACTCTGGCAGTTTTTCATGGAATCTCACCATGGTAACACCACCACCAAATAATTTTTTTAAGCATCACTATCCTGTGATGGTGCCTCCAGTTGCATGGTATGTTGGTACCACAACTTTGCGTAATCAAGGATGGCAATCTAACACTAGCAACCATCATGTCAGATTGGTCCTCCAATGATGTAAAGTTCATAGGAAAAGAAAAGTTTCAACACCTGTTCCCTACCGAGTGCTTCCAGAAATATTAAGTCAATTCCAGAAAACTCAATTCCAATTTTTAATAATTCACCATTAATGATCAAAAGCTCAGGATCAAATGATGTCATCTAGCCATGTTGTTGTATTGCCACAGTCCATCAGTTCCTTTTGAGGGAGAGCAATTGGACTCCAAACTACCTCCCATGAGGGTCTGCCCATTGGTCAGTCCTAGGGAAGTGCATTTTTATTGATTTTTATATTTTCTATTAAATTGGATATATTTTTTGTTCATAGTTTTAGTTGTAATTTTAGGTTGAACTTATAGTCATATGTTAGATTATATTCTATGTTTAGAGTTTTATTTTGGTTTTAGAGAGGATTGAGAGATTCCCTAAGGCATTGGAAATCTTGTTTAGGGAGTTCTAGATGTGTTTAAAAATATAATTTTTAAATTTCAAAACTCTTCTCTCACATTTTTTGCAAACTCTTCTCTCAAAAATTGTCATAGTTTATGATATGACCTAAAGGCTATAACCTGGTAGTAGGTTTTCGTTTAGTATAACTTATTTGTCATAGTTTAGTTGTAATTTGTCTTCTCCCTCATCCTCGAGAGGTCAGAGAATACTTGATGAGAGGGTCATATACTGTTGATGTCATCCTCAGGTGTTACTAGGTCAGACGAATGGCCCCAGTAACATGCAGTTTCCTTTATTTCTCTTTTTGTGAGACTTGCATTGTCCAGTACAGGATATATTCTTGACAAGATGATGAAGTAAATTTCGAAGTTGGTATTGTTGCATGGTCTACATCAGATGTAGATTGCTAAAATAATATGTATGTGTATTTAGCAAGAACTACAGTGTTGAAACTGATAAAACAGTGGGTTGTGAAATTTATGGAACTTGGCCTTCATAATGGTTTTTCAGACTTAGCTAGTCACTGGTGTCCAATGCCTGGTGGCAATGGACTTAATGTAGCTGTAACAGTTTACATGTTTTGTGCAGCTTTTGGCATATCTGTTGATTGTAAAAAGCACGATGTTTACCTACTTTTCTTTGATTCCCTGAATGATACTTGTCCATCATTGCGTATCAAAATGTGAATCAATCTTGTTAGCCATTAGTGTGAATTTGCTTAGTTTTATTAGTCTTGTTTTTACTCTAGTGTAACCATCTATCTCTTTAATTTTTGCAGAAGATAGAAGGAATCTCTTTAAGATTCACCAGCGTGGCCCTTCTGTAGAAGAAGTAAGCTGTCTGCAACTTAAATAGTAGTATATGCATCACATCAGGAATGCTGCTTTACATGCTATAACTTAAGTAATATATTTGGCTTTATGTTATTTCCGTCAGCATATAAAGTACAGCAGAAATCTATATCTAATATCTTTTTTTTAATTTTGTCTAGGTAGAATCATTAAGAAGGTCTCAATTCAAACAAGAAATTCTTGATGCTGAGTACTCTTTTACATGTGATAAATTGTTGAAGTTAAAGGACAAGGTACTTCATTTTCTATTACCTGCACGCCCTCTTAACTATTGTAGCAGTCTAGCACATGCTTAAATCTCTCAAGTATGTTACATAATTTCTAGCTTTTTGTCTAGCATATCAGTTGGTTGATATTTTGCTCTCGAGTCTTTGTGGGGGTTTCAATCCTGAGACTTGTATAACTCATCTCTATTATATTAGCTATGTTGCTTTCTTATCTGCATTTGAGATAATTATTTATTTAGTTGATTTTAAGTATGTTGTTGTATGTACTTGAGGTAGGCCAAAAATTTAATAGGCCATATAAAGTTCAAGAATATGCATTATTGATTATGAAGCATGGATATGGAAGCATCAATACACCAAGCTAAAAAAAAGATAGTAGACAATATGGTAAAAATGTTAAAGTACATGATATCATATATGGCAAAAGTATTACCCATCTTCCTTGGAATCAAAGTGTATATATTTAACAAAAGCAAATTTCTTCAAGGAGTGTCAATGAATTTTCCTAATATATATGATGTTTTTAGTAATAATTCAAAAAATCGAGTAACTTAAGGAAGTATTTGACACATTTTGAAGTATACTGCAAGAAATTATTTGGCATGTAATTGATGTGGATATGAACAGTTAAAAAAAAAATCATTATGCATAGATTATTAAGCATGATTATCTTTCATCTCAAAGTTACTCCTATATTCTGTGTTGGTCTAACCCTAAGATCCTGGACCAACTGTCTTTACTCACATTGATCAAATAATAATACAAGGCTTGTATGTTTTGCACCATATCTAGCCACCAACATAGTTGGTTAGTTTGGGCTCTCCTAACCTACACTTTACACATTGGTCACCCAGGTACTAAAGATGTCTCGGATCACTTTCTAGTGAAATCTAGTCCTGCAGGAAATTAGTTGAAATTTGTGATCATGAGATGTGACTAAAATTAATGTTGGCTATTAGCGACTTCATACAACCTTCCTTATTGGGGTTTTACATGAACAGTAAATAATACAAGTTCTCTTCCTAATTATTGGTTCTAATTGTTCAAAAGCAAATATATATATGTAAATTATATATTATAATTATTAACTGGGAAGGGATTTAATTTGGTTATAAGTTCTATAAAATTTATGCTTTATTTTGATTAATTTAATTCCCACAAGTTGATTTGTGCATTTTGCAGGCCCGGAATAATATGGACCAAACTTTGTTGGGTTGAGCACTCTTATATCACAAGTTAAATGAGATTCTTGCATTATTTTTTTTCTTGTAGCTGTTTCCATTTTGGAACAGGATTTCATTATCTTACACCTTTGCTACTTGATCGAAATTTGTTGGACATAAGTATCTTTGATCTAATGTGCTTCGGTTTATTTATTTACATTCTACTTTGAACTGTGAAGGCAAAGAATTTAGAAGAGAATATTAAAATGATGCGAAGGGATATTGTGCATCCAACTGAAGTTGAGGTTGAACTTAAAAAAAGGCTTGACCAACTAACTGATCGCTTAATACAGAAGCAGATGCAGGTTTTCTCTCCACCCATGTTTCTACTCTTTTGGCATGGTTATATTTATTGCATAATTGTCATCTTCGTTCACCTACAAGTTTCTAACATATTTCATCATTCTTGAATATCACTCTGAGAAAGCTAGTTTAGATCAGTGATTTAAAAAGCGCTAGGCGCCAAAAGGCGCCAAGGTCCAAAAACGCCCGAGGCGCTCGCCCGAGCGAAGCGAGGCGCAAAAATATAAAAATATAAAATATAATTAATAAATATAATTATTTAAAATTTTAAATAAAAATATATAATATAATTAATAAATATAATCACATTAACAGTATAAACCTGCTGACGGAGAAACGAGGAAGCAGCGGCGAGCGGCGGCAGCGGCGGCGAGCGGCAGCGGGAAAGGGAAAGGGAGAGGAAGGCGCGAGTAGCGGGAGGCCTCGAGGGAGGCGTGAGCAGCGGGAAGGCTCGCAGGAGACACGAGCAGCGAGAGGGCTCGCGGGAGGGCTCGCAGGAGACGCAAGCAGCGAGAGGGTTCGCGGGAGGCGCGAGCAGCGGGAGGGCTCGCAGGAAGCGCGAGCAACGAGAGGGCTCGCGGGAGGCGCGAGCAGCGACAGCGGCAGCGGGAGCAGTGGCAGCGAGCGACGAGATCGCGATCGGGATCGGGATCGAGAGCGGCAGCGGCAGCAGGTTAGTGTTGGGTTAGGGTTAGGGTTGGGGTTATATCGGTTTAGTTGGTTCGATTGAACCAACTAACAACCGAACCAGGACCGAACCAGACCTAAAATTCTGGTTCGGTCGCCTTGGTTTACCCAGGCGCTCGCCCGAAGCGCCCAGCGCCTGGGCTCGGGCGAGCGCCCAGGCGGCGCCTGTTTGAAGCGCGCCGCCTGGGACATTAGCGAGGCGCTCGGGCCTCGCCTCGCCTCGCCCGAGCGCCTAGGCGAGCGCCCGAGCACCTTTTGCAATCACTGGTTTAGATACTAACTTAAATATATGAAATGACACAAAATTTTCTTCTATCCATGAATTCCTGTTATGGACTTGTAGTTGCCCCAATAACAGCAAAAATTGGTCATTGTTTCTTTTATTAGAAGTTCTCCCAGATCCATGGTGATATTAGACCATAAGTTTTGGGGGAAATGTGACAAAGACTTCATTTTGTTCTAGACTTCTGGGACTCCCTACAAATGATGTATGCAAATTTTTTTCTTTACTGTCTTTTCTGAAAGTAAGTGATGAAACTCAATATATCATTGTTTCTGTTAAATAAAGAATCAATTGCTAGTAACGAGTATGACAATAAGGCAGTCATTTTCCAGATTTGGACACAAAAGTGCATACTCAGGAGGATTAGAAGAATAACACCGGTGTACGGCAAGTGGTGGTGGAGGATGAGAAGAGGAGTACTTCTGGCATACAACGAGCGGCACACAGTGCAAATCATGGGAGGGCGCTGTGGGAGTGGGGGTGGGGTTGGGGGTTTTATGGTTACAAAAAAAAGAGAGAACTAACTTACTCCCATCCATGCCTAAATCACAAAAGCCAACTGCCTGAAGAGGCATCAGTATAACTTAAGAAGTTTCCAAATACATTTGTGAAAAATTCTTCTTAAAATGCTAAAGGACCATGAAATACTCAACCTCATCTGAAGTATCACATGACTAAGACCATAAACCAACAGCCGTGTGTCAGTTTGGATCCTCAAAATTCACAGAATCACCAGTAATGAATTATTGACCATCTTGGATTTGCAATCTAATGATAGATTTAGATTCCTGTAGCATGAATAGTTGGTCGAATAATTTTTTTTGCTAATGCACCATGATTGAATGTCCATTGATGATTACTTCTACTACTGCACCCATTCCTTTTGGATTGAATGTTATAGAAAATATGTACATACACATTGGTCAAATTCTGATTCATGCAAATGAAAAGACTGAAAGATCGGTACACTAGAGTGATGGTGGAATAGTTGTAGCTTAGAGCTTCTTATTTCAGGGGAACTCTTCGAGGACCAAAGGTGTCATCTTTGATGCAGCACCAAAGTTCCTGATAGAAAAGCCATAAAAAATTTATGTGGATTCAAAACATTATCTCAACATGAGGAAGTCAGCATCTAAATGTTGTAAAAGAGAAATCTGTCTGTGATAAATATGATGACTATCCATATTTTGGAGGCTATGTATTGTTTAAAATCATCTATAAAGCTGTTTGAATCCCCTTGAATCTCATATTTCCCAAGTTTCTTCCCCAATGGTGCAGACTTGCAAGAAATTCTGCCTTCCACTGAACACTGTAAGAAGTGAGCTGAGATTTTCACTTTGTAGTTATGATGTCGTAAGATCCGTATAGTATGATGATGAAGCATTGAAGTCTTATTGTTGGTCTTTCACATGTTGACATGCTAAAATGCTGCTTACCTTAAAACTTTTAACTACTATTAGCTAATCTTACCATTTAATGCCAACACAATGTAGTGCCTTGAAATATGTTTAGTTGATATATGAAATTAATGATCTTGGCTGGAAGAAGATCTAGGATCTAAGATCTAGGATATATGAAATACAGTTAGCATGTTTGGCTCATATTGGTGTAGAACGCATTATTGTGCTAACACAATTAGTATGTATCAGTACGTCCATCCCAAATAGTTTGTGGGAAGACAATATGACCAACCACAATTACTAAATTAGTTTGCATCATACTAGTGTACTATGTTATGAAAATGTATATCGTGAACTGTGAAATTCTTATGATCAAATTGTTTACATCTGATCAGGTGCTCATAATTTGTACCCAAAATTTGAAAATCAGATCTAATTTTTGTTTGTTTTATAAATTTTTACCGTCATCTAGAGTGCAGAATTCTTAGGTTCAAGTGAGACTTCCACCTAGTATATATTTATGTTGAACTTATTACATATCGTGCTTCTATGTTGACCAATTTGCATTAAACATGTGAACTAAAATTTATTTTACATGTCAGGTTGAGGCTCTTTCCTCCGAGAAGGCAACTTTGGTGCTTAGGATTGAGGTATGTCTGATAAACTGCATACATATTTTTACATGTATCCAAAAATATAAGATGCTGATGCGAATCATCTCCTCCAGACTGTTTCCAAATTACTTGATGAAAGTGGGTTTTCGCAGCAAGCAACTGGTTTTGCAGACAATCATGAACTTGCTAGTTCATTAGAAGCGATTGATATTGAAGCTGGGACACAGCAACCATCTGTTTCGGCACTAAGACCAGCAATCCGTGACAAAATAAGAACAGGACAGAAGCAATTAGGATCAGCTATTCAACAGTTGGATTTTGTGTTTTCCATTGGTGTCATTTATCTGAGGAGGAACAAGAAGGCCCAGGTTTGCTCATTGCTTTATCTTTTGTGCCTCCATTTGTGGGTAATTTACATACTTAATTCCAATTCCCATGTCTCAGACAGTGCTAAATCTGGTGCTGTCTACTCTTTAGAATCCATCAACATGACTTCTAATTCGTGACATCCTGCATTTTGTTTTCCTGTTCGTGGGTCATGATATATGGCAGTTACAATCAGAATATTGCTTAAAGACCTGTTTGTTCATTCTTACACTTCTGGAGAACGAGACCTGTCAACAATTCCATTGTACTACAGGCTTTGATTTATCTTCTCGAGTCAAAATTGTTACAAAGTTACTATTGGCATTAAAATTTGTACTGGCGGCGTATAGACGAAGCCGTTCTAGTTTATATTCTTTTTTGGGTGGGGAAAGAATGCCATCACTAATCGCTGAGCTCTCAAAATTTTTAATATATTCATCACAAATATTCGTATTTTTCGCTAGTTTTCCTTTTAAAATTTATTTCCTTATATCATCCTGATGTCACGGTTCAGGGTGGCCCACTGGATCGCTTCACCGCCGGTCCGATTTTAGAAAACATCGGTGCCGACCTCAGTTTCATATAGAGCTGATGCCTATGGGATGAATTCGTTGATGATGCCACTTTCAAGGAAATTATCTATCTATGCCTAATTAAATTTCATGTCGATTGAAGTCATTTCATTAATTTGATTGATCTGCGTTTTAAAGGGTCCCAACGTAATATTAAATTTTAACCAAGTATAAACTTTTTATTGTTAATGAGCATAATACAATAGCATATGTAAATTTTTTTTAGGTTTTAGAGGATATATATAGAGCTTTGTCATAATTATATATTTCTCGTGAAATCGACATGATGTTGGAGATGACATGACATCAGATAATAGCACGTGTAGCAGTGCTTATGAGTTGGTTAGTTTCACGTCTGTGATCACGAGCTATTCTTTAGCAATACCCAATATCGGTTGGGATGTCGATGGATCGCCCGATACATTCATTATATCAATCGATAACGGTTCTATGGTCATCCGTTATACCATAGAAAATATAACGGAGAAGATGTCAGTGACACGAATTAGACTTACAGCCAGCTATAAGTGACGGGACATTATGATGTTACGTGTCAGACCATATAAATTGGTATCAAATTGCGATTTTAGATATATTAGCAAGAACTCAGTAGCAAGCAAACCAAGCGACAAGACACCACAAGATCCGTGACCTCAAGCCCTCACAAAACAAGAACCTTCATAGCGGTGGAGTAGAAAGACGTGCAAACCAAACAAGCAATGCCTACCAGCGGTATATGTTGTAGCAGGGTGCAGTACCGGTATTCTACTGGTGGAATGATCCAAACGACCTTTACTAGGAAGAAGAGTGGAGGAGCAGCGGAAGTAGACAGGGAGGTTTAGTGTTGAGGGCAGAAGGTGATAAGGTAGCTGGCGCCGATGCAGGTGAAAATGCTGGTGGGATCGTCGTAGGCGTAGGAGTAGGCCCGCGGGCACGCCGCCTTGAACAGCCTCGAGTATGCCGTCGGCTTGCATTGCTGCGGGTTCCCGAAGCTGCCGGTGCAGCAGTACCGGGGGGAGCCGAAGGCGGAGCAGGCGCTCTTGCACGCGACCACTCGGTTGCTGTGGCCGGCGCGCACGGCCAGTCCCGCCGGGCACACCTCGTTGAGGTCTCTGACGCAGCCGGCGCGCCCGCACATGCCGCTCCCCCGGAACGGCGTCATCGACATGCCCAGGTTGTAGCCGTCCACCAGGCTCACATCGTAGAAGTCCTGCTTCCGGCCCTGCCCGAGGGTGATCTCTGCCAAGGTGGCCGGCGGAGCGCCCCCGACGCCTTTGCAGTAGAGCGCACCGTCGCAGTCGCCTGTCTCGCATCGGCCGCGGCCGGTGGCCGGGTCGAAGGCGCAGCCCTGGCGGCCCCAGACGCGGCCGGACCACCCCATGGGCAGGCGGAGGGAGTAGGCCTGGTTAGGAAGGAGCCGGAAGCCCCCACGGGCCAGCACGGCCTTACCGGCGCTGGGCTGGACACCTGGCCACACCGTCTCCCTGCACTTGTTGTAGAAAGCCATCGTGGTGGCCGAGGACGGACCGGCATTGACGAGAGCCAACGAGAGGAGCACTAGGAAAGAGAGGCTTGGGAGCCTGGAATCCATGGCTACTGAGGCTGGTGGCGTTCAAGCAGCTCCTACTCTTCTTACTACAGTGTGTGAGGCGTGAGAGCAGAGAAGGAAACAGGGCATACCATACGACGAAGTGGCAGCTACCGAGGACGAGTGCTGTCAGAGAGATCAGTTAGAGCAGCAGAAAGAGAGGGAAGTAATGATGGTGGGGTTACAGGTATCCTGTGTAACTCCGTAAACAACAGAGTGATGAGGAGCTGTACAAAGCGGAGGAAAGAAGAGAGGTCTTCTGATGGTAACAGTGGAAAGAGAAGGCCATGTGAGCCGTACAGATTACTGCTGGCTTTTGCACAGATTCTCTCGGCATGGGTGTCGCCTTGTCTGCCAGGATTTTGTGCTGTTCCGTGCCTGTGACCCAGGAAAAGCTCTTTCTGCAACAATGTCACTACATTAGAATCCATCCTTAACACCATAAAATCTAAGCAAAACTATGAATGAATATTAGTGGAGGCGGATGTAGATCTAAATGTTATGTTGATTGTCATAAACTTTGCAAGATTGACATCCGAGATGGGCCCTGAAATCTGAGTCTTCATCACCTGGTATGCTTTGTGACAGCAGGGCAGGTTATGAAGACCATCATTTTGACCTTGAAAGACACGCAACTCGAAGTACTTTTCACTGCAAAGAAGAGGCTTCATGCTGACAAACAGGACAGAAATGCTCCCAGTACATGTTGCTTTTCCTATACAACCAAATGTTATCCTTTTTGGATGAATTATATATACATATTGATGGGTTATAGACAGGAATAATCTTTGTATAGGAATAAATACTAGAAAATCAAAATACGTAACGGAATAAAATGGAAACACAATCAAACAGAACACCAAGATATACGTGGAAAACCCCTTCAATGTGAAGGGTAAAAACCACGGGGCAAACTAGAGATAATTCACTATGAGAATAATGAATATACAAATCTCAATCTCTTGCCCAAAACCCAAGCAACAACCACAAGAGAATAACTGGGATACAAGGATCACGTTACTGCCCACAATATCTAAAACCTCCCAAGTAATCACAGCAAGAGACTACTGTATATTTGATCTAACCTGAGATGAGAACACTACTAGATGATTGTGAACAGTCTCTCTGCGTTGTCCTTGTCTTCTTCCCTTTCTTTCTCTTCCTTTTCTGCCTTGTTCTCCTTCTTCTCTTTGGAATCTCGTGGCTCCAAAGATCTGCCTCGTTGTTGCCTTTTTATAGCTTTAATCTGCCTCTAAAACGCAGCCACCACACCCCCCTAATCTTAATTAGGGTTAGGTTAAGAGGGGGTGTGAGCTGTGGGCTGATAAAGCCCACATGGGCTGAATATGGGCCATCAGCCCAACAACCTCCCCCTTCAGCCCATAAGGGAGGCTGTCCCATGACTCCTCAATGTGAAGCCATACCGACCAACTGTCGACATATCTCCTGTCTTTCTTTTGTTAAGGTCTTCGTCAACATGTCTACTCCGTTGTCATCTGTATGAATTTTCTGAAGCTGCAACTGCTTCTCTTCAAATACATTTCGAATCCAGTGGTATCTGACATCTATATGCTTTGACTTGGAATGAAACATTGGGATCTTACACAAATGGATGGCACTCTGGCTGTCACAATGCACCACATAATTTTTCTATTTCAGCCCCAATTCTTGTAAGAATTCTTTCATCCATAACATTTCTTTGCATACCTCTGTAGCAGCAATATATTCTGCTTCTATGGTGGAGAGAGCAATACACCTTTGTAACCTGGATTGCCATGACACAGCTCCCCCTGCAAAAGTAAGTACATAACCTGAAGTAGACTTCCTCGTATCTATATCTCTTGCCATATCTGCATCTGTGTAACCTGTTAACGCGGGTGGTCCACCTCCAAAGCTTAAACAAACCTTAGAGCTCCCTCTGAGATCTCTAAAAATCCACTTCACTGCTGCCCAGTGCTCTTTGCTTGGATTTGCAAGAAATCTGCTAGTAACACCCACTGCATATGCGATATCCGGCCTCGTACATACCATTGCATACATTAAACTTCCAACTGCTGAAGCATAAGGAACCTTTTGCATTTTCTCCTTCTCCTCATCACTTGACGGACTCTGTTCTGAGCACAACTTGAAGTGACCTGCAAGAGGAGAACCAACTGGCTTAGCATTGCTCATACTAAATCTTTCCAATACCTTCTCGATGTATTTCTCCTGTGACAACCAAATCTTCTTGTTTTTCCTGTCACGAGAAATCTGTATGCCTAGTATTTGCTTTGCTGGCCCCATGTCCTTCATTGCAAAAGACTCACTCAGTTCCTTCTTCAACCTGTCAATTTTAGACATATCTTTTCCAAGAATAAGCATGTCATCAACATAAAGTAAGAGAATAATAAAATTCTCACCAAACCATTTGATGTACACACAATGATCTGAAGCCGTTCTTTTGTATCCATTTTCTGTCATAAATGAATCAAACTTTCTGTACCACTATCTTGGAGCTTGCTTTAGCCCATACAAGCTCTTCTTCAACTTGCAGACAAAATTATCTTTACCTTTGACTTTGAAGCCTTCTGGTTGCTCCATATAAATTTCCTTTTCCAAATCACCATGAAGGAAAGCTGTCTTCACATCTAACTGCTCAACCTCCAAGTCCTGGCTAGCAGCAATACCAAGAGCAACACGAATAGAAGACATTTTAACAACAGGAGAAAATATCTCTTCAAAGTCAATACCTTTCATTTGACCAAAGCCTTTCACAACCAATCTAGCTTTGTACTTTGGTTGAGAACAATATTCTTGAGTCTTCAACCTAAAAACCCACTTGTTCTTCAAGGCCTTCATTCCATTTGGTAGCAGCACCAAATCATAAGTGTGGTTCTTCTGAAGAGCATCCATCTCTTCCTGCATAGCAACTAACCACTTCTCTTTCTGCTCACTCTCAACTGCTTCCTGGTAACTCTCTGGTTCACCTGCATCAGTAAGCATCACATACTCATCTGTAGAGTATCTTCTGGAAGGTTGACGTTGTCTAGAAGATCTTCTCAATTGAGGTTCTGCGGGAACTTGCTCTCCTACTTCTTCTTGCTCAACATGTCCTGCAGGTAAATCAATATCAGGCTCTACACTATTTTCCTGCACATCTCCCCCATCACCCTGATATACTGGAGGAATAACTGGGTCACAATCTGCTAATCCTTCTACAGAAGTCTTGGCTGGTGCCTTCTTCTTCAAATCCTCAAAGGTTTGATCCTCAAAGAAGACCACATCTCTACTCCTGAACACCTTCTGCTTTTCTGGATCCCAAAGCCTGTAACCAAACTGATCATGTGAGTAACCAAGAAAAATACATTCTTTAGACTTACCATCTAGCTTGGACCTCTCATTATCTGGAACATGTGCAAATGCACGACAACCAAACACTCTCAAATGCCTGTAGGAAACATCTTTCCCTGACCATACATGCTCTGCAACATCACCATCTAGGACTGTACATGGTGATAAGTTGATCACATCAACTGCAGTCCTCAAAGCCTCATCCCAAAACCTTTTGGGTAGCTTGGCCTGTGAAAGCATACATCTGATCTTTTCCATGATGGTGCGGTTCATCCTCTCTGCAATTGCATTATGCTGAGGTGTACCAGGAACTGTCATCTCATGTTGGATCCCATGCGACCTGCAATAGTCATTAAACAATCCCATATACTCACCACCATTATCTGATCTTATGCATTTCAATTTCCTTTCTGTCTCCCTTTCAACCCTGGCATGAAACTCTTTGAAGACATTAATAACCTGATCTTTGGTCTTCAAAGCATAAGCCCAAACTTTCCTGGAAAAATCATCTATAAAAGTGACAAAATAAAGTGCACCACTTATACCAAGAACATCAACAGATCCACCAGGAGTTTTTGTCCTCAAAGGACCACATACATCTGTATAAACACGGTCTAAGGCATGCATTTTTCTAGACAAAGCAGTACTAGCAAATGAAACTCTATGTTGTTTACCAGCCAAACAATCAATACAAGGGTTCAGATGTATACCTTTGAGATCTGGTAATACCTCTCTCTTGGAAAGAGCTTGCAGCCCCTTCTCGCTCATGTGTCCCAATCGCCTATGCCACAACTCCATACTGAAGTCTTTCTCTATAGCATTTAACTGCTCACCATAAGCTTTAGCCTGCAACCTGTACAAAGTGTGACATTTCTTTCCATTAGCTATAACAAGAGAACCCTTATTGAGCTTCCATTGCCCTCTGTGAAATCTGCTTTCATACTCTTCATCATCTAGTCTTCCAACTGAAATTAAATTTAGCCTCAAGTCAACCACATGCCTCACATCCTTAAGTACCAACTTACAGCCAAGGTTGGTCTTTAAATGGATATCACCCATGCCAATGATGTCTGCTGTGCCATAGTTGCCCATCTTGACAACACCAAAGTTTCCAGACCTGTATGTAGCAAAAAACTCCCTCCGTGGTGTAGCATGATAAGAAGCACCTGTGTCAATCACCCACTCAAGATCCTGACACACACAAGAAAAAATATCATCAGAAGGAGACAAAATCAAATAATCACCACCCTGCACTGTAGCTGTAGTATTATCCTTTGACTCTGTAGACTCCACTTCTTTTCCCTTTTTCTTGTTCTTCTTAGGTTGCTTACATTGGTTCTTGTAATGTCCTTTCTCACCACAGTTATAGCAAACAATATCTTTTCTTGATCTTGACTTGCTCCTACCCATACGTGAACTGCTTCTAGACTTTGACCTTCCTCTGTTCTCTGAGATAAGTGCCTGTGAATCATTCTGAGATGTTGCCGAACTCTTTCTTCTCAACTCCTCATTCAACAAACTGCTTGTTACTTGACTCATAGTGACAATACCATCTGGCGCAGAATTACTAAGGGAAACCACCAGTGTCTCCCAACTTTCTGGTAATGAACTGAGAAGTAACAATGCCTGCAACTCATCATCAAGAGACATTCTCATAGAGGATAACTGGTTAGTAATACTCTGCATTTCATTCAAATGCTCAGCAATAGAAGCACCCTCTCTATATTTTAGGTTCACAAGTTTTCTGATCAAAAAAGCTTTGTTGCCAGCTGTTTTTCTTTCATAGAGACTTTCCAATATTTTCCAAAGAGAATATGCAGAAATTTCAGTAGAAACATGGTGAAATACACTATCATCAAGCCACTGTCTAATAAATCCAATTATTTTTCGATCTAACCTCTTCCACTCATCATCTATCATAGTTGTAGGTTTTGCACTATCCCCTTGCAAAGGTCCATACAAATCTTTGCAATACAAGAGATCTTCCATTCTTGGTTTCCATATCATCCAATTATTTCCATTCAAACTAATCATGCGAGAAATATTACTGGCCTCCATATTCAAATACAAAAATTAAATCACCAAAACCCCACTCTGATACCAGTTGATGGGGATATAGACAGGAATAACCTTTGTATAGGAACAAATACTAGAAGACCAAAATACGCAGCGGAATAAAATGGAAACACAATCAAACAGAACACCAAGATATACGTGGAAAACCCCTTCAATGTGAAGGGTAAAAACCACGGGGCAAACTAGAGATAATTCACTATGAGAATAATGAATATACAAATCTTAATCTCTTGCCCAAAACCCAAGCAACAACCACAAGAGAATAACTGGGATACAAGGATCACGTTACTGCCCACAATATCTAAAACCTCCCAAGTAATCACAGCAAGAGACTACTGTATATTTGATCTAACCTGAGATGAAAACACTGCTAGATGATTGTGAACAGTCTCTCTGCGTTGTCCTTGTCTTCTTTCCTTTCTTTCTCTTCCTTTTCTGCCTTGTTCTCCTTCTTCTCTTTGGAATCTCGTGGCTCCAAAGATCTGCCTCGTTGTTACCTTTTTATAGCTTTAATCTGTCTCTAAAACGCAGCCACCACACCCCCCTAATCTTAATTAGGGTTAGATTAAGAGGGGGTGTGAGCTGTGGGCTGATAAAGCCCACATGGGCTGAATATGGGCCATCAGCCCAACACATATATGATGCATGATGGGTTGGATCAACTTTTGGCTTTTTGATAGGTTGGGTCCTCAGACATTGTATCAGGAATTACAGCTCCTAACATCTTATTCCATGAACAAGACAACACCACTAGAGTGAACAATACAGTAATTTCCTCTAAGCAAAAACAAAAAATAAATGAAAAATAGAATTTATTTTGCTTATAGTACCTGAAGTTACTAAGCTATTAAATATTCTTTTAGTTACCATTCTAATATGATGAAAATAAATAAAAATTCATTTAATTCAGATGATATTGTAGGAAATCTGATTCAATCCCAACATACACTAACAAAGAATCATAAACAACAAAGATAAATTCTTTATTGTTGCGTTTCAATCAGGTGATTTGATACTCTATTTATTCTAGGAAAAAAAAATTATAATTGAGATAGGCCCAACCAAGTCTCATAAACCCAATTCTCAGCCCAAGCCCGGCCCATAAGCTGGCCTACAACCAGCCCAAGGATCCGCAATCAGTCTTCTATTCATACCCACCATATATATATATATATATATATATATATATATATATATATATATATATATATATATATATATATATATATATATATATCATCGCCATCAGATGGATTCAGTTTAAACGACCTTAATCCTTACTAAGGCATTAACTGATTTAACTTAGAACGGCCAAATTGCTTATGTATTAAAGAACCCAAAAGATAATGTCATTTACTTGTGCTGCTTTCTCCCTTCGTGCCTGAGACGTTGGAGTGAAGGAATGCCTCAAAGTGCCAATTGGTAGCATCCCGTATGTGAGGAGGAAGTGACTGTTCATTGATGACCCTTTAATGCTGTGCTACATTGCGTGCCTGAATTGGTCGACAGGAGGAACCCATCCATCAACATCCCCCACCACCCTTCACAGAGACCTCACTAGCTTCAGTAGCTTTATCCCCCCCCCCCCCCCCCCCCCCCCCCAGACTCCGCTGGTACTACCGCCCATCGAGCCTCTCTCGTGGCCATGCCGGACCAAATCCCCTACCCGGTCCCATTACACAGCGTCATTACGTCGAACAGAAGAAGCATCGATGAATCCCATCAGCCAAAGCTAGGCTGTGGCCATGTCAAGCCCTGAAAGTACTGCCACCAACCACAAGACACATGGATCCAGCTACCTTTCCAAGAGCTTCCATGGCGTCGTCGATGGGTCACGAGGTGCATAAATGCATGCATGCACGCAGTGGGCCGCCCCCGCCCACGTGGGCTCCGAGCCGGCGGCCATCGCCTCGCCCCGCCATGGGAGACGGAGCTATGATAATGCCATAAAGAAGAGAGGCAACAGCACGTTGGTCGACATCGGAGACGTTGCACAGAAGTTTGCGGGAAAGAAATGGAAGGGGAGAGAGAGAGAGAGAGAGGTGGTCCATGGCGATGGCGTCGTGGTTTGGTGAAGGTTATTGTGGCGGTGGGACACCGGTGGTGGTGGGAGTCGTACCAGTTGTTATAATTGCGTGGAGACGCCGACGAGGAGTCGCTGTTTTAGGTGCGGGCGATGTCCGCCACTTGCCGGTGTCTGGTCGGCCGTGGGAGGGGCAGCGGTACCCCACCGCTCTCTCTCCTCTTGCTTTTGTGCTGTTGCTGTTGTCCCTTATCCTGTTCTCCTATCTTTGAACTCTCTTTTGCCTGTTCTTCATCCAAAGTTGGTTTAATTGTGCTTCACAAGCAAGAATATTGAGAGATAATTACTCCTCTGATTAGATAAATAAAAGTCAAACTTCGTATAAGATTTAGTTATAAAATATTATATTTTTTGTTATTTCCATAGTGATGTACTAAACCCATTTACCAACTAATAAAATTTCTTTTGGTTATTTCATTTTAATTTTATATTATTTGTAGCTGAGTTTTCCTTTTTTTTTTTTTTTTTCTTTTTATCATTGGATTCAAATTCACAACATTTTTGAGATATGACCAACAACTGATATCCACTATTATGTGAATGCTATATAATTGAATTGTCACATAAAAATTAACATAATTAAAAAAAGATTATAATGATGTCTATTCAGATATTCGAATTGATTAGTGCATTGTTGCACATCTAATTATGAGTGTTTATATGATGCGATGAATTTTTTTTATTTTTTTTGTGATAGTAATATATTGCTCAATTCTTTTTTTTTTTTAGAAAGCCAAGAAAAAGATGGCATTTGGGATGAGTGTGCAAATAAAAGATTTCTCAATTGGTATACATTGTATAATCTTAATCTTATTAATATCCACATCAGCCAAATGAAAAGAGACATGGACATGGCCCTATCAATATCTGAAATCACCTTCAGCACCCATCCTAAGAACACTAACAGCAATTTGATTTAGGGAGACCACCATTTCCAACATGATTGAAGATAGAGGAGGTTGGAAGTGAAGCTCTTGCAACAACACATGCTCTACTAATTGGTTGTCTCAATGATTGGCTTTAGTGGTTATGTGGTGCCAAGTAGCTTCTCCACAGTGTAAGCAAAGATTGGGGTGAAGGTGGACAACATTTCTAATGATGAGATGATGAGGTAGAGAGGCAGAGATCAACAAAATTCCTAAGGGATTGACCCACACAGAATCCAATTGATTGAAGAGTCTTCACAGATAGATAGATAGATAGATACACAATCCCTTATTTATTTACTTAAAGCATTTGAATGGAATGATAATGATCAATAATTTAATATGTATTATTATATATTAAAAAACCATGTTCATATAATCCAAGTTTATTCCAAAATTGTATATGAAACTTTCAATTGTATTATTTTGAATGAAAATTAGAACTTTGTCTCAGCAAGCCACAAAGCACACCCTATTTGTGATGAGTTGGACATTGCTTTTAATGTGGAATTCCAGCTTATGTGGACACTGCATCCAAGCAACATAGTCTTTTCTCAAGAGCAATTATGAGGTGGATATCATTTAATGAGGTGTCACTTCATTTCCTCGACTTATATTTGAACCACAAATTGGCACCAAATATATTAGTTCATAGTACAGTTGACAGATAAAATGAGAATAGATTTTACTTGTTTTATATTATCATGCAAAGCTTTCCTTTCTCCATAATTAATTATTACTTTAAATATTTACTTAGAGAAAGGAAATTGGTTATCCACTGTATTGTGAGTTTTGAATATATATATATATATGTGTGTGTGTGTGTGTGTGTGTGTGTATATGTATATATATATATATATGTATATATATATATGTGTGTATATATATATGTATGTATGTATATATATGTATGTATATATATATGTATGTATGTATATATATGTATGTATATATATATATATGTATGTATATATATATTGCTTTAAACACAAGAAAATTGATAATTAATGTTACATAGTATTAGTTTAAATGAAAATGTTCTATTTCAAGTTTTTTCCAACTCTATTCATTTTAAAAAAAATAAAAAATAAATAAAAATCTTAAGTCTCCACTTTTCTTATTCTTGTTGCATTTATGAGAGAATCTATTTCTTTCTGTTTAACTTTTTATGTTCAGACTAATTATAAATTATTTTTATAATTAATTATCTTTAACATTTCGATCCTTATATTTATAAAAATAAATATATTGAGATCTTCAAACATGATTAAAGAAATAATTCTATTTCTTTCTGTTGGAGCAATAGATGTTTCAGTTTAGTGTATATAGAAATCTCAATATAACTTTTAAAAATATAAGGATCGGAATATTAAAAATAGATAAATACAATGGATAATATAATTAGCCCTTTATATTTATTTCACTAAATATCCTATTTATTCAACAGTATTTGCTAAAAATCTAGAAAAATATGTTCATGTATTCCCTTATTTCAGTGAGGATTGGATCGAGTGCATGTGTTCGACGAAATGCCCGTAGAGAACACTTCTCTTTTGCCAGAGGAGAGCACGGCAAATCACGGATAACTCGCGACGAGAGGAAACGCAATCTGTCGTTCAGGTGCTACGAAGGATTCATCGGTGCAAAAGTGCGAGTTTAATGGTGAAGCAATGCTTCATCCACCGGAAAGGCCCACCACCTCCGGTTGCCGTCCACGCCTTTCCATGGCCCTTGATTTCCGTAGAAGAACACTACTGATCTTACCCGAAGGTGGAAAGCTTAGCTACCTGAAAAGAAGGGCAGCGAGAAGCAGCAGTCCTTTTCCCATGGATCGATTGCGACCCAAGATGAAGGCTGTCGCAGAATATGTGGAAGGAGTCGCCGTCAAATCCATCACTCAGGCGTACAAGACCTTCTCCTCCACTCTTTTTAGCTCCACATCACCTTTTGTTCTGAACCACCATTGTCCCAGCAGAGACCTCATCCTCTCTCCTCTCCTTCCGTAGCTTATCATGGGAGGTTTGACTTGGCTACGTTCATTCGAAGGAACACCTAAAACTCTATTCCGGACACACACTGATTACGTACGTGGAAGGAAATGATGCGCTGTCTGTCTCTTTCTTTTAACCCTTCCTCTGTAATTGACAGGTATTCGGAACGAAAACTAAGGCGAGTACAGAACAAGAGAACAGAAAGAGCAGCTCAGATTGAAATAGCACATCATTTTGTGACATCATCATATCTCCAAAGAAAGAAGAATCGCATCTGGTCCGATTCGGAGTTAGATTTTGGGTTGCTTCGTTAATCTTCTCTTGCCTTTTGCTGCCAATTCCTGTAGTAAGAAAGATTACCCACTCTGCAGATCAGAGCCCCAGTAAGATGTAGTACACCAGCGTGATTGGCAGCGCAATCAGCATCCCAAATATCACCCTGTGGCAAGTTGAACACCGATCAAGCACGCGGTAGAGTGTATGTATGGCAGAGAGCAGGAGAGAATGTTTGCAGAGCTCTGTACTCACGCTGTACTGAGGATATCGGGATGCAAATTGTACTCCTTCGCAAACACGAAAGGGACGATACCTTGCGGGAGTGACGCCTGCCGGGAGTCCAGGCCATCGCCACCGTAAAGAAAGAAAAAAGAAGAGTGAGTGAGGCCACCGTGGTGTCAGAGGGCAAAGACCGGTGAAGATGGAACGGGAGAGGGGAGGATGATACCTGCACGATGGCGATGCGGAGGAGGACGCCGCGGAGACCCACGGAAATGGAGGCGGCGGCCATGACAGCTGGGCCTGTTAGGAATCTCACGGCCATGGCAAAAGCTGCCACCGAATTCCCACATGCTATGATCCTCGGCTGCAGCGCCATGAACAGCCCTGACCAAAAGAAAGCCCATCAGGAGACAGTTCTCGGTAGCAAAGTAGCGCAAAAAGATAACGTCGAACGGCTCGCGAGCATGCCAGGGGAAGAACAATTCGCGCTAACGTGTCTTTTCTGCCACATGAAGGGAATGGGAAAGGTCGCAGTGGTTACTGACCCAGGCTGAACATGGCCATTCCGAGGCCTGCGTCCGACAAGATGGAGATGGAGCCCGAGACAATGTCGGGCATGTTAACTTGCCATCTACAGGACCAAATAAATAGGGTTAAGAAAAGGAAGGAAGCGAGCAGGACTGCTGCTTGCTACTGTAGATACGTCAACTCTGTAGTATGGGGGTGTGATATGGGATTTTACTTGAAGGAGATGAGAGACCAGACGACGCCGATGAGGCTGGAGTAGGTGTTGGGGTTGCGGATCAGCTTCCTCCACACCATGATCAGGATGAGCCTCGTCATGACGCTCGTCGGTGGCATCGTCGTCACCCGCGTGAGCCCGGCCTTGGCTGGTCCCTGGACCTTGTCGTCGACGGCGTCGTGCCCGCAGCCGTCTCCTTTGTTTCCGAAGCTGAAGTCGTCCCTCTCCAAGCAGTCCGCCGGGTTCTCCTTCCGCCCCTCCACTGATGCCGTCAAACCAAATTCACAGCTCAGTAATGGCTATAATCTGAAGAAGTTAGTCAGAACTTGGGTTGATGGAATACTTCTGCCAGGCGAAACGGCCACTCGGACTTCTTTAAGAGCCGAAGGAACGACGGACGGAAAGCCGTACTCGTGGTGGTGGTTATTACTGCCGACGAACACGTCGGAGACCGGTGAAGCGCTTGAGCTCCACACGAACATGTGAAGATCCTTAGTCCCACCATCCTCCGCCTTGAACACGGGTGCTTGCCCGTTGGCCTTTTTGGACCCCGTCGCCACCTCCGCCGCCGTCCCCTTGGGAGCGGTAGGCGCCGTCGGGGTGAACACTGAGGGATTCGGTGCTGGGTAGTGCGGCGTACTCGCCGTCGCCGGCAATTGGTAACTGATCTTGGACTTGGCAACCGCATTGCCGGCGGTGGCCGTTGCGGTGGCATTGGCCACTCCATGCTCCTCCTCGTAGTTGGAGGGCCGCGGCGTGGTGGCGCCTTTCGTCCCATAGACGTCGGCGGCGCCGAAGTTGGAGCTCCGCCCGACCATAGAGTAGAAGTCAGTGTGGTTGAAGCTGGAACCCCGGGGCGTGGGGTTCCTCGACGACTGCAGCGAGTAGATCTCGGCGTTGGTGAGGTTGGAGGGACGGGGGGTGGTGGCGGAGAACCCCATGGACCGCCGCGAGTACAAGTCCGACCGCGACGCGTTCGACCGCCGCACCGTGACGTGGAGCTTGCCGTCCTCCTTGACTTCGGCCTCCGTCTCCAGCATGTCGCCGTGCCCATCGAGCGACGTGACGTCGGAATCCACGGTGATGGACGCGATGGCGCCGGCAGTGTCCGGGAACTGCTCCGTGATCAGGATCCGAGCGGCGCGGTACTCGAACAGGAACAGCATGAGCGTGTACCAGATGATGCACTGCAGCACCACGATCTGGACCATAAGGCTGCCGGAGTAGCTGCCGTACATGCCCTTAAGCAGCGGGATGCCCATGACGAGGGTGTTGGGCAACGTGGACAGGGAGAAGATGGTGATGGTCCACTCGAGGGAGCCACGGCGGCTGAGCCTGTTCCAGGCGGCGAGCATGGCGAGCACCATCAGCTTCTGCAGCGTGTCCGCGGCGATGAACCGCATGTTCATCTCGTATGGGTTGTTAGTGGAGATGAAGTGGAAGGAGAGGAGCGGCACCGCGAAGAGCGCCACGAAGCGGTTGATCCCGGAGCACTGGTCCGGCGTGAAGATCTTCCACCACTTCACCGACCCATACGCCAGTATCATCGCCACGTACAGCGGCACCACCGCCGTCATCACATGGTAGAAGTCTGCACCCGTAATCATCTCGTCCTCCTTTCTTCTTCTCCTCCTCTTCTTCTTCTTCTTCTATCTGCTTGCTTGGGGTGCCAAGAATACAAGAGGAGGATTACGAGGAGAGGAAGGAAACAAGGAGATAAGGTGGCGTCCTAAGAGTTCATGGCATCAAGAAGCATGTGTTTTTGCTTTGATTTGTGGAGCCGAGGATTAGCAACAGGAGCAACAGCAGAGATAAAGAGAGAGAGAGAGAGAGAGAGCGCTTCTCGAGAGTAGCGCGCTTGGGAGGGAGAGAGCAGCCTCTTCCTCTTCCTTTCTCTCTCTCTCTCTCACTGCCCGGTCTCCGAGCATGGACTGCCTCTTTCTTTATTGACCCTTTCTCCCAAACTGGCTACTTTTTGCTTTGGACTTTCTCTCGTTCCTTTCCACCTCGCACTTGCTGTTCCCAGTTGCCTCCCTCTTTGAGGATCTGAGGAGCTCGTGGGGGGAGGCGATGGGTGGCGTTGGGAGTCCTCAGGCTTTTGCTCTTTACTGGCTTATAATACTCTCTAAATCTAACACTCGTTCTTATTCAATTATATGATTTCTGGCTAATGTTCCGATTTTTTGTAGCCACTAAAACTCAAAAGAAGGAAGACGACATGGGAGGAGGCGCTGATTGAAGCCAGCCGAGGAGGTGGTGGGTGAGGGTGTTCGCGTGGGCCGCTGCTGACGCCTCAGTCCTAACAAGATTTGCTTTTATCTACCTATTCATACATATATATTATATTATACTGTCAGATGAATATTCTTATTTTTTTTCTTTTAGATTTTCCAGCTTTATTGAGCTTAAAATTCCTAACTGATGTAAAATTACAGAGATCAAAAAGATTAAATTTAACTGGTAAAATCTTAAATGACTTCCTGAATTCGAATCTTATCCTAAGAAACTCATAAAAAAATATTATCAACAGCACTGTTACAGGGCCTCCTGAGGCATCTTTTCATCACCCTCTGTTAGATGGGAATTTTTCTGCTGCACCAGCTTTAGGGGACATGGAAATATGGAAAGGAGAGGGAGAAAAGCAAAATGCCCATAAGGAGGCAGTGTTTCAGATGCCTTTTGCATAAATACCTATTTGATTCTCAGATTTCCTCGATTGACTTGATAAACACAGTGATAACTTTTTCCATCCTGTGAAATATTTAATCGATTTGCATCCATGAAATGAGGGATTCCAAGAACAGAGAATCCTCCAGAATAGACTCCATTGCCATCTATCTGACCTCCTTGACTGGATAGAGTACTTGTGAGAGTGGCACCTGATGGATACCTTGTAGGGCTATTGATTGAACCTATACATACCCATAGCAAAGTGATTCTTAATGGGTTTACTTGCTGCAATTTGAAGATCATCAATCCTCCGAACTATATAGTATTCAGCTTCCAGTGATGTAGAATTTGTAGATGAACATGAGCTCTGAGTCTTTGCTGAGTTCATGAACCTGCCTCTTCCTGTACAGCATATGCCAAGGCATTTAGCCAGCAACCTGTTGTTGATGGAAATGCTCGAATCTTTACCCAAAGCATCCGTTGAGAATTTGCTGCAAGACCCAACCCGAGCACGGAGAACTACTCAGCAGGCAAAAAGAGAGCTGATGAACAGTAACCGGGGAACTTTTTCTTGTACAATACATGCAGCTACTGTTGCTGGGAATAGATGCAGTCATCCATTTGTCATCATGGAAAGCAAGAGAAACATGTCCTCACAGAATAAAGGAAGAACGATGGATAAAATGGAAGGATTGTGTTTGTTTGTCCCTGAAATCAATGCTACAATGACCGTCAACAGACATCCTTGAATGGGAGAGCGAGAACAGCCATCCAATGGTACGTGTGTCGTGGCACACATCACGACCAATGGAGGAATTGCGTCGAACATGTTGGATACGTTTCCTTCGCAGAGACGTCGTTTGCTTGGTTCTCCAGAATTGGGCCTTGGCTACAAGATTTGATGAGTTCTGACGAATCAAGCCCAGGGAAGTGGAACATGGAGGTTCTCCTTCCATTGACGAAGCGATTCAAGCTTCGGTGTCAGTGACTGCTCTCTAACAACCATATGTTCCTGCCACTGAGTTGCTTCCATGAATGAACAAGCTCTCCTCGATCATGGACTCAAGCTCCTTCCGCGCGTCCTTGTACGGCCAGAACTAGTAGGGGCTCACGAGGGTGAAAGCGAGAAGCCTCCGCTTCTCTGGCGGCCTTACCACCACCCCCAACTTCGACCACCCAGCATCCAGAACCGAATCCCATCACAGAAAAACATTGACTTTGTGAAGGAGAGCCAGAAAGAGAGGATTTTGGTGACGTAAATCTCTTGCAATGGGACTTAGAGTTGACTTTTGATCGAAGAAGAAGAAGAAAGGCTTGGGAGATGCAAAGCGAGCATGGTGTGTGGGCGGGAAGGATGGGTTGGGAGAGCGCACACTCTCCCAACTGCTCTCTACTTGTTGCTTTGGACGAGGAGATGACGGGCAAGCCGAGAGCCTATTAGTGGACCGGCCCGGCCCAATTGTTCGTGGACGAGTCGCGGAGCAATGCTCGGTCGATCTCAGCCTCTCTGTCTTACAATTCTGTTCTGGAGATGGAAGGGAAGACAGGGTGATCGGTGTCATCCTTACTCATGAATCATGTCAGCAACTCGAACCTTCTTCCAAATGGAGAATTCCAAGCTCTGAGATCGTGCCGCATGGCATTATCTTTGCTCCATATCCGTCTCCTTTACCCACTTCCTGCGTTCGCGTGTGCAAATTCCACGCCTACCGCAGCTTTGTGCGCCGTCACCTCCAAAGAATCCATAAACTATCACCAAGAACGAAGCACGAGGAAGCCAGCGTCGCCTCCCTGGTGGGCGCAAAAGCAGCGGACTTCATGGCGTAATGGGTCGTGGAGCGCATTTTAACAACGCCACCAGTACAAAGCACAAGAACAAAAGTTGGAGTCGCCCCAAACCCTTCGGTGCCTCACCTGCCTATAAGAAGGGCACGTCTCAGGCCCTCCACTTCAATCGCCTTCTCGTTGCCAGGAAGGAGTTGAGCAGCCATGGCTCAGGGAAGGGGCAGTGCGAGCCACGTCGTGGCCCTCGGGATTGCACTCCTTTGCCTTCTCCTTCTCTGCGAGATCGGTGAAGCAGCCGTGTACACTGTGGGGGACAGTAAGGGATGGACCTTCAACACCGTCGGCTGGCCCAAAGGCAAGCGTTTCAGGGCTGGAGATGTGCTCGGTGAGCTTAGCTGGTTAATTGTCTTTCTCTACCTTTAGACCATGTTCATCGCTGATCATGCGGGGGTTGTGGTTCTACTCAGTGTTCAAGTACAGCTCGACGGCGCACAACGTGGTGGCGGTGAACGCCGCCGGCTACAGTAGGTGCACGACGCCAAGGGGGTCGAGGGTGTACAAGAACGGGAACGACCGCATCAGGCTGCGTAAAGGGACGAACTACTTCATCTGCAGCTTCGCGGGCCACTGCCAGGCGGGGATGAAGATTGCTGTGACTGCAGCTTAGTGACGACCTGTGATGCAAGTATATGGGACGAACTACTTCATATAGTGTGATAGACATGAATAAATGCACCGGCTGCTTTGGTCTTGCACAACTGCAGAATGTGGTAGGGATTGATCGTAGTGATCTACTCTGATATGATGATGATAAGGAATATGATTGAATGATCATGTATCCTAAAAACTTAAATGTTTAAGGATAAATCTGATATATGTCATACGTGGATCTATTTATTCATATATGGGTTGATGTCTAACTCTTTGTAAGAAAAAGTCAATTTTTTGACCTAATATAGAACTATCTTTATTTTGACTTATTTGACAACGTTGAGGCTCTTAGAACAATGAATAATAATATAATATTTAAACTCTGATTACTGTATATGAATTTTTATATATTTTTTTAAAAGAAATAATAATTAGCTAGAGCAAAATCGTAAATTTAAAGTCAAAACAAAAAAAAAAGAGAAAAAAGTAAGGGTAAACTTATAATTTGTGATTTTTTACATTATATATTTCGGTGCCAGGAATTCATACATGAGCTTAAAACTTGAGACGTGCTGCGTTGAGTCTGAATCACAAGTTTAAGTCAAACTAGACAATAAAGTTAACATACATGACATTGAGACTATAGTTTCTTATATCCTTGGACTTTACTCTAGAGTCTCATTTCATAAAGAGCTTCAAGTAATATGTAAACTTACAGTGACTCACTAATTTCAACTCTAAACCAAATTCGCCCAAATTCCAGTATCCATATTGGAAGGATTCATATGAATATGAATTGAGTATCATTCATATGATATGATTTTTCATCTTTTAACTTAGCTAAATGTTTTTTTTTTTTCATTTTTCTTTTTCTTAGCAGTAAAATTGGAAGAAAGGAGGGAAGATAGGAGGAAGCATAGTTCAAAAGATCATCTTGAGAGTTTAGAGGTTTAATCTGGCTGTGAAATGTTGCCTACATGGTCATTATGCATTTTTGTTAGAACTTATATCAGAATATGGAGTCTATAGACTACTATATGATCAGGAAAAGAAAATTTTGAGTGTCCTATGCGGTGGATAGTAACTCAGGTATCAGTCAAAACTTTTGTATCTCATGGATTGTTCAATCTATTGCATAAATTTGGATTACATTTTTGGTGCATTTTGTGCCCAGAGTAATTGTAAAATCAAAGATGCCTACCTTGCTAAATGAAGGCCTTCCTCTTCCTTACTAGTGTGTCCTCTACAGCAGCAATGAGCATCTCAATGTATGATTGTGGCACTCATTTTGAAATGCTTCATATGCATGAATAGTTGCAGTCTTTCTTTACAGATGAATCATCACACTGTGTTCATGAACCATTTATGCTTGCAATCAATGGCTAGTGTGAAACTATTTTCCTTTTGGAAAGATTGAAAACCATAATTCTAGAGAAGTTCGCATGTAGTGAAAAAAGGGTTTCATTGTTCACAATGTAAGCACTAGAATTAATATATACGAAAATTCCCAAATGGACTTCTGTACAATTAAAACTTACATTATATATCATCATCTCGATAGAGGGGGAACTTTTCCTCTTTTTAAGTTTTCAACCATTGGAAATTCAAGCATCGGTGGAAGAAGATTTACTTTAAAGGATGTAAAGATTCGCCCTTTTTTGCTCCTGAAATAGACTCACCATATATCAACTTTCACCCATGAAAAAGATCTCTCAAAAGATTTACTATCTTGTTGCTTGCTCATGGAGAAGATTTACCACAAAATAAAAGCTTCAGGAGGACTATATCTTGTTCACCTATAATTATACTCAATCAATATCAAACGAAATAAAAAGGCAAGCATTCTGATGTATACCTAATCTACCTCTAGTGTCTTCGGTGGCATTAAACCAAGGGAAAACCGCCTCTGCATTATCACCATCAGCGTCGTCAATGAGAACGGGTGATGAGTGTAATAACGATGGCATCCTCAAGTCAGGAGAATTTATTACCAGGGTTTGGCAGCAGTAGGTTCTTGGAAAGGTTGGCACAAATGGAGTTGAAGCCTTCACTTGCGATTTTGAGTCCCTCAGCACCATCCTGGATTGTACCAATGTTTGCAAAGCCATGAACAAATCAGAATGAGAATACAACTGGTAAACCATCGCACAGAATCAAACATGTGATTCATCTGGTAACTGATCGAATCGCTGGTCCATCACTTGTCTGGCTCTTGCACTTCGATACTGTAATCGCTCGTGTAATACCTCTGACATCTGGTCAAAAAATTCAGCATCCCATCTCTGGATCAAGAATGGGTCTTCTGCATAGCATACGTATATAGATGTAACTGCACTTTCGATAACGACTACCGCCAGGCCCACCTGTGAAAACAGAAACAGAAGGTGCACCGAGTAAAATGCTTTAGTATAGCTGACCAATATACAAGATATTTAGATCATCAAGAGGGATGAAAGAAATGGCAGAGGTTGTTTCTGTTAAATAGTTTCTTTCTGAAGCTAAAATGACTAGATTCCAAAATGCCTTACTGGATTATCGTCGATGTTCTAGCTGTTGACAATTGTAAGTGGACTACCAGTATAAAGTTTCTCATTAGTATAACTCAACTATCTACTGTTAACATTGTGAGTGGACTACCGGTCAAAATTTCTCTTAGAAGTATAAGCCTTTTAGTGATCATTGATTGTTATGTTGATGGAAATATTAGTAGACAATTATCATAAACTGCTAATTGCCATGAAAACACAGAACTTGATCAAAGAAAAGATACACAAGGCCTGGCTAAGTTAAATTAACAAGAACCCTAACTGAAGTATGATGCATGCTGAACCCTTCTATAATAAGAATGTCATCATTAGGAAGTCAAATTAGGAGTCATAAAATAGTTTTGCTCTGAACACTAAAATTTAACTAGTTTCCTAAAGCCTTTATAATTAGTGCAAGTCTGATATCAAAGAAAAACTGAAGTATGATGCATGCTGGACAACTCACCAAAATCATTCCCATCAAAATAGCGGTAGAACCAACCATGATCAGTTTATCACTCCTCTTATACCATGTCCAAACTCCTGTACATGTTCCAGTAAGTAGCCCACCCAAAATAATGCCCATCAGAAGAACTGCACCTGAACAGTCATAGGCAACAAGAGCTTCAATGCCAGTGGACTGGAATAACTCCCAGGCATCCCTGGCTGAGCTGTTGAAGCCTTTACCATTAACTGCAATCTGAAAAAGACAGCAACATAAATAAATGCTTTACTAAAAAGTTTGCTGTCACATAATGTCAGTCCTAATTAATTAATTCAACTACTAAAGCCAGAAAATTTTTCAATATATTAAGCCAGCAAAAAGTTAAAGTTGCATATGAAGTTCAAGCTTCATATAGGAAAAGGATAATCAGAAAAAAAAACATGAAATTTTATAAAAAAAATGTTATTAATTCAACCTATGCTAATGGAAACATCTTATGCTAAGGCGTCCCTAAGAAGAAGTTTGAAATTGTATGGTATTAAATAATTTCTTCAACCTTTAGCTGTAGTACAGAACAAATGAATTAATCAGGGAAAAACAATCCAGGCAGATCAATAAAATTATAAGGGAAAAAACCAACTTGCACAAATCAGTGGCAGAATAAAAGAAACTCGGTCATACTTTGTATATGTTCATCATTTAAACATATCTGCTGATCAGATGATTTTTAATTAAAAAGCGCTCAGCTTAAGTTGTTAAGTACCCAAAAATTGTGCTGTCAACGTTTACACTCATAAAAATACAAGTCATGTAACAAGAGATATTTACATATTATAGCCTCAAGTCTTCGAAATATACAAACTGCACTAAGGCTGCAAACAGCATCAGAAGATTGGTACAAGGAAAAAGATATGGATAACTGGTTTTCCTTGGAAATGCCTTTTCTGTTATTTCATTCAGCAGGGAATATCTAGGTATATAATCAATTCGCGTATTTGTGTGAAATGTAGTGGTTAGTTCACTGAGAAATCCACTGAAAAAATAAAGAAATTATTCTTTATCATTTTAAGAATAAAGATAACTTTAGTCATTTTCCTATGTTTTTCATGCTGTGAAATTCCAACAGAATGATTTTTTTTCTCTTCTTCTCCAAGGAAAAGTCTTTATATGATTCTTAAAAAAAAGCCCAGAGGAGCACAAATTAATTGATGTTGTAATAGATCTAGATAAATTAATTTACAGCACACAGGGAAATTGCAAGATAGGCAAGAATGCCAAAGCAACCAACCTCAACATAGGCATACTTGTTGAAGAAACGAACTAGTGTCTCCACAAGGTGAAACAAGAAATCAACACAGCATAGGAGACATTCATTGCTGCCAATCTTCGACCGAATTCCTCGTATCTAAAAACATTTGATCAAACATATTACAATCAGACTGATAAGTAGCTACTTGGTATATCAAGAACCACAAGAACTGAATAAACCTTCTATGATAACCATAAATCAACACATGAAGATACGCAAAGTTAAGAATATAACCTTCCACCGCAATGTTCGAATTGCAGCTGTAAAAAGTGATCCATAGCAAATGCTACCAAAAGAAGTTGTCACAGCATAACGTAGTGACTTCAAAAGTGGCTTTGAAGGCATTGATGCTGCACTTACATTACCATGCATGAGAACAAGGAAGACCATGCCGGATACTATAACATGGACTGTGTTGCAAAATACAGCACCCGTCCAAAATAAACTGACAGAAAATATCTGCAATTATGGATAAAGCGTAAGCAAATCATTTGTGTCATTAAGCAAAGAATTTCATGAATTGGAAGAAAAAACTTGCCAGCTCACCACAAGAAGCCACCAACATCCACTGTCATCCAAGCTTGAAGCAATAACCCCAGATATTCCAAATGACCATAATATCATCCAACAAAGCATAATTATCATAAAAGCATAGGCTACTCGCATCAAATCGGGAATGGCCAAGACCATCTTCACAGCCTTTTGTAGCACTAGCATTGTGAAAGGAAACCTAGTGTAGAAAGTACAAAGTTACTATCAATATCACATGAGAGACTTAAACTATGTTTATGTGATGAAGCTAGAAGATGCATCGACATCTTTTTTTACTTTATTCCCAACCAATGCTTTTTTTATTAAGCTTTAAATCACTAAACCAGGACTAAGTGTTGAAATCACCAACATTTTTCTGTATGTTAAACACCCTTTAGCACATAAAGATAATAACAAACAAATATAAGCAAATTAATTAGCACAAATGATGCATGCAAACAATCAAAGAACCTAAAGAAATTAAGGAAGCACAGATTCAACTTCACTGCAAACAGAATGGCACGACTCCAGCTGCATTGCAATAAACAACAAACATTTCCTACTTAAAGCTTTCACAATTCGAAGTGTAATGAGGGTCATTGGCAAAGTTACAGAGCTCCCACCAACGTGGAATTTAAGGAGGACCAACATATTCAGTCATAAACCTATAAGCAAGGAGGCCATTTCTGTGAACTTGTACCATCAACATATGTATATTTCAATATATAAATATCTGGAACACTTATATCATTTACATAAGGCTTTAAGACATGCTGAATCATGGCAAAAAATATAAGTTGAGTTTTTGATTAACTGATTCACATTTTGTATATGCATTTGAAGTATTTGGTGAACATTTGCTATTTTTATGAATTACTGCTATGCTTACTAATAAATGCATAAACGGCAATCATAGATTGGTTCAATCATTCAAAATATACTATTATAATATATGCATAAATGGCATCTCATATATATATACTATTATAATATATACATATATATATATATACATATATATATACATATATACATATATATATACATATATATATATATACATATACATATATAGATATAGATATAGATATACATATATACATATATATACATACATACATACATACATACACACACACACACACACTAATTGTATCCTGTTCATGTCCATATCAATATCTATGCTCAATAAATTAGTGCCTATATTTTCCTATATTGTTACTTTTGTGTTTACTTGCTACAGCAGCAAGATTGAGCTCACAACATAACCTATAAGCATATTCCATTATCCACTTTAACATAGGAACAACAATTAGACACTCAATATTATGCAATGCACCCAAACAGAGAATTAATTAGCAGCTCAAAATCAATTCAGAGACCATATTCTTAAAGCAGCTTGTTAGAAGCAAGTTACATATTTGGAATAATATGGCTTTGCACCTACCTAACCTATTCTGCATCAATAAGACATGCCATCCATACCACAAATTAGTGAATATTGCATTTACATAGCACAGCGAATATTGGTGGCATTATTCTAACAACAATTTAACAACTTATCATACAGAGGAAGGAAATTGATTGTCCTCTGATGATATGTGGTAGCACTAAGCAGTTTGCTACTTCACACGGCTGGTTTCCAATTAATCCTCTGTCAGGACCAATTCCCTAAAACAGGAGGAAAAAGATAAGTACGAGCGCAGACGAAGGCAAACCAGAAATACCTGTCCAATACCGACATGACATACAGGAATTGCAGCGCCGCGCCGACCGCAAAGACCACGCCCCAGAAGAAGTGTTCTGCCCAGAAGCACAAGACGCTGACGACAGCGAGATAGGTGGTGAGGATATGGATAGACACCTTCATCATCTGGCTGGCTCGGATACGCAGCAGCGACAGCCACGCCCACGCCAACAGCACGCTGGCTCCGCCAGCCACCCCGTAGAACGGCCAATACGTCTCCGTGAGCTCCGCCGTATCGGTCTGCTTCAGGTACTGGACAAACGAAGCCTGGCTGAAGTTGGCCCCGCCAGTGAGATTGGTGAAGCGATCGATGTTGAGCCGGTCGGCGCGGTTGAAGCGGTTGATCCCGAGGAGCGCGAGCGCGAACCCGAAAACGAGGAGGTGGAGGAGGAAGACGCAGAGCCAAAAGACGTCCCGCCAATGCCTGCTCGCCTGCCCCGCCGCGGCGGGTGTCGGCGGCGGCAGCGACGGGTCGCTGCTGTCTCCGTTCTGAGAGGAACAAAAGAACCGTAAGCAAGAAGGCATCTAGAAGAAACAAATCAAAAGGGGGCATGAATCAGGAGGAGAAGGTCACCTCCTCGTGGCCGTCGTTGTCGATGCAGGCGGGATCGGCACCGGAGAAGACGGATTGCCGCTGCGGCCGTCGCTGCTGCGAGTCGCTGAGGCTCATGCTTTGGTAGTGAGAGAAGGAATCCGAGAGCGAAGCGGCGCGAGGGAAGAGTGAGAAGGGGAAAGGGGAGTAGCGGGTTGGTGAGACGAAAAGGGAGACGAATGCAGTAACGGCAGAGGCACCGTTGGGATTAAAGAGAGAGAAGACGGACCAAATCAACGCAGATATGAAATGTGAGGGTTCCGATCTTATTTTTATTTGCTACATGCGCCAACCGGTGCCACCGTCTTTACAAGGCCGTCACACTTATTAGAGAGCATCGCTGTACCAGACGTGTACTACGGAGATCTGTACATTACGTATACTCTACCACACTTTTCAATTAGGTCCCTGAACTTTGATCGGTGTCCAATGAGTCCTTATACTAGCATTTTCAATAAGAAGAGGCAGATATGTTGTAAAGGAAAGGTGTACAAGGAAGGATGACACTCTTAGTGATCTTTGTAAGTATAGGCGTCCTCACCACAAACCACCTGAAAACGGAGTCTTCGAGAACGACCTGATATGGATCAAATACAGCAAAAAGATAATTTCACCTTAGAAAAAAAATAGCATCTATTGCTTTCCTGTGTAAGTATTAACTAATGGGATGTATCAGAAACCAATATTCTCGTACCTGACACGAGTGCTGGCAGGAGGTGGCACGGCACAACAACAGAAAACTAGAAACAAACGAATGCTTTTTGACAGCGTGAGGTAAAGAATTAACATTTTTGGTTTAAGATATGCTCCTCCATTATTTCCTGTTTGTTCTGCAGCTGCCTGGCGACTTCTTCTCGTCCAAGTCTTCTTGGATGAGCAAATAAAAGACTGGCTGCCAATATGATCAAGCTTTAATCGTCACGTGTCACATAGGGTGCAAGGAAAAAATGAAAACAAACAAGGATGAAATTAGTAATACGAACACATTAACGAGAATATATGAACAAGATGCTAACAGAATGACATAATATCCTTGTCTCAATCAATGTTATTAAACGACTGGTGTACGTAATAATTGAAAAGAACGATCATAAGAAGAGGAGACCTGTCACACTTACCTCAAACTGATACCTCATCTGAGTTTTCACTTCCAAGCCGGTACATCCGGATGATGATGGGGGAACTCTAACCCTCATTTGATGCATGATAAAAGCCAAATGACTCGACAATCAAAGGCCCAATGCCAACTAATTAGAGGAATTAAAGATTATGCATAATGTTCATTGGAGTAAAGCAGCTAAACAATTTGCATTGATAACACACAACATCCCATATAACAAATTACTTGGGCTTGGCTACATGAATTATCTCCTGCATTCTTTCCCCATAGAAGCACACATGATAATTAAAGGTCAAAGATATTACAGTCACAGGTTAGATTCAGTAGCAACGATAAACATTTTCTATAATCCAAAATAGAATCCTTACAATTGATGTTTAAGTGTGGCATAAAACTAAAGTGTAAAGTAAATGCATGCAACAGACTAATTCCAAGGCATTGCACCAAAAAAACAAGAGGAAAGATATTTAGTGACTTGGTAGAAAAATGTAACCCATTAATGGCGAGGAAAGCCATGAGGTTCGTCGGATGCCCATGGACCAGTACCATAAAACCCTTTCTCACTGGCATAACCATCACGAAACAGTGCTGGGTAGCTCATGTCTGAGCTTGCGTTATGCACACCATAAGCACCAGAGCCTGCAGAATAACAGAGGCTGAATCATTCATAATGGCATAATATATTAACACAAATACCCCAATGAACTTACCAGGTCCCCTTGCTCTCTTCTCCAGCTCTGCTCTCAGCTTCTCAACCTCCCGAGCCATGGAAACAAGGTTCTTCTCCATTGCTTGTCTCTGTTCTATTTGCTCAGCATTTGCTTTCGTCCCGTATTCGTATGTCGTCCTATTATCACAATTCCAAATAACATTGCTAAGAATAATGCAAACCAACTAACCAACTTCAATATTAATTGTTTAGGCATTCACATATTGTTCTCCATTTCCAATTCACCATAAGCAAAAGTCATGCAGGTAAGATCACAGATCACAAAACTGCAGACCTGGCTCTAATTAACTCCTGACGAAGGCCATCAATTTCAATTTGTAAAGTTGGCAGTTGCTGATTCTCGGTCTGCAGATGTTTCAGATCTTGTTGCAAAGCTTGAACCTTTCCAGATAACTCTTGTCGTAAAGCATCCAACTTCTGTGCTTCAGATTTTAATTGTATAGCCTCTTCCCTAAGTGGCTCACGAGCACGAAGTTCAGCCTCCAATGGAAGACCCCTCTGGATCAATTCCCTAGACTCAAGTTCTTTATCTGAACGAAGCTTGGGTATCGCCTGACTTGCTTGAAGGAGCTCATTCTTAACAAAATCTATCTCTCTCCTAAGAGCAACATTTTCTTCCATCAGAAGCCGATTGTCAGCTTGAAGCCTACGAATTTCATCATGCCTTATTACTAGTTCTTCCTCGACAGGATGTAGAGGCAATGGTCCACGTAATGGAGGGCCATCGCGGAAACCACGAGGCCCCTCATTCATAGGATGACGGGGCATACGATTTCTTCCTGCCATAGATAATCCTGCACCGGGGAAAAAAAAATACTATAGTTGTTAGTACTTAACAACAAGTGACAGTAGAGCATGGCATGAAAGTATAGAAATCGAGATGCTGTCATGCACAATAACAACAACAAAGCCTTTAAGTCCAAACTATTTGAGGTCGGCTACATGAATATTTTGCCACCATTAGATTAGAATATCAAATAGAAGAAAATAAATAGAAGACTAGAACATTAAAATTGTTGGATCACAAAAAAATCACATTTATTTCTGTTTAGCTACCTCAATTTTCTACTATGTCCAACTAAATCAGCCACAGTTTACAAAAGGGATCAATGCACAAACATGGTGCTAGCCTTGTATAATCATGCGTACAGATAGGACTAATATTGCAGAACACCCAGCCAACTTTACTAAGAGGAATAGTTTTGTGGCTTTTTTCAATACCCTCAACTATTTCCCAAAAGAATATTCCATGCTTTCAACCTAATCCTCATGAGAAGTGAGTTAGAGAGGCACCTGTTCTTAGTGGTTTTCTTGCAGCTCCTGTGCAGACCTTCCCCTATTTTTTTTAGTGAAGATGCCACATCAAAAGAAACAATGAATTTCTACAAAGTTAAAAGAAGATTGTAGTAAGCCAGTAAGTTAATTTTTGGTTGAATGTTGTACCATCCAAGCTGCTAGTGAATCTTGCATATGTCTCTTTTAAAAACTCTTTTCTAGTTTTTCTAATTGTATAGGGTTTAGACAGTATATGCTAATGCATACTCTGATGGATGAGGAAGGAGTTTGTAATCCCAACTCCTCCTGTGAATCATACAATTAATTTTCTTTTAGGTGAAGTGTATTGCATTGAGATGTCAAAAGTGTTTGCAATTCACATACTCTAAGAACCAAACACAGCCTTCTCTGATTTGATTCATCTCATGAACTGAACTTTAACTTACAAACTAGCATCATCGGTTTCAATTCTTCTCAATTGTCTTCTAGGTTTTCTTCTCTCCATTGTTTGTCTCCTGGGACCCAGGGCCAAATGACAGTACATATATAAACATAATAAATGTTGAACATCTGGCAGATAGTAATTGAAGCCTAATTTATATGTCACAATTAATTAACATTAACCACTGATCATTCTAAAATGAAAAAGAATGAATTTATCACCTGACACTATATTGCTTACAACACAATAATTATGACCAAAACTTTTGTTGGAGGGATGTCGACTTTGATGTATAAATGTATGCTAATTATGCCTTCAATATCTCAATTTCAGTATGACAATTCACTTCTACTACAAGTGTTCTAGTCCATAGTTAAGTAGGTTTTTAATTTAGAGTTTAGGCAGAATCAAATTAATTTTCTTAAAATTTGGGAATTTATGTGAGTTTTTAGGAAAGGGATGAAAGCCCAACTTTGTGAATAATTTTAAATATATATAATTAAAAAGGGACTGAGTTCAGAGTTAGTAAATAGGAATCCAATTTTGGATGAGAAGGTGTTTCTTTAGTAGTGATCAAATGTATGATTTTTCTCAAGATGAGCTCATCCCACTAGTTTTCTTTATCTAGGGTCCCAGTTTAAATAGATTAAAATATTTATGAAATAATAATAAAAAATCCCTAATGAAGAAGAGGATTTTTCCAGTCAATTTAGTTAATCACAAGACAATTTTAGCCATAATTAACTGGCCTTAGCTGTCTCTGTAACAAATCTCCCAAGCGTCTTTAACCTTTCCATTCATGCTCTTGGCTGTATGCTGTATCACAGGAATAAAACTGTTAACATATTATTAATTGACAAGTTAGAGAAAATGGCTAATTACAATTAATTGAGAAGTTTAGAGAAGACGGCTAACCAGAACATAATATAAGTTGCATAACTTCATCCACAGAGGATAACATAATCATGGCTCTAAGTTTGGAATTAGACCTACTCCAGTTTCTTTTCTAACCAAACCTAAAATGGATCTTCTCACAGATTCTGTCTCCTTGGTGCCTGTTTCATCCTTTCTCTTTCTATTTTCATTCCATCATCAAATTTCATTTAGTTTTTCTCAAGTTTCAACCTCTGGTCTGATCTTCAGGCTGAGGTTGGCAGAGAGGACCCATTCTTCACTATCCATCACATAAGCTAAATAGAAAGAGCTCGCTGACGATACTAGACATTTCTTTAGATTTTCAAATCCGCAAAGGAATTTCATGGAACAACTATTCCTCCCAAATGCAATTTAATGAGAACAAGTATTCTTCCCAAATGTAATTTCTTTATATTCTATCTATAATATGAGTTCCTAGCACAAGTAACCTTTTTTTTAAAGATATTTTAATTTTGGTTGCTTCATGCCTATCTTTCAACTGAATTTTTCTAAATTTATATATATCATAAGCGATTGCCAAAAAAATCATTCACTTGCTCCTTTTAGAAATTCATATCTTTTCTCAACTTTCCTTCTTTTTTTTTTGTTTCTAATATCTAGGACAGTGATTTAAAAAGACACTCGGGCACTCGCCTAGGCGCTTAGGCAAGGCGAGGCGAAACGAGGCCCGAGCGTCTTGTTTAAGGGCCAAGCGGCACGCTTCAATGAGGCTTCGCTTGAGCGAGCGCTTAGTTGATATAAGGCGACCGAACCGCTTAAATTTACGTTAGTTGGTTCGATTGAACCAACTAACACACACAATTATATCAACGTGCGACCCCAACTCCCAACTCTACACGTGCTTCTCTTTCTATTTTTGCCGCCAACGATTTCTCCCACTACGTTCTCCGCCGACGATTTCTCCCTCTGCCTCTGCCGCCAACGATTTCTCTCGTTGCCTCCGAGTCTTCCTTTGTTGCCAACCGAGTCTCCTCAGCTTTCGCTGCTGTCTGTTGTCTGCTATCTGCCGCTGTTGTCCGCTGTCACTATCCACTCCCTGCTGCTATCCGTGACACGACTCCGCTACCACTGCTGTTGTCCGTTGCCTCCTGCTGTCCACGACTCCGTTGCTTCTGCTGTTGTTTGTAGGTACAACTCAGCTTCTCACCACTACTTCTCATCGTCGACTTCTTACAGCGACTTCTTCGGTCTCTACTCTTTCCTACTGCTGATAACAGTAAATATACTAATAATAGTAGATTATTAATTACTATTCAAAATAATCTTTATTTATTAGATTAATAATATACTATTTATATTTGAACACTGCTAATCTTTGTTTTTAATTTAATATCATATTTTTATTTAAATAAGTATATTTATTAATTATATTATATTTTTATATTTTTATATTTTAGAGTGTATCCTTTCACTTGAGCGAACGCCTTTAGAGTTTTGGGACCTTGACGCTTAATGCTTTTTAAATCACTGGTCTAGGATTGAACCAAAATCACCAACACCTCCTGAAACCATAGAAATGCCTCTATCTGGTCATTATTGTAAACCAAACTTCATGGGCTGCATTAATGAAAATTTATGAGCCAAAATATGATATCAATAATCAGTTCCACTTTGCCACATCCGAAACTTCATATAGTTTAGACCCACAACAACAACATACTAATGACAGTTCTCATGCTGAAAATTCATAGTTGGTACCATGGTTATATTATATATACCCATAAGAATGTCAATTGTACTTACAGGTGTCAGAAACAATGATTAATGAGTATTATTGCATGACTGTTTCTTCAATGATCTGCAATTTGTAGGTATCAATACCAAATGCCATGGTGGATGTCATTGTCATGAGTGGTTCCACAAAGTTATCATCTTGACATTCAACCACAACCACCTCCATAAAGCACCATGATGGTATTAGTAGGTTGCCCCCATTGATAAGGTATGGCTTGTACCCTTGTTTCATCATGTAAAATTCTTTACTTTAGAATTTTAGAATTTTCTAGACCAACTACAAGCATTAATGTTCCTACTACCTGGGGTCGGCTATAAATGTCTCTAAAACAACTATTATCAGAAGAGAGGGCAAGCTCAAGAAAAAGCAAAATATTACAACAACTATATAATACCTAAAATTCTTGCAGTTAAATTTGAATTTATGTGCTGATGCAAATAAAATGTTGTAAAGGTACACCATAAAATAAACATCCAAAAATGTTCTACAAAATATAAATTAGAAGATAATTCCCAATAATAAACATTATGATACTTCAAAGATGTACAGTGTAAGCACCATCTTGAATTTATAATAGCTTTTTGTGGCTAGCATCAACGAGCTAAACATATTCTGTCTCTCCAGATAAATTCTAAAATGGCTAAGGACAACAATGCAGCATCTTAGAAACATTGCAACAAATAACAGAAAATTTAATAACCATGTGGCTTCTCTAGAAGGCTGAAAGCAAACAAAATAACCATAGAATACAGAAAACCTCTGGATCACATTCAACATTAACCGTGCGGAATCTCAAGAACGTTGAAGGCAAACAATATAAGACTCGTGTAGTTCAAATCTTTCACAAGATCAGTCTACAGACAAACATCAAGAACAAATACAGTCGACTCATTTCTTTTTTATATCTTGTCATTATGATACGAGTTAACAAACACGACCAACATCATTACAGACACTTGAATGCTTCAACCAGTCCAGAATCTCTGGGGCTTTAGTATTATATGAAAATCACTTGACACGTTAAAGCTCCATATCAGGGCAACCAACGAAAAATATATAAACACTAACAACTAAACTATGGATATAGAAGCTTATTTCTTCATCATTTCTTCTTCTAAACATCAGTTACGACTTGAATAAATCTTGTGAAAGTCCAAAACAGCATCACAACATATCAAACAGAAAAACGAAGGAAATAGAACCTACATAATAATATCCATTATGATTACCTGCAAAATTTTGCATTTAAAGAGAGCATAGAAAGGGTAAAAAAATATATCATCAGACTTGTTAGTTTTACATAATTATGAGCTTTTAGCCAACTATAATTTATAATTAATTGGAAAAACATCAAACTCATATCACTATATAGGTCTATCATGCAAACTATGAAATCGAAAGTGGGCATACTAAGAGCTTGATGGCATGATAATCATTTATACAAGAAATATATCCTTTCACAAATTTGGCGCAAATTAAACACACTTACCGTCAAACAGGTCAAGGTTATTGACTCAATAAGGCATGCAAGAAAATGAAGATGGGCCTTGGCAAGCTTGTTAAGAAGCCAATTTTGTCTAATGGTATAGGTCCCTCAATTCTTAAAAGGTTGAATCGTACAAATGTTATGTAGGTTGTCAAACTCTTCCTTCCTGCACCTCCAAACTTAAAAAGTGGTCTAATGTTCATTAATATAATTAGGCAGGTCATATAGGATATAACGATAACTATGCAATCCTAACTGCGGCAAAGAAATTTACAAAATGATTACCAATCTTCTCTTTTCTCTTCAAAGGCACAGTTCCATTGTCGCAGGAAAAATGACCAGAGGGAACACTAGTTTCAAAAACATAACACCATTACATCGGAGTCAAACCTATTCTTCGCTGTCTATTCCTTTCCTTTTCCAGTGCCTTGTTATCCCATTCTTCCACATTTTCATCAAGAATCAAGCCCAAGGACCGACACTATGAAAGAACAACTAGAACTAAATAGTAGCAACGACTTGTTTAATCAAGAGATATCATTAAACCCTCGAACCCTGTTCGACGACAAGAAATGGCAAACATGTCACATTAGGACGGTCCAAAAATCCTACTTCGGCGGATGTCAAGTATGCCAAAAACTGGTCTACGGAGTAACCTCGCCACAAGATGCTGATGAAACTAGAGAACGAAATCTTCAACACACAGACCAAAATGATCCGGATGCAAAGTAAAAGAACATGTAAAAGAAAAATCCAGATGCACAGATTTCGGCCTCGGAAAGCGGATTTGGGGAAGAAACCTTGGAATCGACGATTCGTCGCCAGGTGATCCCCTTGGTGGCCTCTCGCGATCGAGCAACGTCTCGGAATGCGGGGGCAGTGCAAAACCCTTCTCCCCTCCTCTCCTCGCTCGGGTCGATTACTAAGACCGAAATAACGATAATGCCCTTCTCTTCTTGGGCCGGCCCAACTACTTCTTGTTCTGCAATCACACAGCTTACGGTTCATTAGATCGCAATGACGATAATACCCTTCGTTGCTTGAGTTGACCAACTGCGATTAATTGTGACTTCCCGACTAAAGATTAGTACTGCTTTTTTATTCATCAGAGCAAAATGACGAGAATACCCTCCGTTGCTTAAGTTGACCAAGCGCCGTGATTTGGACTTTTCGGGACTGGAGATTAGTACTTCTGTTCATCCCTGTGCTTCATCTTTCTCAGTCTCCAACCTCTCCATTGTTTGCACTGTTTCATCTCTAATCAATCTTTGTGCTACTTCATGCAGGATTTGGCAGTAAAAGACTCTTGATATGTGACTTCACTTTTAGTCTGAATTGTTTGCTTGTCTTTAGGTTGAGTTGACACATGCCTAGGAATGTTTTCTCCTCTTCTCACTTGCAGACTTCTGAAAAGTTTATACTCAAAAATGGATTAGATTATGAAGACACTGAACCTTGTTTTTTTGTTGAAGGAACAGAGTGTTCTAAATCCATCCATTAAGTACATACATTTATGGAAATTTGCCATACAAAAAGGAACCAAATTAAGGAGATAAGATTGCATTTAGTGTACAAATGTCAAGTAAACCAGGTTGCTAATCCAACTGAGATAAGCTTCTTATTGTTATTTGGTTTCTGGAATGGATCTTGCTTTGCCTAAACTTCAGAAACTTACAGTCTATCCTCAAGTTTGGAGAGAATTGGCAACATAATCATAATTCCAAGAGAATGAACATAAAGAATATGGACTCTGTTCCAATCTATCATCTGCAAATATTTCACATTTAAGAGGCATGGCTGAAAAGCTGGGTGGAAGGTCGAAGATAAGATAGAGCTAGCTTTAGCTCAACCATGTACCAGAAGTATCAAATTTCCAATGCCTATGAAACATATATCACATTGTTGTCACAAGTGCTGCTTCGGCACTTGAATCATTCCAAGTAGACTTTCTTCTTTCTGTTGCTGAAACAGCTTCTCTGTTCCAGGATTCATCATGCAAATGATGTTTTGGCATCAAGCTCTTACTCCATGAGAGTACACAATCTTAGCAGTCAAATGATGAAAGAAAAATCCAAGCAATGGATTGCTTATGAGGAGGAAGCATGTCGTCATTATAGTCAACGTAAGAGCTTTTTCTAGTTATGGAAAGGAAAATAATGGTTCGAAACTATTGCATGGATGACATGAGATTTCCTCCTCTGCTTTCTTTAATCAAGAACTGCCCAATATAGTCTTCAATCATCCGACTAATTGCTGCACAAGTGTTCACACCCATGAAGACTGCTTGTGGTTGGTGGAAGAAGAAAAGAAGCACCAATACCAGCAAAGCTTCTTCCTTTTCATGGCAAGGTGAAGACCACACCTTCATTCTCGGTTGCAGAAAAGCTTAAACTGGCACATTAAGCATGTGCCAACATCTTCGTGGCACAATCTATCCCCTCTGAATCCTCTTTTTGACATGATCAATTCCAAGACACAGAAATCTTATTGTTTTAATCACATATGTGGAAAATGGACAAAGTCCGAAGGAATTTGAAGTTTGCATGCATGCATGCTCAGTTTGACATTATTTGCTTGCTCTCCATTACCATCAGACCTAACATTCTTCTTGGAAGAGGAAATTAGACTCGATTGCCTCTGATAACTAGCCATGGATCGCGTGATGGTTCATGGACATTGCTGTTCGCTAAACCTTCACTGCATGCAAATCCACAGAGCAAAACTTGATTGGTGAAGAAGCTTTCAGAAGTTAGGCAGGCATGGAAGTTCCCCTGCGGGATGTGCCCCTCTTTATCACCGAGAAGAAGTCGTGGAAATGGTGAAGGAAGTCATGCGTGGCTGCTAGCTTGATCAAGAAAGGAGGGTTACATCCATGGACAACAAATGTCCATGCCTGTAGACATCAAGTTGGAGTCAGCAATGACCACTACAAACTAATTTCCACAGATTGCTGGCGGTATCTTTGAATTATTAAGGTTTACAAGATTTGTTTCCGGCACGAATGAAAGGTAGACACCACCTCTCTCCTTTGAAAATTAAGCAACACCTGGCCATCCTCTGATAAGGGATCGAGGATGGTAGGCAGCTGTCAACTTTGGGTATCTGACCTTACATTGATCTCATTCCACGGGGTCATGCAAGCTTCCAAGTTATCAACTCCAAGATCGGTGCCGTCCCAAGACAAAGAGCTAACGTACTCGTCGTCTTCCCCGTTGATCACGGGCTTCATTAATCCCCTCGACGCCTAAGCTTCATGTCTTGCTCTCCTATGAATGGCAGTTGTTGAATGGGCTAACTGCTGTTCATACAAAAGTATGTTATTCTTCTTTTCTTCTTCTTCTTCTTCTTCTTCTTGTCTGTGTGCTTCTAAAGAACCTTCTTCATTGATAAGTTGAAGAAAGGATACAAAGAAGCGATCCAGTGGAGTTCTACAGGCAAAACACATTCTTTCCCAGATCTAATTCATTTTAACTTTCATAAACATCAACTCATGAATTCATAGGTCATGAGAACCTTCTTATCCCTTGCTGCTCCTTCACAAACCTGTCGGGTTCATGTCAATCTCACTGTGGACCCAAAAAGTGCAAGTGTGTGAAAGAGTTCGAGGAATTTTCGGGAACCCACACAGGTCACTTGTCACAGAGAGAGAGAGACAGACAGATAGAGAGAGAGAAAGAGACTTGTGTGCACTTGAACCTTGACATTTTTTCTGGATCAAACCAATTCTAATTTTCACTTTTGTTTCTAAATTTTCTCACCATGACTTTTATTTTCTGGATCAAGACAATTCTAATTTTCGTTTTTTCCTAAAATTTCTATGATTATTGTCACGCAAAAAGCAAGTTTCCATTATATTGTCATGCACATCATGAAATATATGATCCATGCTAGTTTACCATGTTCATTAATAGACCAAAATTATTGTTCACATTTTCTCTTCACGAAAGTTGTGCTAATCATCAATGCATGTCTATCCACTCGATCGAATCACCTATGCATTAAACATGATCAAAATATTTCGAACCACGAATCGACCCAACTAATTTGGGGTGATCGGAGCAGCACGTACTCTTTAACCATTTGCGAGCCGTCAAATCAAACTACTTAAGTGATAAGAGTAAGTTGGGCTCGCCCGACGTGGATAGGAATCGCATCGAAGTGGCCCGACATCATGTCCCTACCGAGGCAGCGGCAGAGATCGGTCGAACCGGATCATGTTTGACTGCAGAGGTGAGGAAGTCAACCCTCAGCCAAACTCTGGTGCCAGCATGATGATTCTGATGTAGGGTAGAGATTAACCCTCATCCAAATAAGATTTCGTCGTACATGACAGAGATCCGATAGTGATGGATAGCAACTAAAACCGGTCTAAATTGATCGGTTCGATTGGATAAATATGACGATCACTTTTTTCTAAAGCTCATTTAAATTTAGAAGAAAGACGAGTGTCAATTCATCTTCCCAAATCATATCCTTTATAAGTTCACTTTGATTATTGAATGGGAAAAATCACAAGTTTTGATTAAAATAAACCTAATCGGTCATTTCATTTCAAATGGATAGTAAATTTCTCTTTATTCAATTTCAGAGTAAATAGTCTAAGGATAATTTTAACCTTTAGAGCAAAATAATGAAAACTTTTAAGATTTAAAAAGCATTTGTTTTGAGGGATTGAAATCTTATTTAATGTTTTTATATTTAAAAAAATTGATTCGAAAATAAGATATATATGAAATATCATCTAATAAATTTTGTATACCTAAAATATCATCTGACTCATTTACTAAGATTAAGGGTTTGAAAAATCTAACTCGTTGTTAAAGTTGATGTTGATTCAAATACGATCAACATCTATGTTAGGGATATTCCCAATAAAACACTTGGATGTTTAAATTAGTTTTGATTGATTGAATTCGACTAAACGGCGAGTCTATCAAAACAAAATGGACTAGAAGAAAATTCAACCCAAATAACATATGTCTTTTTGTGGTGATGGTCATGATCAGTGCATTCGATATTATGGTTAGATATTAGAGAATAGTTACATATCTCTTTCTAGTATTAGATGAGTTCATACAGTACTAATAGAATTATAAGCATTGACATATCAATAAGGTGTCGATAACGACGAGATGTCAGTATATTTCTTTGTCAGTATATCTATATCGTTAGTAATAAGGTGTGGATGAGATGTTAATAATGAGATGTTAACATATTTCCTTTCCATTATATCTATATGTTGGTAAAGATTTTTATGATTGATACTAAGATTTTAAAATCAAATATCATGTTAATCACTTATCATTTGAATATATATATATATATATATAATATTACACAAATAAAAAGGTGATAATCATAACAGCGCATTGTGCAGTAGATCATCACAACTGGCGTTTGAAATCTTTGAATCAATCATCCCTTTTAATGAGAACACATGACTAAGTTGAAAAGTATGGCTGTCACACTGAATTGATCACGAATTTGTTCTTTGTGCTATTGCTGATACTAAACGTATGTTTCAATAGCTTCTTTCATCCATCCACTGAACAAGAGACCTAAATCAATCCATTCAATGCATTTATATAGACGTAGATAACAATGATCTCATTCCCTTTGGCTCCGTGATTTAGAATTGGTTGTCCTCGTATGGAGGTTTTGTGAATCACACGGCACGGCTCCCACGATTGTTATTGATGTGAATTACTGTATGCAGATATTAATCTTCTGATGTGCGACATGCACTAATATATGAACATAATTGATATCCCTAAATAAATGTATGGTTTATTTTTATTTGATAGTTAAAGCCTTTTGTTAGTTTTTGCACCCAAAAAAATCATCAATAAAATGGACGAGTAAAATAAATTATGATTTGAAACAACGAAAAATAAGACAGCTACAGACTAAGCGATGCTTGCAATAAAGAAATACTAATGTGAAATCTTTTTCAAACTATAGTGATCTGAAATAATGGTTTGATTTTGACTGATATCGGTGAAAGTTTGACTAGCAATCGTCGTTGTCGTGTGAAATATTGAATCACAACGGTCGTTAACTCGATGCGCGTGACACAATCTATCGCTCCCGATTCACTGTTACACAGAACCACTGTTATTTCGGACCGTGATGGCTTATTTCCATCATAATTATGTCAATCATATATATATATATATATATATATATATTTGTGTTTTGTATATATGTGATAAAAACAACGCAGAACACATCACAAATACCAACAAAAAATTGATATTGTTTCCATTGGGCTCTCCTTCTTTGACCCTTCGCTGTCACTCTCTCCTCCCAACCTCCTCGAATCTGCCGAGCACTACGGCTCCCTTTTTATTTGCGTCTCTCCGCCCCATTCGGTACCACAACGCGCAACGCGAGGCGATAACGCGACTAGGGGTAGAGGTGCACGCAGGGAGAGGAAGAAGAAAGTGAGTGGTTGAGCGAAGATGGGGAATAGTTTGGGTGGGAAGAAGAAGATAGCGAAGGTGATGAAGGTGGACGGGACGACGTTCAAGCTGAAGCCGCCGGTGCAGGCCGTGAGCGTGCTGCGGGACCATCCGGGTTATAACCTCCTCGACGCTGATGAGGTGACGCGGCTTGGCGTCCGGGCGATGCCGCTGGAGCCGGACACGTCGCTCAAGCCCGGGAAGCTCTATTTCCTGGTGGAGCTGCCCCGGGTCCCGAACCAGCGCGCGCCTCGTAGGGCCTGGTCCGGGGCGCTCCAGGTGAGCGCCAAGGAGCGGCTGGAGAGCCTCCGGCTCACCCGCCGCTCCCTCTCCGACCTCTCCCTCGCCACCCAGTCCCCCTCGGTCGAGGCCGAGGAGGCCAAGGACGGCACCGTCCGCCTCAAGATGAGGCTGCCCAAGGCGCAGGTGGAGAAGCTGATGCAGGAGAGCAAGGACGCCGCGGAAGCCGCGCAGAAGATCATGCAGCTTTGCGCTGCCAGTGATGGTGCCACCCCGTCGGCCTCACCAGAGCCGACGACGCCAACCGTGAAGGCTGGACGCAAGGAGGTACGCCCTTCTCTCTTCCTCTTCTCCTTTGCTCCTCCTTTACTTTCCACGGCTCGCTGGATTGAACTACCGATGTTAATTCGTTGGGTTTTCAGAGTTCCATCAGCACAAGTATACTTCCATATCCGTCTATGAACTCATGGCCAGTCGATACGCTAAAGGTTTAGACTTTAGACTTTCATGTCTATGAACTCATGCCTAGTTGATACGCTAAAGGTTTAGACTTTCATGTCAAAGTCAAATTTGGCCAACTCACAGGAAAGTAAACTCATGGCTTCCATGTGATTTGTGTCGGGTCTCCGGAGGAGCATTCCATGTGGTTGTACAGATCCGTAAACAAAGGATTAGATCAGAATCATGTTGTTTTTAGTTGCATGCCTGTAAGTTTCAGTCAAAAGTAAATCTAAGAAGCTTTCGGATCAGTAGATCCTCCATTTCCTTGCATTAGTGGAGCCATATATAAAGTGCCAGAAATAGAGCATTACAGGTCGAGAGGATGGATAATATGAAGCTAATGTAAATGCTCCGCACGTCTCTCTCGGCAGGCGTGTCTGCATCCAAGTCATTTTCATTAGTTTATGCCGTAGTTTATCATCAGCATGATGGCCCATATGGTTGGTGTATTCGCAGGTTTGTCTCAGTCAATCATAATTGTGTTCTCCACTACCATGATCTCCATCAGTACCTTCCTTTGAGAAATGGAGAATGGTTTCGACCACATGCTTAATTGCTTGCTTGCTTGCCGGCTTACCATTATTCTACTTGTGTTTCTGCCATCCATGTCATTTTCTACAGTAGATGGCGAACTCGACGAGTTTACAGAGCGCATGAACCAACAAAAAAGAGTAGTTTACTGGAAGTTCTTCTGACACTTTCTTTGGTCTCTCGATCTTGCAGAAGAGGACGAGGTTTGTTGTAATGCCAAACGAGATCATCGCGTGAAGTGCAACACTTGGACCAAGCTAGTCAGTGAGAAGAAGCAGAATCACTAGATCTTGTAGTATTTGTCCAAAAGAAAAAGAAGATGTGGTGGGTAGGAACATGAGAAGCTGCGTAGGGCTTCCTATTCCCCACCCCCCACACACAAAACTAGCCTACGTTTGTCATTTGTTATATGGTACTTTACTACGCTTGAGTTGAGTGAATGGAATTCTTGCAGCAAACACTTCCTCTTTCCTCTCGGTGAGCTCATCTTGGACTTCTTCCAACATTCTCCAACAGGCTTTCGGCAAAAAGCGAGCTGTAAAGGTGCTTTAAATTGGTGCCAAAGTGGAGAATATTTAATCTTTACACGTAGTAAAGAGACGGTAATTTGTTTCTTGATGTGACTTTCACATAGTGCTTCTTTCAATGAGAGAAAGAGAAAACAGCAGTTCATTACGTTTAGGATTAATTATATATTATCCTTTATAATTAGTTATTTTTAATATTTCGATTTTTTTATTTTTAAAAATTATATTAAGATTTTTATATTTCTAAAAAAAATAATCTAATTTTTCTACAATTTTATTGACGAAAAGATTACAAGGTTTATGATTGAGTACGCGTTAACTCTGTCTTCCTTCAAATTTTCACGTACGATATTATCTACTGTCAGTAGAGTTGACAGCTTAAAAAGATATATTTATAAGTATAGAGATTCTAATATAACTTTAAAAATATAAAAATAAAAATATTAAATTTAACTAATTACAAAAGATAGTATATAATTAGTCCTTACGTTTATATTACAATTCTCTTGTAGTCGGGGCTGATCGAATCCGATCAATAGTTGTAAAACAAATCATGAAAATATTTATTTAAAATAAAAATAAAAATTAAATAGATGATTTCGATTCAAAATCAATATCACAACCATCGATTCTTAAAGCAAAATCTGAATGGCTTAAAATCGATTGGGTTCCGATCGATTTGTGGCTACTCCACCAACCAAACGACAAGAAGAAATTTAAGGTTTTGTACAGACATGGCAGGCCCAATTCCTCGTATAGTTTGCTTGCCACTCGTCATTGATGGTCAGCTTTGGCCACCCGTCTTCGACGCCGATGATTACTACTCGAGTGGATAGGATTTAGATGATAAGTACAAGCAGACACATCCATCTTGCATTGGAATTTAATATTAGAGCGATTCATTTTTTAACAATTTAAACTTCTATGACTATTTATCATCCAAATTATAGTTCAAACTAGTATTGTAATTAGTTATTTTTAGTATTTCGATCTTTATATTTTTTGAAATTATATTAATACCTTTATACTTATAAAAATAAAATATTTAACTTTAGTATTTAAATAAACTATTATTTTTTAATTTTTAATCTTATAAAATTATCTTTTTAATATTATATAAAATCTTAATATTTTATTATTATAAATATAAAAAAATTAATAATATAGGAACAAAAATAGTAAAGATAATTATTTATAAATATATTTTGGAACACATGTTGGCGTGTATTTCTCACCAAATTTGCATTGGTTTGAATTTGGGTACTGTGAATCCTTTCTTTTCCTCATCTCAATTCCTTTCCAAAGATAAACTCTAATCTTGCTGTTTGCTCTGTTCAAGCTAAACCAAGAGACAAATAGCAATGCACAATCGATTCAAAGCTCTTCTCTTCGCTGCTTGCGTTACTACGTCTGCTTCGAGTCTCAAAATTATCTTCGAGACGAGTGGCATTTAATGTAAAAATGACGAAAGTTAGACCCATTTATTATATACGAAAACAAAGGGCGTATTTTAAGTGGAAAAGGTTGACGCAAATCCCTTCCACGTCAGCAATCCGTGTGATCTCATATCCCGCCACTCCCCACAATCCGATCCCCGTCACATCGTCTCATCTCGACCGTCCGCCCTTTCTTATTCTTTTGTTTCTCGCCTCGCATCATCCCGAAGTTATTTATTATTTATTTATATTATTTACTTTTGTTGTTATTAATCTTCTATTTATTTTTCCTCACCTCAGAGAAACCCACTGAGCTTTCTTTCTTTCTTTCCCCGTCTCTCTCTCTCTTCGTCGTCGTCGTCGCCGTCGCCGCCGTCGCCGTCGCCGTCGCCATGGCCACCGAGGAAGCGAGCAAGCCTCCGAGTCATCCTCCTTATCCTGAGGTAGTTTCCATTCTTTTGCGTGGATTCTCGATTTCGGTGCTTTTGCTTCGCTCGATCAAATATTTTGTGCTGGATCGGTGGTGAACTGCAGATGATAATGGCGGCGATCGCCGCGTTGGGGGAGAAGGGCGAGACGGACGAGTCCGCGATCGCCGCTTACATCGAGTCGGCGTACCAGGGCTTGCCGGAGTCGCACGCGGCGCTGCTCACCGCTCACCTCGCCCGCATGACGGATGACGGGGAGTTGCACTTCGTCGGCGACAACTACGTGCGGCCCGACCCCACCCCGGCCGCGCCGCCCAAGCGGGGCCGCGGCCGGCCGCCCAAGCCCAAGCCCAATCCCGCGCTTACCCCCAGCGCCTCCCCGGCAGCGCCCCGACCGCGCGGCCGGCCGCCCAAGCCCAAGGACCCGCTCGCCGTGGCCGTTGCGAAGGCTGCCAGTGGCCTCCCTCGGCGCAGGGGCCGCCCGCCAAAGAGGGTGAAGGCGGCCCAGCCGGCTGGCGCTGATGCTGGGGCCGCTCCTTCTCCTGCCGTGGTAGGGGTGAAGAGAGGTAGGGGTAGGCCTCCGAAGGTGAAGCCTGCGGTGGACGTCGTTTAACCGATGAAGAATTTGGGGAGGGGGGCGGAGTATGGAAACAACTGCTGCTGATCGTTCCAAACTTGCTGTTTGCTTACTGATTTACTTCTGTAGTTGCTGTTAGGCTACTTAGGATGAGATGTCCGGTTGATGACTCGTTGTAATGCATATGTACATTAATGCGTGATGTTAGTTGTTTACTGTGCTATTGAAAGTGATAGACTAAATTGGGCAGGGAGTTTCCTTCCTTTGCTTTCTTTTCTCGAGGGAATTTTTGGCATTCTTTAATTTGCTTTCGATAATTAGGGAGAAAAAAATGTTTTTTTTTTTTTTGGTTTCAAGTTGCCAAGTCTTTTTTTTTTTCTTTTTTGCTGATGATAGATCTATTAAGAGGGATTGTGTTGCTTTTCTTTGGTTGCTTGAAACATAGTTATATGATTCTATCATGCAGGTGCTATGAGATGTGTACTACAACAAATGCAGGTAGAGAACTATTTATCCCTCTTGTGAATTTGGTGGAAGAAACTTGGTAAGCACAAGCATTTTCTATTGCTTAGTTTTGGTTGGAGAGGAGATATATTATGCATGATGGTGCTTTACATTTTATTTATTCTTCCTTTTTAAGATATTTTTTGTTCACTTTTGTGTTTGAGTATAATGCTTGTCTTGTAAGATTTAGTTTAATAGTCTTAACTCTGGAATCATCCCTGCCTTGTTGTTTGGCTTGATGTTGAGTCCTTGCAATTGATAGTTTTGATCAAGCTATGAACAAAGCCAGTGCACCTGAAATACTAACAATTGCTTCTAATGTGCAATGCATTTGTTGTGCATATAAACTTCTGTTTGCTTTTATATTGCCATTGTTTAGTTTCATTTGCTAAGTTATCCTACCATTCTTATATCCTCTGTTGAGGTGTGCCATTATTGCACTTTCCACTTCTAATTATTTATGCGGTATTATGCTTTCCTTTTCTGTTTGATTATTTATATGACGACAACCGAGCTGTGATTTTATCCCTAATGAGAACAATTTCTAGATGAAGCTTTTGAGCTGACTGTTCGATATACTGTATTATTCTTATTGAAGAAGTTCATCTTCAATTTGCTTTGCACAATATTTGGTGTGTGCTCATGTCACATAAGAACATCTTGTTCTGTAAATAGTTTTGCGTTTTGCGCATCATCTTACTCTTCATTGATACACATACAATATTTGATGTAGAATGGATCGCTCCTAATGAGTGATCGAGGTCATGAATCCCATTTCTTGGATTGCAACACTTCAAGAGTGTGATTTGGAAGAGCTTTTTTAACATTTAATTGTGAAGCTTCCATTAGTTGTATTTCTGTTACTTAGATTGTTGGTTTTCTTGAGAGTGAAAGATGAGGTATTGTTTCTTCTCGTTCTCTCTATTTTGCTCCTTTTATTTGTTGCCCAATGATACCTGTAGGTTGTTTGACAAGATTGGTACATTTTTAGTTTATGATTGTCCGCAGGGTAAAATATCAGAAAGCCATATTCTGATGAATCATTTTCATTGAAGTAGATATCTGTAGTCATCTGATGATGATAAATGTATGTCGATCTAGCCGTCTTCAAGTTATAATTATCGTGATACATGAGACTAGGGTTTAGCTCGGATCAATATAGATGATGTATGCGGATCGTTCCATTTCAGACAGTTTGGTCTGACCTATAGAAAAAAGATTACAAATGCTTTTTCACTTGTTGGATTAGTGAATGCCAAGCCTTCTCCGTAGCAGATCTACAAGCCTTCTCTGTAGCAGATCTATAGGTACGTAGATTGATATATATCATCACTATACTAACCTTTTGTTGGTTCGGTATATATTGTTCATACCGAATGATACATACGTCACAATACAATATACGAGATGGAAATCCATGATATCAAATGTATCTGTAATCATTAAGCCATGAGATATCCAACATCTGACATGTGGAAAAGCTACTAGGATTTTTACTATCCATCTAGCTGGACAGATTTAGTGAAGAAATATCACGAGGGTAGTTTGTAGGAGAGTGACTTCTGACCTGAATGAGGACGCATCAAACTAGTTGAGATTTGATTTTTCTGAGAAAGTGACTTTTGATCATCCATCCACTTTATTTCAACAAAAAAGAGAATGTGTACAGAAGTCATATTGACGAAGATGAAACAAACCAAGAACGCTATAAGTGCTACCTTTTATTGATACGTCATCCATATCATCAATGTAGCAGTTGCAAAAGGCAAAAGTGTTTTAAGTGGTGATCAAAAGGAGAGGGAAGCAACACTGAAAAAGGGACGGTAGAAAGAAGGAAAGTAAGAATAGGATCCCAAATCAAAGAGAATGATAGGTCGATGACAAGTTTAAAATAATCCCAACCTAACAACAAAAATGCCACAAACAAAGAAGGTTAACAAGTTTGCATAATATGCAAGAAAATAAGTGCCAATAGATGAACAGTGATAACTTGAAAAGCTCTCTTGGGGTGATAGGAAGCAGTGCAATGCTTAGGAACGTGACCTTGAATGGGGGCAGCCATAGAAGACCGACTCCTGATCAGAATTGATGAGAAAAGAAATGCTCATGGTGTACTCGCCTATGCTTTTCCAGCTGAGCCAAAGAGGTGCATCTTCTCGGCAATCACAGCTTTCATTGCTTCCTTTGCTGATGCCATCAGATGAACCAAATCTTTATGGGGCTTCTGCAGAGCATCCAGGTAAGCACTCCGGACTTCTGTGTTCACGTTGAACTTCCGGACACCCAGAGCTATGCACTCCTGTTAGGGGAAATAGGTCAAGGTTAATACTGCTTCAAGTGTTTTTATTTTGCTTGGTAGCATTACCCTCATTTGTAATTTGGTATACTAATGGAGAATAAAACTATAGATAAACAGGAAAACTATGTGATGCCATGATCTCATGTACATTGTGTATTTACCTGAACGACTCAATGTTCTAAACGTAAAGGAACCATGTAAACTTACGAGAAATAAATAGCATGGTCATCAGGTTTACCTAGTGATGCATACCATCTTATCAATGAACCAGTTCTCTTGATGTAGTGAAATGGGAAACCTGCCTAAATCACTTGCTGTAAGCTAGATAGTGGTTATAACTTAGCCAAAAGCAGTTGGGACAAGATACTCAGTACACGAGGCTCTTGTCAATACAGGGTCTGAGAAGGGTCAACATACACAGTCTTATCTTTAAATATTTAAAGAGACTGTTTCTATGATTCAAACCTTGGTCTCCCAGGTTGCAAGGGAGCAACTTTACCATTGCGACATGCAAATCTTTGGCACACAATATCAAAAACTGCCTTGTACATTTATGTTGCTTTTGAATACTATAGATGAAATTTAGATTTTCCACAAAATTTTAGTTTCTACCTTAACAAGATCACTTGGCAGACCAGATGCTCCATGAAGAACTAAATGGACTCCTCTGTCTAAAGTCAATGCTCGAAGTTCCTGTCAGAGAAGCAACATTAGGTCAATAAATCAAGAAACTGCATAAGCAAGTGTTCAAATCCATAATTTTCAATTAGATTATGATTATTACTGAAACAAAACTATCAGCAAATATAATATCACAGGGTTTCTACAAGTAATATGGAAAAACTGAAGACGCCAAATTAAGGTATTGATACAACTGCTCAACCACTAGAACAGGTTCACGATGTTACAGGTTCAGCTTCTCCATTCAGAAAGAAGGAAGAAAAAGGGATGAAAGAAAAGAAAGATTTATTTGACTTATAAAGAACTTCCAAGCTTATCAAGGGACTAGTCTCCAAGCACTGCACCAAACTGCACTAAGTAATAATTTTGTTAAAATACAACACATTGCATATACAAAGGAATTCTTAGTACTTGGTCCTTGGGATTTTTTTATGAACTTTCTGTTGCTTATCAGCAAAAAACAGGATGTGACACAATAAAAGCCTGTTCCTGGATTTACTAAGAAACTGAAACATGACCACTTTGCCCATATTTTCCTCTATGATCAAAATATAAGTACGCTGTATGCCTGCAACATTGCTTCAAGATATTAGATACTAGAAATAAGTAATTTATTTTTGGTAACAAAATTCCAAACATACTAGACACATGCTGCGCCTCAATTTTTGATCTAAGGATCTAAAATGTGTAAATATTACATGATTTACTCATCGATTGAGCCTCTTGCAGCAGCTTGAACTCTACAGAACTTGATTTAATCACGAGTGGGAGCAACAGCAAGCCTGGGGAAGCTAAAGCTGGACTATCTACACCACCTTTATCATCAATTTGGTGTAAAACAAAATTGATGCTTAAAACAAAATTGAAGCTAAAGTTCACTAGTCTATTTGGTGTAAAACAAAATTTGCTTGCTATTTACTGCTTTATCATCAATCATTTTCATTTTCGAAGAAGTGGGTGCCTAACCCATTATTACCTGATATAGGTTTTACTTTCAATAAAAATGTTTCTAAATATTAAGAAATTAGTGAGAAGACTTACCCATCCATTTATTTTGAGGCAGTCTGTTATGACCCTAAGAAAATAGGTGCCAAACAACTTATAGAAGTGCACGTTTATAGTCATGAGAAGCTCACAACTAGTTATTCAAGATAATGCATAAAATTATTAATTTGGAATGCAAATCATTTGACGTAGTCAATACAAGTTTTATGAGTAAGCAAACAATGATGAAAAGTCAATTGGAAAGCTACTGACCTTTAGCAAGTCAAGTCTAAGATTGGGACCACTAGATGGGTATTTCCCATGTACATTGCCAATGCACACAGCTAGAGCATTGATTCCTGTCTTATCAATAAATTCTTGAGCCTGAAATGAAGAGACCAAATGTGAAATAAAATCATAAGTGAGATTAATGTGTGACTGCCTAATCCTGCAAAAAAATGAACCTGCTTAACATCGGTCAATCTGGCTTCATAATCTTCAACTGTCGAGTCATCTTCAGTGCCTGACAACCGCCCAAGTTCAGCTTCGACTAGCATTTCCTTAGCACATGCTAGACACGTTAAGAATTTTGTGTATGAGACATTCTCTTCAAAAGGAAGATGAGAACCATCAGCCATTACTGAATCGAATCCCTGAACAATCAACCAGGAGATTTGTATTGTATTTTGAGGAGATTCAAGTAATTGTTCAAGAATATTAATACTAAATTATAACCTAGAACTCGGTGCTCGAGGTGTATGCTACAGAGAGTCTTAGAGGTGAACAGAGCATTGGCAATGGGACCTACCAATTCAAGAGCTTCAAGTACCTCAACCTTTGAATTGCCATGATCAAAGTGAACAGTAATTGGGACCTGCCATTATAAGATGGTGAAGTATCATCCATACTCTTGATTAAAAAGGACAATTTTTAAACAACAAAAAGCTGATGAAATAAGTAATCATATTATGATGGTTCGAAGACACCATTAAAGGTAATTAGTGCAAGATAGAATGCATAAAAGGTAGTCCATAAATAACCGGATCTAGTTATTTATACTTCTATGAGGAAACTTGATCAACATAAAGAACGTAATTAGCAATAGCATAGGTGAAATGAAGGTAGTACACAATTTTGGTTGACATGCTAAAACTTATAGTTATATAACATGATCAATTCAATTGCAATAGTTGCTTAAATTCGATAGCTTATCATATCTAAAAATGGACCATGCTATCTAAACAGAATATGTTAAATTAAGGTGGAGGCTACATTTCATGATTGGTATCTAGGACTACATTCCGATGGACATTATATTAAACCAGCAACTATACTGATATTAAATAATAGATACTAGAGAAAAATATTACATATGAGTGTAATATGATAATCACAAATAATTTCCTGAACAATCAACACTTTTCTTCTCAACAAAAAAATTAGAAGTAAAGTTGTGAAATTTAACTGCATAGCTTGCACTTACCCTGGCCTGTTCAGCAGCAGAAATGCAACATGCAACCAAAGGAACTCCACCATGTTTCAGAGCACCTGGATGAACCTGGGAAGAAGAAAATTATTAACATATTTGCAGCAGCCAAGACAAAGCAATCATTCCTTTTTTTCCTTTTCTTATCATTTCTCTGGAAGTCACAGCATTGTTAAGATTACATCTAATTTACAATTGACTAATGCTCTAAAAAATATTTAAAAAGCAATAATGAAGTACTATAATAAAAAGAAACCATGTCAGAAGAGGTTTATAAAAATATGAAAAACAGATATAAACTCTATAATACAACTTTAATCACAGAGCAGAATGGATTTAATTTGTTTTCAGAGACCTTTAAGGATTTAATTTTCTATTGTAGTTGTTAGTCAGGAGCTTGATTCTAATAGCTGCACCAATGGGCATCTGCATGTTCTAGAGAGATAGCGACATTCATCTTGGGGTCATGTGATGGTCACATGCATACTTAAGTAATATTATTTAATTATGACATATTAGATGTGAATTCATATTCTAGGAAATAATAAGTAATCAAGGGATCATATTAAAAAATGTCAGGATACTTGATTGATTGATTCATGATTTCTGCTTGTTATGAATGTTCAGAAACTTTATTTCTAGGAAAGAAAATATATGGCCAGCCTTATTTTCTCTCTTCTGCTATCTACATTCTCCTGTTTTCTTCTTCCATAACTGTTGCACCAATGTTAAGAATGGGCTATCTTCTGATTGTTGAAGGTTACCAATGACCAGGTCCTGTATTTCTAAAAGGTGGATTTTCTTTTAATCATGCATTTTATCATTTTATCACGAGCAAATGGTTGACATCACTTGTTTTTATAATTGTTTTTTTTAATAGCAAACATTATAGGACAACAAATGATTTTTTCTGATATACTTGAAGAACATTTCTGTCGAAGAACTAACGTTTGTACTTCATATATTTCTTTTTGCCATTTTTAAAATCAGCATTCTGTACCTGCAAAATGGCAGGACTATTTTCAGCCTCAGCAGCTGAAATAACTGCTTCAACACCTTCGAGATTATACACATTGAATGCTCCAACAGCATATCCACCCTTCTCTGCATTCTTGATTAAAAAAAAAAAAAACTTGTGAGTATAGCAGTAGATAGCAAAGTACATTTCAATTATAAGAAACTTACTAGAAGAATATCCTTTGTTGACCTAGAAGGACGAGCCCAACTTGTTACAACATCAGCTATGGCATTGTTATCACCAACATTACCTGTTACATAACAAGAACAAATATTATTGAAAATAAAGTCAGGATTATGGTTTTATGTACCATTAGAGATGTAAACAACCTGGAAAAACAATATATGGAACCCCTGGATGATGGCTTTCTGGACCTAGCTGCCATAAGGGGACGCCGGCCAATGCTTGTCCAATTACCTTGGCACGCTTTGCTTCTAAAGCTTTTGTAGCAATATCTGATGAAGTAATTCCACCCTAAACATGACGAAGTACAAGAACAACCAGAGTTCGTTATATAATCCCTTCCATTAATACTTAGAATTTATGTAATCCTTGCATATTATGTTTACTATCTGAAGCAAGATTAGATATCTTCTTACATAAGGCACGTGAAACCAAGGTTTAATGTACTGAAGCGTACCACTCTGTCACGGACTTAGCTGGTTTTGCCTAAGTCGTGCGACACCCTTGCATGTCCGTCCGCAAAGGTCGACCTCCCTGAAGCCTCCCATGGTCCCTTAGGACCCACAAAAGAGAGAACGGGATAAAGAAAACGCCTCACTCGGGATCCACAAGCAAACATCTCCGAAAACACTTTATAGACAATGCAAATTACAAACATACTTTATAAGCTCTGAACAGTTGTACAACAAAGGGTAAAATGGTCTACTACAGACCGAAAATCTCTCACACGTATCCACATGACACAACATTTATTTACGAGCCTAAAGCAGCCACCAACCTAACTAAAATGGGACTATTAAGCATTCGGCCGTCCCTCTACATGCTGTACAAAGCATGAACATACAAAAAGACACGGACATAAGCATTACATCAAACATCCTGTTTAAAAGTTTGTCCATGACATTCTCCCCCACTTATTCCTTCGATGTCCTCGTCGAAGCCTTTGTTGACACTGCAACTCCCCGCCTTTGCTGAATCTTCAATCTTCTGCTCCAGCTATAATGTGCCTCTTGGCTCCCAGCTGCTCTCTGCTGCTGGTTTTGAGTAGTCGAACATTTGATCCGCCATGCTGCTTCAACTCGCCAATGACTGACTCTAGTGTGGGGTTGGCTGAGTTGTGTTGATCCCTGTTGGTTCCTATGGATCCTCCAGATAAAGGAAAAGACCATCCTTACTGCGCTAATCTCTCAAATGCCTCATACTACTTGAACTGGGTGGATGCTTGTTGGAGCTTTAACGAGCATCGCATTGCAAACTTTGAAGTTTTGGGTCCTTCTTACATAAAATTTGCTCATTGACTTTTCTTTCACTTAGTTGTCACATCTCGCATCACTTCCGCTTTCGATTGGCATTTCGTTGGGAAATGAAGCGGACAATCTACTTTCAATAACAATGATCACCGTTGGTGAGGATTTGACAACTATTGTCTTCCATTATCTTCGAAGGGTCTTTGAACATATACAGAGCTCCTCTACTGGATAGATAAGAGAATTGGGGTACTCGGTTTCGCCCATTCTCTTAAGAGTTGAGAAGGCAAAGGTTACTTGACTTCGCCCGCCTCCTTAAGGTTGTACTCCATGCATCGAGCTGGTTACTGGCCTTCGCCGGCTCTTTGCTCACACTTATGAAGCACTTTAAGTGTTTGCACTCCTTGCGTTGAGTTAGCTACTGTGATTCACCTTCTCAATGCCATCGAACTTCTGGAATGCAGAAAGTTTTCACCCCAACTTGGAGTAATTCTCTAATAGATTTGGTCGCCTTTGGGATTGTACCGTCTTCTCCATCAACCCTGCCGCCTACTCCCGTGAGTAGCGAAGGTATAGCACCGCGTACTGCCTGCTTCGTTCCTTGGTCGTGCACTCTTGCATGACCCGAAGTCCTTCACTTTCGGCTATCTTGATAAGAAACTCGTTGACACCGGTCTTACGAAGTTCCTTGGCCGTGCACTCTTGCATGTCCGTCCGCAAAGGTCGACCTCCCTGAAGCCTCCCATGGTCCCTTAGGACCCACAAAAGAGAGAACGGGATAAAGAAAACGCCTCACTCGGGATCCACAAGCAAACATCTCCGAAAACACTTTATAGACAATGCAAATTACAAACATACTTTATAAGCTCTGAACAGTTGTACAACAAAGGGTAAAATGGTCTACTACAGACCGAAAATCTCTCACACGTATCCACATGACACAACATTTATTTACGAGCCTAAAGCAGCCACCAACCTAACTAAAATGGGACTATTAAGCATTCGGCCGTCCCTCTACATGCTATACAAAGCATGAACATACAAAAAGACACGGACATAAGCATTACATCAAACATCCTGTTTAAAAGTTTGTCCATGACATTCTCCCCCACTTATTCCTTCGACGTCCTCGTCGAAGCCTTTGTTGACACTGCAACTCCCCGCCTTTGCTGAGTCTTCAATCTTCTGCTCCAGCTATAATGTGCCTCTTGGCTCCCAGCTGCTCTCTGCTGCTGGTTTTGAGTAGTCGAACATTTGATCCGCCATGCTGCTTCAACTCGCCAATGACTGACTCTAGTGTGGGGTTGGCTGAGTTGTGTTGATCCATGTTGGTTCCTATGGATCCTCCAGATAAAGGAAAAGACCATCCTTACTGCGCTAATCTCTCAAATGCCTCATACTACTTGAACTGGGTGGATGCTTGTTGGAGCTTTAACGAGCATCGCATTGCAAACTTTTGAAGTTTTGGGTCCTTCTTACATAAAATTTGCTCATTGACTTTTCTTTCACTTAGTTGTCACATCTCGCATCACTTCCGCTTTCGATTGGCATTTCGTTGGGAAATGAAGCGGACAATCTACTTTCAATAACAATGATCACCGTTGGTGAGGATTTGACAACTATTGTCTTCCATTATCTTCGAAGGGTCTTTGAACATATACAGAGCTCCTCTACTGGATAGATAAGAGAATTGGGGTACTCGGTTTCGCCCATTCTCTTAAGAGTTGAGAAGGCAAAGGTTACTTGACTTCGCCCGCCTCCTTAAGGTTGTACTCCATGCATCGAGCTGGTTACTGGCCTTCGCCGGCTCTTTGCTCACACTTATGAAGCACTTTAAGTGTTTGCACTCCTTGCGTTGAGTTAGCTACTGTGATTCACCTTCTCAATGCCATCGAACTTCTGGAATGCAGAAAGTTTTCACCCCAACTTGGAGTAATTCTCTAATAGATTTGGTCGCCTTTGGGATTGTACCGTCTTCTCCATCAACCCTGCCGCCTACTCCCGTGAGTAGCGAAGGTATAGCACCGCGTACTGCCTGCTTCGTTCCTTGGTCGTGCACTCTTGCATGACCCGAAGTCCTTCACTTTCGGCTATCTTGATAAGAAACTCGTTGACACCGGTCTTACGAAGTTCCTTGGCCTCTGCCCTTCAGCCTTATCACGGTACTTGGAGTTTGCCTCTGCATGCTCCACCTCCTCGGCCCCTTTCACGACCAAGCGCTCTCCCTCCATGAGAGCAATGGGTCAATGACTTTCACGGAAGTCCCGCCTCTACGGTACCATGGCACTGCCATGCCCATAGCATTACTATCCGTCGCCTCGCATCTGCATTCCTTTTCTTCACAATCAGTAGATATGCCTTTGTGGCACTCCTCCAAGTCCACCTTCATTCTAACTGATGTTTGATTTTGGGTAGCTAAGTCCCTCTGGACTCGTCGTCGCTTTCTCGCCCCTTTCGACCCCCTGCTTCAACACCTCTGTGTTCTCCAAGCAGCTCCCTTTGGTCGATGGAAAGACAGACTGCAACTCCCATGCATGGCCTTTGCCATCACGTTGTAGGGTTTGCACCGATTCTGTTCTCCTTAGCTTCCTTGGTAGCAACGTTCGCTTACTCGATCTTGTCCTCTGACTTGTCGGGCACCCTTAAGCGAATATGGGCTCTGGAGCAATCCAACTCTCCAGCTGCTTCGATCATACCTTTGCATGATCAAGTCCCTCCCATGGGACTCACTGGTACTTGCATTCGAACTTTTCCCTTGGTGGAACCCAGCCCTCATATGCTGATGACCAATGTTTTCATCCGATGCAAAATTCGATGCACATACGGAAGACCTGCCTCTGCGGTACCATGGCCTTCACTCCTTAAATCCATAGCCCTTCTTGCCGTTGTGTTGTTCATCGAAGTGGAGCTTCCAGTAGCTCTCGATCGTACCTCCGTTTGATCTAGTCCCTCATGGGACTAGGTTGTGTGTATCGCATGGCCACGAACTGTTCCACTATGATCCGCTGCATCATGTCGCCTCCTGGTGACATCTCTATTGCATTCTGATCCTTGTGGGATGAACTCGAATTGTGAACCCTTCATATGTGGCCTCTGCCAATACATCACAGGGTCTCTTCCACCTTCGATTTTGTTCGCTCCTTTGGCAATCGACCTTCATCCACCCACTCTTGGGTCACACCTAGATGAAGCACCGCTCTAGGACAGTCCGTCGCCTAGTAGCTCCCGAAGTCCCCCGACTTCGCTGTAATTAGTGCACCATTATCTGGATCCTGGGCCTCTACCCCTACCAGTACAATCTTCGCTGCGCACCGCTTCCTTCATAGCAACTTGAATGACAACACTGTGGCATATTCTTCAAGAGTACTTGCCTCTGCGTCCTCTTGCCCCGTACTAAGGCCTTTTGAACCCAACTTCGCCTCCGCAAATTGAGTCGCCTTAGTTCCTCCATCAAATGCTCCTCCGAGATAAGGTGCATGTGCCCAGAAGCTCCCTTTGTCTTTGGCACCATACAAGATGAGTCCGCTCCGTCAAAATGAATGACCCATGGAACAACATGATCCTGCTCTTGCCTCTGCAAGAGTTCATGTCCTTGACCTCTGTCCAAGGAAAACACTATACCTCCGCTCCATATTTCATCTTCTATGCTGGCTCCCTTCATGCGGCTTGGGTACTTCGCCAAGTTACACCCAAGTTGCTCCGCTCCTCGTTTTTGCATTGAGTTGATGGTGGCCCTCGCGCCCACCATTCCACGGGTCAGCCCTCCCTTGAGTCCGATCTCCATATCGACTCAAAGTGTGCCTTCATTTGTGTTGCTTTGGGTCGCTCCCCCACTTGATCTCGCAATGCATCCACCAATGCATTCTCTCGAGCGAGATCATGCGACGACTCCTCGCCGCTTGCTCAATCCATTGAGCTTCGTGGAGTTGTTGTTTGTTGAGGTACTCCTCAACAAGTGAGGTCCGTCCTACATGATTCTCCCTCTAGAGAGCCGGGACTCATCCCTCCTGGATAACTATCCCGTTGGAGCAACATCTCTCTTCGTTTCGGAGACCACCATCCCCTTGGACTACTCCGATCTGCTGAACAAACTGTGCATTGTTCTGCCTCTTGCAAACGCACTTGCTAGATTACGACTCCACATCAATACAGCCCCCGCTGCACCACTCAAGGCCTAGCAACATGCTAAACTCGTTGCACACTTCAGCCTCCTACTGACGTATCCTTCACATGCCGAAGAGAAAGTTTCAATGCTCCATGGCGCCGAGTTTCGGTCGCCTTGGGATGGCCACGAACATTCCATCGTCCGCATACAAGCCCATGGATGAGTACCAAATTTTTCGAGCTAGCAATTCCCCTTACCTTTGTGAGCTTTGCATAACTCTTTCGGTCGTTGAACAACTTATTCCACCTTGCATGGTCTCATCCTTTACCAAGCACCTCGCTTGCCTTGAGCACCATCAAGTATAGTTGTCGGTGTTGAGACGTAGCTCAAACTCAGTCATCCCAACATTTGTGCGCTCCACATTCTTTCAAGCTTGTTTGTTCTCGTGGTGCCTCTTGCGCGAAGGGTTGGCCATTCCTCTGAATGCCAATCTCAGATGCCCGTTCCTTCGAGCGACTCTTTTCCCTACATCTCCATGTCCGTTTTCCCTCAAACGGTCGTGCATGTGCTGACTGCCCTCAACGCCGTCCCACTAGGTCCCCCACGTTTGCATGCTAAGTGTTTCTATGAGTGCTTGTCCCGCTCTAATACCATCTGTCACGGACTTAGTTGGTTTTGCCTAAGTCGTGCGGCACCCTTGCGTGTCCGTCCGCAAATGTCAACCTCCCCGAAGCCTCCCATGGTCCCTTAGGACCCACAAAAGAGAGAACGGGATAGAGAAAACGCCTCACTCGGAATCCACAAGCAAACATCTCCGAAAACACTTCATAGACAATGCAAATTACAAACAGACTTTACAAGCTCTGAACAGTTGCACAACAAAGAGTAAAATGGTCCACTACAGACCAAAAATCTCTCACACGTGTCCACATGACACAATCTTTATTTACGAGCCTAAAACGACCACCAACCTAACTAAAATGAGACTATTAAGCCTTCGGCCGTCCCTCTACATACTGTACAAAGCATGAACATACCAAAAGACACGGACATACATAAGCATTACATCAAACATCCTGTTTAAAAGTTTGTCCATGACAACTCGGTATGGGCGGTATGTATCGGTCTAACAGAGGACCAGTATAAGTGGAACATCGGTACACCCAAGTATACCTTGTGTTGATATGCTCGGTATAACTCGGTACAGCTCGGTATGTACCATACCAACATTTGGTTGGTATATCGGTACAGACCGGTAATACGAACCATGCATAAAACTATATGTTTTGTTTTATACTAGCAAAAAGATAAGTTCAATCTGCTAGCAGGTTCAAGTGCAGCATATTTTTCAGCAATCAAATGAGTTTGCTAACACAAACCATTATTCAAGGATGTCTAGATAACAAAAATACATTGATGTTAGCATGTCTAACTACTGATTCAAAGCACCGTTTTGTCTTAAACATAGACATGCTAGTTAACCTGAAAAAAAGGCTCTTTATCTATGGAGAACGACTAGGCAGAACAGAAACACTATGAGGTTATGTACTTTTGGAAAACCTGACAATGTTTTTTTTACCTGACAGCAGGTTATAGTTAATGGCATAATTCCACACATCAGGACTTGTTAGAAAACCTTAAGGACTTCATGTTGTTTCTTTGATGTCATCAGTTGAATTAAAAAAAAATCAGGGTTCTATTCCTAATCCAGTCAAAAATTTCAATTTTAACTCATAATTAACCAAGTTACCGCATAAAAGCATAGTGATTGCCATTCAAACTCAGTCAATTCGGTTGAAGGGCATTCTAAGCACTAAGCAGTGTTTGATGTTTCATCTGGACCAGTACAAAATGAGCGGTACATATCAGGCATACACCAGTATGTCAACTGTCTCCATTTTGGATGGTCTGGTCTGAACCATTTAAAGAAAAATTAATACACACTTAAGGGCTCACGAACGTGAACCCTCCCGAATGCAAGCCCTTTCAACTCATGCTACTGCCGGTCATTGTGTGCCCCCGCGCCTCCGCCCCACACCCCCACCAAACCCCCCCCCCCTCTTCCTTCTTCTTCCTCCTTCTCTCCTTCCTTTCTCTTTCTACTTCTTCCTCTTCTTTCCTCCACTGCACCTTCCTCTTCTCCTTCTTCCTGTCTATGAAACACCGAAACGTACCAAGTGTTGGTACACCAGCAACGACTAGGGATTGATATGGGTCCAATATGTGAAGCAACAATCCTTGATTCTAAACCATATAACTTTGCCAATAGGCTTGGGCTTTATAAATATTTGAGGTTGCTTGCATAAGTTCTGCACTTAATCCAATTGTCTTAAAGATGATGCTACACATGAAATGCTAACAGCTTTAGTTCATAAAAGTTTGATCAAATCAGCATTTGGACCCATCTTATGCATTTTTTTGGTTCAATAAACTATGATTAATTTAATATGCAGTGCCAATTTTGAATTCTATTCAAACTGACATTATGCTTTTGAAGTTCAAACACAGTCCATGTTCAGAAGTTTAATAGCTACAAACAATCTGCACGACTATGACATTAAAAATTCACAACTTGCAACAGTTATCGCCAAAAATAATGATGTACTAAGGAGAGAGCTGTAGTGATGGTTGAAACTTGAAACTGAAATCAACATAAATTTGCCAAACTACATGTGAAGTTGTGATACAACAAAAATAAAATGAAGACTTCTTTTATTGTGTGCGCTCTGTACCTTGGCAAGGATATAACGAGGACGAGTAGTAATCTGTTGAACAATAGCAACCAGAGCAGAGCTGACTTTAGAGTTGATTTCTAAACTTTCTTCAGGAGCTGCATGAGAGATTAAAAACTTATCAAAGACAAAAAAACAGGGAAATTTTATCTATTTATCACCCTTTTAAACGGTTTAACATGACTCCAACAACTGAATTAGGACAGTAGATGAGAAGCATATACAAATACATGTGCTGTGATTGGTGCATGGGAAGATCAAATGGTTTTCATAAATCTCAACCCTAGCAATGAGGCACCATTATATGTATTGCAGTTATGTTGATATGGATGATAAATTACTAATTCACAATGCTTTTTATTTATGTACTGAGCATTTCATTTCAACCTTCTGTTCTTAGCTAATTAATAAAAAACTGAGATATGTATTGCAAATTCCAGCCATAACCATACTTCAAGCTCATCTACTTGACAACTCCTTCGGATGACGATTGTAAGCAAGGGATAACCTTATTTAAACCTTATAATAATCAAGGTGTTTGCATTTGGATGTCAGAAAATCCTCTCAATGACTGGTGTAGAAAAATAGAAGTCCAATATAATGATTGGTCTTTCGACGGAAATAAGATCAAGTTATTAATTACTTGATGGCAAAACTCAGCTGACAGAAGATTGTACAGTGGTGTTTTGGCATTCGAGATGAACTGGAAACATATTGCTCATAATTCAAGCTCTTCCTAAGTCTGCTGAATTATTGTGAATAGCTTGGGTGTGACATGTAATCAATGAAGCAGATGTTCCTACAAGCAAACTAGCTTTTCAGCAGCAGAAATAGGCAAAACCTATTAACTTAATTCATTAAAAAGAATGAATAAGGTGAATAAGAAAGTTTAGAAGAAAGATTAGAGAAAAGAAGAATTGAATATATAGTAAGGACAGCATTCTCAAAGAAAATGAACGTAAATGAACTATTCCACTTGTGATTCTTCTGATGGAAAATAGGAGTGCCATCTGCATAAAATATCAACTACAGTTTGTGGATTTCCATAATTTCCAGTAGATGAAAGTGAATCACCCATTCCCAGTTGATCTCCAAAACAGAACCAGATTATTATGCAAAACCTGCTTAGTGAAAGGGCAAATAAGGAGAATTTTATCAATATCTTTGTGTTTCTGTACCAGTCACAAACAGCAGCATCTCTTTTCTTAATTTTTCAATAAAAAATGATTCAAGTGGATTATAATTTTGGAGACTCACCAGATGAAATATTTTTTTCTCTTGTCATCATTACACTTCTAGAAAAACTCTAAATGAAGAAGACAGTTGTTCCGAGAAGGCAATTTGTACAAAAGATTGACAACTCTCCACAGTACCCATATATGTATCATGCTCAGTACCATGTGTCTGTACAAGGCACACACCAGAATGAATCTATTTTTCTACATAAGGTCATATCATGTGATACTAAAGACATGCAAAGGCATGACAGAACATCATGCTGTGTCAGCCAGTGACTGACTTAACATGGCAATTGATGCTAAAATCTCACAAATCGACTGACCATAGCGGATATTGCATCCAATAAAATCAGCATAAGAATTTCTGGCAGATATCTTTTTTTTTTAACAAAGACAAAAACCATGAACTCCCAATCGTTTGGCTTCAGAATCATGCATCTATACCTGCCAGAACTTATTGGAAATATCATTAATCAAACCAAGGTTCACCGTGCTGCCTGAAACAGTACAATATGGCCTGCACGTACCGGTCCGACAGGGAATCAGCACACAGACTGTCCTGTACCAGACAACCTATTGTTGGGTATCCCGTATCGGTTGATATGGGGTATGTACTAGGCGGAACGATTGAATCTGATACCGATCAAGGGTTGAGATTACCCTATGTTGCCCGATACGTTTTCAAATTATTTTGAGGATGGTGCATGGATGGAGTATCAAATTATTTTGAGGGTGGTGCCTTAGGAGCCGCCTCAGACATGTATGGTTTACGATGATCAAATTATGACCATCACCATATTGATGTACTAATGACATATGGTGTATCAATATACTATGTTATGAGATTAATTTCAAGATTGGGTCCGACAAACATACCTTATTGATATACAAATATATAAGATTGAGGACCTCGATCCAGAGTCCATGGAGTCCCATCATTCTTTTTGGTGGTAGAACCAAGTATATCCATCGATCGATTCATTTGAATCTTAAAGCTTAACTCATAATTTAACAATTCAAATTATTTCTTTATAGGTAATTTCGAAGGGGGTTTTGGCTTTTTTTTGTGCCATCGACACGCACTGTCATGCCGACAGTTGGTGTGTCGGCTTGGACAGGTAAGTCAAAGCTTGGATCAAACCAAGAAACACCATATCTATCTTTTGAGGCAAAAGCAAATTAACTCTTTTTAGTTTCTACTTTCTAGTAAAGATTTTACCACTACTAATCCCAATTGGGTTTCCCTGTCTAGTCAATGCATGTTGTTTTTGCTGAAAATGAATCCATTTCCCCATCACTAAGACATATATCCCAGTAGTACCCAAGAAGTATCAATCATGTGCAGTGATGTGAACCAATTTTAATCATGTGAGAAGGGATAGTCAAAGGAAAAATCTAAAAAAATTATGTGACATCGGATGAGGACAGGTAATCAGCATGCATCTGAAATGACATGCAATGTAAAGAAACCTTACAGCAACAAAGTTCTTCTACCTTCCCAGCCAGTATATCCTATTATCAAGACCTTAAAGTTTGCATTTGTATGCAATAAATTGTAGCTGATCATTTTCTATTATCATTGATCTTTGTGCAAATGATTATCAAACTTATTATAAATTCACAAGTCACAAGCGTGCCACACTATATTTATATAATTGTTTTCTAGAGGCATATACTCTGATTTTTACGACTAAAAGGTAGAACATCAAATAAGGTGATTTCTCTAAAATAAACGAAATATAATGTATACATTCTCAAAGATAGAGCACTGCTATAAGAACAATGAGCTCATGGAAGAAGAAAGGAAAAACAGAGAGAGAAAGCGAAAGGATAATGCTGACATCTTCCAGTAATGAGTTGCCGGCTGGTCATCACAAGAGTGTCTTTGCCAGCTTTAAGAAAAGCACTTGCAACATTTGCTACATGATTGATCTCTTCATCTCTTTCTTGAATTGATTTCATGGAAATTTTATCAACTGAGACCTGCTCTAGAGAAAAGGCCCATTAACCCAAAGACAAACTAGATGATAGACAACCAGCACATGAAATAATTTGCAGCCTGCATTTATATTAGAGGGAAAAAGCAATTCATACAAGAAACCCAAGAAAACATATGAAACTCTTACACTATGATCAACGAACTTTTCTTGTTTCATTAGAAAAGGGAACTAACCTCGACACATTTTAGTTTTGGGCCAAATTGTGATATAAGTGCTTCGACCTGAGTATGTAGACACAACAACAAGAGATCAGAATTAAGTTAACTGAAATAAAATAATCAACAAAATAGAGAAACGGAAAAGTCAGACCTGCTTTGTCGTTTTAGGCACATATGAGCCCACAATGATGAGGCCACCACTTGTGTCTTTGGTTATGCCAAGATCACTTGGGCGGATGGGAGGTCTTGGCTCTATTCCAATTCGAGCAGACACAAAACTTGCAGCAGTTCGACATAAGAAACGTTTTCCTTTTATTTCAGCCTGCATAATACTTAAGATGTTAACGAAGAAGAAAAAAACAACTACATTTAAAAGATTTGGTAAATTAGCTTACTTGTATCATGCCTGCAGAAAAAACAGAAATGTCTCTTTCACTTGCAGCATTTACAATGCATATTGAACCCTATCAAGCATATCATGAATTTCTAAGAAATTAGATATAATCATATAAGAATTAATTTTATCGCAGTATGCATAAGACAAATTGCTTTAGTAATTTAAATGAATTGAAGTATGAAGACAATCAAGAAGTAAATAAATGCACTTAGAAAAGATGTTCCTAACCAAGAATTAGGATCTAGTATATCAAAAACAAATAATACAGTTTATGAGTCAGCATGTTAATATTCTTTATACCTTTTGCAGGTTACAAAGATGACAATCAAGAAGTAAATAAATGCACTTAGAAAAGATGTTCCTAACCAAGAATTAGGATCTAGTATATCAAAAACAAATAATACAGTTTATGAGTCAGCATGTTAATATTCTTTATACCTTTTGCAGGTTACAAAGATGCTCACAGATAGCAGCTGGCCCTCCTTTACGCAAGAGGTTAATAGAAACTGATGAAACATTGTTGGCTGGAATTCGTCCTTTTGTTTTCTCTTCAACCCACTATTATTTATATGAAGAATCAAATTTACCTCCTTCGTTCTATCAAAACTTTATGTTGATAAAATAATGTTGAAAAGTTCCTTTCTTTACCTCTCTAAGATTGGAAGATCTATAACCAAATGCAGCATCTTTAGCAAACTCAGTCTCTCCAGCAGGAACAAGCCTACATATGTGACCAAGATGAGGCTGAAGGAGAGTAGGATACAGTGATGATTTTTAGAATTTACAATTCCAGTTTGCAAATTCATGATATACCTATCGGCATCTGCAACATAATGGATATCATCAATAGTGTAACGTCCTCCTTGTAGAAAGAAAGGACAAATGATCCATGCATCCATCTCTCCTAGTACTGATACTACTGCATCAGCTTCCTGGAAAAATTCTCAGATTTAGACAATATATGAGAACTATTATCATATTGTACATGATTAGCCCAAAGTAAAAAATTTAAAAAATGAACAACAGAGCATAGTGTGTGCTAGTGTCAAAATTCATCCACATGGTAAATATTGTAGACTGCCTGTATAATGCTGTGCTGTTTACCATCATATCGCAGGTGTGCGACAATGGCACAACATGACATATGCCTTCTATGTTTTATCTCCACGAATGCAAAACACATACAAATACATACTTTAGAACTTTATCAGTGAAACAAACAAGAAGAATTGAAGCCTTACCTCAGGAAAGTGACCCCGAAGAGTTGAATCACCTCTTAGTACTATAGTGAAATCAATGCCCTTCACTGCTTGAGCTGCAGCTTCTACATTTCTACATATGTTTTTGGTCAACAAAATAGCCTGTGGAATGTCACAGGAAGGATATTACTCTCAGAAGAAAGATACCCTAAATTTCATATCAGTGATGCATGTATTACTTGATAACAAAGAGATTGATCAATAGAAGTATAGAACTATAGAAGTACTGAAAATGTTGCAAACTAGGTATATAGACCATAATGTTTTTGTCAAACAATACCTTCTCAGTGGTCAGAGATCGTGAATTAGTTAAAATGAAAAAACATGTAGGCCTTTTCCTGAACTGTTCAACAAGCATCTCAATGTTCCTACATTTCCAACATTCAACAAAAAGTAAGGCCAACAACAATTTGTGTAACAAAAATATAACCAATGTTTGTTTCTATCAATAACTCATTATCCTTGACGACAAATCATCAAAATCTGAAGAAGGAAATGAATCTGAGAATCATGAGATTAATTGTAACATGATAGCCTGGAAATCTTACCATTCTGTCAAGACTTCTATGTCATGGACAGTTTGAGTTCCAGTCGGATCATCATCTAAGACCACTAAAACTTTTGATTTACTTTGACATTCCATTGAACTAAGATATTCCAATGGATTCCCGGGCCATTCTGGTGAGAGAGACTTGAACATATCTACTTTACTGATAATAGGGTTTTTGTCTTCAATTCTAACACCAGTTAATGTTTCATATACCTGTCAAAGAACAAGGTTTCATCAGATCAAAAACATAACCTAGAAACTAAACTTTCCTTTCACTAGATGTAGACAGGAAAGAACACACTCATGCATTAAAAACATAATACTTAATACCAGTGAGTATTTCAGCATATTGCAGCATGGAATTCAGACAAATTTCTGAATATCAGTGAGTTGAGGCCTGAACAAGCTATACTTGCACAAATGAAAAATAGATCTATTTGGTTGCAGATTTTTTTATTAAAGTGGAGAAGTTCAGCTGCAGGCTTATTTCAACAAGGAGATGGAACAAATTTAAGGGAAGTAGAATACACAACAGAAATATAAAAGAAGAAAGAAAAGAGAAGAAAATGTAACTACATAATGGGCTGATCCTTTATCCACAAAACCATCAAAATCTGCAATTTGGAAGAGGCTGAAAAATGCTTGGAATCCTTTGAAACAAGGATGGGTGTGCTAGGAATGATCATTTTAGTTGTTAGAGGCACCCATGAAAAACTATGTTATTGCTTTCCTTTCAGATGGCCCAAAAAGTTGCAGTGTGAGTTCATCTCTCAATCTTCTCTATCTGAAGGTCAAACAACTTTTTCCACCATATCTGAGGGGATGGTAGGTTTAGTCCACAGTATGACAACCCAATATCTCAATCAGCCTTCAGCCCCATTGAATTGGAGAACGAATTTTTCCATGGTCAACTCCACAAACAATATTTAAAAACAATTAGAGTTTGAGTAGCACCACTCATAAATCACATGGAAGTTATTTTTTCCATTGATGGTAATTAACTGCTCTTTGATTGTCCTGCTAAAGCTTTCATGTATCTAGTAAAGTTAAGAAACTAAACATAAAAAAGAAAAGAAAATAAGATGGAACTTAGACCACCAAAAAATTATACCTTGACAACAGCAGCATCATCACATCGACCCCAACCAGATGATGAACCTGCAACAAGAGATAGCTTATAGAATCAAAGTTGAATGGTCAAATAATGAGGGGCATGGATAGTGCTGTACGGCCACCAATCTCTTAGATCAAAAGGAAATGAACAGTATAATGCCAGATAACTTTGATAAATTGGAATGTTGAACATCTAAAATCTAAGCGGACCAAACAATATTATTGTGTTATTAACAGTATAAATCAGTAATGGTTGTCTTTATGAAAAGGTATTTTTGGACTTTCAGGTTTGGAACTGACCTGAGCACCCGTGACAGACACGTCCAGGTTCCCCAACTACCCAAGTAAAAAGGGGACTCCCAAAGTATTATTTGATAAGGACTTTTGACAAAGGACGTAGTCATATCATTATAAATAGGTGGGAGGTGAGGTTCCTCCTCTCAAAACAAATTAGTTATTCTTTCCTCACTTTTCCCGTCTCTTCCAACCATTAGTGCCACCTTAGAAGGGGCTGCGAAAGAGAGATCCTTCCTTATCTTCATCGTGAGGGTCCATGATCATACAGGAGACTGCCATGCAAGGTTCGCAATATCGTACCGTACCGGTGTTTCGACTTGGGCTCGGTACCGGTATGGTACGGTATACCGAGCGGTACACCCAGGTGTACCGAGTACAGTGCTACAGTGCACTCAGATAGGTAACAGGCAGTCCACGTACCAGCAACCTGTTGGACCAGTACGTACCGCCCATACCGGGCGGTACAGTTCGGTACTGCAGATCATGCTGCCATGTGGAGTCATCCTATCAGCGATCAGAGAGGCAAGCACATAATATCATTCACCAGCTACTAGAAATTTTGATACCAAGTCTGCAAATGCAAAAGGTATGAAAATCTGGATTTCTGCAATTTCATTCCTAGTTTTGTGGTTTGGGGAAACATCTATATAGGATAAACACAGATATCATGTAAACTGCTTTAATATATCCAAAGAAAACATACTAATATACTGGTAAAGTGAGGTGACTAAAATCCAAATAGTGTTTCTGATGCTGTACAAGGATAGTTACTAGGATAAATGACAACATTTAAAATATAATATATTCAAGTTTCAAGTCACCAAGTTATTGAGCATTATGTTCCAAACAGTCCAATTCAAAACTAAGTTCTAAGTTCCAAATTTCCAAGGCACCATGAGTGAATGATGTTATGTGGCATCTAGTATGTACTTTGTTTCTTACTAAATAAAGTCAATTAATTGCCTTGTTTGCAATTCAGATATTCAACATGTAGAAACCTGTAAGAGGAGGGGGGAGAGGTGCTTCTGAGGCAAAATTTGAATTAACCCATATCAACCTATGAATTACAATAGAGCTCTTAGTTAAGACCAAAAATAGGGTATCATTTTCATATGCCAAGTTTTCTTATCCTCTTCTCTCCTTGTTCCACATCATTTGACATTAGAACCTTATTATTCTCTTGGACAACTTTCCTCTTCTTATGACAAGTAGAAGAGGTAAAGGGAAATGCTGTGAAAGAATGACTAGATATAAGAAGATAAAAGGTTGAAGGAATTGAATCTCTATGAAATAGGCTGAAGATTATACCATGTTCCTTGAACATCAAGGAACTCCTCGCCCTAGAAGTTCTAAGTTATAATTATGCATGTGACAAATCCAAAGATGTGAACCTCTTAGCATTTAGATGAGTTATGGAAGTGTATGCTATGGAGAAGTTTCTCCATGCAAATGACAATATCAAGACTGAATTGTCAGAGTTACAATACTGATCTCAACCTGAAGAGTTCCCTGATTAGCTTAATGTCACCGAGAAGTATTTTTAGTATAACGGGATACCTAAATATTGAAAAGACATCCAATTACTACAAGAAAATGGATCCTTACATCTCCTGTTAAATCCTAGTGCTGAAATATGAACTTGTTTGCACAAAGTAGATTTGATGAGGATAGTACGACAAATCTCACTAAAAGGAAGCGAAGGTGCACAATAAAAAGCAAAGAAAAACACATCCAAGTGGGATGTTGAGGAAAATGAACTTAACCTGATAGAAAAAGTTGGTGGGCCACACTTGATAAATAAAGTGGGATCTTAAGACTGGAGCTTTCATTCAATACAATTCCCTACAAATATCAATCAAGAACAGGAAAGAAAGAATCAGATGTATCTGTAAAACCATATTCAATTTTAAATCAACAAATCAGACATTTCTGTAAAACCATAGTAAACTTTACATCCACAAATAGAAGTTCACAAAAGAATAAGTAAAAAATAGAAACGAATTCATACGAGATCTTTCACAAAGATATCAACTGCAGAGTACGGTGTATAGTCATTTTCTAACATGTGAGGGACGCGATTCCCAAACATCCTGAAAGGAATCAATGATGCATGATTTTAGTTACTACGAGATACAAGGATAATAATCTAATAAAAGATAAAAACTCAAAATCAGTTTAAAGGACGATCCAATTATATACCAACAAAATAAATAAAACTATGTGATTTTATTTTGAAATAATTATGAACAACATATATTCATCAAGTACTGACAATAATTTATTTTATAAATTTCAAAAAATCCCAAAATTAGACATCCTAGTCAGTAAAACCATCATCATCCTCAATAATTAAATAATATGACAATGGTAAAACTCCAATATAGGGGCAAAAGCATCATAAGAAATTTTAGCACTGGTGGCATGAAATGTGACATTCCATTTTCTCACAATGGGCTGACACTTAGTGCAGCTGAAATTTTAATACTTGATCAGTAGCATTTTTATCACCTAACCAAAGCCCCATCCCAATAAAAAATGTTGCCAATGTAAGAGGAGAAGAACCAATTTGATGATCAAAATATAGTAGTGAAAATGTAGATGTTGGCACAGCATATCAATGGTGAGAACAGGAAATTGAAATGGAGCTGTTTCATCATTATCAAGCAAGAAAGAGATAGCTCTCCAACAAGGATTGTGCAATAAGACTACTATGTGAGGAAGAAAAATAGAAATTAGATTTAGTTTCGGAGTGACATGATCCCAAATAATTTAGATCCATACCAGCCAATTTTGAAAAATGCCAGCAAAAAAGTATCTTTGATTATTTATAATATGAAATTTCCTGAGAAAGTTAAGCAGAAACAAAGAGTTATGTTGACCTTTCCTTACCATATGTGATTGGAAGCAGAACCCAATCGACCCATTTTATTTCACTTATGCAGAAAAGTAATGTACTCAATTCAATGAAAACTTCTAAATAAGTGGAAAGAAAAAATGCAAGAACAAACCATGAATAACCTCCTGCATGCATTATAATTTCAAATAGTTCTCTGGTTTTTAATCCCAGCCGAGCTCCAAATGCCATTGCTTCAGCTGATGCAGCTATATGAACTCCAGCAAGCAACTGATTAACCATTTTAACAGAACTGGATAGAAAAGCAAAGGTTAATAAGATTATTATCATGATTCAAGATAATAATCTGTTCTTTTTTAGGCTACAAATATTATGCTGTCAGCATGACAGAATCGAGAAGACAGAAAAATAAGCTATTCACATTCCCTAGATAACTTTTGATAGAACAGAATCCCTTCTCAATTTTAAAATTTTAATATAAAAGAACTTATTTCTCAAGTTTAATATAGTAGAACTCTTTTCTCGAGGAATAATTATAAATAAATGAGATAAATGTTGAATTATTGAGCTAACTTTTCCTATGCATTTCAAATTAGAATGCGATTACCTTGCCGCTCCACATCCACCTTGGATGACATAGAGCTTCTCGCTTAGTGCTGTAATACATACATGTTAAGTATCTGCATCCTTCCAACTATTTCAAAACAGAAAAAGAATGATTCTTTTTCTAACACTGACCAAGTCAAAGAATTATTACCTGAAAGAACATTACCAGCGCTTGAAAGAGCATCATCAGTGCCAGAAGCCATAATCTAAGTATTTAAGAAGAGAAAACCAACAGATAAGAAAAACTTGCACTTGGATTTCCTGATATGCATCATTTGAAGGAAATTTAGTTAACATAAAGGCCTCAAGAAGACAAGAAATAAATTTTACCGTGAGTGTTCCTTCAGCTGCCCTTTTAACACCACCTGATACTGGTGCATCCACCAAATTGAAACCCTTGTTTTCATCTATGAGAAAAATGTAGCCTTTTAATGGAAGCACAAAGTATTATGGATTGAAGGCTACAATACAATAACCAGGGTTTTTAATACTATTAGGAATTTAGGATGTCGACTAACATATTCATTTAGATTATCAAGTTCTTACTGGTGTAAGGCTAAAAAATTGGGAGACTCGACTACTGTTGGTTAAGGCTCAAAATATCTCTAAACTCTAAAAAGGCATCATGGAAGCACCTAAATATGCGATGGACCTGAATTATTTTCCATGTGAAGTGGCACAATCAATAAAGCCTTAAACCAGGCATGGTATACAAACACAACATACTACAAAGATGCTGACATGATAAATCTTATGAACCTAACACAAAATGGCAATTAATACATATAATTCTCTGTGCACTGCAATAATTTTATCCTTCATAGCTCATACAATGTTGATGAGTTATGCTCATCACATATCAAATTAATAACAAGCAGTAACAACCATTCATATTGGATGAGTAGGGATTCAAACACAAAGATTCCTTAATGGATCAATGTATGTTGTCTCTTTCAATGCATTTCTTAATCATTTTCTAGGCTTGCTCCAGACCTAATTTTTCCACTATGACTATGCTACAACATTATGTGTATGGCTTATGGAGCCATATTGGGATATTACTGACCCTTGGATGCTCCTCAGTTAATTTTCATTTCCGTCCTACTTTATAAAAGTCTTCTCAAGGTTTCCACCCAAAATGGTACAATATGAGCAGTATTTATCGGTCCAATAACTTACAAACGGTATTTTATTAGGCCTATAACTTTCTGGTATGAGCACTAGGTAAAGTGGATGGTATGCCTGGTTTAGGATCGTACAGGGCTGCTCTATACCAATGTTTCTTTTTGTTTTTTCAATGTTTTTTAATATTCCAAAACTCAATATTTGTTGGCTATCGAGTGTTGGTACACGGATAAGAATTAATATCATATCGGTCCGAGCCTCGATCAGTAAAGTATCAATCAATGACATTGTGAACCTTGCATCTTCTATTGAGGGGATTTAACAAACTTTAGTGAAAAATTTAAGAAAGATAACTACTTTTCTATTCCTTCGTTCTATCTTAAAGTTGTCTGGGGACAATATCTTCAAGAATCTGAAATGGTCAATATAATTTTTGGAGTTTAAACAAAATTATTTGACAATCTATTTGCCCTCTAACAGTTGAGTATTTCTATGCCTTGCTACCAAGGATGGAGTACACTTTCTGACTTTCTATTTAAAATGAATTGAAAATGTCCATATATTCTCCAACTAGCTGATGTCTAGAAGCTTCTCTTCTGAGTTCTTAGTTCTATAGGTCTCCCATTCACCAACATCTATTGAAGTATAGAGGAACAGGATGGCTATGAAATTTGTTGTGCTACAAATTTTTGGGAGAGCTAGTAGTTATGTAATGATATGGGTTGAAACAGAGAGTCAAGCTAGAAATATTATAGGTTAGGCCCTCAAAGAGAGACATGCCAACCCATGCTGGCCAATGAACCACTTAAACTTTTGATTCTTTTCTAATTTTAATTTTTAATGTTTGCAACAGTTTTTATTTATTATAAATTTATGTATGTGAGTACATATAAAAATTATAACATAAGAAAAACAAATTATATATAAATAAATAAATAATAATTTTAAAAGGATGTTAGGGGTAGATGCAAAAGTATCAGCACAAGTGAGAAGATGGTGCAGTCTGAAATATCCCTAATTTTACCACATTTCATTAGTCATTGTCTCTACATACCAAGTGTCAAGCTGTTAGGACCAGATGGAGAATATTGCCAACACGTGATTCACATTCAACAACTTTTTCATTATATATCAAGTCATCAACAAATATCGAAGTTTGCTGAAGGCAAACAAACTAACAAAGTGTCAATATTGTTAACACGTGATTCACGTTCAACAACTTGTTTGTCTCCTACATACCATGTGTCAAGCTGTTAGGATCACATGGAGAATATTGTCAACCCATGATTCACATTCAACAACTTTTTCATTGTATATCAAGTCATCAACAAATATCAAAGTTTGCTGAAAGCAAACAAAGTGTCAATATAAAAGAACTTACTCAATTATAGAGAAAAATAGGGGAAAACAAAGTCGGGAATTGATTGATTATATCATGTTCAATATTCGATTGAATATGTATATAAGTATATCCACGGTCCAATGAGATTTTGATGCTATATCATAAAGTCATTTTCTCTTCAGAAACACATATTTCAACCCAATGTCAAGGACTTGTGACAAATAGACAACAGAGTAGAGAAAAAATAGACCTAAAGAAGAGAAATTGGATTTGTATCGTGAAGATTGGAAAGATGGAAGTATTCATAGTTGTATTACAAAATATCCTCCAAGCTATGAGTAACTATATTAACTTTTGGAACAAAATACTTAAATACACCTCCAGAATAGTGTTTGGTCGGGAAGGGCATTTGGGCCATTTAACAAGCCAAAATAACAAATCAATCAGAAGGATAAAAATATACACTGAAGAAAAGTCACAGTTTTCAGAAGTTTAACTTGAAACTGAAACAATTTCTACTTTCAGAAGATTTACAAACTGTAAGTTGTAACTAAAAGTCCATCAGTTTGAGCCACAAACTACATTGATTAGATTATAAAAAGTGCATAAATAGACATATCTTCATTCTTTTTCTTATTTCTGTCACAATTTAATAAGACATCTCTAATAAGGCCCACCTTTTAAGCGTTGTTCAAGACCAATCAGGAACCCAGGGGAGACCGTCGAAGAAACAATAATGGTTGCTCCAGAAGGAAGTGCTGAAAATAAAACATAATTAATAATCTCCAAAAGCTCCATTCACATGTGAAATAAATGATCTTTGTTCTAGTATAAGTTATACTTCTTTGCCAACAGGAATTACCTGAAAGAGAACCGTCATTTCCATACAATACATTTTCAGCTTGTGATTCATTAGCAACCATGATTATAAGCACTTCTACATCTGAGACATACAAGGTAATCAAATAAATGAAGCTTTCTAGTACTATAATTGTACTATCCAAAAAAAGACAAGGAACATGCCACCTTATATGACAACAAACAAATTACTTATGAGTTATGTGGATATAAATGATTCAATGGGAACAAAGACTTCCAGAAATATTTAGAACATTCAATTTCTGACCAGAAGAATTGTTTTCAGTTTTCTCAGTAAAGACACCTATTGCACCAGTTATGCCAAGTTATCAACTTATAAAATTCTAAAACAAACAATTTACTCTATGAGTTTTATCTCTTACATTGATTAGATTATCACTTCAGTTAAAATATTCCAAGACTATATGAATAATGCAAACCTCCTGTCATGCTCTATAAATGTGTTTTATTAACCACCTTTCTTTGCATTTTAACAAAGCAGAGAAAGTTGAGATACTATTAACTCCAAGTCGAATGAACTATTATGAATTATCAACTAAAATTTATTGTAACCTGTTTTCTAATCCCAATGAGCATATCTTATGAAACTAGTTAAATTAGAAAATTTGGCCAAGATGTCTCTAAATGCAAAAAACTTGCATGAAGATAGTATTATATTTCTCATGTATGTAGGAGTGAAAGAAAATATTCTCTTGGTAATGATTTAAGACCAAATCATACATTTTGGCCAAAATATCTCATTCAGGGAACAAGAATTTTGTATTTGCTTACCCAAAAGGCTATTTTGTTAAGATGGATGAATGATTTGCAGATCTGGTATGTATATGGTGATTACTACATCCAGAGAAATGAAGGAACACTTAAGGAAAACAAGCTAGAATACATTGATTTAGAAAGGTTTGTGTTCTATTGTTCCTTGCAAAGCACAACCACCGGGAAAGAGCTATGCAACTTGATTTGAGAATACGACTTAGTTCTCAAATGAAGGTAGCATGCTATATTTCTCCCATAAAGAAGCTAGAAGACAGGTTTATTTAATTTAAAATTTTAAATTACCAGCTGGATTGCGTAAACACCAATTCTACTTCTCAGATTTTACGTCTCTAAAGTCTAAACCAAAAAGCGAAGACTATGACAGGCCTTATAGTTAGACTTATGTTGGCTATAGATCCCTTCCTTTTTTGCTCAAAACTGGTGCATGGATCATGGTTTGATGTTTTGACTTTTGAGCATAGGGCCCATCATCATATCCCAGCATACTTGAGACACGAAGATGCTAGCATGCACCAGCACCACGTATCTTTTTTTAAGATTTGAATGTACATAGCAAGGTATACAGTTTCGAATAATACCGCCTGGTACAGGCGAAATATACTGATCCGACAGCGTACCGGTACGCGGACAGCCCGCTACCGGGTGGAACGCTTAAAAGCGCCCCGTATCGAACGATACGGAGTTATATCAAATTTCGATCGTTACCGCCTGACATAGCTCGGTAACGATCGATTTCGACCATTACAGCTTGGTAACAGTGTTTCAACAGTCAAATTGACTGTTGGAGCCCTTTCTCATAGGTTTTTAAACTCTCCTTCTCCCCTATTTCACTTCATTTCATTCTCATACTCTCTTAAACTATCTCAAACTTTTTTTTTCTCACATTTATGCTCTTCTAAACTCTACATAACAACGATTTGTGAATTGAATTGAGGCTAATTTAGAAAGATTAAGAGGAAGAACTTTTTAATCAAGAGGTATGTATTCTCTTTCTTTAATTTGAGAGTAATTAAGATCTTTAATAGTATGATTAGAAAATCCCTCTCGATCACAACGTGGTAGGAGTCAAATAACATCGAGTCAAATTACTCGAGGAACTACAGACACCCAACAGTCACAGTCGTCCGCCCAATCCGCAAAAGCAAAGGGGAAGGCAGTAGCATCAATCGCATTGTTGGAAAGAATCGAGTCGGGCGACGAGACACCTTCACAATCACATTCAACAACTCGCTCGGTCCAAACACATGACAGTGACACGGACAGCAATGCCTCGACGGATGATGGCAGCGATGTTGGGCAGTCATTAGTCTCGTCTAAACAACTTGAGGGTGGTGTATAGACCAAGGAGCAATATTTTACACATGTCACCCAAGATTCAGATCATGAAACTCGACAAGGTACTGGTCAAGTTTATGAAGGAAGGGGAAGATAGTGGATGAATTTGAGCAGATGCGACAGAGCCTACATGATGGAGACACAGAAAGAAGCTCATCGTATTCACAGCCATCGTATTATGGAGAATCATACGGGCAACAACAGTACGGTGATAGTTGATCATCCTTCTCTGAGCAACAGTATGATACAGAGCAGCAGATCAGTAGTGAAAGTAGAAGCTCTGACATTCACTAATATATGCCTCAGGAGCTCAGTAGCATATTGGTACATGGTATCGTACTATACCGAGCTATGCTCGAAACATCGGTACGGTACGATATTTCAATCATTGGTACACGATATTTTGGAAACACATGCCATATCCATGTCGCCAACCCGACACGCCATCGGATCGATTTGTATTGCATGGTATGGACCCATCTAACTGAAAAATAGAACATGGCATGAATAGTATAAACGTTGAAGAAGTTTCACCAAACTAAGCCTCGGTTCATAAAAGTAATCAATGTTCACAAAACCACACAAATATCGTTTTGGCTGACCAAATGAATTCTGGTAACTCGTAGCTCCAATTCCAAAAGAGTATAAGGTAAAAAATAGATTAGCAAATTTGCAAGATCCAGTGGGTTGTGTCAAAAATTAAATGTTGGCGTTGAACTACGGCAAAGCAACTTGAAAAACAACACTTAAGATGTAAGAATTCTTTTTGGTGAGAGAATCCTTGCAATTAAACAACTAAACATAATTGATATTATTGGAGTTGAACAACTAAACAATTAAATATTGGAGTTGAACTACAGCATAGCAACTTGAAACACAACATTTAATATGTAAGATTTTTTCTTTTCTTTTTTTTGGTGAGAGAATCCTTTGCAATTGAACAACTAAACATAATTGATATTATTGGAAATTATAGGCTCAAAAAAGTCTAGGAAATTGATTCTCTCAAAGACAGCTGAACATAGAAAAATAAGACAACAATGTAATAAAAGGCATCTAAGATCTAGGTAATCTATACATTCCAATATTGGATTTACATATGATGCAGATATCAAAAATACCCTTTGATACTTCCAATGGAGAATCACCGGTGGTGCCACCTAATTCTGCAAACCGGGATAATGTTGGCTTGTATACCTAATTTACAAACAGAAAATTAAAACCAATTATTAGAAAGATCTATGAGGATAGCTTATACAAATGATGAAAACTTATTGAATTGCAAGAACATTCATGGATTTACGTCCGGCAGCTGATCTGCATTGTCCACACAGAGAGACAGTAAAATGAATCACTTTAAATGAGCATAACCAACGATGTATAAGCTAGCAGATAGTACAATGTGAACCTTTTGCATGTCTTCTTTTATTTACAAAAGTAATAGTAACTATATCATGAGTATAGCACAAAACATTCAGAAAACTCACAAAAAAGAACAGCCAATTGTCTATTTGTGGTACATTCATATCATGATCGATTTTCAACAGTCCGAAACACCAATCTAGCTATGCGAATAAGAACTTTGGTGTTGCCAAAAAAAATCTAAAATTTGCTAATTACAGTAGATCCAAGTATCTAACTGACACAGACAACTTCATCACATTACCTTCATCCAGAAAAACACAAAGGATAAGACAATACACAATATGAAAGTTTCCCTCCCACTTCTAGAGAGACATCTCATTATATGGAACAAATACAATTTACCAGGAAATATAATTAAAACGATGTACTCTGATTCAGAAACAACCAATTCAGATGTACATACTTGAAGTTCTAGCAGCATGAAAAATTTGCTCAAAACATAGGAATAAACTAATTATTAATAAAATGTTAAATGTTCAAAATCAATAGAATCCTTACATCATAGGCAATAACATGAAAGTTTGATCTTAACAAATGGGCCGCCATACCAAATCCCATTGCTCCAAGGCCTATAAAACCAATTTTATTCACTGCCTTTGATGTTGGAACAAGTTCATCAGCGAGTTGCCCTGGGATATAGGACTTCTTGTTAGCTGCATCCTGGATATCTACTCCATATATTTGTTCCCATGTCTGAGCAAGAATAGAATTTGAGCTTTATAGAATCAGATGAACAATAAGTTATGAGCATCACATGCAAAAAACCCTTGAGCTAAACTTAAACAGTTTATCGATTGAACACAAAGAATAGAATGACCTTCAATGGTGCAGCAGAAGCATCATCTCCATTTTTACATGAAGAGCCTATATATAATTCATGGCAAAGAAAGCAAGAGTCAGTGTACATGAGGCACTGAGAAAATACTGTTACTTCCTTTAATACCATGTATTAAGTGTTGATGCGCCACAGATAGTAATGGAAGAGGAAAGGTAACGGATTTCGCCATGCCCATCACAAGACCCTATATTTATTTCAAAGAATAAGAACAAATTAACCCAAACCATACAGGTCACTGTCTATCATGGTAAACATGAAGATAGCAGACAAAAAATGAAAACACCAATATCAAAACTTCCATTTTAGAGGTTTTACAATCATTAGACAATATATTACAGAGTTCAAACCTCATAAAGCATCTTAATGTTATTTTTGAATCTTCTATCCCAACAACAAAAGATTGATATGGAGTTCAAATCAAATGAAATATGAATATGCAAAAAAAAAAAATCAAGAATAAGGTAAGCTGTATCCCTAGCATTAGGCTATAAATGATCATTACCCTAATAATTAACAAGAATTCTTCTATCTGCAGATACAGTTACTTTACAATATTTTGCAAAAAAGAACCCTAAAAAATAAATAAAATTACATAATTCAAATTCCTTCCAATAAAAAACGACATTGTATTAAAAAAATGGAAGTTAGTTCCATACGGCAATCACTTTTGGGTTTGAGAAACAAATAGTATTCTTAGTTTCTTACAACATGATTTGGCATGACAATGTCTCGAAACTTGAAATTATAATTATTTTGTAATCCATTGCTGCCATATTATTTTATTAATGCACTACATCAAAAGTCATAAGTCTCATTCTTACGACAACCTCCCAAATAAAACTATGTCTAAAGTGTGAAATTTAATTCATCTTCAACTTTAGTGAGTTTAAATCCATATTTATAATCAGAATATCCAAGCTACATCATTCTCTTCAATTGAGATAAAGTATGATATACACACTTATTTTTACTGCTTGGCTTTTTCCTCTTTCACAAGTAGTCACTGTGAACGCACACAGATTCTTTAGCAGTAAACCCAAGGTTGTTATATCATATATGTAAATGCAAAGCACAAATCACTCAGAAACATCATGGAGTAATTCAAAAACATCCCAGATAGGTAGTAGCCTCATGCCCTGAATTTGCCCATTTTATCAAGCTATGTTAGAATTAGCATGCTTGATACTTCAAAATCATAGCCACAAGCCAGCAAGGCCACAGCTTTATTATTTGTCAAATGGAAAATGGAAAATTTGCATCACTACCATTCGACTGCAACAACCATGTTAACTAGCATGGTTTGAACAGCCATGCTAAACAGCATTACTTAGTGTCATGGCATGTTCCTTGCAATAATTTACACAAGCACATCGATACCTTTAGTTAGTCAGATATCAACTAGACAAATAAAAAACTATACAAGCCAGATAAGGGCCTCGCAATCATAAATTCATAGGAATACATAATAATTCCAAGAAGCAAAAGTTTATGCCTATATTATCGCTTATGCACACAAATAACTATGATTTCATTACACATTTGAGTGTTATCTATTCAGCAGTACAGATTTTGCAACCCATGCATATGATATCTTAATTTTTTAGAAAAATTCCAAATAACTAGTGAGAGTTAAAATAAAATATGATGCAAAAAGAGACAGTAAACAGGTTGAGATCCTCACAGTATCTTTCACCAAATTATTCAAATAATATGTGAGTAATTGGTCAGCACTCAACAATTTGGGGATTATATCTACAAAGATCCTGCAAACACAAAATCCACTAGTGAAATTACTGCAGATTGGCATAGATGAAATGTAAAATACTAAAATTATTATAGTATTATATTACAAGTTGCTCGGCCATGACAATTTATAAATCTTAGTCTCAATGCAGTATAGTGAAAAAACATTATTGTAGTATAAGCCTAAAACATTATTATTTAAGCTAAAACCATATTAGTGATAAGAGACACCTAATTAGTGCTTTGTAATTTGTAGTTAGTAACCCTACTTATCAAAAGTTATTGTTACATAAGAATATATAGATGATATCTTAAATTCTGCATCAAATGCTTCATTTCCAACTGTGTATATATTTAAAAAAAAAACACACACTCTAAAATCTCTTTTTCCCTAGGCATACTATTTTAGGCATGTCCAACTCCAGTAAATACTATAATATTTATGTGTGGTTTCAAAATTATAATTTAGAGATACTATAATATTTATAACAGTAAATTACAAAAAGAATATTGTATTTCATATCGAGAAAATGCATTTCGATTATGCTTTTATGTACACTGTTTAAAACAACAACAAGCTGTAAAGTCACAACCTATTTGGGGTCAGCAATATGGATCTTAACCCGCCATTGACATTCCTTTTATCATTTAAGAACATGGTTACGAACTATATGTAAGAATGAATTTTATTGTTTTCATATATATAAGCATATAGTAATTAGTTTAATAAATTTGAGATGGTTGTTCCCAACTGAAATGGACTTCAATTTTTAGTTATTTTTCTCATTTTTTTCAGCTCTTTAATATAAATATATCACAATAGAGAAAGAACCAAATGAAATCAAATGTATCACTTTGGTTCTAGTTGTCAATTGGATTGATTCCTTTAGAGAATACACATCCCTAATTAGATCAAGCCGATCTGAAACTAATTTTTCAAAAAAAAAAAGGAAAATACAGATTTTCATCAGTGTACCAAGAAAAAAAATTAATTATATATCATATGCGGCCTCTTCAATAGCCTACAAGTGTAATGGTAGGCAACCACAAAAGTAGTGTTTCAACTGAAGCTCCCTTTCCATGTACCATCTTTCCTAAATGGCATGAACCAAGAGGTAGTCCAATATATAGAGTGCAAGATATCCTTTGTAGTACATTGAAGCAGCATTTAAATAGTTCAGGAAAGGAGTAAGAAACAAAAAATTACAAGAAAATGGCAGAAGATAAAGGAAAACTTGAGAACTAAATTAGTCTTAATCAAGCTTCAACTTACCAGTTTGAGCCAGTGTGTCGGCCGCTGGCCGACATGGCACATGCCGCCCCGTGCTGGTGTGTTGAGTGCCAGCACGATGGTGCTTACCGACAGCCAGAAAAAAAATTAAAAAAAAACCATCCGAAATTACCTTAAAAATAGAAAAAAAAACCTTAGATTAGGGTTAAGTTGGAACTAAATATAAATATAGTATAATTTCATCAAAAATATTTTAAATTAGGAAGGAATAGTGGCATATATTTTTTTTAGCTCTTAGGAGCAGTTTTGTAGCACATTCTGGCTTTGAGGAGTAGCTTTGTGGCTCACTTCTTGTTCTCTTTCATTGGTGTGAAGAGGACAACATCTCTAGCAAAAGAAAGATCCCCTCGGTCAGAACGTGGCCGCCAAAGCTGAACAACATCGAGTCAAACTACTCGAGGAACCATAGACACCCAACAATCACAAAATTGGGTGTGGAACTTTGAGAGATATGTGCCACTATTCCTTCCTCATTGTGGCGACTCCTCATTGTCGCAAGCCCAAATGTGAGTGAGAAAGAGTTTGAGAAAGTATAAGAGTTTGAAAGAGTGAAAGAGGGGGAGGAAAGGTTTAAAAATCCTTTCTTTTGGTTCAAACGATCGGATAGACCACTTAAAACAAGGCAATCTTAGCCCTTATTCGGTATCGATTGAAATCCAACCATTACTACCCGATGCAGGTTAGTAACAATCAGATTTCGATCATTCTGCCTAGTACATACCCCATATCGAGTGATATAGGTACCCAACAATAGACCACTCGGTATAAGGTGGTCTGTGTGTCGATTCCCTGTCGGAATAATACGTATTGCCCGTACTACACCATTTCGGGTAGCATGGCGAACCTTGGTCTTAATTATGTCAACGAATATGCTTAAGCTACCAATAATAGTCCCAACTATGGTTTTTAATTGGGCTTTCGGACCTGTACAGTCCGAGCTAGCTTGGACCAAGGTTTTTAATTTCGAATGATACCGCTTGTACCGGGCGGTACTGTCGATCAGGGTTGTTTTCACCTCGGGCGGTACCGTCGATTGGGATTGTTTCCACCTCGGGCAGTGACCGAGGGAGAAGAAAGAAGAGGAGAAGAGTGGTATTAACCAAGGGAAGAAAGAAAAGGGAGAAGAAGAGAACCTGGAGTCGACGCTGTTCTCCTTCCTCATCTGTCGACGACTTCTCCTCATCCGTGGGGGAGAAGAATCCTCAGGATCGCAAGGAGAAGAGAGGCGATGTCAACGAAAACAATCATATATATATATAAAGGTGATTGGGGCTGTTTCCGCCCCAGGCAGTGACCAAGGGAGAAGAAAGAAGAGGAGAAGAGTGGTATTAACCAAGGGAAGAAAGTAAAGGGAGAAGAAGAGGAGAACCTGGAGTTAGCGCCGCTCTCCCTCTTCTCATCTGTCAACGACTTCTCCTCATCCGTGCGGGGAGAAAAGAGGTGATGTTGGCAAAAACGGTTATATATATGTATATATATATATATATACCGAGCGGTATACCGAAATATACCGCTCGATATACAGTATCGTACCGAGTGAATCTCGAAACTCCGGTACAGCATGAAATTTCAATCCTTGGCTTGGACCATGTTTGCTAATACATAATGAATTTCAGAAAAAGGAAGAAAAAAACTAAAACATAAAAACAAGTTGCTACTCGATACAAGACCTGTACTTAGTAAAGTCCCTATATAAGGCCTAATGGGTAGTACAAACTTTGTAGTAAGTCATACATGCCTTATACCAAGCAAACCACCTGGTTTACCTTGATTCATATGTCGATAGGCTATCGAACCAAGTATTTGGGCCACTACAATCTCCTTTTTCAAATGCTTAGTGTCCTCGTCAAACTAGTCTAAAATTATTCCCTAGTTGGTGACACGTGTAACTGATAGCACCACAATGGTGGCTCCACACTATGACAAGCCAGTTGCATGGTTCACAAGTAGTCATTCTTACTAGGTGCACCAATCAACTTTTTAGGTAGGATAGATCCCCAACCAATTGTTACCTAATATCCAAATAACCTGATTGAAGAGGCTCTTAATCATGTATCACCCAAAATGGTTTAGGACAAGCTTTTAGAAATTGACCCATCTAGTTTTATACACCAAACAAATTTGTCATCTAGTCATGACATGGAACTACTTAAATTAACACCAAGAAATATTGTTTTCAATGACTCAAATGTCATATGATGATGAACTATAGCACCTAGCACAAAATGATCCCCTTTAAAGGCAAATACCCCTTGCAGATTAGATCGACTGACATAATACCCTTTAAACTAGGATTCTTAGATCTTCTAGGACCTGTAAGACTTTATCAAAAAATAATTGATTGCTTACAACAAACTTAATTGACCTCCAAAACTACACAGATTTCACTGATAAGCCATAAAATTTGGGATAAGCCACCAATTTTTTACATGTTAGCATAGCACATGCAATGCCCTATGCCTTCTCTGCATAACACAAGCCAGTCAGCATCCATGGTTTAGGTTAAATATTAGGTTACTAATATGTCATCATGGAAACAGACAGAACATACCAAGAAAAACTCAGTCATACTTTGTGTATGTTCATCATTTTAGCATATCTGCCTATCAGGTAATTGTTCTCTTAAATTCAACAAGCAGTAACTTCCATAGCAACAAAATTAACAACACTATTAAGCAGAAACAGTACAGTACTAAATAGGATAGTTGATCACACGTGTCCGATTAAGGTGTTTAAATACAAGCAGTGCCATTCTTTGCATGCAGGCACAATGTGTTCTGCAAACCATGTTCAAATGGCCTTGAATATAAGCACCTTGGTCAGTTCTGTGTCCAATTATCAGAATCTTCTGCTTTCTAATGTTCCTTTTAAGTTTTAAGTTTATAACCAAATTACCACATTGTAATGTGTCATCATGGGTACTTTGCGGTAAAGTTAAGGGTATTGGAGGCACAGCTGCACCCCATGAAAACACATGCACAATCATGGAAGAAAAAAATGAAATGCAATGGAAAATAATAAACCTGGCTGCATATAGCATGCCAGCATCCACAAATGTGGACTCTATATGGGTTGACACAGAATATAGAGTATCCCTGCAGCATAGCACGTATATCTTAGAACCCAGGGTATAAGTAGGGACGATGGAAGAGTATACAATGCACCAAAGAGAGGATGCAAGACCAGATACACAAAACTACATCAGAAAGTGAAAGAAGACCAATTTACTTAACAAGAAAAAACATGGCTTTAAATATAGTGTAACTACCATGAACTTCCAGCAGCATTTGAAATTATGTCATAGAGAACCATTGGATGAAGTCCTGCTCTAACTCCAAGATATATGGCTTCCACAGAAGCAACAAGATGAATGCCTTCTAGAAGACTATTCACAGCCCAAATCTTACTACAAAAGAATGTGGATAAACAAGACAGTCAATAACTAAACCAAAAAGACAAGATAAAATACACATGAAGAATTTGCTTATTACAGCCCTGGAAAAAGAAACCACAAGAAAAGCACTTACCTTCCAGTACCAATTTCATCATGACAAAAATAGACCTTCTTGCTAATAGCTGTTCAGGTGACACATAGTCAGATATCTTGAAAAAAGTATGATAATGAATGAGGAATTATGTTAGTCATATATTTCACCTGAGAAGAAAGGTTGAATTTTTTCATTTGTACTTCCACGTCCAGATGCAACAATCTAGAAATAGCTGAATGTCAATAACCTCATTTAACATATTGGATAAAAGCGTTTAACATATTAAATGCCATGCATATAGCTCACAATAATTTTTCCATTCATCTCCTCAGAAACTCCACGAAAAATGTGTGCATCAACAAAAGCCACATCTCCTACCTCCTCTGCACAAAAGAACAGCTAATTAGTAACAGATAGCATCTTTAAATTTTGAACAAAAACAGAATCATAACTATAGTAGAAGATGATCCTTCTAATTCACAGTTCTTTACAAAATCACCATTACAATTTTATTTCAGTCAAAAACTCACCCAAGTATTTACTATCAAGTAACATCCTCAGCGTGATAACAGCAACAATTGTTAAAAAGCACAGAAAAGTCTATTTAGGATACACATCTAATAAAATGTTTGAAAACATCAAACAGAACAAGATGCATGCAGAACAACACCTCATGCACACTGAAGATTAGAAAAATTTTCATAGGTTAGGATTTAGAGAGAACTTGGCAAATGTTCCATCATGCACATTAGAGTGTGAAGCCACCCAGAGCATAAATCAAAATGAAGATATTTTGTCAAGTATGCTCTACCAAAGTTGCCTGTACTCTGTACACTAGATAAATGAAACTTTCAAGATCTCATTTCTTTGGACCTGTGAGATACTTCTCGATCTTCTGAGTATGACTTGGAGGCAATGTTGATCGAAAGATAATGACTGAACCTTTGTATAATCCTACAAAACATGAAAGAGTTGAAAAGAAAATAATAAATAAAAGAAATAAGCTCAGAACCACAATGGGAAACATATATATAAACCTTTTGCTACATCCTCCTCTCCATAGAGAACCTCATGCAATTCATTCACGGAGGCCACAATAATCACAAATGTAGCACCTATGCAAAAGAAAAGAAATTCAGCAAACCACTAATGATGAAAAGAAAAATGGGATCTCGAAAACAAGATGTAAAGAATTTTTTGGAATCTTAAATACTTAAAAGAGAAATAAGACCTTAAGAGTTCAATATGCAGCCTCATGGATTCTCATATTTTTATTTACCAGAGCACATATTGGTCCTACTTCAATTGGGTGACGAGCCATGGGTACCAGCATTATGCTATTCTTTTAATCTTCACTGAACCAGTGCAAAGAATAAACTGATCAATTTAACAAATGCACTGCTTTACTTATATATTAGGGGCAATATCGAGTGTACAGTAGCATAATTCTAACATACTTTATTTATCCTACTAAAGTTGCATATATCATTCGCCCCCTCAAAGAATCAGAAGCCTTCTAGGTAAACATGTCATAGCCTCCATTCTGGTGTTAGCTTTAACTGGACGAAATACTGTAACCTATTTGATTAAGTAACCAAAATATGGTCGAAGATGATACTGACCTCATATATGCAACAGATCATACACACATTTACCTTATCCCTACTCTTGGAATGTAAAGTGTTTGTCTCCCTATAGAAAGTCTGGGGTTCAATCCCCATATTTTGCACCTTGTGCATCAAGTTAGCTCTATTTTATGGAAAATTTATTCACCTCTTGTGATTTGAGAAGGGGCCTTCCCAATTCCCCTTCTCAAAACGACCATATACATCAGATTGTTAGTGATGATGTGTGACATGTGTCAACCACATGGCACCAAAATGCAACCCACACTTAGATGTGTCATCCACATTGTGATGATATGACATCCATACAGTGCATCAGGAGTGTGAATGCCACACTGATTTCATGTCATTGTCAACACTCAACAGATTATTGAACTATGCCATGTCACTGTCAATAATAATTTTCTAAAACATTTGGTTTTATGCAGCGAATATTTCAGATAGAGGGTCAAATACTCATTTAATCTCGTAAACAAAGTTCCAAATGCCGGTCAAAATGGTACATACTAATTGGTATTTAACACTATAACCACGGATCAATACTATATCATATAACTGGGTATCAATTGGTATTCCCTTTCTAATTTTTTTTTCCAGCTACTGGATGGCACGGGTTGGTATACCAATACAGCACACATCCATATCTCCAACTCTTGGGGCTTCAAATTCCAGATCCATATTTATACACCAATTCAAATGCTTCACACCTCAGCATCTTATTTTCACATTTGATGCCAGAAAAATTATTGAAAACAAGAAGTAGCAAAACCAGCACACATATTTAGCTATCATAACCAGCGTAGTGAATAAATAGAACTAGAGTATAAGGCCTCGAAATTTATAGTAAAATCCAATAAGATTTAAGCACTGGCCACTTGCTGCCTCCATAGGACTTCGGCACTTCACTCCACCCAACTCCAAGAACCCATTCATCAGAGAGGACTCGGTCACCTGCAACCATGCAACGATCACTGATAAAACAGCCAAAGCTGGCAAAGTTGGGCCATTTAGCAAGACAAATCAAGTCAAGAACAAGTTCTTGGTGGTGGTAACAGATCCTTAAGGCAAACAAATAGCGTCAGGACCTCGAATCCCTGAAGGCGAAACCCGGATTTGACGAGCAAGGAAGCGATCTCCAAGCTGAGCTCGTCGAGCCCCACGAACCCAACTACGGTCGAAGACGCCATCGCAGACGATGATGATGAAAGCTCCAATTCCGTCGAGATTTGGAGAGAGGGCCGAATTAAATGGGGGAACGGAGGGGGGGCGTGGGGATGGTCATGATCGAGGGAAATCACAACTGTCCATTTTGTGGGCCATCCTCCAATGACTTTGTGGGCCCCGCTACTGTGGCCAGTGCCGGCCAAGAGGCGCGAGGGCTTTACATTTTCCCTCGGATTTGTTACCAGCGTAAGCAGATGGGTCCCGTGTGTGCCCCGCGTTTTTCTTCCAATAGATACTCGCTTGGAAGATGGGTGGAGAAAAGGCCTCTGCTGTCGACTCATTCCTAAAGTCGCGGGGCCAGATTTAGTGGATGCATCGAATTCGCGAACCGATGCATGCCACAATCATACATATATCTTAGTTTAACAGATATATATATATATATATATATATACCCCAAAAAAATAAAACAAATATCATTATAATTAAAATTCATTATTTGGACTATAACAAAATTAGAATTTAAATAACATTGATATAGATCAAAGTACATGGCTTATGGATTTTCTGGTTTCTTTAATTTGATGGCTGTCAATTCTATCTTCGGCTCTTATTTTTTTAAGGAGTAAAATATTTCTTTTTCTATTTTTATAGGGTAACTTAATTCATTTTAAAATCGAGAGATACGTAGAAGTTTTTTGTTTTATTTAACGCGGTGGCGCCCACGGAGCGCGTCCGCTGACTCGGTGCCCAGATATCACGCACCGATCCGGATCGCGTGTATGACTGATACGGTTGATGGCGGATCGGCTGTCTTGCCGAAACCAAGAGCTAAAAAGTTAGCTATTATGATTATGGACCCACGAAATAACGAGTGGGGTCCACGATTCTGCCGGTTGCCAGATAGCTTTGTTTAGTAAATCCTGCCGGATACGGCACACCCGTCTCTGTCGCTTTAAACCGTCTACGTGATGCGAACGTGTCGGGAGTAGTTTTTCAGATAGATTAGCAAAGCCGATTTGAATAAGACAAAGGAGTTAAACGTAATTTAACTCTATCAAGTGAAAGATCGGGTAGGCATGTGTACTGTGTTGGTCACGTGGCCACTTGTTCTTGGCACTGTTAGTGTTGCACGTGTCTTGTCGTGGGTGATGTTTATTTTATTTACGAACTCATTTCGATTTCGATTATAAAATAATCCAATTTAAATGACTCGAATTTTATACTAGGTGAAAAAGTCCAACCTATCCCCTTAAATATCAGATAATAAAGACATAAAAACATAAAAACCAGTGATCAACAGCATGAGCTAGCCTCCTAGCTATCTATCTGTCTCTCTCTTAATACCTTTGTCACAGAGGCTCTGTTATGTAGGGTAAGAGACCTTAGCTAATTTACGTCCGTATCATTTCGTGTCCTAAATAATTATGTATTTACATTAATGATTGATAATAAGTTACCCTTCTTAATGCCTCTGCTATATAAGATAATACATATTCGAATCATGCAGTGCCCAAGTATAAAAATTACACCCCAGGCTAAGCGCCAAGAGGAGTGAAGTAAGCAATAACCTCTCTATTCTCTTATTTGCACAATTGATACTAGTCTTCCTCCCCCTTCATCTTTCGCTGACTTAAGCATCGAAGAGATTGAGCCAGGAAGCCCCCAACATAGACCTATTGTGCAGTATCATTGACGATCAAAAGACAACTCCGCTACCAGGATGTAGCCTCGTAGCCACGAGACAACCCTTCAACCGGAGGACAATCTATCCGTCTAAAGAGAGGACCTCACAACCGAGCAGATCCCGGTTCCTCTACCCAGTCTCATCGCTCCAAGGCTAGATCGGCCCCGACAAACCACTTCCCTTGCGGACCTCCTACAATGGTTTGTCACTTCAGCATGGAGGAGAACACAAGAATGAATATACACCTTCGGTAATGAACCAATTGTATAGATTCACCATTTGACAATATCGATGAACTATCAGTTTGGCACTAGAAGGATAGTCGAACTGCTAGTTATAGGTGCCTTGTAAGTCAATTATGTGAGTGATGTCATGTATGATATGACACACACTCTTTTTGTTTATTATATTATTTAATATTTTATCACTTTATATTGCTTGTTGCATAAAAATATATATATTGTGATGTCCATAGATCTATGCAGTGAGAATCAAATCGATGAGATCATGATAATGATACCGATTCGCCTTTAAATACAGATCATAAATAATCCCGATCATAAATACTCAAGAGGGACATCGAAATAATCAGACAGACTAGTATACTATATACCTATCCATACGATGGAGATAACATGTCTCATAGTTGCTCGTATGAGGACACTAAGGAGATTGAGAGATAAAGAGTTCTCTAGGAGAATCTGATTAGAGCGAGACTTGAGGAGAAACCATATGTGTCTAATAATACCATGGCCGGTATACAATCTCTGAGATATTAGATGGATCAGAGACTATAGGTATACGATAATTGAGAATAAATATGTCCCAAGGATTAGATTCTCCTATATCGTATAGGGACTGTGACGTAGTGGCCCAGTACGTCCGTAGTCGATGAATCGAATGAATTATCATAAAGATAATAATCTACTGAGCTAGAAGGAGTTCTAACATGTATGACTCATGGCCAGCTCGATATTAGGCTTAGAGGGTCACACATATATGATAGGTGTTGCGATGAGTAGAGATTCAGATATGAGATATCCGCTAGAGCCCCTATCTTATTGGATATCCAATAAACCCCTGAATTATTAGATCCTATAGATGAGATCCAATAAGACCAAATAAAAGATTATTTGGTAGAGACTCACTAATCTAAGAGGCATTAGTAGTTGGATGGGAATCTAATACCCAATATAATATGATTCATTATGGTAAGTTGATATGGGGCCTCTATGAATATGAGGAAATACCTTCGATCCTAAGTCCTCTCGAGAAGAGAAAGAACGTATCCAATTTTAACAGAATGATGCCTTCGCCTCATCCTCGGCAACCTTGGAGACAACCTAGGGACCTAGGCTTTAGTAGCCCTATGCCTCCACCTCATCATTGGCAACGCCAAGAACAACCTAAGGAACTAAGCCTTAGCAGTCTAGCGCCTCCACCTCGTCCTCAGTTGTGCTAAGGACAGTCCAGCAAACCTGGCTTCAGCAGCCCAACGCCTTCGCCTTGTCCTCAACAGTGCTAAAAATAGCCCAAGAAACCAGGCCTCAGTAGTCTAATGCCTCAGCCTTGTCCTCGACAGCACCAAGGATCGCCTAAGGAACTAGGCCTCAATAGCCTACTGCTTCTTTCTTGTCCTCGGTAGCACTAAGGACAAACCAGGAAACTAGGCTTAAGTAGCCCAACACCTCCGTCTCGTCCTCGACAGTGCCAAGGATAGCCCAAGGAACCAAACCTCGATAACCTAACGCCTCTACCTTTTCCTGGAAGCACCAAGGACAACCCAGAAAACTAGGATTTAACAGCATAACACCTTCGCCTTGTCCTTGGCAGTGTCAAGGACAACCCAATGAACCAGGTCTCAATAGCCCAATGCCTCCATCTCATCTTTGATAACGCTAGAGACGGCCCAGTAAACCAGGCTTCAACAGTCTAACGCCTCCACATTATCCTCTACAGCGCTAAGGATAGCCCAAGAAACCAAGCCTTAGCAACCCAGTACCTTTGCGTCATTCTCGACAGTGCCAAGGACACTAGGGAACCAGGCTTCAATAGCCTTGTGCTTCTACCTCATCCTCTTCGGCGCCCAGTAGGTCTCCTTAGGCTCAGCCAGTAACTTGCTCTATTTCTATTGATGGGTTTAGCTCGTTTCTTTGAAAAAAAAAAAGGGATTTTTGTATTTTTGGTGCTGTAACAGCTGAAATTTTCAGTAAAATGTTGGACGCCAGAGGCTCAAATTTGTGAAGATTTGGATGCTATCTGTGAAAGATGCTTGCCTTTAACTTCTTACCGCTATAATTACTTTTGCTCGACAGTTATTTGAGAGTATGCGTTTCATCAATGGGCATTTGGAATTTGAGTCCATCAGACCCATCATATTGTAAATTTGAGGTGGTTTTTACTGTGGTATATGTCACTGGCCAGTCGATTTGTATAGCTTTTGAGAAGAATCAATAGTCAAATTGATGGTAGATGCTTCTGATCTTGTTCCGAATCTGCCTTACGCATTTGTTTCTAACCCTCAGCTCTGCTCTTTAAGGAGGTTCAACATTGCAGTGGCCTTTCTTGAGCAAGGTGCCTACTATGCAGCCATTCATAATCTACAAGGATGCTCAAGAGGAGAAGCCAAGAAACTGTCTTTGATGAACACCCGATCTTCTAGATTCCAACCTGTATCAGCCATTGATGCCTTTCAGGCCAATCAGGTAGGTGTGCATCGATTTTCCAACTGGTTTTAAACAACACCAATCATCACACGGGTCATTTTGCTTCGGTTTTGACATATGGCACGGCGTCAACCAATATACATTCCATGCATGTCAGCCTCAGAACACTGAGTCTTGTTGATCCTTGGCACTTCACCGCACAAGTCGAATCACTCTATCCCTGTCAACATGAGCAGTCCTTTGTTCAAGCAACAGCCTTTTGGAGGTGGAACCACAGTTAGCGCCGCGCCCCTGTTGGCGGCCCTGTGCTTGGTGGAGCCATTGCTCCAAGGTAAAATATTTTGTGATAAGTTTCAGAAGAAAGCCTTCAACTCTGTGCTTCAGACATTATCAATTCCATCTTGTTGACGATTTGGCATGATGTATTTGTTTCTCCAGCAATATGCCCAACACCACCACCAATGTGACTGCTCAGCCAACTATTTTCTTCAGGGACTTGGTAAATGTGCACATCAATGTTCCATTGGATAAGGTGTTCTTTCATGTTTCATGGTGATCATGCAAGATGGAGAATGAATACCATGGGTGCGAGGCCCAAGAAATTATGTTATTAGCGAGGAGGGGATCTACAGTGACTTTAAATGCTATGAATCTATCTGAAGCACCTCGCTAGATGCGGCCTCATTCCCAATTGAAGCTGTAGAATAAGATGATTTAACTACAAAAGTGGTTATCACCTTTCCCCTATCTCTTATGCTCGACATTGCTTACGTCGCATACGGTATCAGCCTGATGATAGTACCTATGATTGTAACATTCCAATTAATCTCACATCACACAGATGGGTGAAGACTAAGTTTAATTGATCTGATGAATATATTATATTAATTTTAGTTTAAATATTTTGATTAATTATTTGGATTAAACAAAATTTTTGGTCAGTTAACACATCAGACTCTTGTGATAACGATGATATCAGTTCCTGAATTGACAAACATTGTTTCTCCTGAATAACAAGTATTTCAATAGTATGAAGCGCAAGGAGAGGTGAGATTGTTCTGTTCATTTGCAGTCGACTAACTACCATCCATCGGTTTATCTCTTACCTTCTCTACTTAGATTCTTTTGATACGGTACCATGAACATTGATTACCATACTATCCTTCTTAGTTTCTTTGATGAATGACAAAATACATTTTCTTGTTTATATTAATGTTTCTTCCATCCACCTTGTCAAGAGAGGTCCTTTTCTCAGATTATTTGACTTGCTCATTTTCAGGATGACCAATGCCATGTCCTATGCTCGTTCCAAGATAATTCCTGAAAACGGTGGTGGATTGGAAGTTGCAATATGTCAAGCATAACTTCATCGGCTCATATCAATGTTTCCGGCGGCCGAGAGGGATTTATGGTTTGTGGCACTCCCATATAGCATCATGGACAGTGGAGAGTCCCTAAGTGTTAAGCTAGCATAATGAGTTTGTATTTGAATTAGGCCTGTAATGTGCGATTAAATTATTTGCTCATTGCAGTGACATAAAATATCAGATAAGAGATATCATAATCTACTCTGTGGAAGAGTACATTATGATATTGCTGAAAAACTCAGGTTCTGATAATGCCCTGATACAGGGCACTTAAGCTTGCATTATATATGCAAATAATACATACATGCACATTTAGATTCAAGTAAATTGGCACATCTGAAGATCTCCAAATCCCATGGTTGATGTGTTTGTCATTATCTTATCTACCAGTGAATAATTTTCAACACTTGGATATGGAAATTCTTAATGTTTATGTCAGTAGCATATCATATTTGGGTGGACTCTTGATGTTGTATTAGGGGATCAACTCTAAAATTATTGTTGGATTAGTGTTCTTGCGAGAAAAGTTTGGAGTGGAAGGAACAAAAAGATTGGATAAGTGGATCCACAGCAATATTGTGTACCATGATAAGTTTATGATGTTGTTCTTACAATATGACTCCTGCTTAGACTTCATTTTGACTGAAGCAATGAAAAGAAAAACCACCAGACAAAATATAGTGCAAAAACATTGCCAGTTCTAATCACAACTTGATAAGATATGCTCAGTAAGTAACTGAATCGATGCTTTCTTCCACTTGTGTACATGAATAAGTTGATTTTTAGAGAGATAGTTGAATACAATAGATTAAAGGGAACATATAGATTGTTGAACGTATACTATGACTATAGAATCTAAATCAATATAATCCTTCTTTGGCACATAACAAAGTATGACATATTATTTGTTCTTGAAATTAATCTTTGACAGATGGGCAAAACGAAGTCAGTCGTCTTGTGTTTCGTGGAAATTGATCTTTGGATTACTTGATCAACTAGGCAAAGTACTTTTCTCTTTCATCAATCAGATTTGGACGTATTAATTTAAACTCTAGATTATATTATTTATGACTATAAGAACATTTGAGATATTTTATATCCTTATGTATTTTTTTTATCCGTACTAGTTAATGTTGATTAGCCATGACTAAACTAAACTAAGGTTGGAAATTAATGCAAGGGATGTATAAGAATAATATTATTATCTAGAATTAAAGTCAGAATGAGAAAGGACCTCGACGATGACACGTTAGAAGAAAATTTTGATTCCTAATAGTGTATGGATCGTATCTATAGCTAAGGGAATTATACGAATAAATCATAAAGACAGAAGATTCGACTGTAATGATGAAGAAAGCTGCATGAGGAAAAAGAAGATCATCTGGAGTCAATGTGAGGAAGATCATATGCCTGACAAAAAGCGTCATAGGTGACTACAATGCTTGAAGAGGACCTCATGGAGTGAATTATTGAATCAAAGTGAGAAAGACCTTAGGTTAAAGAGAAGGAATCTTTAGAAACTGTACACTTGAAGAAGCCTCATAGAGTGCAGAAAATTAGCAGATTTGGATCGTACAACTATGAATCCTCAAAGCCACATGTATCTTTCACGAGGCACTTATTATGTTATCGGATACATCACTCTATTCAAAATTTACCGAACGTTATCCCTTATTTTTAAAATATTTAATATGTAAAATTCATTGAATCGGTTTAGTATAATGAATCAATTGGTCCTTCATATCCTCCCACCCTTGGTTCAATGAACCAATGTCATATTTAGTCTTTTTTTTATCTTGAGATGTAGCTTATCTCCAATCTCTCGTAACACATCGGTATGCTTTCGTGATTTTGACACTCGATGAAATATGTAACACATCGATAGTGTTGCACATTCTCAAAACTATCGTCAAAAAGTATATATATGCTTATGATGATTATGCATTATACATTATAATTTTTTTATTATATATAAACATTATTTGGGATCTAACATGGTTGGTGATGATGTATTTTATGCAATCAAATAATGTTTCTTTCTATTCTATTGATCTAGTTTCCTACAAATGAAGTGGTTATGTTAATTTTCTTTTTCGCAATACTTGTGAGTAGTAAGTGGAAAGTTTTGTGACAACCTGAGTAGAAGAACTAAGATGGTTAGTGGTGACTAATGATATATGATATGATAGTAAATAAGATTTTTCTAACTATATGAGAAAATCTCTAGGAAAATCCTCTATTCTGTTGAGGAAAATTCTCCCTCTATAAATAAGAGAATGACATGTTAATGCATTCAAATTTCTTCAATAAAATTTTTTTAATAATTTTTCTTATCTTTTATTCTTTCTAACGATATAAACATATATGAGATCCTTGTTTTCATCTATGAGAAAAATGTAGCTTTTAATCGGAAGCACACAGTATTACGGATCGGAGGCTACAATAGAAAAACCAGGGTTTTCAATATTATTAGAATGTTGACTAACATTCATTTGTTTTTTTTCCTTTGATTTGTATCATCATCAATCAAAGGGACTAACATTGTCTAATTCCTTATATTAACCATCGTTTTCTCTATGGTATAGCAATGGAATCATATCGGGACAAGTAACCGAGCATCCCTCTACATTATGATATTATTTTATGGAACTGATATTTTATTAGATACGTATCCTAAATAGACTTTTCTGTGCTTTTTACTAATTGTTGCTGTGATCACAGTGAGGATGCTACTTGATAGTGGATGCTTGGGTGGGTTTTTAACTGAAATAAAATTATAATGGTGATTCTATAAAGAAAGTACGAATTAGAAGGATCATCTTCTACTATATATACTAAATCACTTATAATTATTTTTTCTTTCATAGTTGAAAGATGTTATTTGTCCCTAATTAGCTTCTTTTTTTCTTTTTTTTGTGTGTGGGAAATTTGGCCTTGCACATGTTTTCCGCTGAGTTTCCGAGCAGTCGAATGGACGGAAAATTGTTCTGAGCTATATACATGGCATTTCAATATGTTAGACGAAAGAGTTAACTATCTTTATCCAGTATGTTGAATGAAGTTACTGAGGTTAGAGTATTCTAGGTTGTTGCATCTGGACATGGAACGTTACGATGCTTCATTCATTATCATACTTCTTTCTATATGTCACTCGAATAATTATTAGTGAAAAAGTCTATTATTGTCGAATTGGTAATCGAAGGTTAAGTTCTTTTCTTATGTTTCTCTTTCCAAGGCTTCAATAAGCAAATTCCTAGTGTGTATTTTATTTTAAGTAATCTTTTTTGATTTACTTACTTGATTATCCACATTCTTTTGTAATAAGATTTGGACGAGTAGAAAATGCCTCAATAAGATCACAAGATTGCTGAGAAATCAATATGATTTACGTCTTATATAAAATAAAATTTTATTTATTTATTTTTAAAAAATATTTTATATTGATTTGTGCTATTATATTATATTATATATATTTGAATCATATAAGATTTTCTGTAAGATTATATATAACCATATATTTATGTTTTAATTTATTTTTTAATTAATTTAAATAAAATAATATATTTACTTTAAAATAAATGCGTTAGAAGGGTAAATTTGTCACGAATGATTTGCAAGTAGATTCCTGGAAGCATACACATTTCAGATACACACATAACTAAATGTATAAGCAGTAGCAAATTGTAATTACATTGTTCAAATGAAAACACTAAATTACATGTTAAGTAGCACGCCGAAGCATGCTGCTGTGATTGAAAGCAGGAGACAGACGGACACTAGCTTTTTCGTCGTATCAGTGGACTGAGCACCTGCTGTGATTGAAAACAGGAGACAGACAGACAAAATCGAAGGACTAAACACACGTCCCACAAATACGATATGCATCGAACAAAAGTATCAAGTTTTGAAGAACCATACGTGATTTGACGTGGGAACAAGCGGCGGATTCCACGATTTAAGTGACATGGATGATGCAATAGCAACAGGGATCGATTACCTTGTGCGTAAAATTATTTTCTCTAGATTGCTCTAACTGAAACGAATGAAGAGTTTGTGCATCTGGGTCGGCGGATGCATTTCTTAATCCCATTCATTTCGAACCTCCGGGCATAAGAATGGCTGTGCGTTCACCATCTGAAGAGGTCATCATCAGCATACCATCCGATGACCAAGAAGAACTAGTTGTCGTGATGCCATCCGCCGATCCAGATGCACAAACTATCATCCGGATGATGACTCCTACACCATCTGAAGAGGTCATCGTCAGCATGGAAGAACTAGTCGCCATGGTCTCACAATGATCCAATGAAATATATAGGATATATATTTAAAGACGAATTAATCTCATTATTATGATCTCACAATGATCCAATTCACATTATACTGATTCAAGAATATTATTCATTATATAATATAAAGTAAAAAAAATATTATTATTAATATTAACTAAAAAAAATCATCCAACATATTACATATATTATTACTTACATGATTAGCTTACGGAATACCTAAAACCAGCAAGCATGATTCTGGAAATAACTCTCTCTAATGTTGGCTTGTGTCTAACCCATCACAATCTTCATTTGCTAGGTTAATATTATCATTTGGGTAGTAAAGATACCAAGACTATCCAAGTATTAGCAGCTAACCAATCAGTGGTTCTTTCTTAAGCATGATTTAAACTCTAACTCTTATAATTCTTTATATCCTTTTCTTGTGGTCCTCGTCCATAAGATTATTGCTTTGGCACCACCTAATGCATATAGAGTTCAGGTTCAATAATTTATCAATTTGATACACCTCTCTCGTAAGAAAAGGTTTAATAGAAGAGAAAGATATTACTATAAAACCAAAAACAAATAACTTCTATTACTTTCAAATCAAAAAGTGTCAACTACGAGGGACTAAGAGTGTGAAAAGACTCAACTAAGTGCATAAGAAATTATGTTGTGTCGAAACTTGGGTGCTCTCGGTAGGATGGTCTCGGTCTCTTCCTTCCTTCTTGCTGTTGAAATCACCTTCTGAGATTTGGGCAGTGAATAGATAGATTTTGAACTTCTCACACTAGCTAGAGGAAGCTTTAAAGTAAGGCTTTGGTTGTTGGAATTTAGGAAGGAAGGGGCTACAGTTGGAAGGAACTCGGCAGCACGTCTTCTTCTTTAATCTCTCAACCAGAGTTTGGGCTCTTCTAGGCCGGCTATAATTTTTTGTTGGCTCTGTGCTCCAATGCACTGCAGTAGGCTAGGGAAACATAAGAAGAAGAAGAAGAAGAAGAAGAAGAAGAAGAAGAAGGTTGCACGGTAAAAGGAGGTTGAGTTTTTTTGCCAAACCTGGAAGCAAAGATCTCTACAATAATGTGACTATAGGTAGAAAAAAAAGCTGTAAACTCATTTGTCTTCTTCTCTCCTCTCTTCCTAGTTCAAGAGTAGGCTCAACTTAGATGCCTTCAAAGGGAGCTGTGACCCCTTAATGAGGTGAAAGTCCTAAAGATTTTAGGACTTTCTTTAGCGATGGTTTGTTGAAGAGTCCCAAGTTTTCAAGACTATATTAGGGTCGCCCATCTTATGGCTACCCTAGTTTGGTCAAATTCTGTCCTAATCTGAGTCCTTAATGTGACACTGAGTAGAAGTTGATTTGGGTTTATCTAATTGAGCTTTGAAGCTTGATTGATGACTTGGCTTGAGTTTGTCATTGATCAAATTGTTGACTTTGAAGTTGGTCAAGTTGGGTGAGCTTTGGAGATAGATTGAGTGTCATTGAGCTATGCAACCTAGTTCAATTCCCTCTTTTGCTTGATTTGAACCCTACAATTGACTGAACCAAGTCGATCGATTGATTCAAGATGATTTAAACCAATTTGATTTATTCAGGTTTGTTCGATCTAAATTGAATCCAATATAATTCAATTTAGATTAATCTAGGGTGATTCCAAATGTTAGAGGTCAGTTCAATTAGGTTCTAACTAAATTAAGTTAGACTCAAGTTAATTAGACTGAACTAGTTGGGGTTTAAGCGCTAATTAATATATGTTCATTGATGATGCTCGAAGAGTAATTAATTTGAGATGTTTTGATTGATGATATTATTTCATCTTGAAATAGACATGATATGTTATTTTGTAAGTTGATTATGTTTTCTTATGGAGAGAAAGAAGAATCTTTTCAAGGATTAGTGAATCATTATGAGTGATGAGTAGATGAGTACAATATTAATTTTCTCTATCGAGAATGTAAAATCTTTCGTTCATTGTTGGGAGAGTACTTCAGATATTTGGCATCCATATGTGAGGTGACTATTGATTTGATTGTTGATTTTATTAATGAATATGTATTTTCTTATATATTTTAGGGTTTTGTACAAGCTCCGAATCAATATATTCTTGAATTATTTTGTTTTGTCTTTGATTCTTAGAATAGGCTCTCGATAGCTCTAAACAAGATTTTGTGAAGAGCAAATTTTCCTCTACTAGAACAACTAGTCTATGACATCACTCAAGTTAGCTAATGAAGTCAGATGGATATTTATTTGATTTTTCTTTTGAGTAATAGATGAGTTATGATAAATCATTAGAATTTATGTTTTTAATAAAGTAATGTAGTCTATGGAAAGGTGTTACAATCATGTGTGTAACAGTAGATGAAGCTCGAGCTGGTTTGAAAAATAAAAATAAAAATAAAAATAAAAAAACTCCGGTCGAACAAAGTATATTGCTCTGATATTTTTTATTTTCTGTGATTTTTGTAGGATGTGGTTTTGGTGCTTTAGCATAAACATTTGGGTGTTTAGTTGGACATGTCACCCATGCAATGGTATGTCATTAGAGACTTTTGTTTCGAATGGTATGAGATGTACCGAAGATGCATGCACATATATAAGATATATTTTCTAATAAAAATAATCTATTAGAAATTTATCCAAAAAAAAATTGTAAATATAAATGCAACAAAGGCCCAATTTTTAATCATGAAAGTAAAATCTTTTATTGTTGGATACAATATCAAGCAATCCTCGACGTGCAGACTACTGCTCACAAAGTGAAGCCAAAAGGAGACGAGTCTCCTTTGATCTTTTCCCTCTCCATCAGTCTGCACCCGCGGAAGCATGCCAGGTTCTCACCCGCAGTCGTTGCAGGAGCAGCTGACCGGCTTCAAAGAACATAAGCGGCCGGGCTCCTGGCAGATCATTTCGTGACAACAGCTCATCGTCTTGCACTTGCTCGGGTCTCTGGTAGAACAACATCGGCAATCTTTGCACAGTTGAATAAGAAACTCGTGGCCATGGAAGGTGTTGATCACGTCGTCGAGAGGTCGGTGTTCGACGGAGGAAACAGGTACGTAGTCATCATCGTTGGAGTGTGTTCCTATCGCTGATGCTCCTGCATGCAAGCATCAAGAAACAAGTCAGTGTAAAAGCTATGACTATATCATATCGGAAGACGAAGGGTGACCTCTATAGGGAATAGCAGAGAGCAGGAGACCAAGCATCAGAAAGAGGCTGGCGTTGTTGCCCATGGCAATAGGAAACTATGGCGAGAGAGAGAGGGAGGGAGCTCTTCTTTGTCTTGCTTACACCAGAATGCTTGTGACAGAACAATCTTAGATGGCCATATTGGATGGGTATCAAGACCTTATAAAGATCATCTCTACCTTGGTCATGCAGCATCTCAAAAGATCTGCTATAAAAGATTAATGTTTCATTTAAATAAGGTACATTGTATATATAAATAGGGAGAGATTTCCATCAATCATATGCATGTATCATAATAATTTATCCTGGCTTAATTAAGGATCGTGACATATTAGGAATGTAAGATTATCTTAATCCTCTATTATACACTTTATAAGCAAGTGGTTTTGTAAGAGAGTTCTCTAATTGGTCCATGAACATGAGATATACTTAATTGGCATCTAACTATTTGAAAGCGATGGTAATATATTTCATGTGAGAGTGAAATATTAGAATGAAATATTATAGGTTATACCAACATTATCATATCATATTATACCAACTTAGGTTATACCAACTCTAAGTTCTTAAAGCAAGTTGGTGATATAGTTGAGTTCCGCAATAGTAGTGGAGATGACTCAACTCAGGTTTCGTGATAGATGTTATAGTTATATTTTATTTCTTGAAAATCTAATTGATCAAGTTTGCTCTAACAAAGATAATGTGAATATATAATTATTAATATTATTGACCCAAGTAGCATCAACGAATACCTGAAGATGAAATAATGAGTGCATGAATTTTTCTTGTAAAAATTTGAAAAAGTTAGGAAAAAAAAAGAAAACGACGCAGCGTACGAACTAAATAATTCAGAAAATATCCAAAAAACCTAAAATATAAAAAAAATGGAATATATTAATATGTATCCAATGAAAAGGTATCCTCAAAATTTTAGAATATGATGCACTATTTTTAGACTTTGGCCAAAAATATTGCATTGTATATAAGAAAATATTCCAAATCAATCATGATTAGTTCCTTTATTTCAGCACAAATCGGAGAATTCCTAGTGACTAAAAATGAATGCATTTAATGGCTTGCCATAAGCTCATTTTGTGTGACGAGATATTGATGCAAAAATTCTTTTAATTATCCTTCACAGAATTTTTTGGTTGTACCAATCTTATATGGCCTGATATTGCTCGATTATTGGTTGCGACAGTGGACCAATCAATCGGATTGGTTGCCAATTTTTCGGTTGCTCGATTATATATATATATATATATATATATATATTACCACAGTAAAGATTAAAAATATTGATGATTAATGATCATCACAAATAGGAGCGTTTGATCATCGAGTTAAGCTAGAAAAGACCGGTTGAACCCGATTCAATCTGGTTCTTTGACACTATATAATAATTCAACTTGTTATCTCGGTCACATTAGCCACATCTAATGCATCGTTGTACGTTTTCTACATAAAATTAGAAGACGTACAATTTGTCTCCAATTTGTCTTCAAATTCTGAGTATCTGATGTCGATGTTGATTTGATCTAGCTGACGTCCTTTTTATGTGCTTACCAAAGTACCAAATTAGTGTTAGGAGTGGAATGTTCGAGTCGAGATTCTTCAAGAACTACGTTATGAACGCACTCGACAAGCCTCCGGATTCTTAAGTAAGTTCATGTTCGGAGGATTTAGTGTGAAATCTATATCAGTGCTAGTGAGCTAGAATAGTTTAGCAAACTAGAAGTATACCATTTTATGGTGTTATATGATAATGTGTCAGTTTGGTGGGTTGGGTTGTCCATATATCACAATCCCTATATCACTTGTGCCCCCATTATGTCCAAACATGCGGGGTAGAGTCGAGCATAATGTAGCTTCTAAGCTATCGACCTTGTAAGATATCATTTGGTTGTTTAATTGTGATTTAATGTTGTATGGTTGATTCAATCACATTTTCATTGTCTTGTAATGCTTCGTGACTTATTTAGCTATACTAAATATGCTTCGTTTTCACTATCATCATTGAATAGTCTTTCGTGGTCGATTCAATCTTGTTGTCTTCATGAATAGTGCTTCGGGTCTAGTTTGATAACATTGTCTAACACTTTATGATCAATTAGGTTATATTGTCATTGTTGAATATGACAATAGCACTTCATGTTTGGTTCGATCGTATTATCATCGAATTATGTTTCATGGTCGAGTAGATCATGAATAATGTTATGTAGTCGATTCCAATATACTATCATCGTCCAATAAGACTTCATGATTAATTAGACTATGTTGTCGTCATTGAGAATGACTATGTAACACTTAGCATACATGGCCCATTTAGAGAGTTCCACATAGCCGTCAATTGAACTATGACGTTCTATATGCAACATTCTCGTCATTGTTGCACGTCTCGGATGGAAACGTTGCTGTCTTTTGTTGCAACATTCTTCCATCGATTGCTAATTAGAAGGGGGTTAGTGTTGGCTTCCATCCAACTCATCGTGATCTCCGTCTGCTAGATTAATATAATTATCTAGTCTGAGTCCCACTAAGATTGGGATTTGGGCTCATGGCAATGAGTAGGAGCTGACTTAGGTTGGTTGAATTAAGCTTTGAAGCCTGATTGATGACTTAGCTTGAGTTTGCCAGTTTGGGTGAGCTTTGGAGCTTGTTTGAGACTCTGACTGAGTGTTGTTGAACTATGTAACCTAATTCAATTCTCTCTTTTGCTTGATTTAAGCCTATAGTTGATTGAACCATGCCGATTAATCAGGATGATTCCAAACTAATTTAACTTATTTGTTTGACATAAATTGAATTCAATTTAATCTAAATTAGATTAATTTAAGATGGTTACGAGGGTTAGAGGAGAATTCAGTTAGATTCTAGTTAAATCAAGTTAGGCTTAAGTTAATTAGATTGACTTAGTTGGGGTTTAAGTCGATAATATATATTCACGGATGATATTTAAAGGATAATTAATTCGAGATGTTTTGATTGATAATATTATTTTATCTTAAAATAAACATGCTTTATTATTTTATGAGATTATTATGTTTTTTGTCTGAAAGATAGATAGGATGATTCTACTCAAAGATTAACAAATCATTAGACGTGATGAATAGATAGTTCCTCCGGAAGCAATGCGTCTCTATTTTGATATATGCAAGATGTCACTCCATTTGCAGCAGAAGTATAATATGAGTTTTTTCTTCATCTGTTATTAAGAGAACATAAAGCTCGAGCTGTGTTGAAAATATAATAATAATAATAATAATAATAATAGCCGATCAAAGTCGATTTCTCTAATGTTTTATTTTTTTATTTTTTATGTTTTTTGTAGGATGTGGTTTCGGTGCTTGAACATAAACATTTCGGTGCTTGAATTTTTTGGCCTGAGATGTACCGCAGATGCATGCACGTATAATAAGATAGATATATTTTCTAATAAAAAATATATACTAGAAATTTATCAAAAAAATTATAAATTTAAATGCAACATAGGTCCAATTTTTAATCAAGAAAGTAAGGAAGGCTACCACTCTTCAAAAAAAATCTTTTTATTGCTGAATACATATCAACCAATCCTCGTCATGCAGACTGCTGCTCACAAAGTGAACCCAAAAGAAGAAAAGTCTCCTTTCATCTTGTCCCATCTCCACTAGTCTGCACCCACGGAAGCAATGCCAAGTTCTCTCAGCTGCAGTTGTTGCAGTCGCAACTGATCGGCTTCAAAGAACATAAGCGGCCGGGCTCGAGGCAGACCATTACTTGACAACAACTCATCGTCTGGCAGTTGCTCGGGTCTTTGGCAGAACAACATCGACAATCCTTGCACTGTCTAACAGCAGACTCGTGGCCGTGTAAGTTGTCGATCACGTCGTCGAGAGGTCGGTGTTCGACGGAAGAAACAGGTATGTAGTCGTCATAACTGGAGTGTGTTCCTGTCTCTGATGCCCCTGCATGCAAGCGTCGAGAAACGAGTCAGTGTAAAAACTATAGCTATATCATCATATCAGAAGATGAAGGATGACCTCTATAGGGAATAACAGAGAGCAGGAGACCAAGCATCAGAAAGAGGCTGGCGTTGTTGCCCATGGCAATAGGAAACTATGGCGAGAGAGAGACGGAGGGAGCTCTTCTTTGTCTTGCTTACAACAGAATGCTTGTGACAGAACAATCTTTTGTGATCACGCGATCGCTTCTTTCCCTGCAATGGGTATTTGAATATAGATGGCCGTATGTGATGGGTATCAAGGCCTTATAAAGATCATCTCCGCCTTGGTCATGCAGCGTCTGAAAATATTTGCCATAAAAAGATTAATGTTTCATTTATACGAGGTACAAAGTATATATAAACGTTTGAGGAAGGATAGATTGCCCTCAATCGTGTGCATGTATCATAATAATTGAGCCTAGGCTTAATTAAGGATCTTGACATAGTGGGAATACATGATTATCCTAATCTTCTATAATGTGTTTATAAGCTTAAGCTTCCGTCGTAGATGTTAATCTTGAAATGATATTTGTGAAATACTTTATGAGTAAATGGCTTTGTAAGGGAATTAGTTAATTGGTTAGAAATATGAATATGAGATACACGGAGTTGGAGTCGATAATAATATATTTCATGCGAGAGTTGAATATTAGATTTGAGCATCATAGGTTATACCAATATTATCACATTATATTGCTGAATTGGATCGAGAGTCTACTCTAAGTTTGTGAAGTAAGTTGGTGACTTAATTGAGTTCTATAGTAGTGATGGTGATAATTTGATACTCAGCTTTCATAATAGATGTTATGACTATAAGATAATATAGGATAATATGAATATTCTATTATCGATATTATCAACCTAAGAAACAAGCATCGACGAAGGCACGTAGATGAAAGGATGAACATTTAGGAATAAAAAGCTTATGATTGAAGGGGTGTTGTGACTATGCATGAGTGCATAAATTTTTTTATAGAAATTTGAATATTTTAGAAAAAAAAAAGACACATTGTGCAAGAACTAAATAATTCAAAAATATATATATATAAAAAAGAATATATCAATGTGGATCCAATAGAAAGGTATCCTCAAAATTTTAGAATATTTTGACAAGTTCTACTATAGGATGCATTATTTTTAGACTTTGGTAAAAAATAGTGCATTGCATATAATAAAATATTTTTTGACATCTAAATTTTTAAAGTGTTTGTGACCTAATTAGAAGCTCAAATGTTAAAAATATTATATTAGTGCATGATCTTTTTATGAAATTTTAAAAAAAGGAAAACTGGCATACTATGCAAGAACATAATAATTCAGAAAATTTTTGAAAAAAATTATGAAAATAAAAATATTGTAATATGTCCATGTGGATCTAATGCATAGGTATCCTTAAAGTTTTAGGGCATTTTGACAAGTCCTATTATGTAATGCACTTCTTCACATATAATAAAATATTTTTGTGGGTCAAATTTTTATGAAGTGTTTGTGACTTACTTAGAAACTCAAATGTCAAAAAAATACTGAGAGTGTCGGATTTTTTGGTGAAATTTTAAAATAGTTAGGCAAGAAAGAAAATGACACATGATGTCGGGGCTGAATAATTCAGAAAAATATCAAAAAAAAATTCTAAAATATAAAATACTGGATATGTCCATGTGGATCCAATGCAATGATATTTCCAAAGTTTCAAAATATTTTGACAAGTGCTGCTATGTGATGCACTAGTTTTAGATTTTAGCCAAAAATAGTACATCAAGAATAAAGAAATATATATTTTTATGGTCAAATTTTTACCAAGTGGTTGAGACCTAATTATAAGATTAACTACTAAAAAATACTGCATGAGTGCATGAATTTTTTTATAATTTTTTTAAAAAAAAAATTGAATGAAAAATAAAAAATAACACCATGCAGGAACTGAATAATTCAAAAAATATGTCAAAAAATATTTAAAATAATAAAATATTAGAATATGTTCATATGGATCCAAATCAAAAATATCTTCTAAATTTCATGATATTTTTAAATTTTACTATATAATGCATTATTGATAGGGATCAGAGGACTACCGTCATTACGATAGTTCAAGAGAATGCAGAAAGCTTTAGATTACTACATCGAAGCCATATGAGATTAAATGTCTATAGAAGTCTTATAATTTGTATATTTTATTTTTTTATTAAATTATAATAGGATTTGGGCATAAGATATATTTGTATTCGGTTTTAGGCTTAGACTTATATGAGTCATTAAAGAAATATGTCATACACATATTTTTAAGTACATGTGTCGAATCCCTAATATCTTATTTCTTATAAAGGGATATATAGTATTTATGTAAGGTGGACACTTGTCCTTCTCCCGTAAATCCCTAATCACTTATCTTTTAGAAGAAGGCATCTCTTACTCATCTAAGAGACATCCATTTTTATAAAAATATTATAACAAAATATAATAAAATAAAATATTATTAAAATTGAAATTATCTGAATTGAAAGAATTATTTAAATATTCAATTTTCAATATGATTTGGATACCTACTTTTGTTTTCAAACTTATTCCAAATTTGATTTAATTGTGTCTAAATCAAGTTGAATATGAAATAACCCAATATAAAAAAAAGAAATGATATTGAGATAAATGAGATATGATTTATATTCTTAACATCCAAGCTCACGTATCGATTGCATGCCTAAACCCAACACGTACAATCTGAATCCAAGTGATGGATTTTTTAATAAGTGAATAAGTTTTAGGATTTAAACATGTAATCTTTTACTCTCACATCATCTTAAAATTTTAATTAATATGATTATACTTAAAAAATAATATTCTTAACATAGTTTTTTACATCAATAGTATTAATCATAAAAATACACTCTTAACTCCAGATTAGGGGAGAGATACATCGTTTAGGGGAGAGATACATCGTTACTAACTTATGGGGATCGACTCGGGAAGCTTTTTTCGACCTCAGCCTTTATGCAGGAAATGAGTTAAGAGAAACCGCGCTTTATTTCGGATGACTCCTCACATGCGGATCAGGGCATATTGTGCTCACGAAGATATCAATAGTATTTTTTTCCTAATATTTTAGTACTAGAAGGAGGGTCCGATATTGTAGAAACGTTTGCAATTTGACCCTGTCCATGAACATTCAAGTGAGGCTCTGCTTCTCATTCATGATACTTTCAGATAGGTCAATAGTTGCCCTTTCCCCATATAGATACATCCACGTCGTTGTAAGTACCAATGCAGTATTAGCGTTCATTCAACGATGCTAGACCCTCATTTTCAGGAGTGCCATTGATCAATCTACTCATTTCTACTAAAGCATTCTTGAAGCTTACCTAGCAAATGCAAGCATTAGTCGGCATAATACAACATGTTACCCCGCTTTTACCTTAGTCAAACCAGCGGGTGATGCCACTGGCTCAACCACCGTCGATAGTTCAACAACCTTTTGCATCGACGTTCGTTGGGGTCTTCTTGCCCAATGAATTGTTAACATCTCATAGGCATCCAAGACCTATCGAGCCACCAACCGAGGGAGCATCCTGCTCCCTAATCATAGAGTTTAGTAAGCTATCCCACCACCGCTCCACTCCACTTGAATCCGAGACTCACTCAATCGATTCAATAAACAACTCCCTTAGCTCGACAGTTTGGTAACTAACCTGACTTATCTTTTGGACTCTTATCCACGTGAGTAGGAGGGTGTTGGGTTTCTTGGACCTTTATCTTCTTATGAGTCTTTTGTGATGTTCACGTACAAAGTGATAACTAACTAATTATATATACCCTGTTAGATATTTATTTTTCTTTTCAAACTTATTACAAATTTGATTTAAGTGTCTCTAAATTGAATTCGACGAGGCTAGAAATAACTCAATAGAAAAAAATGATATTAAAATAAATAAGATATTTATATTCTTAACATTCTTGCTCACGTATGGATTACATGCTTAAACCCAACACGTATAATTTGACTTCAATTGATTGATTTTTTTTTTTGAATAAGTGATCAAGTTTGAGGATTTAAACATCCAATCTTTTACTCTCACATCATCTTAAAATTTTAATTAATATAATTATGCTTAAAAATTATATTATTAACACAGTTTTTAACATCAACAGTATTCAAATGATCCATGACTATTACAAGTGGATAAAAAAGGAACAAAAAATTGATCATTTTAGGGTTATATAACTTATTTAGTCACTGATCAGTACTTTAGATTCACAGAAGGCTCATTGATTAGACCTGATTGAACTCAATCCTACTGTGCTCATGTAGCAACTGAGGGAGAAATCGATCAACCGAATCTCGTATCTGACTTCGTGATTGGGTGCGGATGGCTCGAGTCGTGTTTTTGTCAACCGATCAAAATACGTCGCAAGAAAAAGATGACGCGGATGAAGTCACGCGGCGTGTACGATTCGGTGCACCTATGGACACCGCCGAGTCATCGTCACGAAGAGCGGAACGAGGTAGCGTCAGGGCCGGTTAATCGCGCGCGGGGAATCTCCCCGCTCGCGCACGTGCGCCGGAACCGACGCCAGCCAGTGCCCCCCGTCGTCCGACGTCTCTCCAGCCTCGTCCCTTTCCTCCCTGTATCAACCACCGGAAGGGAGCCGATTTATTCCAGTGTGTGCAAGGAGGAGGGCTTTTGTTGAGGGCTTCGGTGGTTCCTGACGGAGGAGGAGAAGCTCTGGGTGCAAGGAGAGAAGAAAGTATAGGCATCGTACGAATCAGATCGCGTGATGGAGACGGATTTCTTGGGAACTCACGAGAGGGATTTGGACCCGCAGACGTCGGACGAGGACACCGGTGGGAGCCGCCAAGATTCAGGGATCAGGTTTGCTCAAGCTTTCAATCCATCGAACTTTTCTTTAATTTTAATTGTAATTTATTTTCTATAATTAAACAAATCGTTTTTCCTTACTATTTGAGGTTTGATTTTCGACTCTCGGCTAAAGGTGTGATTTTGAATGATTTGATCGACTTAGGTTGCTAAAATTATTGGAATATATGAGATAAAAGGTTGGTCTTATATTTTCTTGAAGCAAATCTTGTGAGCTGTGGATCTGGCAACTGGTACGAAGACCGAGTACGGAAAATACGACGCTTTTATGGTGGTGTGGCGTTTTATTCCTTCTTTTTTCTAAAGATTGAAACGGTAGGAGATTTGATTGGCTTCAGCAACGGCATTAATTCTGGTTTCTAATGCTGAGTAACTTACTCTCTTGATGGGTTTAGTTCGTTTCTTTGGAAAAAGATATGATTTTTGTGTTTTTGGTGCTCTAACAGCTGAGTTTTTCAGTAAAATGTTGGAAGCCAGAGGCTCAAATTTGTAATGGATGCTATCTTTGAAAGATTCTTGTCTTTAACTTCTTGCTGCTCTAGTTACTTTTGCTCGACTGTTGGTTGAGATATGCGTTTCATGTTTCTGTATTGGAAAGGAAAACGGGGGCACTTGGAATTCGAGTCTGTTGGGCTGATGGCTCATATTTAGCCCATGTGGGTTTTATCAGCCCACAACTCATACCCCCTCTTAATCTAACCCTAATTAAGATTAGGGGGGTGTGGTGGCTGCGTTTTAGAGGCAGATTAAAGCTATAAAAAGGCAACAACGAGGCAGATCTTAGGAGCCACGAGATTCCAAAGGGAAGAAGGAGAATAAGGCAGAAAAGGAAGAGAAAGAAAGGGAAGAAGACAAGGACAACGCAGAGAGACTGTTCACAATCATCTAGCAGTGTTCTCATCTCAGGTTAGATCAAATCTACAGTAGGCTCTTGCTGTGATTACTTGGGAGGTTTTAGATATTGTGGGCAGTAACGTGATCCTTGTATCCCAGTTATTCTCTTGTGGTTGTTGCTTGGGTTTTGGGCAAGAGATTGAGATTTGTATATTCATTATTCTCATAGTGAATTATCTCTAGTTTGCCCCGTGGTTTTTACCCTTCACATTGAAGGGGTTTTCCACGTATATCTTGGTGTTCTGTTTGATTGTGTTTCCATTTTATTCCGCTGCGTATTTTGGTCTTCTAGTATTTGTTCCTATACAAAGGTTATTCCTGTCCATATCCCCATCAACTGGTATCAGAGCGGGATTTTGGTGATTTAATTTTTGTATTTGAATATGGAGGCCAGTAATATTTCTCGCATGATTAGTTTGAATGGAAATAATTAGATGATATGGAAACCAAGAATGGAAGATCTCTTGTATTGCAAAGATTTGTATAGACCTTTGCAAGGGGATAGTGCAAAACCTACAACTATGATAGATGATGAGTGGAAGAGGTTAGATCGAAAAACAATTGGATTTATTAGACAGTGGCTTGATGATAGTGTATTTCACCATGTTTCTACTGAAATTTCTGCATATTCTCTTTGGAAAAAATTGGAAAGTCTCTATGAAAGAAAAACAGCTGGCAACAAAGCTTTTTTGATCAGAAAACTTGTGAACCTAAAATATAGAGAGGGTGCTTCTATTGCTGAGCATTTGAATGAAATGCAGAGTATTACTAACCAGTTATCCTCTATGAGAATGTCTCTTGATGATGAGTTGCAGGCATTGTTACTTCTCAGTTCATTACCAGAAAGTTGGGAGACACTGGTGGTTTCCCTTAGTAATTCTGCGCCAGATGGTATTGTCACTATGAGTCAAGTAACAAGCAGTTTGTTGAATGAGGAGTTGAGAAGAAAGAGTTCGGCAACATCTCAGAATGATTCACAGGCACTTATCTCAGAGAACAGAGGAAGGTCAAAGTCTAGAAGCAGTTCACGTATGGGTAGGAGCAAGTCAAGATCAAGAAAAGATATTGTTTGCTATAACTGTGGTGAGAAAGGACATTACAAGAACCAATGTAAGCAACCTAAGAAGAACAAGAAAAAGGGAAAAGAAGTGGAGTCTACAGAGTCAAAGGATAATACTACAGCTACAGTGCAGGGTGGTGATTATTTGATTTTGTCTCCTTCTGATGATATTTTTTCTTGTGTGTGTCAGGATCTTGAGTGGGTGATTGACACAGGTGCTTCTTATCATGCTACACCACGGAGGGAGTTTTTTGCTACATACAGGTCTGGAAACTTTGGTGTTGTCAAGATGGGCAACTATGGCACAGCAGACATCATTGGCATGGGTGATATCCATTTAAAGACCAACCTTGGCTGTAAGTTGGTACTTAAGGATGTGAGGCATGTGGTTGACTTGAGGCTAAATTTAATTTCAGTTGGAAGACTAGATGATGAAGGGTATGAAAGCAGATTTCACAGAGGGCAATGGAAGCTCAATAAGGGTTCTCTTGTTATAGCTAATGGAAAGAAATGTCATACTTTGTACAGGTTGCAGGCTAAAGCTTATGGTGAGCAGTTAAATGCTACAGAGAAAGACTTCAGTATGGAGTTGTGGCATAGGCGATTGGGACACATGAGCGAGAAGGGGCTGCAAGCTCTTTCCAAGAGAGAGGTATTACCAGATCTCAGAGGTATACATCTGAACCCTTGTATTGATTGTTTGGCTGGTAAACAACATAGAGTTTCATTTGCTAGTGCTGCTTTGTCTAGAAAAATGCATGCCTTAGACCGTGTTTATACAAATGTATGTGGTCCTTTGAGGACAAAAACTCCTGGTGGATCTGTTGATGTTCTTGGTATAAGTGGTGCACTTTATTTTGTCACTTTTATAGATGATTTTTCCAGGAAAGTTTGGGCTTATGCTTTGAAGACCAAAGATCAGGTTATTAATGTCTTCAAAGAGTTTCATGCCAGGGTTGAAAGGGAGACAGAAAGGAAATTGAAATGCATAAGATCAGATAATGGTGGTGAGTATATGAGATTGTTTAATGACTATTGCAGGTCGCATGGGATCCAACATGAGATGACAGTTCCTGGTACACCTCAGCATAATGCAATTGCAGAGAGGATGAACCGCACCATCATGGAAAAGATCAGATGTATGCTTTCACAGGCCAAGCTACCCAAAAGGTTTTGGGATGAGGCTTTGAGGACTGCAGTTGATGTGATCAACTTATCACCATGTACAGCCCTAGATGGTGATGTTGCAGAGCATGTATGGTCAGGGAAAGATGTTTCCTACAGGCATTTGAGAGTGTTTGGTTGTCGTGCATTTGCACATGTTCCAGATAATGAGAGGTCCAAGCTAGATGGTAAGTCTAAAGAATGTATTTTTCTTGGTTACTCACATGATCAGTTTGGTTACAGGCTTTGGGATCCAGAAAAGCAGAAGGTGTTCAGGAGTAGAGATGTGGTCTTCTTTGAGGATCAAACCTTTGAGGATTTGAAGAAGAAGGCACCAGCCAAGACTTCTGTAGAAGGATTAGCAGATTGTGACCCAGTTATTCCTCCAGTATATCAGGGTGATGGGGGAGATGTGCAGGAAAATAGTGTAGAGCCTGATATTGATTTACCTGCAGGACATGTTGAGCAAGAAGAAGTAGGAGAGCAAGTTCCCGCAGAACCTCAATTGAGAAGATCTTCTAGACAACGTCAACCTTCCAGAAGATACTCTACAGATGAGTATGTGATGCTTACTGATGCAGGTGAACCAGAGAGTTACCAGGAAGCAGTTGAGAGTGAGCAGAAAGAGAAGTGGTTAGTTGCTATGCAGGAAGAGATGGATGCTCTTCAGAAGAACCACACTTATGATTTGGTGCTGCTACCAAATGGAATGAAGGCCTTGAAGAACAAGTGGGTTTTTAGGTTGAAGACTCAAGAATATTGTTCTCAACCAAAGTACAAAGCTAGATTGGTTGTGAAAGGCTTTGGTCAAAAGAAAGGTATTGACTTTGAAGAGATATTTTCTCCTGTTGTTAAAATGTCTTCTATTCGTGTTGCTCTTGGTATTGCTGCTAGCCAGGACTTGGAGGTTGAGCAGTTAGATGTGAAGACAGCTTTCCTTCATGGTGATTTGGAGGAGGAAATTTATATGGAACAACCAGAAGGCTTCAAAGTCAAAGGTAAAGATAATTTTGTCTGCAAGTTGAAGAAGAGCTTGTATGGGCTAAAGCAAGCTCCAAGACAGTGGTACAGAAAGTTTGATTCATTTATAACAGAAAATGGATACAAAAGAACGGCTTCAGATCATTGTGTGTACATCAAATGGTTTGGTGAGAATTTTATTATTCTCTTACTTTATGTTGATGACATGCTTATTCTTGGAAAAGATATGTCTAAAATTGACAGGTTGAAGAAGGAACTGAGTGAGTCTTTTGCAATGAAGGACATGGGGCCAGCAAAGCAAATACTAGGCATACAGATTTCTCGTGACAGGAAAAACAAGAAGATTTGGTTGTCACAGGAGAAATACATCGAGAAGGTATTGGAAAGATTTAGTATGAGTAATGCTAAGCCAGTTGGTTCTCCTCTTACAGGTCACTTCAAGTTGTGCTCAGAACAGAGTCCGTCAAGTGATGAGGAGAAGGAGAAAATGCAAAAGGTTCCTTATGCTTCAGCAGTTGGAAGTTTAATGTATGCAATGGTATGTACGAGGCCGGACATCGCATATGCAGTGGGTGTTACTAGCAGATTTCTTGCAAATCCAGGCAAAGAGCACTGGGCAGCAGTGAAGTGGATTTTTAGATATCTCAGAGGGAGCTCTAAGGTTTGTTTAAGCTTTGGAGGTGGACCACCTGCGTTAACAGGTTACACAGATGCAGATATGGCAAGAGATATAGATACGAGGAAGTCTACTTCAGGTTATGTACTTACTTTTGCAGGGGGAGCTGTGTCATGGCAATCCAGGTTACAAAGGTGTATTGCTCTCTCCACCACAGAAGCAGAATATATTGCTGCTACAGAGGTATGCAAAGAAATGTTATGGATGAAAGAATTCTTACAAGAATTGGGGCTGAAACAGAAAAATTATGTGGTGCATTGTGACAGCCAGAGTTCCATCCATTTGTGTAAGAACCCAATGTTTCATTCCAAGTCAAAGCATATAGATGTCAGATACCACTGGATTCGAAATGTATTTGAAGAGAAGCAGTTGCAGCTTCAGAAAATTCATACAGATGACAACGGAGCAGACATGTTGACGAAGACCTTAACAAAAGAAAGACAGGAGATATGCCGACAGTTGGTCGGTATGGCTTCACATTGAGGAGTCATGGGACAGCCTCCCTTATGGGCTGAAGGGGGAGGTTGTTGGGCTGATGGCCCATATTCAGCCCATGTGGGCTTTATCAGCCCACAGCTCACACCCCCTCTTAACCTAACCCTAATTAAGATTAGGGGGGTGTGGTGGCTGCGTTTTAGAGGCAGATTAAAGCTATAAAAAGGCAACAACGAGGCAGATCTTAGGAGCCACGAGATTCCAAAGAGAAGAAGGAGAACAAGGCAGAAAAGGAAGAGAAAGAAAGGGAAGAAGACAAGGACAACGCAGAGAGACTGTTCACAATCATCTAGCAGTGTTCTCATCTCAGGTTAGATCAAATTTACAGTAGGCTCTTGCTGTGATTACTTGGGAGGTTTTAGATATTGTGGGCAGTAACGTGATCCTTGTATCCCAGTTATTCTCTTGTGGTTGTTGCTTGGGTTTTGGGCAAGAGATTGAGATTTGTATATTCATTATTCTCATAGTGAATTATCTCTAGTTTGCCCCGTGGTTTTTACCCTTCACATTGAAGGGGTTTTCCACGTATATCTTGGTGTTCTGTTTGATTATGTTTCCATTTTATTCCGCTGCGTATTTTAGTCTTCTAGTATTTGTTCCTATACAAAGGTTATTCCTGTCCATATCCCCATCAGAGTCCATCAGACCCATCGTATTGTAAATTTTTGAGGTGGTTTTTATTGTGATATATGTCAGTGGTCAGTCGATTTGTATAGCTTTTGAGAATAATCAATAGTCAAATTAATGGTAGATGCTTCTGATCTAATTCCAAATCTGCTTGTGCATTTGTTTCTAACTCTCAGCTTTGTAAGGAGCTTCAACAGTGCAATGGCCGTTCTTGAACAAGAAGTCTACCATGCAGCCATCCATGTTCTACAAGGATGCACAAGAGGAGAAGTCAAGAAACTATGTCTCTGATGAACACTCATCTTCGAGATTCCAACCTGTATCAGCCATTGATGCCTTTGAGGCCAATCAGGTACGTGTGCATCGATTTTCCAACTGGTTTTAGACGTAATCAATCATCACACTGGTCATTTTGCTCACCAAACTGGCATGTTGCTGTGTCTTGATCTCGTAGAAATGCTTCAGTTTCGACATATGGCGAAGGATGAACCAATATCCATTCCATGCATATCAGCCTCAGAACACTGGTTTTGTTGATTCTTCACAGCACAAGTTAAATCACTCTAGTCCTGTCAACATGAGCAGTCCTTCGTTCAAGACTGTGGGTGCTCTAAATGGCCCTAATATAGCAGTCACCTCCGTCAAGCAGCAGCCTTTTGGATGTGGCACCACCATTAGCACCCCCTGTTGGTGGCCCTGTGCTTGGAGCTTTAAATCCAAGGTAAGATATTTTCTGATAAGTTTCAGGAGAAAGCCTTCAACTCTTTTCTTCAGACACTATACATTCCATTTTGTTGACAATATGGCATGATGTATTCGTTTATCCAGCAATATGGCCAACACTACCGCCAATATGACTGCTCAGCTAACTATTTTCTGTGGGAACTGCATAAATGTGTATGACGACATTCCATTGGATATGGTATTCCAATTTTGATGTGAATACCATGGTTGTGAAGCAATTTTGTTGATTACTTTTCTTTTCATGCTCAGGTAATTATGTTATTGGCGACTAAGGGATCTACAGTGACTTCGAATGCTATGAATTCGAGATCTGAAGCACCCTTACTAGCTGCAGCCTCAGTCCCAACTGAAGTAGTAGAATCAGATGGTTTAACTATGAAAATAACTTTGAGCTCTAACAGGAATCATGTGGTATCACCCTGCTCATATCCCTCATGCTCGACATCAGTTATGTCATATACAGTGGCTAGCTCAAGTAGTGGTGATAGCACCTATGATGACACAATGGGGACTAAAGCTGTTGGTTCCATGGTTCCTACAAGCTGGCAAGAAATTTCCAAAAAATAAACTTCAGTTTTAGGATTAGAAATTGTAGCAATTGACATGCCAAGAGGTCATTAGCTCTAAGGTTTGATGAATTGGCAAACTTTGTTTCTCCAGAATAATGAGGATTTTAATCGTATCTCATATACAGTCTTTGTTTCTGTGTCTACTAAATTTTTGATAACTTTTTTATCAGGTTAAATAGCCCAGGTAAATAAATAGATTGGTGATTTATATGTGCAGCTATACCTCAAGCTCATAAGGCATCACTATCACGATTCCTTGGAAAAGCGCAAGGAGAGGTGAGATTGTTCTGTTTGTGTGCATTTGATTAACTACATCCACTGCTTATCTCTTACCTTCTCTACTTAGATCCTTTCGATACAAGACCATGAGCATTAAGGACCATTCTTACTTTCTTTAATGAATTTATGTTCAAGTGTATGACAAAATACATTGTTCTTGTTTATATTAATATTTCTTCCATTCACCTTGTCAAGAGAGGTGCTTTGCTCTGAGTTGTTCATTTTCAGGATGACCAATACCATTCCATATGCTTGTTCCAAGAAAGTTCCTGAAAACAGTAGTAGATTCTGAAGTTGCTATGTGTCAAGCAAAATTTCATTGGCTGATATCAATCTTTCGAGGAGAGGACTTACGGTTTGTGGCACACCAAAAGAGCACCATGGACAGTGGGGAGTCCCTAAGTATTAAACTAGCATAATTGAGTTTGCATTTGAATCAGGCCTGTAATGTATGATTAAATTATTTGTTCATTTCAGTGATAAAATATCAGATAAGAGATATCATAATGTACTCTGTGGTAGAGAGTCTTATAGGGATCTCTGATTACTTGTCCCAATATGATTCAAGTGTTATATCATAGAGAAAAAGATGGTTATATCAGGAATTAGATTATGTTAGTCCCTTTGGTCCTCTGATCTTGAAGAAAAATAATTACCTTTTCGGCACCCTTACTGTTTAGAAGATCACTGAAAATTGTTGCAGATTCTGATGATGCATTGATACCAGGCACTTAAGCTTGCATTATATATGTAAATAATACATACATGGCATATTTAGATTCAAGTAAATTGGCACATCTGCAGTTCTGCACATCCCATGCTTGATTTTCTATGCCAGGTTTAATGTGTTTGCCATTATTTTCTCCACCAGTGAATATTTTCCAACACTTTGGTTATGGAAATGCTTAATGTCTATGTTGGTATCATATCATGTCTGAGTGGATTCTTGATCTACTTGGGAATCAACTCTCTTTTTTGGATGACCATGAACTCGGATTGGATCATACATCTAAAATTATTGTTGGACTGGTGTTCTTATTAGAGAAGTTTGGAGTGGTAGGACCAAAAGAGACTGGACAATTGGATTCAAAGCAATATTTGTGTGCCCTGATAAGTTAAATTGTTCTTACAAAACTCCTGTCTAAACATATTACATATTGGTATTACAATTGGACAGTTGTGTGTTAAGCCCTCTGGCACATAACATAGTATGTTATATTATTTGTTCTTGAAATTAATTCTCGACAAATGAGTAAAATGAAGTCTCCTTGTGGTTTGTGGAAATTGATCATTGAATTACTTGATCAACTAGGCCAAGTAGTTCTCTCTCTCATCAATCAGATTTAGACTATGAAACTTTGGAATTAAGCTACTGTCAACTGGACATTCGATACAAACTAGATGGAGAAAAACTATCTAGTAAAGTAGATTGACAATGATTGGTTCTTCTTATGCATTTCTCTTGATATTTTGATACTTGTCATCTTTCTTACTTTCTAAAGATGTCATTTTAGTTAGGACCTACAATTACAATTTCAAGATTCCTATAAATGGAAATCCATATGAGTTGAAGATTTTATCTTTATTTATCAAGAAAACACAAAAACAAATTACATAGTTTGCGATTAGTTATACTTTCTCAATCTATACCAACTTTGTAGCTTCTCTAGGGTATATATTATTCATAAAATTTTATTACATTGAAAGTGAATTCGAACATGAAATCTATTATTTATGTAATAATACATTAGCCAATCCTGAGGTTTCAATAGAAACGTTCTAAGACCTTTAAAAAGATTAACCATTCAATAACTCGAATGTGCTTTTACAAAAGTCTCCTTTTCAATGATTTCTTTGAATTATGGTCACTAATTATAATAAAGTATTAACATATTATTCATTACCTGTGAAAGTTTTCAAGGACGATTCGGTCATTCGGAAGTTATCAGAAAATAAATATTTTGGACGTCTCGGATCGACCCACGGTAGCATGATTGATCTACCCGCACTCGCACCCTAAGATCTCCCGCGCGGCGAACTCCCAACCATCAAAGATGCACTCCGCTCCCCTTCTGAACAAGGCATAAGGAAGGAGGAGGAGAAGTTGAAAGGTTTTGGAGATGCGAACGCGAAATCAATCCAAACGCCGAGCCGAAACGCCACCCGGTTTGTTTCCCTAACCCTATTCCCTATTTTGATTAGTTCGGCGCAGAAACCCTCATTTGTCGATTCTTCTCCGCAGCCCAGAATGATTCCGAAGTGGGAACCAGTTCTGGCGCTAAATCGAAGCGTGGGAAAGGTTTTGTAACGATTTCTTTCTGTCATCTTCGTCGATTCATTTATTTTTTGAAAGTGGCATCGTTCTGGTTACTATTTACCTCCAATTTGCGCTTTTAGGTTCCCTAACCGCTAGATTGGAGGAGACGACCGTCAATATATCGAAAAAGGCAACTTCTCACACAGCTTTGGGCTCTAAACGGCGGAAAGAAAGTGTCGCTTACCATGGGGAGCCCGAAGAGAAGGTTCGCCCATTTCTAGTTCTTTTCCCCCCAAGGTTATAAACATGAAGTGTTGTTAGGTACGCTTTAGAAGCTTTGCGTGGAGCCTTCGGATCAGTCATTATGGAACCACAGGATGACTTGTTGTGATATATGATGTTTGCTTACGCAGAGACAGAAGGATGGTGTTATCTTTGAGTTGTTTCTTCGCCTGCTCGAGCATTCATGACTACTTAGCAATTTTAGTTATTTATCTGCTTCATTGATGAAAATTTGTTCTCTTTTATGTTTGTGGTAGCTGTCTGTGGTTGTTTGATTCAGTATTTCTGAACGGTGAGAGGCTGATGGGGTAAAACACATTATGATAAGAGTAGGCACCGAGACATAAAACTAGTTTTTGTAGTGCATTTTCATTATTCTATAAAGTTTATGCCATAGTTTGGGTACATACTAATGAAAAATATTCAGTTCCTATTATCTCAGGTAGAGGAATCAGCTGGAAAGAATAGTGGAAGCATAGATACTAAAGATTGTGTTCATGAATTTAATCTGAAGGGTTGTAGTACCAGGAATGGTAAAGGAAGCACATTGGTAAAAGAGGGTGATGCAGAAGACATTTCTTATGACGCAAATGAACTAGTCTGGGAAGAGGGTAGCATTCCTGTTCCAGAGAATCTAGAAGGTTATTCACATGATGTTGGTAGGGAGATCACTGTTGAATTCACTGACTCACCATCGTGTTCTCAAAAGAAGCTTCCTCGAAGAATTTCTGCTAAAGATAAGGTAATTCTGAATTATCAAGACAGGTTTATGTTTAAGGATGTACTTCTATGCAATGTGTGATTCTTTTTAGGGCACTGTTAATATGGCAAACATAGGGTAATTATTATTTCAGGAATTAGCAGAGCTTGTTCATAAAGTGCATCTGTTATGTCTACTTGCAAGAGGGAGGATTGTTGACAATGCTTGCAATGATTCTCTGATTCAGGTTCTTGTATTCTGCTACATGTCAATCTTTGTACATAAAACAAGTTTTCTTTAAACTTTCAGATGTTTTGCAGGCTTCTTTACTTTCACTTTTACCAGTCAACTTGCTGACAATAGGAGAGGTTCAAAAACTAACGGCTAACAGATTATGTGCCCTTGTAAATTGGGTAAGGGATTCTTTTATGAGTCTGAATATTGTACATAGCAGATACTACTTGACATTCTCACAAATTCTGTACTTCCTGCAGTTCAGTAATAATTTCCGTGTAAGAAGCCAGAGCATTGATAAGGGTTCTTTTAATGCAAATCTTGCGTATGCCCTTCAAACCCACGAGGGGACAGCTGAAGAGGTGTTTATCTCTGTTGCTATTTTTTATGTATTTTTTTTACTTAATGATTCTGGTCATTACTTTAGATTGTGAACTTCATTTTCAATCTTTAGATAGTTAGTGGAAATTTTTTTGTGAAGTTCGAATTTTTCTTCACTTGCCTGGCTTTTTTATTTGACTGCAACAATTTGTTGAAGCAGTTTCTTTCATATCTTTTATGTTAGGATCATAACCAAGTGTGAAACTGTAAGGTAAGATCACATTAAGTAGGTCTGCAAAAAAATTTCGCAATCAATGAATCACCTGTTTTGATTCTCAGAGTAAATAGAAGCATTTGTTCAGAGAATGAATATAGATGACATCAGAATAGACTCCAAGTACTAGTATACTGGTAGGTTATTGACATTGTTTGATGAAGAATTATTAATCAAGGCTAAGAAGCACAATGCAGGTAAGTAGACTTTAAATTTGGAGGTCATCCATGAGCGCATTCATGTCAGAAGTTTGAAAGCATTGTAGACTAGTTGATATCGAAGAATATAGATTAAGGTATTAAGTCAATGCTGTAAACCTGTTCTTTATTAACATGCCAGTCAGCTAATGAGGAGAGCAAGAATTTGAGACTTCTCCATATCAAGACTTTTAATCTCGTACCATCTCGATGTACCGAGCTTTGCTCGGTACGATACAGTATGGGGTACCGAGCAAATTATAAAAATCAATTTTAGCCTCATAGTCATTGCCTCGTCCTTCTTTTCCTTATCCTTCTTATCGTCACCTTGCCTGCGGCCTTTGACGTCAAGGAGGTGGGGAGAAGAAAGACGACATTGAAAGGTTCTTCGTGCAACGACAGTGGACAAAGGAGACCGTTCGGAGATGAAGAAGACTGGGGTCTTCACTGTCTTCGTCGCGGCCGCCTCTTCTGCTGCTCTCGCCGCCACCTCCTCTGATCCCCACTCCTCCAACTCCTCCTCCAAAGAGGTATGACTCTCCTCGTTGTTACCTCTTGGATTGGAATCGTCAGGGGAGGGAGGCGTCGAATCGAGATCGAGAAAGGGCATGGAAGACAAGTTCACATCGAGGTTCAATGGGCTCAGGTTCATCGAGACGCTGGTGACGACGCATCGGTGACTCTACGGTCCTCTTTCTCGGTGTTTCTCCCTCTTTTTCGAATGCCCTTTTCTTCCTCGTCTGGCCTCACCTCACCGCAGCCAAATACCTGATACCGCCTGGTAGTGGGCGGTCCACGTGCCGATCAGCTGGCGAACTGATATGTACCGCTCATACCGAGTGATACGGAATGATATTAAAAACCTTGCTCCATATATTATTTTATAAAATTTTATGATCAACTATCTTCCTAAAGTTTGTCATAAATGTAAATAAAAGAGGGCTTGCCATACATTTTAGAAGGTTGTTTGGTGGAGTTGGACAATTTTCCTTTTCAGTTGCAATTTATTCTCACAAAATTGGAATAATCCTCCGATCTCCATGAAGACACGGAAAATGTTTAAGACAAGGTGAAATGATTGCTATTTACAAGGTATAGGTGCCAAAGACTAGCCCATTTGGCACAGATATAGTTTATCACAAAAGTTATTATGTGTGAGGATTTGATAGTTGCAAAATGAGGTGCCAAAAATAGAATTTTGTGATATTGATACTTAAGGAGGAAGAGTCCGAGGCGAGGCCCGAGCGCCTCGCTTCATTTCCAGGCGGCGCGCTTCAAAGTGGCGTCGCTTGGGCGCTCGCCCGAGCCCAGGCGTCGGGTGCTTCAGGCGAGTGCCCGGGTTAAACCGGGTGACCGAACCAATGTTTTAGGTTTGGTTCAGTCTCCAGTGCTTTAGTTGGTTCAATCGAACCAACTAAAGCATAAATATCAACCTTTCTCTCGCGACTTCCCAACCCTAACCTTGCTCGCCGCTCCCGCCACCGCTGCCACTACCACTGTCATCGCTCGTCGCTCCCGCTGCCGTTGCTCGCTGCTATCGCTGCCACCGCCACCGTCGTCATTCGTTTCTTCCGCTGCTGTTGCTCTCAATCAGCAGCCTTGATCTTCCTCTTACTCACACTCTTCTCACTTCGATAGTATACTGTTAATAGTATGTTAATAGTATATTAACAGTATACTACTAACTGTATACTAGTAATAGTATTTTTATTTATTAGATTAATAATATATTATTTTGATTTTAATATTGTTAATTTTTATTTATTTGAAATTATTGTTATTGTTTTGAATTTTGAGACTCTTTGTTAATGTGATATTGTAATTTTACAAGATTTTCTTAATTTAATATCGTATTTTTATTTAAATAATTATTTTATTAATTATATTATATATTTTTATATTTTAGTGCCTCACTTCGCTCGAGCGAGCGCCTAGCGCCTCGGGCTTTTTTGGGCTTTGATGTCTAACGCTTTTTAAATTACTGATTTCAAACTTAAAAGATGAAGCAAGAGCAATGCTACTTAAAGAAGAAAGAAAGGTATGACAAAGTCGAACTGGAATAGATGTTTTCTCTTGAACATTGCATATCACCTCCACAAAGCTCACTTAGTTGTTATTGGCCATCAAAGAACATTATTATGCTGATTGTTTTGATGCCCTTGAACACAATTCTTAATATTCAACTGTTGTTTTCCTTATCTTGGAGAAATTATTATTAATCAAGGGGCTGAGTAAGATATTGTATTTTTCTTCGACTCTGGTGTCTCTTACGACTGTGAGATTCTTAATCCATGGTCAGGTTGGTTTAAATTAATTTTATAATTTGTCTTAAATATGTCACACTATTTTTTTATCTGATCTTTGAATTGGCAGTGAACTTTATCTCATTGCATAAGTCTTATATATCTGTAGGTGATTTCTTGGTCAATGAATAACAAGAAATGTGAATCAAATGTAACTTTGGTTCTTCTAATGCAATTTTGTGCTCCTTTTCTAGTGCCTTCATGTCTTTTCAATCCTTGCCTGAAGTTTAAATTTATATAAGACAAACATTGTGCTTTCTTTTTGTCCAGTTATGCATATATATATATATATATATATATATATTTATATCGCTAAGCATTTTCCATTTGAGTGAAAGATATAGATAGTAATTCTTGGTCTACTTACTTGAAGAATTGCATGAAATGTTTTAATAGTTGGATTTATTTGTGTAGGTTGCTGCATTGTCAGTGGCCTTGTTTAGAGCTCTCAATCTGACAACTCGGTATGTGGACATGATGGTTAAACAGTCAAATAGGCTATCTAATTTACAATTAGCACTTGTCGAACCACAACTTGAATATCTTTTCTTCCATCTATAAATTTGTAGTTTCATAAAGTGCCCTTTTATCTTTCTCAGAGCTGTCAGTTGAGGTTAGTGGTTTTATGGGAGGTAGAGGAGGGTGAGAAAAGAGGCTTTGAAAATTATTTATTAAACTTACCCTATTATGCTTAACAGAGATTATTGGTGAGAAAGGATATCGTATTTGAATCTAGGATTAATTTTTTTATAATTTGGTTGAATCTAAATTATATTTTTATTCATTGGTTTTTGGATTATTTTTTTTATTTGGATGTTTGAGTTTATGTTGTATTATCTTTATTTATCACTGAAAAATGATGATAAAATAAGAAAGAAATATGATTCTGGATGAGGTTGGACTAGGAGATGGTAGGATAGAGAAGATATAGTCATTTTCTTATTCAACCTTATCTAGTCATAAATGAAGCCTTAGATTATGAAACATGTAGAACAATGTTGTGATACAAATTTCTAGTGATCCGCAGCCTTTGTCCTCAAACATGGCCCCTGTGAAATGAGAACAAAAGACTCCACTCTAGCTCTATTGGGTCAGCTCAAGTCTTGTGAGGATAGTCTAAGGGACGAACCAGGGCAACCTTTCACAATGGGGGCTTAGTAATCTTGGATGCCCCTACCATATGGGCTGCCCAGGGAAAAGACCCACATTTTGTATCAACAACTCAAGATTACTTAGAGGCTTACATAATCATCATAGGCAGCTCATTTTAATGTTTGATCATATTTGGTCAAAATTGATGGGTCAATGAGGTCAACTCCTACTCCTAATCTGCAACAATAGTCCAGATTGACCTTTATCCATTTGGAGAGTTCTAAACTAAGCCCAAACTTGATTTGATCACAGGTTTCTTAGGTGTTTGAGACTCATTGGAGGCACCGATGAGTGTCAGTGGTGTGGATAAAATTGACAGCTAGCTAATTGACATATCTCTTTTTCCTAGTCAGATAAGGATTCAGAATAGATTGTTTAAGAAATATGTAGTTTTAGATGGAGTAGATGAGTTTTGTATCAGCTGAGGAGAGTCTATAAATTGGTATTATGTAGCCATTATGTTCTAGAATTGAATTATTGCACTATGCAAGATCTCATCTTCTAAAGTTCTCTATCTCTCTTCCCTCTTTTCTTCTCCTACTTTTTTTCTCAATCTTTTTTCCCTCTTTTATCTCTATGTTTAACTTAGAGGCTTCCTTTTTCCATAATGTAATAAGGCACTTGATAGGAGACAAATTTTCATATTAGACAATGGTATGATGAATTTTTTTGAGGAAAGAAACTGTGATTTTTCATATCTAATGGTCTTGCTATTTTCTTTATCTGTATGATGGATATTTCTTTTAGTTCCTTAGGATCTTACTATCTTCATTATTTGAGTATTGCTTTCAGCTTTATTCTTGTTATTATAATTCACTATGTCTTTCTCTTCTCACCTTTTTCATTCTTATTTCAAGATTAAATTCTTGTAATTATTTGTTGCATTGTTATGTTGTCTTACACTTGTGATCGATGCTTTATCAAGTCAGCATGTGGATTTGCATGACAATGTTACTCTATTTTAGATGTTCTCTTAACAAAGCAAGTTTGAAACCTTTGAGATGCCTACTTCTTACCTTGAAATTCATTTGTGGTCTTTTACCTTTATGTCATGCCCCGATATTTGAAACCAACAAAACAGTATGATTTCAAATGATTGCAGAAATATAAAGCAGGATCAATGCTAAATATGAATCCAAGAAAAAAATTAAAGATAAAAACTAGTGTACCTTCATTACGAGACTTTGAGGATAAGTTTAGTGCAGCAGAAAGATGATTGATGCATTCCAATCCAAGCGAATTCAAGTTTTTAGTTTGTGAAAGTAGGTTAGAATTTTTATTGATGAATTTAGGAGTATTTTAATAATTTTTAAATGTTTAATAAATGTAGGTTGAGTCTTATATAAAAAATTTGCAATAATGCTCAATATGGTTTGTTATGGGTGTCTTTATTGGTCCGACAACCTACCAACATAAAAACATGGTAAACAAGTGGGACACCTAGTACAAGTCTTGTATTGCTCCTTACAAGACTTGTACCACCCGGTATGCTCGGTAAAGGGACTTGGGGGCCTGGGGCAATAAGTTTTTCAGGCTTTTTTTGAAACTTGGTGTGTACCAATGTATTGAAACATGGTATGCTGGTATGGGATCTGTAGTGGTCCCGAGCAGGATCACTACGGGTTTGCTAGCCAAAATTAAAATCCTTGCCTTATATTATTATTTTGGTTTTTATTATACATTCACTTGAAAAGATGATATGATTAGATTGGAATCTTGGTTAAGAGTTATAGATATATTTGTGTTGGGAAAAATTGATTGGGTCCTTATTTTATACAAGCATTTTTAGTTAGTCTATAAATAAAGCATTAGATGGTGAAATTTGTATGACATTGATACAATGAACTTTTTGGATGAAAGAAATAGTATATCTTTACCTTACTACTTTTCCAGGAGGGCAAGTGTTAGTAAATGGTAAGGTTTCTCCTTTGCAGCTTAAGTGAGGTTTGTTTTGCTTTTACTTGTAGAGGTAAGGTGTGGATATTCGCCCTCCCAGATTGGGATTTTAGTCATGAAAACAGTCTCTATGGTTGTAGGAGTAAGGAATCATACATTGCCCATCCCTAGATCCCAAATTGGTGGGTCTTAAGCACATTGTTCACCCTTTTACAATTTTATTGTTTTCCTTGATGGATATTTCTTTTTGACTTCTAGTCTTCTTTTTTCAATATATATTCTATTAACTCTTGTCATTTCACTCTTTTTTTCCCTTATAACAGATTTAGTTGTCTTTTAGTTGGTCCCATATGATGCAAAATGGAGAGCCATGGTAATGGATGATTTTGTCATTATCTAGTATAATATGCATCACAAATATAAGTCAATGAAGTAGTACAATGAATACTTAAAGACAATTAAAGTTTTTTAATTGGACTGTAAGATAAGAGAAGCAAGATACTTTGGATTGGGAAAAGACAAGGTTTAAGCTTTGAAGGAAGAATTAAAGATGAAAAGATATATTATCATAGAGCAATAGTAGAAAAGAAGGCCAAAAGCCTTAAGAAATTAGTATTTTTTTACATCAAAAATTCATCATGAGATTGTCACACAATTTTCACCTTCTAAGACTATTTGTAGATTTACTAAAAAATACATATAAGATCATTAACTTCTCCTAGTTTAAAATCATCTAGGTACATTAGAAGATAAGACTTCTATCGATCAAACAAAAGTAAGTCCCAAAAAATAATAATGTCTTACAAGAACACAACTAATTATTGATAAAGCAACTTTCCAACAATTCCTGAAAAATCAAAATAGACTAATCTAGACTCAGTCAAACTAAGACACCTAGCTTTTCGTAGACTAAGATGCTCAGATTGCTGGGAGTTGTTGTGTAGCGGCTTCTTCTTGTCATTTTTTATTCCACTTAGGTTTGTTTTAATTGCAAAGTTCTAATGATCATATTGTTTAAGGCATTGGAAAATGAATTCTGAGATTTTGTTAAAGATTCTTATAGAACCGAGGTTTATGTTTGGTAATATTGTTAATACTGTTATAGCACAAACCTGTTGGTAGTTGCATGCAAGTGAATAATATCTTGGACTGGCTCAGCTTGAACAGTTCACAGACCTATACCAAGTCATGCCAGTTGGTCTCGGCCTATATCATACAAATCCTGTTCTAAATTAAACTTGTGCCGATTTGTAATGATCTGTATTTATTGGCATGCCACAATCCACTTTGATATGAGGTAGACAACCGACTCTGGTTGGTTTTGTGTTTCAATATCTCATCCAATTGACACGTACCACTCATATCAAGGAGTATGGGTCAACATGCAAATACATGATATTGTCTATTGACTTTAGATAGTATACAGTTTTGGTTGTTGCAGTTAGGCTAGAGAAGCTTAACTGATATCAGAAGATGAACTTGGGAATTTGATGCATCTTCAATGGATTCTTGTTGTTGACTTAGAGAACCATTCTGTGCAGGACAAGCTTTATATCCATGACAGATAATGTTAGATGCACTTGATTATTATAATGCAACCTCTTTATTTCTTTTAAGCACTTTCCATCAGTTACTAAAGGAAATGCTTTGCTTCAGGTTCGTGTCTATTCTTGATGTGGCTTCTCTCAAGCCAGATGCTGATATAACTGGAACCACAAAGCAAGATGGAGCAAGCATGGATATGAGAATATTCTCTCCTTCAACTTCGGTCTTGGCACCTAGTCCAGTTAGTAAAATAACTGGTGTTCATTTACTGAATAAGAATAATGAAAACTTGGAAATATCTGGTAAGGATAAGTTTGATGAGGAGCAGCAAGGTTCAGGTTGCAAGGAGAAATTGCCTGAGGTTTCTGCAGCTGCTTGTTCTTCTAATGATCCAGTCAGTTATACATCAACCATTGGAATGTGCAATAACAAGTTTAATTGTCAGGACACAAAATCAAAAAGAAAAGGGGATATGGAGTTCATGTTGGAGATGGAAATGGCCATTTCAGCAACCACTGCAGCTGTGGCAGATAAGAAATTACATTCTGAGATTGATGAGTCACCTGTATCTTCGGCAAGACTAGCTTCTTCTGTGAAAAAACCAACACTAAGAAGTGCTGTAGATTCCTCAGTTTCAATGCATGGTAGCTCTGGTGCAGTTTGGTCTAGAAGGACTGGGCCTCCTTTGTACTGGGCAGAAGTCTACTGCAGCGGAGAGACTTTAACAGGAAGATGGGTGCATGTTGATGCTGCAAATGCTATGGTTGATGGTGCAGAAAGGGTAGAAGCTGCAGCTGCTGCTTGTAGAAGACCATTGAGATATGTTGTTGCTTTTGCTGGAAATGGTGCTAAAGATGTGTCACGCAGGTATGACCTTCACTATTTCTATCCTAAAATGGACCTTTCTTAGATAAATATGATTATACAACTCAAAATACATATATATCTAGTCAATCTTCATACTATTATTAAGGTTGAGAAAAACAAAAAGTTCAATTCAAGAAATTTGTTTCTTTGAAATTAACTGTATTACTTGGTTTCCTACAGAGATATTGTTTAGATTTCCAGTCAATCGCTTGATTTTTCTGATTGCCTTCTTTTTCCTTTCTCTTGTTTCCTCTTGCTATGAGCCAAGAACAGTTGTATTATCACTCATTCATGAACAAAGAATGCACCAAATAGGCACTCATTTTAGGCAGTGAATTAAGCAGATTGATGATGCCACAATGCCATTACTTGTTGCAACTAATTGGTTTATTCAATAACAGACTGAACACTTGGCAAAAATGGTTGTATATCCCATTCGTGGATTATAGCCATGTTCTTGGTATGAGCTGAAAGGTATACTTTGGAATGACGTGGATGCTTGCTGACTGGTACTGACCGGGTGGCTTTTGTATAGATCCATATGGGTTCCGTGCTGGTCAATGCGATTAGTTCAGGTCCATGCTGGTTCAAGCTGGTAAATGGTTGTCTGCTTGCACCTTGGTCAGCCGAGTCATGTGCTCATGAGTTTGCATGCCTACACCTAGGTCATGTTTCACACATTCTTAACACTTGCATGTTGAACCAGGCTCATGGGGCTTTAGACTGACAATGTTGAGTTGATTAAGCTCATGGTAGCTCAGACAAGTGCCTGGGATGCCCAGCGCCCAAATGGTTCATCTTGGTTAGCCCATCTGCTGAAGATGACATTCACATCTGAGCAACAGTAAGTTGAAGGTGCCTCGATAAAGCACATTGAGGTGCTCGGGTCTCAATATCATAGTGCAACCACCTTAATTCAACACATTTGTCTCTTGTGTTTGTTTTTAATGTCTCACAAGCTTGTGATAAATTTGTTTGAGATTTATATTATTTTATGTCACCTTGATTTCTTTCTCTGTGATTGTAAAGCTACTGTTGATATGGGCCTTTGCCACTCAGAATCATGTTGCAACCTTATGACTTATGTCACTTGTGTATGTCTCACAAGCCTGTGATAAGTTTGCATACAAATTATTAGATTGAAATCTGTACAAGGAACAACCAAAAAATCCCAACTGCTATGCTTTGCTGCTGGGAGAGGAACTTTGGTATTTATAATCATTGAAAGAGAAATAATAAAAGAAAGAAGAGATATTAGGTTTTTTCCAGTGAAGAATACTCATTAATACTACTGGAAAAAATAGGATAAGAGTGAGAAGAAAGAGAGGGGGGCTAAAGCAGCTAAACTACCATCCACATGGAACACAATACCCATTCAATATTGTACTGCAACTAGTTTTGAATAGTGTATCGGATGCTTAATAATATAGACTCTATATTATAGAGTCTATATATCGATACAAGACCATCTACACCAATAACAAGTAGTTATTTAACTTAATACAAGCCAGGACACTTGAACCACTAATTTAAATAAAATAAAATGTTGAAAATGGTAAAAATATATTATTATTTAAATTTTACATAATCATATTTATAGGGGTAATGTTGGTCCTTCGCAAAGTGGGTGACCAGGTTTTACTCATGGAAACAATTCTCTATTTATAGATGTAACTAGTGTTTGCAGTACCAAACTGTACCGCCCGGTACGGGCGGTACGTACCGGTCCGACAGGTTGTCGATACGCGGACCGCCTGTTACCGGTCTGAGTGCACCGTAGCACTGTAGTAGAACTACAGTACTCGGCACACCTGAGTATACCGCTCGGTATACCGTACCGGTACCGGTACCGAGCACAGGTCAAAACACCGGTACAGTACGGTATTGCGAACCTTGGATGTAACACTTTATTCTTAGCCTGCATACATCTGCTAGAACTGCTTTAGGTAACTGCTCTCAATTGTGGTTATATGGCATGGATTTGTGGGGTTGAAACTTGATTGGATATTTTGTTGGACTGTGAGAAAGAATTACCCTTTTTCGTATATACCTTTATCTGTGAAGCTTCTTGATGCCTCTCAAGGACTTGTGGGATACTTAGAAAATAGCATGGTGAGGCCAGTCTCTATTACCAGTATATGAAAGAAATCAATTTTGAGAAATCCTGTTTTTAAACAACTACCCAGTATTTTACAAGAAGTTGAAACTTGAAAGAATGTGCTTCTTAGAGATCATGAAATCCACTTAACTGTTTTTCAGGTATTGCATGCACTGGTACAAAATTGCTTCCAAAAGAATAAATGCACAGTGGTGGGAAGCAGTATTGGCACCGCTAAAGAAGTTCGAATCAGCTACAGCTGGAAGTGTGGTTCAATTGGAGGAATTGCATGGAAAGGCTCCCTCTGATCGAGAGAAGAAAGTGATCAGTTCTGTTGAAATGAATTTCAGAAATAATCAGGTTACCTCTCAGAGGCCCCTAGAAAGTCCATGTGTTGCTGATGGATTGGGTAAGAAAGTGTCCAATCTTACCAAGTCACTGGATCTTGAAGCTTTACCTAACTGCCTTTGGATTGAATCAAGGGACTCTCTTGAAGATATGGAACTTGCAACTAGGGCTTTAACTGAACCTCTTCCTACGAATCAATTGGTAACTACATGAGAAACTTACAAGTAATAACTTGGTGATTTTTGTGTGAAGATAACTTTTTCCTAATGCATTGTTATGCAATGTAGGCCTATAAAAATCACCATCTTTATGCTATTGAAAAGTGGTTGATGAAGTATCAAGTCCTATATCCAAAAGGTCCAATACTTGGTTATTGTTCAGGTCATCCTGTATATCCTCGGTCTTGTGTCCAGAACCTACAAACGAAGCAAAAGTGGTTACGGGAGGGCTTGCAAGTTAGAGCTAGTGAAATGCCAGCAAAGGTGTAAAGTGTAAACTATCAACATGATTATTATCCAGCTGCCTTTCTTTTATGTAAACCTTTTTTTTTCTTCTTTTCCAGGTAGTGAAACGTTCAAGATATTTTGTCAGTGGACAGACAACTGAAGTAGATGTTCCCAAAGAGGATTATGGCAAACCTTCTGTAGAACTTTTTGGGAAGTGGCAATTGGAACCACTAAAACTCCCCCATGCTGTAAATGGGATTGTGCCAAAGGTGATAGTATACTTCACTTTCTACTAAAAAAAATCATAGTTTCTTTTTCCTTATCCCTTGGCTTAAAAGTGACCTTGTTTGTGTTTCTCTCTTCTGGTTTTTTAGTCGTCATAAATTTATTGGGTACATGGAGTTGCTTCTGCAATTAGGATAAACATTAATTATTTGGAAACCAAGTTTATAGTCAGAAGTCTTGTGCCTTATATGATGTTGCACTCATGTCTATAATGCGGATTAGGCATAATTTAAACTTCAGATGCGCATTTTTTTAGTCTTTATTACTAATCTCTGTAGCAACAATGAGACTGTTGTTTTAGCTGATTAGGCTTATTGCTATTATCAGTCATCGTGGTGAAATTTGTTTCTGAATTTCTAATTTGATTAATTAGTAACGCTATGCTTTATATTTTTCTACTTTTAGTTCGTCACTTTGTAAAGAACTTTCAATATGCTCACACTGATGTATCAATCATTCTGTCATTTCAAATCTATTTATGTAATACAAGATGTCTTCGGAAGACATCTTGTTTGTGACGTCAACTAAGATTCATCGTTATTTACTTATTCTATGGTTTTCTAGTACTTCTTTCTAGATATGCAGTATACAGCTACACTATCCATCTTACTGCCCTGAATTTTTTTGGTTAAATATTTGGTCGATGTCTTAGGTAATTACTGACTCATTTTTTTCATGAATATCTATATAGAATGAGCGTGGTCAAGTGGAAGTATGGTCTGAGAAATGTCTCCCACCTGGTACTACGCACTTGAGGTTACCCAGATTGGTTCCAGTTGCAAAGAGACTGGAAATTGATTTTGCACCTGCTATGGTTGGATTTGATTTTCGAAATGGCCGCTGCATTCCTACATTTGATGGGATTGTGGTTTGTAGTGAGTTCAAAGGTGCTATCTTGGAGGTAAGCTTTATCAGGTTCATCTGCTTCCGGTTCTTAGTTTAATTTTAAAACTTTTCTTTGGTTCTACAATCTGCAGTTACCACAATCCCAATTCTAGACTACATATCCTAACGTACATGTTTTTAAGGAGCAGACCTCTCCGGACGTCATTGCTCACAATGTTGATGACTCTTGTAACTTTATAATTTTATAACAGTTTTTTGTTATTGAGTTTAATAAAGAGCAAGTTACATGTGATTTGCCTACTCTGACCCATGTTATTTGATATTTTGATCAGAGCACCTTGACTGATTATTGTATCATGTAACTGTCTCAAAGTGGTCAAAGGCATAAAGTACTGCATTCTAGCTGTTGTCTGTTTATTGTTTACTTAATTTGCCTTTTTAAATATTGAAGAACCAGTACAGATGGTTGGCAGACTACAAGTGCAATAAGATTAAGGACCTCATGGCCACATTATGTACGTCTGATGTTAGTGCATCACTAGAAAGAAGTAGGAAGCACCTCTCAAAGAACTAGCATCTGCTTCAAAATCTTGTCATGTCTTGTTAACAAAACTTGTTAAACTCTTGCTGACTCACATCAGATACTTGAAACATATGAAGGCATATGTGTTGCACTTTGATACTCGTTCTGACTGATAGTGGGCAGCTTAGGGCACCTTGAAACTTATAGAGATGTTGATTAAAAGAAACACAAATTTTGGATTTTGAATTACTATTATGTGATAACCTTATTTGTTTGTATTTGGACTCGAAGTATTTTTATGAATTTTGTTATGTGAATGACTGTTATTCTGCTTTAAAATTACATAGAGAAACTTTACATAGTATCTCTTCATATTATAAAACTTTTGCAATATGTGGTAATTTACTCCTTATTCATTGGTACATTCATGCCTTTTTTGTCCTTTCAGAAGATGTCTTGTTGGCTTTCCTTGCATTCACGTGGATAATATTGCAGCAACTGACTGCTTGCTGCAATATGTTCACATTTAGATGTTTATTCTGACTGATATACCATTATTTTCTGTTGGAATCTTCATTTTAAATAGGCATATGCAGAAGAAGAAGAAAGGAGAGAATCTGAAGAGAGAAAGAGGAATGAGAACCATGCCCTTTCAAGGTGGTTCCAGCTGCTTTCCTCCATTATTATGAGACAACATTTGAAGAACTCATATGTGGACTCATCATCCACACATGAGACTGTTAGCAATGATCAAAAGAGTAATAGAAATGTTTCTCAAGAAAATAGTCCTTATGGCAACATGCCCTCAGCCTCAGATTTTCGCGATGGATCTAGTCAAGAATTAAAACCTGTTTTTCCATCCGATCATGACCATGAACATGTATATCCTGTGGAGAACCAGAGCTTTGATGAAAAAACGTTAGTGTGGACCAAGCGATGTTCATGTGGATTCTCAATTGAAGTGGAGGAATTTTAGCAGATCAATCTTGCACTTGTAAGTTATTCTCTGCTGGAAGTGTATTACTTCTCTAACTAGGTTACTTTCTCGTATTACATATTGTATTATGGCCTTTTTACATCGTTTCATGTTATAGGTTCAAAATCCGTACTGCTCAGTTTTTTCAAGAAACAAACAATTGAATATCCTACATTAGTTTGATTCCTCTGCTCTTTTTAACTCAACCTCCACCAGTCATTAGTAATTAAGCCATATTCCAATTATATATTCTCTGAATTGTTTCATGCATTGGTGATCTATCTTGTCGATCTATCCTGCTGAGCTCTCAGTTTCAGTTTTGTTTAATTCCAATCCTAATTAATACAAGCTCTCGTATATGAACTCCAGAACACGTTCCCTACCAAAGAAATGGCCCTTTAATTTGGTGTCTTGTTGTCAGTCTTGTTTATCCAACCCTTGAATGGTGCCATGGTCAACAACAAGCTCTAATATTCCAATTATTTGTAGTTGGCATCAAGTTCTTTTTCCTGCGATTGGGCTTTGTACAAGGTTCTCTGCACATGATTAGGGAATTTTGATTATATGCTTTGTCCCATATCATTTTCATTAGTGTTTAGTAGTTTAGTTTACATTTTAATTTCACAACATAAGATAAGGCATCTGCTAAGTATGTCCCTATTAAAGTTTTATGGGAAAACTAGTGCATAAACTTTTTTTTTTCTTTTGCCTTCATCGATGGTTATGTTTTTATTTGTGTCTGTTATGTTGAATAAGTACATTTTGTAACCTTATTAGTTATTTCGTTATGATCACCATTTTGCCTTTTATTAGAATGACCTTATTGTCCATTTTGACTTGCTTTTCCTTGTAAGCAGCTGCCAAACTCATGCTATGCTACTACTCATGCACTATAATTAAGAATTTCCAGTATAAATTTTGGTGCTTGTAAGCCAAACAACTTGATGGATGTTGAAATATCTTTCCTGCTTCATTTGTCATAAAAAAAAAAATTATTTTCAAACTTAATTTCTTATTGCACCTATCTGATCTATTTATGTCATTTGTTTAGATATGTAGTGATTGGCCAAAAAAAGTTAATAAAAATAATTCTAAGCTTTTTGTGATCCTAACCTAAGAAACCTTATGACCTCTCTTTTGAAAACTTAGTGCACTATTGAGATTAACAAAAATAGAGTAAGGTTGCTGTTGTATATAAACAGAGCAGCTGATTGTAAACTAGCCATTGGATGCAAAGTCAGATTAGAAGATGTTATTTAACTGAACACATCAACAGTGCATCCTTAGAGAGGATTTTGGTCGCAGAAGGGTTCATGGTGATATAAAGTGAGATTAGAAGATGTTATTTAACTGTACACATCAACAGTGCATCTTTAGAGAGGATTTCAGTCACAGAAGGGTCCATGGTGACTCCTTTCTAAATATGATGCCAATACGGCCATCTCCATGAGTCCATGGTGACTTCAAAATATTTTGGCTACATTTTTTTGCACTTAGAAAAAGGTACTTCTTGCCTAGTAATTTACTGCTAGACTGGGAGAATAGGTGGTGGAAAAATAGAAGAGGAAAATAAATAAAAGTTACAATCAACTAGTACCCTAGATTGTGAGAACAAGTGGTGTAAAACAGAAGAGGAAGAAAAGAGGAGACTAGTCACCTAAGCCTAGATTTGGAGAATAGGCAGTTAGAAGAGGAACAGAGGAGTATAATCATCTGGATTTGGAGAATAGGTCATGGAAAACAGGGGCAAGAGAAAGCAGATTGTATGGCTTTGCAATTCTTACATGGTGCACTGAGGCTAGGAGCACATGGATGCATGTCGTGTTCAGTCCAAAACACTTGAAAGCTGTTTGTGACAGTGATAAAAATTGGCATATAAATAAATAGAAGGTTAGTTGGTTTAGCAATGTAGGATTGAAGCCTCTCTCACAGGTTATATTCACTCCATGTGCCGGAAACGCAAAAATCTAAGAAACCTTTTGAAGAGTCAAACACCTTAAATTTTTTAAAATAAACAATAGCTTTTCACTATTTTCGTTTTAAAGATGAGTTAACTCTCATAGGCAATTAAAAAAATAGAGGACATAAGACTGAACATTTAGGGCTGGAAAATGATATCTGCTTTGGATTTTTTTTTACTGCCAAGAATTGTTAAGTCACTTGTGGCTTTTGTGTTTTTGTTTTTCAAATTGGTATTCTGGAACTTTTCCTTGTTCATCAACTTTTATGTAAAATTTGCTTTTTTTTCTTTCTACCCTAGTAGGTTGGATATTCTTATTCTAGTTGCTTTAGTATAACTAGGAGATTCTTGGAAGAAATATGGGGTTCTACTTCTGGTTGCAAAATTCTGGGTCTCTGTAATACTTTTTAATCTAGGTTTTGAGGACCTGGTGAGATCTACAACATCAGTATTATTTGAGGACCAAATACGAGCTAGCCTCATGCCCAAGTCATTGGTAATTGAAACCATGGTTTTTTATTTCGAAGTGTACCGTCTGGTATGGGCAGTACATACCGGACCAAGATTCTCTCAACACATGATTGTTACCAATCTGTATCGAGTGGTACTGGTCGATTTCAACCGTTACCGACCTTTTAGGCTAAATTAGTTAAAAACACTAATACAATATGTATTAGTGTTTTCAATTATTTTAGGCATACCGCTTAGTACGCCCTGGCATACAATCGGTATGCCTCGGTATATACTGTATAGAGCAAGTCTCGATACACTGATACAGACCGAAATTGCGAACCTTGATTGACACTCGTTTGGACAATTTAATGCATCAATCTAGGACCATATGTTGCATTACTTGAGTCCCAATGTGAAATAAACTATCACATAGGTCAATTGAACATGATGAATTATTGACTTCAGCTTTAAGGATGATTACAGATTACAAATGGTTACTTATACCCCAGACTTTATAGCTTGGTGAATTTTTATTCTCGAATCATAATTAGTGCTATTTTTAGCACAGTTTTGTTTTTTCTTCATCAACATCTGTTTAGTTCAGTTTCGGCAGACCAAAGAAAATAAAAAAACAGTAAAAATTAAAGGTATTGAGTTCATAGTTTGACTACTTACCTTTTTCTTTGATGTCTTCCAAAATTTAAATCTCTTAAATAGGAAATAGTTGCTTTTGGTGGCTTGTCCAAATACCAGTGTCTCAACTCTCAAAGAAGACACCAAAAACACTGTGTTCATAACCATCCTTTCTGAATGGGTACTTTCACAGTTAAGTTTGATTTCTTCAGTCATATGCCTCTTAGGATATGCAAGGTTTATGTTGGTTTATTCAGAAAGGCCATCAGGTATATATATGCATTCTTTAGAACCCATACCTGTTCTATTTTGTTTATAGATTTTGGTGAGAGTATATCGGTTATGTAGTCTTCACTTTGATTGAATGTGCTTAATGGCTTTTCATCCGTCAATTGTTTTAGCTTCTGCTGGTTCATCTTTCATGTTCATGGGAGATTATAAAAGCTTTTATTTTGACAAGTTTTTCCAGATGATAGTACTCAGTATGCCTACCATACTCGGGATAGCACTAACCATCTTTTGTTGCTGAACAGCATCTGACAGCATACTTTTGTGAAAGGACAAATGAAGAAAAAGTAATCTCAATCATCAGAAGGATGTCCCAATCATCTGTAATATATAGTTCTTTTATTTTTCAACCTTGTCTGTGCAATTTATCCAACCACAGTAACCGGAAGAAATGTTTGACTTTGGGATGAGTAGCTGCATACCCAAATTTGAAGCATTTCTAGTTGTGATAACACCCCAAGTTAAAAAATTATATAGAGTTGGCTTCTGTTTGTTACAACGGTTGTTATGAAATCATTCTCAATATTCCATTGTCTAAATGTTTTGGAATTTTCACTGATATCATCTTTTTGGAATTTTCATTGGTATCATCTACAAGTTATTGCATTCATTCCACAACTACACCTTCTGTTTCAAGTAGTTATTAGATTCTTCCTGTGTACAAGGACGTACTGAACAGCAAAGCAAGGGGCTAAGTAATGGCCTCTTTATTGCCACAAACAGTATACAAGTAGTTCATCAGTTTTTGTCCTTTGACAGTCATTATTGAAGCATCATTAAAGCTTATCAACATTCACCTGTGGTGGATGGATGTACTGTTACAAATTTCAAGCTTGTCCTTTTAGTAATCAAACACTCCACAGAATAAAAGAGATCTTTGCATTCTAATGCATGGATCATGTTTAATGTCACTTGTTTTGCACACATCAGAGTTGTCAAAAATCGGATTAGACCAGTTATCTGACTGAAAAAAGGGGTAATGGGACTGCTGACCAGTCCAAACTACTTATCAGACTGTCTTTTCTTAAAAATGGCTTTGAGTTGATTCAGTATACCATGAACTCGCATGAACAGGCTATGTCAAGGAAGGCCGGTCCGATTTTATTACAAAGCATAATATAACTGGAACACCCTCAATGAGAGTACAATATGTCGAACCAAACCCACTTCTGCTGTCCATGAGAAATGGATACAATGGTGTGGGTTCAGATCTTCATTGGCTTCTTTCTTCAGTCGTTGTTGCCCTAATCTCGTGGCCAAAAGGAGAGAACAAAGTATAGGCAAAGAACACAAAAACAAGATGACGAGAAAAGAACAGAGGTATAGTAATTGTGTGTATGTTTTTTTTTTTTTCTAATTTTGGTTTTGTTCCAGAGATTGGAAGAGATTTTAAATATGATTTCTGTTATAATTTACTTAATTCCTTCTGTTTTATGTAGCATTTTTCAATTGATGTTTACTGTTGTGTGATTCATTGGAAGTATCTTGACATCTGGTTTATGATCAGACCCACAACTGTAACACCGATGCCACTTTTAGTCTTGGATTGGATTGAGAAATCATAGGTAACAATAAAATACTTTCTAGGAGTTTTTCCTGACTATAAGAAGCGCTTTGGTGAAGATGAGTGTGATCATTTGGGTGTTTTGATGTTGTCAACACTAATATGGTTTCTCCTTTCTGAATGATTCTTCATTTCATCTACAACCTTTGGAAGTTTGGATCCTCATCTATTAGGTAAGATATTTCACAGGATTGTTTTGGACATTTGTGAGTTGATTTCAGGTTTGCTCTTTTAGTTATTTGGAGGTTAAATTCTAGGGTATAAAATTGCTTTCATGCATTTATTTTTTGCCTCTTCAAGTTGACTTTTGTTGGTGAACTTGCCGCATGCAATGGATAACCTCAAGTTGAGTTTTGTTTGTGATCTTGCTGCATCTGATGTATAATCTACTCGTTCATTTATTACATTCTACATACATTATGTATTCTGGATGCATGTTTACATTTAATGCTTAAAAAGTTCTTAAGAATTTATTTCATTTAACATAAGAAGTCATTAGAAGTGTCTAGTTAATTTTATATTAATTAGTTGATAATTGATAGTCAATGTTTGTTTAACCTTATTAGTTAATATTCTCGTTCTTGAATATTGGTTTTTTTTGCATTGTTAGGCATAACAATCTTTATGTTTTACTTTTTCTATCTACTTTGTATGTTTTTTAGTGATTAAGGTTGTCCAAATTTTCCATAGTTTTTTGTGTTCAATATTGTTTTAAATATTTCTATTATGGTATTTATAATTTGTTTTTTTAATTAATGAAACATGTGACTTTGCTGATTGACCAATTGTTTGAACCAGTGACTCGAGGTTTAGTTCAAGTCAATGACTGGCTCGTTTCTCATAACTATGATTTATGTGAGTATATTACATCTTCAACATATATATTAGATGTTCATGATATGATAGCTTAAATTATTAATGTCCAATCAAGATATATGGTAATTTTGAGTGATATAATTAGTCCCACGACATTAAGAGATAACTAAAGTGTGAGGTGGTAGGAATTAATTCCCTTCACTTGAGTTGGATCAACGTTTACTAGCCTTCTCCAAGATTATTGTCAAAGACTAGGACCCCAGTGACCGGAATCCATTCGTCACCGCCCAAGAAGTTGCCGACGGTGAGCTCACAAGCCTTCGACGCTCTCCTTATAACGTGATACCGTGGCCACTTCACACTATTACTGGTGTCGGTACCGGTGACGGTGGTCATATACTCCCCGTAGTTGTACTGTGCTCAGCGCAAAGCTTCCGTTCCACTCGAGCCTCCCGGTGGATGTCCTCGAGTACTTCCGCCATGGTTGGCCGAGGTAGGTCTTGAAGGCGTTCCTGCATCGGTTTGTGGTCGACGGCAGCAGTGGATCGATATGCCCGTGTTATTGTGTTGGGGTCAGCGCGTCCCTGCACGGTCATGATGTCCTTCTGGTTCCTTTGCAGCTCTGGAGAGCGGTTACCGCGTCACTGAAGATGAAGTCGACGGTGCCCTAGATGAGCTGCCGCTGCGAGTGCACATAGAGAGTGCCTTGGTAGCCCTTGAATCTGCAGCGGTAGAACACGGAGAGGTCCGACCCTGATCGGAGGGCGACGGCTTGGTTCTTCTCCAGTCCGGCCGTTTTCTCGACGTCATGACGTTGCCGGTGATGACTGCAACCACAAGGCGGAGGAGATCGAGAACGAGGCAGTCAAAGATGAATACTTGCATGGGGACGTCGTAGTGATTGGATAAGGCTGGAGAAGTCATTCAAACAATTCCAACCATGTGCATGATTTGTGGACTCAACAGTCAAAAGAAAAGTATCAACAATACTCCAATTCCATATCTAACACCAAAAGTGGTGACTTGATTCAAAGTTCATGGAGGAGTTGCACGAAATCGTCCGTTTACGTAGAATTAGCCTCGGTGGCATCTCTTCCGTCGTCAAGTAGCATCAGGTTCGCTGTCGACCTGTTTATCTCCACTGTCTCACTACAAACGTTAGCTTTCACATAGATCACGAACCTCGAGTCACCGTTTTGACGATGGGCATAAGCTGCCACGACCTCCGAGATAGATCCTGAAGTCCTCGGAACCTTGGCCGAGATAGATCCTGAAGTCCCGGAGCCATCCAAGGTCACCCTTGTAGTAAGCTATCTTACTATTTTGATCCTTATACTTTAAAAAGTTATATTGATATTTCTATAATTATAAAAATAAAATATTTACATTTATTTATCATAATAATATTAATTTAATAATAAAAATATATAATAAAGAATAAAAATATAATTTTAATGTTTAGTAGAAAACGACGATGTCACTGGTGTCGACGTAGAGGTATTCACTTGACCACCTTTGACGACAATAAGATTCACTTTCATCGTGATGCCACTCATCTCTACGAGGAGTATGTCGTTGATCTCATCGTCGCTTGTGCCACATCACTCTACATCTGCGTCGTCATTGACACTAGCATCAACACCAACAGTAATATTGCGTCGACGTAAAACTAATGTTGTCATAATAAATTGACCTAGAGATTTCACTTTTGTAATTATAGGAATGTCAATATAATTTTTTAAAGTATAAGAACTAAGCTAGAGATAGCTTACTATAGAGGCTAATATGTAATTAGCCTATCACCATGACATTTGCCATTATTGACGAGCCCACCGACTGAAGAAGCTTACTGAGACTACAAACAACCTATTGATCCAATGTAAATCTCATATTCATGAGAGTATCTGTATTAATTTGGTTCTTTATGAAGCATGACATATACCAATATCATTACGGAACTCATGAGATGTGTCAATTTGTATAATATGACATTAGATATAACCTCGTATGTAAGTTATGGTTACTGGTAAAGGTTTCCAATTAATTAAGTGGGAGAAATTGCTATATATGATTTTGGATCCTTTCTTTTTCGTTATATTAACTAAAAGAATAATGAATCAAACTTTTTTTCTTCCTCGTTCTTTCTACGTTGGGAACACGAATATTTTCGTTGGTGGGATATTGTGGACCACTCACCTCAAAAGAAATAATATATGCTAGTTTATGGATAATTAGTGTTTATATATGATTTCTTTGATGTATAGCTTTATGTTAAACTCGGGATATTCTTTTGCGTAATAATCGAATGTAATACATGTATGTTAAAAGAAGTTTTGCCAAATGCAAAATGTGAGAAACATCACTTGTCATCTTTGTCATTAGAGGAAAAGGAAAAGGGTAATTTATCATAAAATCTTTATTAATTAATTTTTTTTTATGCATCTCTATTAATAATTTATTCAAGATATCCTTTTAGAATAATGAAAATAACGCTCGTCTCTCGTTATCTCTCAATGATCTTATATTAAATCAGATTTAATGTAGGAGTTCGATCCTTTTTTTTTTTTTTCTTTGTTCTTTCACTCTTTTGCTCCGTCATTACTCCTCCATCTCTTTTTTTTTTTTAATGAGAAATAAAACAAGAAAAATGAGGAAGAGAACGAGGAGACAATGAAAACAGCTAAAAAAAGATGGCACACAAAAGAGTAGGAAAGCCTTTGGGTTCATTAATTCGAATCGATTTTAAATTTTAAAAATAAAATAAAATAAAAGGATAAAATTGAGATTTACAAAAATAAAATTCTCAACAGAGGGAAGGGATGTCATGGGGAAAAAAAAAAGAATTAATAGGGCTGATAAAGCATCAAGCTTATGGGAAGAACAACTTTGCTTGGAGGAGTTGACAAAAGAAACTAAGTGGCTTAGAAAATGTTATATAAAATGGAGTTAAGCATGAAAAGGACTAAGAAACTACTGCATAAGAACTATATAGAATTCCTACGTGCTGGACAGTACAACTTCTCATCATCAATAATTAATGATATGCTCCTACATTTCCCTTCAAATATGTCATGTCACGCATGCCAGCCTCTCCGAGGAACAAGTGGAACAGCTCAAGAACTTTAATTCTTTTAATTACAGAAAAAAAATATTTTTTGCTATTATTTCATCCAGTTTGCATCTGTGTGAACTACTGGAACAGATGGTGTGCACTACCAACCTTCGTCAACTCCACAATGCTCTACTTTTTTGTTTGAGAATTTGAACTTTTTTCTATTCCTGAAATATTCTTCAAGATTAAAATATGGTTTCTTTATGACTCATATTGCAGCTGTTTGAATGCAGATTTCATATTTTAGAGCAAGAATTGGCAACATGCAAATCACTCTTTTTGGGCTGTTTCTTGTGATATGATCTCTTCTGTGTCCCCTTAAAAATGTGATGGCAGCAAAGATAGGGAGGAACTGCAAGAATTGATGTACTGTTATTCTCTCTGCAAAAAGATCACACAATTTATAAAGCACATCTAATTCAATAAATCATAAGAATATTTTGCTCATCTATCTTGTCAAATATTCAATCAACAATCATTTCTATGATGTTGTAGTTATTGAGGTGCTGTTAATAATTCTTTTTATGATATGACCAAATTATGATGCATAAACTTTATTTAATTCTGATGCATCGAATTTTGTATTGCTGCTAAAAGAAGGAAAAACTTATTTCACTAATATCCAGTACCAATTCCAGAAGAAAACATGAGCCCATCTCTATATACATATAATGAGATGCAAAGAAACTAAATATTATGATTCTATTTCAATAAGGAAATGCATTAAGAATGATTTAGAATGTAATAATTCTATAATGAAATCAATTTAAACTAGCACTAATTTTATCTAATAAAACTCAATGCTAGCTGTGTATGACCAACCTTTCCAAATAATGGAAATGCAAGTGCAGCATAAACAATAAACCCTTGCTGAAGATTTAATTCAAGAAAGTGTCAACTTTTGTCCAAATTCTCAACTCCCACTCATGAATTGAGTTGTTTTATGTGGAGAAATCTGATTACCAGAAGCCACCTAACTCAAGTGAAGAGAGTCTGGCCTGATTCCTGTATTACTTTGCTAAACCTGTAGAAGACCTGAAGAAGATTCATCAAGTTTGAATGAAGCCTTGTTCTTGCTGCTGCTACTCTGACCAAAATGCCAGCAGATCTTGGAGAATTAGTGACAGATTTTGGTTTGGTCAACACTGAACTGAAGGCAGCTATATTGTTGTCCATATAATACAGTACAAGATAACATACAGTTGGTGGTCACCAAAGTACAGAAATTTCATGCAACCCCACAAGAAAACTACTTCAATGGTTAGCTGTTAACCTATGAGAATGGAGAGGTTAGCAAAGCCGTAATGAGGCTACAGAATCTTCCACTATTTGATTGAAACATACATAGAATGTAATTACAACAATGATCAAGAAGCATCAATCCTAGCATCACTTCTACCATACAATAAAGTTAAATTACCTCAAGATGAAACAACATGAAGAGTCCTCAAGGACAGGGACTCATTCTCAGCATCAAACAACCCTCCAAAAAATAACAAATGTAAATAATAACAGGAGATTTAGGATGAAGAAGAACCACAAGAACAGTTCCAACTCAAAAGGAATGGAAGGAAAATAAAATAACCATCGACTTACTCCCAGGACAAACACAAAAACAATCCAATTTTGGTTCATCCATGGAAGAAGATGCCTTGAAGATGATAGGAACAGATGACTCGATCAATCGCCAAAGGCGGTGTCCCCTTGCTGCTGATTTGTCATGCTAGAATTGCTGCGGAACCCTTCGATCCGAGCTACAACCTCCGACATCGATGGCCGGTTTTCTGGGAACTGCACAGCACAGTCAATGGCCAGCTGCAGCAGCTGCATCATTTCCTCCTCCACGTTCTGATGCCTCAGCAGTTCATGGTCAAATACCTCTGAGCTCCATTTCTCCCTGACGACCGATTGGACCCACCTGGGCAGGTCGACGCCGTCCTCGTTGTGGAGCGCCTGCGTCGGAGGCTTGCCTGTGAGCAGCTCCATGAGAAGCACGCCGAAGCTGTAAACATCGGCCTTTTGGGAGACCTTCCGGACGTCCGTGACCTCCGGGGCGCGGTAGCTGGCGGCGCGTTGATTGGGCATCGGGGTGGAGCCCAGGCTGCTCAAGCCGAAGTCGGAGACGCGAGCCTCGTTCGATTTCGAGAGAATGATGTTGGAGGATTTAATGTTGCCATGAGTGAGACCAGAGCCCTGCAGGTGTATGAACTCGATGCCCCGTGCTGCTCCAAGAGCAATCTCCAGCCTTGTCTCCCAGTCGAGAGGGGTGCGACCCGATACTTTATTTCCTGCCGTGGAAGATGAATTGAGAGCATGAGTACTTAGCTTGACAATTCTTCGAACACATTAGAAGAATTCAGTATAAGGAACACCGACACTGTTCGAGGACATGCAATGCGATACCCAGGAAGAAGAAAGGGCTCACCGTGAAGGATGGAGGAGAGGCTTCCGTTTGGCACGAGTTCATGGACCAAAAGCTTCTCATCCTTGCTGTGGTAGTAAGCTTGGAGGGCCACCAAGTTGGGGTGGTCCATGGCGCCGATGGCCTCCATCCTCTCGCGGAACTCCTTCTCAGGGACGTTGACGTCCCTGAGGCGCTTTACTGTCACCACCATCCCCATCTCCAGCATCGCCTTGTATGTCGTCCCGGCCGTCCCTTTCCCGAGCACCTCCGCCGATGCCCGCAGCAGGTCATCCAGGTCGTATATCCCCTGAACCTTCCCGATGAACACCAGCTTCCGAGCGCTCCCACTCGCCCCTCCAGCCACCGCCGCAGGTAAGGCCGCCACCTGAGGTGGCCCAGCCACATTATCCGCCGCCTCTCGCTTGCCCCTCAAAGCCATCTCCGCCTCTGGCTGCATCATTTCCCCCGCCTTTGGTCCAGCCTCGTCCTTTTCCCGCTTTCGGCAGCAGAGAACCAGGAGGAGGAGGAGAACCAAGAAGCCGATGGCGGAGCCAATGGCGATACCCGCGATCGCGCCGGCGGAGAGCTTCTTTTTCCCGCCGCTATCGACATTGTTGCTGGCGATCCACGGGGACGGCGCCGGCGAGGGCGAACCCTCGCCGAGACAGGGGGCGAGGGGCCGACCACAGAGGGAGTTTCCTACAAAGGAGCTCGCGGGCAAACCGCGGAGGCTTGCAGGGATGGACCCGTTGAGCTGGTTGAAGGACACATTGAACTGGAGGAGACCCAGAAGCCGGAGGTCGGGGATCGCGCCGGAGAGCCGGTTGTGGTCGAGGAGCAGCGTCGAAAGGCCAGTGAGGTTGTTGAAAGCCACAGGGATTCCTCCGTCGAGGGAGTTACCCGCGAGGTTCAGGCGGACGAGCTGGCGGAGAGAGAATACGGCGGCGGGGATACCGCCGGAGAGGCGGTTGTTCTGCAGGTAGAGATACCGGAGGTTGGTGAGGGCGGCGAAGTCCGGTGGGAGGCTGCCGGAGAGGAGGTTGTAGCGGAGGCTGAGCGCGCGGAGCGCGGTTAGATTGGCGAGGGTGCCGGACGGGATCCGACCGAGGAGGTACGAACCGGGGAGGCGGAGTTCCGTGACGCGGTTGGAGGCGCAGGTGACGCCGTACCAGGCGCACGGCGAGGTGTCGGAGACATTCCACCGCCGCGTGACGCCGGAGACGGCCGCGGAGAAGGCAATGAGCGCAGCGCGGTCGGAGGCGAGATCGTCGGGCGCTCCGCCGCCGAACAACGAGCAGAAGAAAGAGAAGAAAAGGAAGAGACGCAACAGCGAGCCCATCGAGCGGCGACCGGACGCCATCATTGGATGGTCAAGTCTATTGAAGCTCATCAAGCCATAAAGTAGTCTTCTTCCTCCCCTTCTCCTCCTCGAACTCGACGACGACTTCTATGCTCCGTCGGGAGCAGGCGAACGAGTTAAGGGCCGGCAACTTACATTAAATAAGAGGAACACAGAAGAAAGGGCATAGGAAGCTAAAACAAGGAATTAATTGGTCGGGAGAGGTTCCATTGTGCGGGACCCGGCCAGACGGTCCACGTAAGTCCCGCGCTTTCCTATCGGTAAGATCAGGCCGTCGATTCCAGGGAACGCCTCGGAAGACTTATCCTGAGTTTGACACGTGTCAGGCCTGGCTAGGCTTGGAAGACGTGGGATGTGGTTCTGGGTGTCGCGGGCGGCAGATATATCTTGTACCACATCATCGATTACCCATCGACGAACCTACTTTGTGATTCGTTCTATGAAGGCTTTTCAGGTGGGTCCCCGTGGCCGGCCCGCGTTCCACGGGAAGTTAGGGTAGAAAGAGATTCGGAGGAGCAATCAATTGGGATTTTAATATATTATTTCCTTTTGTTTTCTTTTACTTGTGCTTATTTATAATTGCAAAAAAAAATTATTTCATCAGAAATTTTTAGATTTAGCTGATAAGCATCAACATAACTTATCAAAAAATTTACAAATATATATCGAAATTAAAAATTGTTATTATTGTGGGGATTTTAATATTGAATATTGAATTCCGCTTAATGTTATTAAAATCCTATTAATTTTAAAAAGAAAAAAAAAATAATTTCTAGTAAATTTTAAAATAAAATTTTATATAAGTTTGAAATGTAAATACTGATGAATATATTATCTCACAAAATCGAAATATTGTATCAATTTGCATAATTCGATTGACTAAAACATATTAGGTTCATTGTCCGTAGAAAAATGGGAATGGGTCAATATTTGAGTTATCAGGTCAAAATGTTGATCCAAACACAACTTAAATTGGATGATAATTCACATTTTACTGAACAAAGTAGTGACTATTGTTCCTTAAATCATGGAGATAAATCTTCAGGACTTCAAACTGCATCAAGAAATCATCCTTGTTCTTCTTTTTGGTCACATAAAGAGAGCCTTTTCTTCATGTTCCTTTTGCACTTTTTGCTTTTGCCGAAAGTGCATGCAATGAGCATGATAGGAGACGGTGAAGAAAGCTTCTTAACTTTTGGCAGATTGGCATGGCTGGATGGATATGGAGAGATACTTGGAAGAAGAAAATTTCTTTAGAACAATTATGGTGGACATGTTTCTTAAGAATAATAACAGAGAAATAGTCTACCATATGTAGTGGTGAGCCTGCATGAATTGACATTAGAATAGAGACACTTCAAATTGCTCTTGTCATGTTTCCAAAAAGAATTTCTACGTATGAATTGAGAGAGAGAGAGAGAGAGAGAGAGAGAGAGAGAGAGAGAGTATCAAAAGAGGGATTACAAGAATTTGTGTATAAAAGACAAGTTCGAGTTCATTGAACAAGGCAGTGTTAGGGGCTTCGCCATATGATTTTTTTTACTGTATGATAGTTTCTTGCATTGCAGGATTGATGTAAGTCATAATGGTTTGTCTAAACCTTTAGCCTTTGAGGTATCTACAATCATCATCATCATTAGTAGATTTACTTTTCTAGTATCTTAGGTTTGGAAGATATTTATTATATTTAATTATAAGGAAAGCTCATAGATACGGTTTAAATTACTTGTATGAATAAGGTCTCAAGTCATATCTCTAAGTCAAAGCCAGTATCAAGCTACTATACCTAATAAATATTTCTCAAGGATTTGGATCATCATCATGGGGACAAGGTGAACTTGATGGATGAGAACTACTATGATGCAAATTCATTCTTTCACAAGTCAACTTACTACACCTAATAAGTCAGTCCTTAAAACATTATAGTTAATTAAAAAATCTTGAAAATATAGGAGAGTTCTTTTAGTAAAATAGTGTATTTGCAATGAATATTTGTTTTATATATTTGATATAGATAACTAAAATATTACTTCCTAAGCCCAAGAGATTCATGTCTAAGCTATGATCCAAATTAAGCCCAAGAGACATCTTGGTTAAGATATATCTTCATCACTAATTTTTAAGGCAACTTTAGGAGACTATTATAGTCCTATTTGGAGTCTAGTTAACATCCAAAAGCCTTTATTAAGTGTCATATATGGGATATGCTAGTTATATATATTTATATTCAAGCCATTTTTTGATAGCTATTGAGTCCCATAACAAAGGATTTTATAGAGACAAGATTAAGCTTTCATCCCTCAATTTATTTGTTATGATAATTTTAAATGTGAAGAAAAAAAAAGAAGATGAAAGTCTATGAAAAGAAGATTGTAAGCCACAAAGACATGGAAGAATACAACTTTTGTAAGATATGTGCAATTTAGTCTATTTTCTGTGTTCATTGTCTCCCTAGCTAGATGTTGATGCAACAAATTCATAACCTTGTTAATGAAACTAACACTAGAAAGACAATGTCTAATATATCCAACCATTTTTTACACTTAAAAGTTCTCTAGCTTATGTTCCATCCAAGTTTATGTCTTCATTATGTTAAGCTTCAATTTCTTTGTCAGATGATAGAAATATGTCAGGTCCTGAGCCACTAAATCAAAGAAAGTTTGTTTATTCTTTTCTGTGCTGTGAGTACCAGCTATACTCTTGCTGCCAAACACAACTCTATATATGTTTTATTTTAGTGGATTATTGCTGTGGTGAGGAGGTATCTGCACACCCACCCACATTAGCCTCTCTACATCTTCTTGTTCCTACCATTCATGTTGTCCATGATCTCCTTTAAGTTGACAGCAGAACCAACTCCAGCCATGAACTTGAGATTGAGATGCCACCTCTTGGACTCTACATAAATCTCTCCTCTTGTCCTCCACATGAACTGGAGAAACAAGTGCAGGAGGAGGAGAGACAAGGTCAAGGAGAAAAGTCTAAATGATCAAGAAGTAAATGCATGTGGATTTGCACCCAAGACAAGCAGTTCGGTAGTCATCTGCAACTAGTTCTCTTAAGATTATTGATCAGGCTTACTTACTGATTCGATTTCTACAGGATTCGTTCGACAGTGAGATGACGACCCATGCACTTCTTTTCGGTTCTAATTGAAGGTAGGAAGATAGGGCTAACCAGTACTGGCAGCAGCACCCACCACATTAGCTGTAAATACTATAGCCGGAAGATGTTGGTGGGATTTCATGAATGCATTAATCAGGTCCCATCAACAGTTCAATTTGTTGGCCAGCAGATCAAACTTTAACTTAGCTTTCATGTTGTTTATGTGCATTCGCGTGCATGCTTGGTTGTGTCTGTGAAAGAGAGAGAGAGAGAGAGAGAGAGTGTGTGTGTGTGTCTGTGTGTGAGCAGTAAGCAAAAACATCATTCACCAATAAATACATAAATATATGTATATATATGGGATTCTTTTAATGCAATCAGCAAGGAGGCCATTATGTCGTTAACAATGCAAGGAAATATGAATACCCTTTTTAACTCATATATAAAGAAAAAAATCTATAGCCTATTTTATTTTATAGTGCTCTAGCGGTTTTAATTCTTTAAAACCCTCATCTCGCTAACTTAAGTATCGAAGAAAAATTATTAAAATAATTGATGAAAATATAATGCCCAACTTTAAAATATATCATAACAAACATCTCCCACTTAGTTGATGGATTAGAGAAATAAATTTAGTCAAAAGAAATGCACAAGCGATATCATAATATCACACTTGATCTTAACCAAACATATGGAATATAATATTATTTTTTTGGTTTAAAGATATAATTTAAGGTTAAAAAAATCTTTCTATTCTTTCAGTAGACTACTTTTATTATTGGCATTATTATTTCTTAATTGAAAATTGACATGACAGTTTCTCGAATACATTACATAGGTAAAAAAGACTTCTTCAAATATTTGTATACTATTAAACATGACAATAACAAATTATGAATACTGATAAAACAGAGGTTGATCAGTAGTAAATCCTAATGTATGAATAGAAAAGCATTCGGTATATAAGCAATCTTTGCATTAATCAATCCCAATCAACAGCCAATTGAGTCGAGTTGGTTGAAGTGATTGAGTTGGTAAGCAAAAGGATATCCCATTTGCTTTGATTAAGATTCAAGCAATCCCAAGAACATGAATCTGTGTCACCTACCATGATACCCAGATCTCTATCACAGACCACATACCACCAACTCAAGAGACAAGAACAACATGCTCAAGAAAAGATCCACCTCATAGATAAGAATAACTCACTAGAAAATGCAAACTACAATGTAGATTATTTGTTACATGGAATCTTCTCCTTCTATCTGTTTTGTCAACGTTACTCATGCAAGGAAACCCAACATTATTTACTGAAAAGAAACATCAAAATAAAGAAGGTAAAACTTGGAGAAAGGTGCCAAAAGCAATTACCTCCACCTCAACTTAGTCTTTACCTGCAAATGGACCAAAACAACACATGTTAGGGGATTTGAACTGGATGATAATATGGATACAAGATGCATATATAGATCAGATTGAGCAGGAGGATGAGAGTGACCAGAATTTCCAACTTTTTTGAGGAAGGCAGCCAAGATTATTATGAGTGCAACTACTACAATGAGCCCAATGATGATTGCCACTGTTTTCCCAACCTGATCACCTGAAGAAAAGGTTAATTGCATTGGAAATGAGAAATTATTTGGAAAAGGTTTCCAGGAGACATTGTGAAGGTAACAGATAAAAGATGATATACCTCATTCAATTTGTAACATACTTATTTAATTTTTCAACTCCAAATTTTAAGATCTTAAGATACACAAATTTCAACAATACTAAATTTTGGCTGTACTCATTTATTGTTTTTATCAAGTGACTTTTATGTACACTTGTGCAAAAAAGCCTTCGTGTTTTTATGTTTTATCTTACTCTTTTATCTTTTGTTGTCATTATATGTAAGCTATAGTATGTTTTATATAGAGATAGAGTTGAATTAGAATCTTAAACGAGGGTTCCTACCATTTCAAGATAAATTTGGATGGTTCTAAAACCTCCATGAAGCATGTTCTATACTATTCAGAAGTTTCAGAGACTAAAATTTACAGAAATATGGTTTTCATGGCCACTAAACCAGCAATGTCCAGCAATATAATGAATTATTGCAGAAACATTGTCACTGTTAGGATTTATAAAGCTGGAGCAGGGGCTACAGATCCTTGATATGTAGAGGGAGAAAGGGATTAGATTAGAACAAATGTGTGGCCTTCCAATGTAGAAACTCTTTGTGTGGACCCATCCATGCTTTGAATTGATCAAACTGCTACCAACCAACTTTTATGGTTCATCAGTCTAACTTTGAACAAATGAAACACCAACTCAGGGCAAATCATGTTAGGATGCACAGTGTGTAAAGTCTGAAATGAGATAATCAATGGACAAATTACTGTTAATGAAGTTAATAGAACTTTATACAATTAGTAGAGACTCCTTCAAAGGACTTCAATAATTGAATGATGATGTGATCTGAAGTTGATTTGTCAGAGGATGCCAATCTATGGTCCAACTTCCCTATTGGAAGGCATGAGGTCTACTTAGAGTGGCAAACACTGTCCTATCAAAGAGAGCAATGAATACTGCAGTTGCATAAATTGATGAAGACTTAATTAATTTCCAACAAGTATAACTAAATCAATATATACAATCTAATGACTAAATCAAGAGTAGATAACTAAGATGCATCTGTATAGCACACATGTTACTTGCTGGACTACTTATTAATTGTGATGGATCAATTTGAACCCTCCAAGCAAATTATTGATAGAACACAAGATCATGGATTCTCCACTAGGATGTTTGCTAGTGAAAATAGAACCATTTTATGGAAGAAGATGGTCATAGTATGATCTCATTGCTACATAAAAAATACTAACCAAAAACTAATTACAATAACTACAAGCAAGACAGAGACTATGCAACAAAAGTTGATAAGCTTAAGTCACAAACTATACCAAACAAGCAGATTTATGGTCAATTTTCATCACAATATCACATCAAAAGACCATTACAAGTATATAATTTAGTAGACTAAATTCCAAAAACAGCACAAGAAAGCAGAGAGTAGGAGCACCGTCGGTGATCAGAGGAAGGAGCGGTTACCATGATCGTTAGAATCGGAATGGTAGACTCCACTGGACCAGTATTTGGCGTAGCACTTGCCGAGGTAAGCATCGCCGGCGACGGCGAACGGACAGGCGGCCTTGAGCTGCGCCACCGCCGCCGCCACGCAGTCGTTGCACTGCTTCGCGCCCTGGTCCCCGACGCACTGCGCCATCGCCTGTACGGAGCCGGCGGCGCCGACCCTGTAGCTCCCACCGGTGAAGCCCGACGCCAGGCTGGCGAGTGCGGCGTCGCGCATGCCGAGCACGTCCGAGTTGTACCCTCCGCCGCCGGCGACAGGCCCGCAATTCTTGCGGAGGACGCTGGTGTCGGGCTTGCCGACGAAGGAGTCGTTGCCGTAGCGGAGGAAGCATCCGTTGAGCTGGACGGCGGCGCCGGCGGTGAAGGGGCAGAAGGCGGAGAGCTGGGACAGCGCGAAGCGGACGCAGGAATTGCAGTCGGAGGAAGAGAGGTCACCGCGGCACTGGAAGAGGCCGTAGACCGGGGATGAGGCGGCGGCTGAGGCGGAGGTGTAGTTGGCGTAGGAGGAGAAGGTGGCGGCGTTGGCGATGGAAGACAGTAGGGACTCGACGTTGAGTTGGTAGGGCGAGCCGGGGGTGTACTTGAGCTGCGAGCACCCGGCATAGACGAAGCCAGTGTAGTCGTCGGCGACCGACGTCGTCAGGGACGCAAGAGAAGAGAATACAAGGAGGAGCAAGAGTTCAGACATCGCTTTCTATGTGTGTGTGTGTGTGTGTGTCTTCTCGTTAGTCCAAATGTTCTTATGCAAAGGAGTGAGAGAAAGTGTATGAAGGGGAAGGGTGAAGAGAGAAGAAAGGCCATAGTGGGGTTATATATGAAGAGAGGTGAGAGAGGGAATGAGATGGGGTGGGATGTGGTTCTGAGAACAAGAACAACAGCGAGGTGAATGTTCTCTGAGAGAGAAGGTAGGAGTGGTGGCTTGAGGAGGAAGCACATATTGGCATCCTCAAAACTTCACTGGTCTGGTAGCATGGGGCGCATCCCTGCTCTCAGATGATCCTGACCATCCATCCAGTCAAATTCACATCAGTAATGTAGATTGACTTAAGGTCATCTTCATCTAATCTTTGCTCCTATAAGGATTTTAGTAATTTAAGCTTTATTAGCATATAAAAGTATATCCTAATTTGAAATCTTGGAACATAATTCTGGCTAATTATTGATCCTAATTAGTCAATACATTCCTAGGCAGTTGTTCTGTAATTGATAAGCCCTGGTATAATGTACTTTGTGCCAACATATATTTCCATTTGCATTTTGGAGAATCCAAGTACTTATGAAGGCCATGCACAATCATTCAATCATGATGACTTTGGAAGGTCAAATAATATGTAGTCAATCACCTATGCATAGACTAAACCACTTAAATATGATGTTAAATGATGAATGGCCCAAGTACCAACTAATCCACAGAAAAAAAAACAATGACAAAGATGCAAGCATAGCCAAAACTTAGGTGTGTTCTTGCTGACACTGTGTTTTTGTGAGTGACATGGGAACCATTATAGAATGCACAACTTGGACAAAGATGATAGGCTTCAGAGACCCAGTTGTAGAACAACAAATTGGATTCTGCTTGGAGACAAACTGGAAACAGTGTGTGTTCACAAGATGAGGCTGGTGGTGTGCATCAGACAAGCTTTATGAAAGTTGACTTGGAAGTCTCTGTTGTGGTTGTGATGTTCTGGTCTTCTTTTGTTTTTGTTCTTTGTTGTCACTCTTGTTTCTCATATTCTCTTCTTTCTGGAACAAAAAGAAGTATGAGAATGCAGAGAAATAATATCACGAGTTTGATAGATCATGTGCAAAATGTTATGGCTACAACAGATATTTTGATATGGACCAGTACTTGTTGCCAAAGTCAAATTATGTATCATCATATGCTTGTGTTAGTCAGCATAAGAGCATGATCAACAGTGTTAAATAAATATGATGCTTCAATTATCCATGTTATTTAGATTAGGTAGATGCTTGTAGACCAAGAAGTTTATTTTTATATTCTAGCCATTTATTTTTATCTCATCAAACACAATCTAGTGATGGCGTTTTGGACTGCTATCTCATCCAAATTCAACAACTGTGGAGGATGTGTTCCTGCAAGAAGTGGAACAACATCTGATGCTTGGTGATTTGGAACTGCTATCTGCAACTCATAAGACATGCTGTAAAACATCAAGTGATGCAACTTGAAAAGTGATCCAATTATATCAGGTTTGAGTGTTGTTGATAGTTCTGATACCTTTTTTTTACTTTGGATCTTGCAATAGATTAAAAATGATAAATATGGATGCTTATGTTGAAGACTTCAGTGAAAAGTTTGTCAGAAATCCATGACATATGTTGTCTTCTGTGTTCTTGTTTGTCTTCCGAGGCAGAGCTTCCTTTGTCTCTGTTTTTTTAGTAACTTTGAGTAAAAAAAATGGACATGTATGCTTTTCTTCCATGCAACTGATTGGAGTCTTTGGTGTATCAAATGTTTGAAGAATTTAACAGTGTTCTCTATCATAACAAAAGCATTAGTGCCACAGTCCATGGTGGCGTTTTTGGAATTCAAACACTCCATGTTGACCAACATAAGTCAGAACCTGCTTGGAATTCCTCCCTGAAGGCATTCCAAAGCTTATAATAGCAGCACAAACTCGTGATAATATATGGAACATATTGATATGGGTAAAAATGACGATGTGACACGCCATGACAGTATCCCCTGAGCGATACGATCCCCGAGGCTCACCATACCCTGCAGTAGCTCGGCCTCCCACGCAGCCCCAGTGGCAATGTCAGACGCCACCAAAGGTACAGTCCTGCCCTGCAAATGGGCACGTCAGGTAACACCCAAACTCATCTATAAATACCCCCAAGTCCCAAACAAAAGGGGACAGGGAGCGGAACACACTAAAAAGTACTTCTGCTTCTCTTCCTCCGAAACCCCCTCCACATCTTTCTCTAACTTGATCGTCGGAGGGGTCGGGTCGAGCACCCCGACCCGACCTGTGTGCATGTGCGAAGACGGTGTCGTCTCTTCCCGGAGCTTCCTCCCGACCCGAACTGCCGACCTGCCGACCCGAACGACCGATCCCGAACCACGGTGCCCGACCGCAGGGAGACCCCGAGGGACGACGCCCGAGATCCCCGACATCCGGACCCCAGAACCGAGCCACGTCGGCCCCGAGGCCACGGCTTAAAAAGTTACTTACCGTAACAGATTGGCACTAGAAGGAGGGCCCCAGATGTCATGTGACCAGCGAATCCACCCCGGCGAATCCTCACCCGCTTGGCTCCCCGCCTCGGGGGAACACCCCCCGCAGGACGGAGCCCGCGATGGATGCCCTGCAGCGGTGGCGGAACGCTACTGGCAACTGTTCAATGACCCAGGCTTGACGCCTCCCGACGGCGCACCCGCTGGCCCGCCATCAGTATCGCCCGAGGCTTTTCACGACCTCGCCCACCAAGTCCGGACCCTAACCGGCATGGTCCAGACCATCATCCCGATCGTCTCCCAATGGACCCCTCCGCACGCGACCCGGCCCTCGCCACAACGGGAGACCCCTGTCCAGACTCACGCGCCACTCCCTGAGCTCCCCGTCTCACCTCAAAACCCCGTAGCTCGGCCGGGGAGCCGAGAAGCAGAAGACACAACGAGTCGACCCGAGCCCGACGCTCCGACCGCCGACTCGACTATTGCCCTGCGAGCTCAGCTACGCCTTGTCAGTCAAAGGCTTGACGAGGTACAACGGGAAGTCCGCAAGTCAAAGAGAGAGCTCGGGGTGGACGGACGCCAAGGATCTCCATTCACCCCCGAGATACAAGAGCAGGCGGTCCCGTCGCACTTCCGCCTTCCCTCCCTAGACGCGTATGACGGCGCCACCGACCCGACAGACCACGTGGCCGCCTTTCGCGCCCAGATGGCACTATTCGGGACTTCTGACGCCCTGATGTGTAGGGCATTCCCCACGACTCTGCGGGGGCCGGCCCGTACATGGTACAGCGGCCTGAAGCCAGGGACCGTCGCCTCCTTCGACCAGCTCGCCAAAGATTTTCAGCTTAACTTCCTGGCGTACGCCCGACCTAAGCCGTCCATGGCGTTGCTCCTCGGGCTCAATCAGAAGGAGGATGAGCCCCTCTCCCATTTTGTGAACCGATTTACGACCCAAATCCATGGACTGACGGACGCTCACCCCTCTTTCTTGATGCAGGCATTCATGACAGGCCTCCGACCCTCCAGATTCTTCTGGTCGCTCGTGGAGCGACCCCCCGTCGCGGTCCCCGAGATGCTCCAACGTGCTAGTCAGTTTATCGCCGCGGAGACTTGGATGGCTGGAAGGCGGGAGGAACACAAAAAGGTTAAGTCAGAGCTGCCCCAACAGCAACAACCCGCCGCCTCTCGACGAAAGTTGGACAGACCTGACCCAAGGCCTCCTCTTCCCGCCTTGAATTCGTCCCGGACTGAAATATTCCTACACGAGAAGGGGAAAGGGCTGCTCAAGGACCCTCGCCCGATGAGGAACCCGCGAGAGCTCGCGGACCGATCAAGATATTACCGATTTCATCGGCAGCACGGGCACGACACTGAGCAATGCTACGAATTGAAGAAGCAAATCGAGAAGCTTATCCTCAGAGGACACCTCGGCCAGTACCTCCGGCCGAACAAAGAATAGTCTCCTCGCCCAGAGGGCCCCGTCGAGCGGCACATCGATGTGATAGCCGGGGGTCCCGCATCAGGAGGAGGCTCTACGTCAGGCAGGAAGGCGTATGCTCGAGCTGCCCCCGAAGCCTCGGGGCACGAGCCGGAGCCCGAGATTACCTTCCCAACCGGAGCTGCCGAGCAACCCGACCACGACGACGCCCTGGTGATATCCGCCAGGGTAGCCAACGCCCATATGAGGAGGATCATGGTCGACACGGGGAGCTCGGCCGACATACTCTACTTTGACGCCTTTCAGAAGCTAGGCTTGGCCAGAAGAACCCTAAGCCCGATGTGCTTGGCGCTCACCGGTTTCACGGGAGATTCAATATCGCCCCTGGGGGCCATTACTTTGCCCTTGACTCTGGGGACCCCGCCGAGGTCGAAGACGGTGATGACCACTTTCTTGGTGGTCGACCTCCCTACCGCTTACAATGCCATACTCGGTCGGCCGACCCTCAACAAAGTCAGAGCGGTCGTCTCGACCTACTACCAGACCATTAAATTCCCGACTCACGATGGAGTCGGGGAAGCCACGGGAAGCCCCCGAGAATCCCGGCGGTGCTACCTTACCGCCGTATCATTGGGTAAGAAAACCAGGACCAAGTCACCCCTGGCGGATCCGCGGGAAACGAAAAAACCGACTCCTCATCCCCAGCCGACGGGGTCCACCGTCGACATTCCCTTGATAGAAGCCCGACTAGACCAGACCGTGAAGATCGGATCGGAACTACCTGAGCAAGAACGGGAGCAACTCGTCGGTCTCCTACGGGAAAATGCCGACGTCTTCGCCTGGTCCCCGTCGGACATGACGGGCGTCGACCCAGAGATCGCGGAGCACCACCTCAACATCCCACCTGACGCCCGCCCGGTAAAACAAAAGGCCCGGCGCCAGGCTCCTGACCGATAGCGTGCAATACAAGAGGAGGTGGACCGGCTCCTAGACGCAGGCTTCATAGAAGAAACCAAATATCCTCAGTGGCTGTCCAATGTAGTCCTCGTGAAGAAACACAATGGAAACTGGAGGATGTGTGTTGACTACACCAGTCTCAACGACGCATGCCCTAAAGACTGTTACCCCCTCCCGAAGATCGACCAGCTGGTCGACGCAACGACCGGTCACGCACGACTCTCTTTTATGGACGCCTACTCAGGGTACAACCAGATCAGGATGGCACCCGGAGACAGAGAGCACACGGCCTTCCTTACCAATTAAGGCGTGTACTTCTACAAAGTCATGCCGTTCGGGCTGAAAAATGCTGGGGCCACATACCAGAGAACGGTAAACAAGATGTTCGCCCATCAAATAGGGAGAAACATGGAGGTCTACGTGGACAACATGATCGTGAAAAGCCAGGAGGCCATAACACACCTTGCCGACCTGGCCGAGGCCTTCGCCACGCTACGCAGGTACAGCATGCGGCTCAACCCCACAAAGTGCGCTTTCGGGGTCACCTCCAGGAAGTTCCTCGGGTTCATCGTGCACGAGAGAGGAATCGATGCTAACCCGGAGAAGGTTCAAGCTATAATCAATATGCAGTCTCCCCGGACGGTTAAAGACTTGCAGCGACTTAACGAAAGACTTGTCGCTCTGTCTCGCTTCCTTGCCCGATCGGGCGATCGCTGCCTCCCATTCTTCAAGGCGCTCAAGAGCCCGAAGAGCTTCCAGTGGACACCAGAATGAGAGGAAGCTTTCAAACAAATAAAACAGCACATGGCCAGCCTCCCCCGGCTCGCCTCCGTCTCTCCGGGCGAGAAGCTGGGCCTCTACCTGGCGGCCTCCCAGCATGCAGTCAGCTCCGTCCTGGTCAAGGAAAGCTCCGGCCAACAACTCCCGATCTACTACGTCAGCCACGTTCTAAGTGGGCCTGAGGAGCGTTACCCGCTGATAGAGAAACTCGTGCTCGCCCTGGTGCTCTCAGCTCGGAAGTTGCGCCCCTACTTCCAGGCACACCCGGTGGAGGTCATCACCGACCAACCCCTTCGGCAGGTCTTAACAAAATTTGATGTTGCAGGACGGCTCCTCAAATGGACGGTGGAGCTCGGCGAACATGACATAAGCTACTCGCCCAGGACCGCCATCAAGGCCTAGGTGGCAGCCGACTTCATTGCGGAGCTGACACAGCTAGAGAACGCAGATCTCGAGCAAGCTCCCGAAGCTTGGACCCTGCACGTTGACGGCTCGGCCAACCCAAAGGGCGGCGCGCAGGGCTGGTCCTCCCCGCCCCCGATGGACGCTCGTTCGAGCGATCCCTTCGGTTCGGATTCAAAGCCACCAACAACGAGGCGGAGTACGAGGCGCTCCTGGCAGGGCTGGAACTGGCCCTCGAGATGCAGGTGGCCGCGATACGCGTCCTCACCGACTCGCAACTTGTGGCCGAGCAGCTCAACGGCGGATACGAAGCTCGGGACACGACCATGGCGAAATACCTGGCACGGGTAAGGAACCTAACCGCCAAGTTTCGCTATTTCACACTATCCAACGTTCCGAGGGAGGAGAACGAGCGGGCCGACGCACTAGCTAAGCTGGCGTCAAAACCGATCTCCGAAACATGGCCAGAGATCGAGGAGCTCCCTACCCGCGCCGTCGAAATAGCAACTACAGCCCCAGGCGGCGCGCCGACCACGTGGGTACAAGAGTTGCTGCGCTTCAAGCGAGATGGAACCCTCCCCCTCGACGAAGTCGTAGCTCGGCGCCTGCGTCGCACGCACGCGTGGTACACCGTGGAGTGTGGTCGCCTCTACAAACGGTCATTTACCTACCCCCTCCTGCGATGCTTAGAGCCAGACGAAGCCCATATGGTCCTAACCGAAACCCACGAGGGGATATGCGGAGAGCATATCGGCGGGCGAACCTTGGCGCACAAGATACTCCGTCAAGGCTACTACTGGCCGACCATGTCCCAGGACGCCAAAGCCTACGTTCGGCGGTGCAGTTCGTGCCAGCAGCACGCCCGCGCACCCCAACAGCCCGCGGTCCCGCTCAGTCCCATCGACTGCGCATGGCCATTCGCGCAGTGGGGTTTGGACCTGCTCGGACCCTTCCTACTAGCCTCCGGACAACGGAAGTACATAATTGTGGGGGTGGACTATTTCACGAAGTGGGTCGAGGCCAAACCGCTAGCAACAATCACGGAACATCAAATAGAGAAATTCGTGTGGAAGAACCTTGTAACTCGGTTCGGGTTGCCCAAGGCCATTATCACGGACAATGGACCTCAGTTTTCCAGCAGAAGATTCCGGGAGTTCTGTGTCGATCATGGCATCCAGCTGAGATTCAGTTCGGTGGCCCATCCTCAGACCAACGGGCTAGCGGAGGTAACCACCCGGTCCATCCTGGATGGACAAAAGAAGAGTGACCGCAGCCCGATCGACCTGGACAGACGAACTCCCCAGCGTGCTGTGGTCGCTGCGCACCACCCCCAAAACCGCAACCGGAGAATCCCCATACAGCCTCGCGTTCGGAACTGAGGCTGTCCTGCCGCCTGAGGTAGCCATCACCACCCTCCGAACACAAAGCTACGACGAGAATGCTTCGGACGAAGGACTTCGAGTAGCCCTCGATCTGCTGGAAGAACGGCGCGCCAACGCACATGTGAGAGCCCTTTCGTACAAAAGGGCGGTCGCAAAGATTTACAACCGAAGGGTGCGACCCCGACCCATCAAACTAGGCGACCTGGTCCTGCGAAGGACCGAGGTCAGCAACCCGACCAGGGCAAGAGGCAAGTTAGCCCCAAACTGGGAAGGCTCATACCGGGCGGCCGAAGTCATTAGAATCGGAACATTCCGACTCACCACAATGGCGGGTCATCCCCTGCCGAGGACTTGGAACGCCCAAAATCTCAAAAAATACTTTCCGTAAGGAAAAGATCCGGCTAAAGACAGAGTCGGACCAAGACGCAAACAATCTACTTGAGAAGGGAAAGAACATGTTCATTCAAAAAGCGGGTTACAAAAAGTACAAAGATCATCACCCCTCAGGGGCATCCGGGCTGTCGTCAAAAGGAACATCGGATGGCATGCCGACATCCAAGTCCTCGGGGAAGGAACCAAAGGGATCCTCCACAACCTCCGAGCCGGGGTTGCGCACCTTGAAACGAGCAAGGGCAACCCGATACCCGTACTCGTAGGAAACCCGCCCGGTCCGAACAAGGCCGAGCTGGAATCCCGGGGAGTCCTTGTAGTCCTCGATCAGCTTCTTGTCCCTCCCCGGCCTCTGGCGGATCTCGGCATCAAGAGCCTCTGAAGCTCCCCGTGCCTCGGCCCGCGACTCCTCAAGGCGTCGGAGCAGCTCGAGGGAGTCCGCCCTCGCCGAACGAGCCTCGGCCACCGACGCTCTCAGGCTCGTCTGGAGCTCCGTATTACGCCCCTCGGACGTCTCCAGCCGCATCCGGAGCTCCGCGGACCGCTCCGTGGATGCTTGGAGCTCCGACCGAAGGCGCACTGCCTCCACCTCCAAATCCGAGGCACGCCGCTCGGCCGCCACGACAGCCTCAGGGCCCGCTCCAGCCCGAGCTTCGTCCGCCTGCTTCCGGAGCTCGGCATTGTGACTACTCAGGGCAGCGATGACCCGTCCCGCATCACGGACGCGATCCATCAGCGCGGCGGCATAATGGTTGCCCTAGGGAAGGAGAGAGGTCAAAACCAGGCGTCCTAAAACGCACGAGCAGAAGGGCGAGACAACACTTACCCACAACAGTGACTTAGCGGACTTACTAAGCAGAGCCTCGGAGGATAAAGTATATAAATCCCGAGCTATGTCGGGATGCAGCCCTCCGCGGACGAACCTGGCCGCGCAATCACCATCGGCCCACACCCGGCTACCCCGGGTGAGACCGTCCCACCGGCCGACTAACGGGTCAGTGGCCGCGCCGCGCGGAAGAGCGCCCACCTCCTGCGCCAAGTAAGGCTCGTCCTCTCTCCCGAGCGGAAGACGAAGGAGCTCGCGAATGGAGGGCTGGCGAGGCGCCTCCATCGCTACACGCCTGCTCGGACCAGCCTCGCCCTCCGCCTGACTCCCCGCGGCATGGTCCGCCGGCGCCACCACGCCCTCAGCCACCGGTGCTGCGGCAGCCCCCGCCGCCGGTGCCATGACACCTTCCGCTGAGGCCGTGACCACCTCAGGACCGTCGCTCGGAAGCACCCGTGCCTTCTTCCGAGGCTGACCGGCCTCGACGTCCACGGGGGCCTCCCTTGTTCCCGCCCTGGCGACAGAAGGCGAACGGTCCGACACAGCCGCAGGAGTTTCTACCCCTCGAAGGGCCTCGAGACGCACCATCTCTGCGAGGAAAAGCCAAAACAACAATCAGTTAAGCGGGCAACCCATGAGCGAAAAGAGAACCCCTAAAACCGCCCCGAGGGGCATACTTAGAGGCACCGGGCTGAGACCCGCCTCCGCCAACCACCGCTCGGACATATTTCGGATGGCTCGGGAGACCGGGAGGACCTCTCTAAGCCTCTGGAGCCCTCGGCGCCCCTCGTCGTCCAAAACTGGGACGGTGTTGTCTATCACACGCGCCCCCCATCGAACCCCAAAACCCCAATCTCCCAGGCGGCTGACAAAAAAGAAACGCTCCTTCCACCCCTTGTTGCTGGAAGGGGCCCCGCTCACCCGAAAGCCCGCTCGAGCGGACAGATAGTAGCCCCCCAACCCCTTAGTAAGACGGAAGCAAGAAAGGAAGAGGTCACGGGTCGGGGTTATGCAGGCATAGTGACACTCCCCTAGAAACGCCGCCGGATAGCGCCACGAGTTCGGCGCCATCTGAGACGGGGAGATACGCCACCAGGAAACACACGAAGTTATGACGGGGTGGAAGGGGAGGCGCAGCCCGGCCTCGAAAGCATCTAGGGTAAGGGCGAAGCCCCTAGGGATTGGGTCATATGCCCGTTGACCGGACTCAGGAGCACAAAGGACGAACTCCTTCGAGATACCATAACGATCCCGGAGGAGGCTCAGCAACGACTCGCCCACGGTAGAGTCATGGTCGTGCGAACACATTAGGGCCTCAAGGGCCCGGGCCGCCTTCTCATCGGACGACGAGGCGGGATTCGACGAAGTCGCCGTCTCCACGGTCTTCAAAGAGGACGAAAGGGAGGAGGAAGACACCATTCTCACTGACCTTTAGTAGGGAAAGAGGGAACGACTGATGCGAGACAAGTGTAGGTATACGAAGTAGCGCGATGAAAATAGATGAAGGAAACCCTAGCGACTAACCTCAGGCTACTTATAAGCGGGTCGCGTCCCGCCGAAACGCAACCCCTCGTCTCCCAAAATACTCTTCGAAAAACAGAGAGCATCACCTCGCCATAAATGCAGTATGACGTGGCTACCAGCAGCAACGCGGTGCGAAGGCGCCCAATCACGTCAGCCTCGAAAACCGGCAGCCCCAAAAGGGGAAACCCTTTACTTTCCCCAGAAGAAAGGCGACCCAGCCTCCCGCGCCCGCGCATGTTCGAACAGCCGATCCCCGGCCGCAACCAATCGTCGGCCAAAGGCCAAGCACCTCCTCGGCCGTCGGCTCTACGCCATCCCGAGACACCTGCGCGGTCACCCCGCCTGTGTTGTGTTCCTCGGCCCTCGGCTCTACGCCATCCCGAGACACTTACGCGGTCACCCCGCCTATGTTGTGCTCCTCGGCCCTCGGCTCTACGCCATCCCAAGACACCTGCGCGGTCACCCCGCCTGTGTTGTGCTCCTCGGCCGTCGGCTCTACGCCATCCCGAAACACCTGCGCGGTCGCCCCGCCTGTGTTGCGATGCTCATCGGCCCTTGACTTTACGCCACCTAAGACACACCCGCGCGGCCAGCCCGCTTGCGCTGCGCTCCTCTGCCCTCATCAGCTCCATTGCCCCCGAGACCAACCCTGCTCGGCTTCCTGACTAAGTTGCGCACCTCGACCTTGCACTGCTCGAGACACGTCCGCGCGGCCAGCCCGCCTGCGTCGTGCCCCTCGGATCCGCATGAACAGCCCACCTGAAGTAAGAAGCCATCCATCGGGCTCCCCGCATGCAAAAACCGACGCATAGCTCCTTTCGGGGGGGCATATGATAGGGGTAAAAATGGCGATGTGACACGCCATGATAGCATCCCCCTGAGCGACACGATCCCCGAGGCTCACCATACCCTGTAGTAGCTCGGCCTCCCACGCAGCCCCAGTGGCAATGTCAGACGCCACCAAAGGTACAGTCCTGCCCTGCAAACGGGCACGTCAGGTAACACTCAAACTCATCTATAAATACCCCCAAGTCCCAAACAAAAGGGGACAGGGAGCGGAACACACTAAAAAGCACTTCTGCTTCTCTTCCTCCGAAACCCCCTCCACATCTTTCTCTAACTTGATCGTCGGAGGGGTCGGGTCGAGCACCCCGACCCGACCTGTGTGCAGGTGCGAAGACGGTGTCGCCTCTTCCCGGAGCTTCCTCCCGACCCGAACCGCCGACCTGCCGACCCGAACCGCCGACCTGCCGACCCGAACGACCGATCCCGAACCACGATGCCCGACCACAGGGAGACCCCGAGGGACGACGCCCGAGATCCCCGACATCCGGATCCCAGAACCGAGCCGCGTCGACCCCGAGGCCACAGCTTAAAAAGTTACTTACCGTAACACATATCATAGTCTTCAAGATGTAGATGATGTATTCGAGGGGTTTAGACGTCAAGTTTGTGCATTTACTTGTCTATTGCATGGGAGAATAAAAGTCTCCTTAGCTCTTCTCTTGTATACTTAAATGTTTGTCCTTGTAGATACGCTGTTCTAGTTTTCCAAGAAAGACACGGGTTCTAGAACTCTGTTCATGGACGAAGACCATGTTCCAGTCTCCAACGTTTCAGAAGTGTTGGTCAAACGACAAGTTTCCTACTCCTTAGCCATGTTCAAACTTCATACCCTCCCCTCACCCCCTCTGGTATAAATGGAATGTGATTTCAAGAAACAGGGTCAGGATTTGGTTTCACTTCTCTAGCAATGGAGAACGTGCATCAGAAGAGTAGAGGAGAGCAGCGGGCACACCATGTCTTAGTTCACATCCAAGTCTGGAGGATCAAGCAAGAGCATGAGAAGATCAACAAGCATCAGATGCAGGCTGAGGTAGAGATGAAGCCTGCCTTCCGCCGGCGTTCACCGTCGCCGCTGGGCTTGATTCCGGTTGCGGGAAAGGATCAGATCGAGTAAAAACTAGTAGAAGATGTGCAGCAGAAGAGAACATCTTCTGCTGGTTTCCTTCTCTGTGATCTGGTTGTGGCAAGGCCTTGAATTGCACATTATGTCTCAATATTGGTGTTTTAATGGTAGCTATTAATGCACCACATCAACAGATAATAATTTTCTGTCATCTTGCCAAATTCCAATGTTTATATGCAAGATCAGAAAATAAGAACTTGAAAAACCATTTAATTTTGAGATTTCGAACTCTCGATTTTTTGTATATATTGGAAAAAGCCAAACTAATAAACATGTAAAAACACAAAGTTTATGCAATTACACAGAAAAAAGAGAAAAATGTATATTAATTATCAATGCAAAATACGGAAAAAAAAAGAAGTATGAGAAGCAGAGGAACATAAGAAAATTATTAGTATTAATAACCATTATAAACCTAATCTGAACTCTATTGTATATAACTTGCGGCTTCGGATCTAAGCCATCCAATCATTGGGTTCCACGTGTTCTCGGATCCTTCTTTGCTTCACATGCGGAGGTGTCAACCGTGTCCCTTCGTCGCGGATCCGAACCCGAGTAGGAACCCGTTTCAACGGTAATAAAACCCCGCTAGGGTTGGGCATTCTCGCTACCAGTCCGTCTAAACCCCAACCTCTTCCTCTACATATACACACCCCTCTTCCCCGGCGCCTCTCTCCATCTCTTCCTCGTCGAGCTCCGCTTTGGACGAACCTGCCTCCGTTGTCGCAGGCAGCCGCCTTTGGTATAAAGATCCAATTTTGGCGCAGAAGAGAGGCGGGGAGCGTAGGTGTCGGCCATGGGATCCACGTCGAAGTCCGACTTCCAGGCGCTGCAGGAGCTCTTCCGTCCCCACATCGAGTCGTTCGATTACTTTCTCGATGAAGGATTGGAGAAGGCTTTCCTCTCCATACGGCCCATCGAGATCTCGGACCCTCACACCGGAATCAAGCTCAGAGATATCCTTTCTAAAATCCTCAATTTATTCGTTTGCTTGTTTCTTGTTATTTTTCGCCAATTATCGTGTTCTATGAATTGGTTTTCCCTTGACGTGTTTCGATACTTTCCTTGGAGAAGCCGCAGTTACTTCCTCCGATGAGGGACGGGCGCCTGAGCGAACCCTTGTTTCCCCACGAGGTGGGTGATTTTATGTTCAAGAGTTGATCGTTGGTGTCTTTATTGATTTGTGAGTTAATCCCCGCCTCTTGGATGAAAGCAGTGTAGGCAGGCTAGGATATCTTATAAAGGAGAATTCAGGGCGCTTGTCTGTTTTCAGTATGACGAAGGAGTTGTTGTCAGAGAAAACATCAATTTTGGACATTTGCCAATAATGTTAAAGGTATGGTGTAATTTCTCTCTGCGACACAGCTATTCTCATATTTACTGAGAATTCCTTGGTTTCTGGTATAGCATGCACGCACACATATAAGCTTAGTCAAGAAATTGGAATTTATGATTTCTTTCTCTGAGACACGGCTATTCTCATATTTACTGGCGATTCGTTGGTTCCTTGTGTTGCGTGTACACACACATATAAGCCTAGTCAATAAATTGGAAGTTATGATTTTTCAGCTGTAGCAATTGTCTTGCACATCTATAAAGATAACAAAAAATGACTAGATTACATTGTTAGTGTTTTGTAATTTAATTTATGGACTTTTCAGTCCACCCAGTAAAACATAAATTGTTAACTTAGCTTGAGGTGGATTGGAGGAAATTATGAATCTAATGAAGGTTAATACTTATGGACTATTGCAGCCTAAAATTCTTCAATTTTGAGAAAATTCCTTTGAGCGGAAATAGGGATGTTTTGTTGCATTTCAGCATACATAAGCAGGAAGGACCAAAAAGCACTAAAATACCCATATTGGGACCACTGCTTGTATGAAACTTTTAGTGGGTATATTTTGTTCATTCACCTGTTATAGTGTGCTTGCTATTGTGTATTGGTCATGCCATGCACGAAGAACTTATCTTCACCTGACACATATGCATCACCTGGAACATGATATACAAGTTCATATGCCTTAAGATTGATATATAAGTTGCACATGATGCTTTAATTCTTAATGAACAACATTGGTGTAATATTCATGTATTTTGTCTATTCTCAAATCAATCAGAAGGAAATGAAGCATGATTCAGGATGTGTTGCATCTGGAGAGTCATATCAGTTGTAAAATTCTGCATCTCTCTTCTCATCTCTGAAGGTTTTATTGATACCTATATCAAAGTAGTGAAATGAGGATATATTAAAAAATAAAAAAATGAATATATATTTTAATTATATAATCACAATACCTAAGTTGACTACAATACCATATTAAGGTTCTCCCCAATCATAGTTTACTTCTGAAAGCCTTTCTGTCTGTTATTTAAATTTTTGGGCAATATATCTTATAAAAAAATGACCTTGTATGTTATTAAGTGTTACATCGACATGTATTTGTGATTGCAGTCGAAACTCTGCCACTTACGAGGTGCTGACCCACAAAAACTGGTTGCCCACAAGGAGGAGGCAACTGAAATGGGTGGGTAGGTATATTTCATAATTTCATTGCATTGTTACTTAAATGGCTTATTAAGAAACCCTTTTGGAGTTGAGAAAGGAATGTGCACTGAATCATTGAAATTACTAATTCTAGCGGTTAGATTTCCAGTTTCTTTCTTAGTGATTATGAACTTTTGAATGGTCTGACACTGTGCGATCCTCTATAATGAGCTTTTGTTGGTGGCACCTCAAAGTGGGGGAGATTATGATAATATAGACATCAAGATATGCCTACTAATGTTGGGTTTATGCAATTTTTTCTCCACACAGTCTTGGGTCTTCAAATTATTGGGTCGGTAGTTCTATTGAGTTGGATCATGACAATTGATATCAAAGCATATCTACCACCATAAGATACACATCTTTTACCAGGGAATAATTAACCCCATATTGGACATGGGAGGATGATTGTGATAGTATATAGTTTTGGGTATTCTTATCAGGGTTTTGAATATCAGTTCGTACCGGCGTACCAAGCTCTGCTCGGTACGGTATGTGCGCTTAGGGTGTACCGTCGGTACACCCTAGAACTTTAAAAATATCTCACCTACCATGCTAGGACGTATCGATTGGTACACCTCGGTAACGGTTGAAATCCAGGGTGGTACCGGCCGGTACGTCTCGGTACTAGTCAAAACACTGGTATCGCTCGGTAGAGGGCGGTTTGCGTACCGGTATCCTCTCGGATTGATATGTATTGGGCGGTACACATCGAAATTGAGAACCCTGATGTTTATTATCATTAACCTAGGCTTGAGCATTTTTTAGGCCACTTGCTTATAGGTATTTAAGATTATGCATAGCAGTGATTTAAAAAGCGTTAGGCGCCAAGGTCAAAAAACGCCTGAGGCGCTAGGTGCTCGCCCGAGCGAAGCGAGGCGCTAAAATATAAAAATATATAATATAATTAATAAATATAATTATTTAAAATTTTAAATAAAAATATGGTATTAAATTAAGAAAATCTAAGATACAAAATCACAATGTCACATTAAGTTTCAAAATTCAAAACAATAAAATTTTACATCAAAGTCATTCATCGTAATCAATATTATCGTCATTTTCACACAAATCATCTTCGTTGAATTCGTCTTCTTCCTCTTGTCCTTCGATTCCTTCCTCTTCATCAAGATATGTTTCATTCTCTATGTCTTCAACAATAGCAGGAGTCGAGCTTGATGCTTTTGCACTCATTTTTCTCTTTGACATCTGTCTTGTATATGTTTGTAATTCTCCAGCACCTGAAGCTCTTGCCACATCTCCCCATGTCAATCTATCATCTTCAAATACAAGCTCGTCTTCAGCATCTTGCAAGTTAGCACTCATTTCTCCTACTAACCACTCATTTGAATCATCAATATCTTGCAATGAGATTGAATCAAATCTATTTTTCAAATCATGACGAGTCTTCAAAGCTTGATTATACTTTATGTAAACAAGATCGTGCAATCGTTGATGTTCTAACCGATTTCTTCTCTTCGAGTGAATCTGTCATGTCATATAATTTTAAAATATATTAATACATATATCTAAATAAATAAATTAATTAAAATAAAAATATTTAGTAATACTTACATGCTCAAAGACACTCTAGTTTCGCTCACAATCCGAAGCACTACATGTCAAACTAAGTACTTTGATAGCAAATTTCTGTAAGTTCGAGGTGGAATTTCAAAATAGACTCCATCATTCAGCTGCAAAATTTATGTTATTATTAGCAATAACATAGTAACATGATATATATGAAATTAATTATATCAAATTATTAATATCTGGAGAGGTAGTTGTCCTGGATCGAACGACAATTGGAATTCCAAAAAGACCTTAAGCATTTTTATATAAAGATAATTCATGAATAATCTTATCTTGAACCTCAAGGCTGGGAACTAATCTTGCAACGCACTGATATAACCCACCCAAAACTTCTATATCAAATCCAACAGATTTAATCTTATAAAAGAATTTAGGGTTCAAATAATATCCTGCTGCATGTAAGGGACGATGAAGTTGACAATTCCATCTTTCATCAATGATTGTAAAAATTCTCATATTTTTCTTTATTTTCATTAAAAGATCTTTTAATCGTCTCCTTTGCTCTATCCATAGCCTCATAAATATATCCCATTGCAGGCTTATTTTCATTATCCACCAACCGAAGAACTCGAACAAGAGGGCCCATTACCTTTAATATATAAACTACATGATTCCAAAAGGATGACATTAAGATGATATTAGTAGCCCTCTTGCCTTTTGCTTCTTTTGCCTATTTGCTTGTCACCCATTTCTCAGAGGTAAACATATTTCTCAGAGTATGTTTTTGACGATGCACGCTCTGTAATGTCAAGAATGAAGTAGCAAATCGGGTGACACAATGTCTCATTAATTCTTTATTCCCTGTAAATTCTCTCATATATTCAAAGCCCCAATGTGATTATAAAGAAATCCAACAACAAAAATTGCCCTTTCTAAGGTTTTCTTGATTTCTAAGATCTTTCCAATATCCTCCAACATTAAATTAATACAATGTGCTGCACATGGAGTCCAATACAAGTGTTGTCTTTTTGATTCAAGCAATTTACCTGAGACAAAGGATAACAGAGACAAAGGATAACAAAAATGATAAGACTTAAGAGTTTAACACACTTAATTGAAGATGAAATAATTAACAAAATCAAAAGATAAATATTACCAGCTAAAACATAGTTGCTTCCATTGTCGGTTATGATTTGAACGATATTTTGTTCTCTAATTTCTTCCACGAAGTTGTCAAGTAAATCATATATCTTGTCTCCAGATTTTACAAAAGATGAAGCATCAATTGACTTCACAAACATAGTCCCTAAAGAACAATTAACCATAAAATTAATTATACTCCTGCGCCTCCTGTCAATCCAAACATCTGACATAATAAAGCAACCATGTGTTGCCCATGATTCTTTATGACCCTTTAGTAAGTCATTTGTATAATTAAACTCTTTTTGCAGCAATGGAACTCGCATCTCATAATAACTTGGAGGTTTTAATCCTGCACCATATCTTCTAATAGCTTCAATCATATCCTTAAAACTGTCTAAACGAGTTGTACTAAGGGGAAGACCAACCTGATAGAAGAAGCGAGCAATGTGCTAAATTGTTCTTCCTCTTATTTCTTTATCACAAGCATCACTTATATTTGTTTGTCTAAATTTTGAGCCTCCTGCTTGCCCTTGTTGTTTCTGGGATCCTTGAAGCATATATAGATCCATCGGTCCTTTTTTACCTTTCTTAGTACTCATAACTTCTTTTCCTTTTTTGTCGTATACTCTTTTTTCACTTGGGTTAATACTCATAGAATAATCTTCTTCTTCATCCCTGAGATGTTCAACATTGTCTTCTGGTAAATTCCCGTAAGATTCATTCTTTTGTGTCTTCTTTTCATTCATATAACTCAACAACTCTTCTTTTACCTCAGGTGGACGTTTTTTGCAAGCTGCTGTATTCTTGAAATTTCCTACTAGATGTTGTTTTGCACGAAAAATACCACCTTTGGTTGTCTTATCGCAGAATATGCAAATCACTGCATTATGATCTTTCGGAGCCTTCAAATAATTATACTTCCATACAGGATCCTTTTTTAATACCATTGGAGACTCTATTGAGTTGTTCTCTACACTTGTCATTTATGTTGAAACCTAGTAATAATTTTAAATAAATAAAAGTTAACAACATTAAAATTAAAATAATATATTATTAATTTATTAACAGTATTGAAAATTAATCATTTCAAAATTCAAATAAACTTAATATTAAGAGTATAGCCTGACGGAGAAACGAGGAAGCAGCAGCGAGCGGCGGCAGCGGCAGCGGCAGCGGGGAAGGGAAAGGAGCGGGAGGCCCGAGCAGCGGGAGGGCTCGCGGGAGGCGCGAGCAGCGGGAGGGCTCACGGGAGTCACGAGTAGCGGGAAGGCTCACGGGAGGCACGAGCAGCTGGAGGCGCGAGCAGGGGGAGGGCTCGCGGGAGTCGTGAGCAGCGGGAAGGCTCGCGGGAGGCGCGAGCAGGGGGAGGGCTCGCGGGAGGCGCGAGCAGGGGGAGGGCTCGCGGGAGTCGCGAGCAGCGGGAAGGCTTGCGGGAGGGCTCGCGGGAGGCGCGATCGGGAGCGGCAGCGGGAAGGCTCGCGGGAGGCGCGAGCAGGGGGAGGGGGAGGGCTCGCGGGAGTCGCGAGCAGCGGGAAGGCTCGCGGGAGGCGCGAGCAGCGACGAGCAACGAGATCGGGAGCGACAGTGGCAGCGGGTTAGGGTTATATCGGTTTGGTTATATCGGTTTAGTTGGTTCGATTGAACCAACTAACAATCGAACCAGGACCGAACCAGACCTAAAATCCTGGTTCGGTCACTTGGTTTACCCAGGCGCTCGTCTGTTTGAAGCGCGCCGCTTGGGACATTAGCGAGGCGCTCGCCCAGGCGGCGCCTGTTTGAAGCGTGCCGCTTGGGACATTAGCGAGGCGCTTGGGCCTCGCCTCGCCTCGCCTCGCCCGAGCTCCTAGGCGAGCGCCCGAGCGCCTCTTTCAATCACTGATGCATAGTAGTCTTTTTGTCGGATTTGACACGTAGAGCAATGCTTTCTATGTTGATACTGAATGTATGTGTAGAATCAAAATTTGATGCTTCTTTCTTATTCACTTTGTTTAGAAATTAACTGCCCACTAGTTTCATTATGCTTTGCAGACTTAACAATTAATATTTGATCTGTTGGTCAGCAGAATGTGATCTTTTCTTTGGTATCTTACCATATTCCTGTAGTGAAATAGCTATGACTTCACTTGATCCTTTTTTTTTTCTTGTTTGCTGAACAATTTCTGAAATGTTTTTTGGTACTCCGTAGGTATTTCATTTGCAATGGAATGGAGCGTCTTGTGCGACTTTTAATCATACAAAAGCAAAACTACGTGAGGCACTTGTTAACAAACTCTTAGATGTTATGAGAATCAGTCTAATCCTTCAAGTTCATTCTGTAATTAAGAAAAAAAATGAGTGTGTTAGGATTTGTGTGATTTATTCTGCACTCGTATCTGTTTTTTGTAGATTGCTTATGTATGATTGTTCCTTTTGTGTTTCAGCCAATGAGCATGGTGCGCAAATCATTTCGTAATCGAGGACCTGGATACGGTGATAAAGCTGTCGTTATGAGGTGCTAACTTTGGGTTTTCATTCCATTATGTTCACATGCATCTTCACATTGCTCTTCTGCAAATGCTTTCCACAAAATTTATTTGAATCAGTAACAAGTGCTCTTAAACTATTTTGCCATTTTTTGATATCCTTATGATCAGGATTCTTTTGGTTCATGTATATTGTTTCATATGATATTTAAATTCTGCAAAGTTCTTATGTTCTCATTAATAAATATAGATATCAATCTTCTTTAACAATAACTTTTCTTGCATGCTCTTAGAAGATAAAATTTATGGCGAGATCATTGGGAGATTGAAAGCGTGACAACATTATTGCTTGAGACTTTGATTCTTATCGCCACTTCTGAACCAACTTATTATAGCATAGTTGAAAATAACCTGAAAATCACCTGTTATACAGATACTTGAAAACATTGACTGGAAATGTAACTCATATTTGTTTATGAAATTGAGACCTTGAATTTACACACAAATTGAAGCGAGATATTGTGAAGACAAAGGATTGCAGCATGGTTGGGACACAACTGTACTACCTAGATTTTGATCATGAAATTGATATCAGGAATTATGCAAGACTATTACAAAAACACTAGTGATATCTTAAAATTATGTTGATCTGGTGATGAATGTGATATAATTTATGTATGGAAATAGGCAGAAGTTCAGAATAAATAAAGTCACTGATGTGGCTTGAACTAAGGTCTTGGTGTAGCTTGATTAAGTTTTACTAATGTTGTAATGGTGAAAACTTTCTGAACCAACATATCTAGAGATAGTGATACAGCATGAATAAATTGAAATTACTGGAAAAGATAAAACAAAAAGAATTTCATTCATGAAAATAATTATAGATATATTTGGATGAAATGGTGTAATCATTTAAGATGGTCTGAATTTATTAAATAATTTATTTATGAGCTTGAAAGACATGTTTTATTTATTTGATTAGTGAAACCAAATGCCGTGGAGGAACTAAAAAATATATTTTGCTAGAAACGTTATGGACTAATTTGTTGATTGTTGTTTTATTTGGCTTTGCTCTGATGGAGTTTAATGGTGGCAAATGATCCTTGTAGTTTAAAAAATAGTTGGGAACAGTGGTTTGTTGTTATTATCTTCATATCATTGCTTGAGGCACAATCACATCTTTCAGTTCTTCTGACATTCACTGCAATATCATGCACTGTGGCTTGCTGAAAATTGAACTCTCATTGAACAAGGTGAACAGTTGCCATTATGGTTTTGGTATTATGAGAAATTGATCTTTGGCATGCAGGAATCCTCTTTGTATGGAGGAATAAGGTTTTGTAGGATATAAATTATCATTCACTATACTCTTTATGTCTTGTAGATGTGTTCGAGAAGATCAATCTTCTGTTACACTTAAGTTGTATTACCTTGAAAATGGAAGTGCAAGACTCGGATTTTGGTAATAATTTATATGTAATTGTTTAAGTTAATTTACCCAAATTTGGACTGTTGACACTAATTTATTTTATTTGATATTTTAGGATAAGAGGAAGGGAATTCTTGCTTCCTGTTGGGATTGTTCTGAAGGTGAGCTACCATAGACTTTAATCGCATATATAAATTGTATTGTCTTGTAACTCAACATATTTACTTTTAAGACATAAGAAAGATGGAGTTATCTACAAGTAATGAATGGTTGGAAGTTTTTCTCTGAAAGTTTTATGTGATAGCAGGGAAAGTGATTCAGGGAGTTTAGCTTTTGCTTTATTTTCATCACCTTGAGTACAGATCAGGAGGTCATTGCAACTGATATGGATATGACAAGACTGTGGAGGCATCTTGAAAAGGAAAAAGAAATAAAAAAAGAATGCAATGACAAGCATTGAAAAATACAACCAAATTGTTACTATACTTATAAAGAACAGTCTGATCCTTAAGTATGATCTTATATAACTGTTGCAGGAATGCCCTCATTTGGTTTTACTTCTTAATAGATCAGTTAAACTATCATTGTAACTCTATGAATTAAACACTATGTCGATACTAATCTTATGTAGCCAGATAATTAGACACATATTCGTTAATAAGTGCAAAGTCATCTGAAGTTCAGGGCTCATCTGGGTGGAATAATATCTACCCTGATTAGATCATATTGAAATTCGAACATACATTAAATGAATACATTTGAGTGCACATAGAGTCTGTTGGGATGGGCATGTACATGTTGTAGTCCCCTTTATCTTGGTTTTTCTTGGCTACCTACTTCTCATGCAAGTATGACAGTGTTGCTAGTTGACATTTCCATGTGTATCATGAAGGTGATTGCTGTCTTATACTTTATTGTTGCTTATGCCTTATCTCATACTTTATTGTTAGATGAAAGGTTCGCAATTTGATACTATACCGGAGTATCGAAATTAGCTTGGTCTGGTATGGTACGAGTATATCGAGCGATACGCTTTGGCATACCGCTCGATATATATATACACACATACATATATATACATATATATATGTATATATATGTATATGTATATATATGTATATGTATATATATGTATATATGTAAAAGTTAAAAAATTAAAAAAAGGGCTACGACGTCTCGTTTCTTCTCCTTGTGAAGCCTTGGCGACAACTTCCTTGCACGTATAACATCGTCGAGGCTTCTTCTCTCGTGGATGAGGAGAAGTCATCGACGACACCGAGGCCTCGTCGCCTCAGACGAGGCGGAGGCGACATCTCATCTGTGGCGTCTGACGACGGATCGAGATCGTCGAGGGAGAGTGGCGCCGGATCTCTAGGTTCTCCTTTTTTTTCTCCCTTCTTCTTTCTCCCTCGGCTAATATCGCCCCATAGTAGGCGGCGATGGTCAAAATCGACCGTCATCGATCGATTTCTCGTGGTAACGGGGCGGAAACAGCCTAAATCGACAATACTGCCCGGTAGCAGAGAGTCCGTGTATTGGTCTGCTAGCAGATCGATACGTACCACCCGGTATGTACCGTCCGGTACGGGCAGTATCATTCGAAATTAAAAACCCAGATTTAAATTGAAATTGTCTTCTTTATCTCCTCATTTTTTTTCTTTGCTTCCTTAAATAGTTCCACTACAACATAGTAAGTTGGTTTTTGACAGGCTCTCATTGACACAAATGATCATGAAATCTTTGTGAGCTTGACATGCTGTTATAATGATCGATACCAAAGAGAAAAAGGTGCAGTTGCCACTCAACTTATTGGTGAAAGAGCTCAAATAATTCTTGATGAAGTCAGAGATTTGTCCCTTTGGACTCGCTCTCAGTGCTTAAAGCATATCGGTATGCTTTGATTCTTAGAGCATTTGTTCAGGTTTGTGCTTTTAAATAATTTGTGCATGTTCTTTGTAGGAGAGTACTTCCGACCTGCCATGGATGGATTCGAAACTGAAAGTCATACAACTGTAAGTTCAACTATATTGCTACCATCCACACCATTCTTTATGCTAGTTATCTTTTATTTTTGTCTTTATTTTTTGGCCTTGCTAGCATAAACTAATTTGGTTAAATGCCAACACTATTTCCTGTAGGTCGCCGAAGCTGTTCTTAGAGACTATATCTTTGTTCATCTTGCAAGCAACCATGACAAGTTCAATTTACTAATGTTGGTTCATACCTCTTACTGTCATCCTATATTGTCCAGTGTGCTTCCTCTTGTTCTGGACTTTTCTTACCAAACAGTATGAACAAATATTTTGCCTAATGCCGTGCTTGCTTAGATTTCTGCTGCAGAAACTTTATGCCCTTGTGGACCAAACTGCTGCACCTGATAATCCTGATGCATTGCAAAATCAAGAGATTCTGTTGCCTGGGCATTTGATAACCATTTATCTTAAGGTTTGCTGCTTATGGCTTTAAGTTTCTATGTGAATTATCATCTATTAGTACTTTATTCATGTCTTGATGCTGTTAAGTTGGAGCTTTTTTCATCAAGCAAAATGCTATTAAGTTAGTAACTTAGTACTTTATCAGTACTTTCTTCTCGACTTAGCTGATGCTTAGCTGTTTACTGATAGGTCTATATGCTGATACTGATATAATTCACTCTTCATGTGGAAGATCCAAATGAAAACTGGCTTTCTTCATAAGCATGGGATGAAAGAGTAGCTTTGTCTCATATGATTGATTCATGTATTACTAGGTAGATTACATGTGCTTATGCAAGTTGTTGCAAGTAACAATTTAATAGTAATTCATCGACAACAATTGGAAGAAATTTGTACATATAAATAGGAGCTACGTCAAGCAACATATACAGTGAAGCATGGTATGCAGTATTGAATGGTACCGTCCGGTACGGGCGGAATGTACCAGACCGATGGTTGGACCGCTCAGTATCGTTACAGTGCTACAGTATTACACTGTAGTACTACTACAGTGCTACAGTGTTTCAGTAATAAAGAAAATATATAAAATTATTCGGTACACCAGGGTGTACCGCTTGGTATGCCCTGGTGTATCGCTCGGTACACCGGTACCGTACCATACCGAGCTAACCTCGAAACACCAGTACGGTACAATATTGCATACCTTGCAGTAAAGCAACATATACAGTCTTAGCTTAGACAAACAAGCTCTTGTTTCGTTGTAGATTGTAGAATGACAACAGGTTGTCTCAATGAAACTGATTATAAAACTATTGTTTTCAAAATTTAGCTTTTTTTAATTGCTTCATAAATGTCTCCATTTGTTTGACATTGATGTCCTAGTTGAGTTGTAACTGATAATACAACTTAATTTTTGAGCCACATCATGTGGATTACCAATAATTGTACTTTGAATGTACAAATAGTACTTTATGTAATCATTATGTGCAGGAGAGACTTCAAGGTTGGTTGAAGAAGTCAAAACGTCAACTTCTTGATGAGACAGCAAAGAAGGAAAAAAACATCGATATCAAGAATCGTATGTTAGAAACATAATTTTGCTTTGATTTATTCAATTAGCCTCTTTTACATTGTAAACTATAATCCAACAAACATACTTTTTGAATATTCATGCCATTTGAAACAATGCTTATTTTCCTATTCATGCTAAATAATGTTATTTTTGGATGTTTTATCATTTATTTGGTCAGCAAGTTCAACTTGCATTCGGAAACAGAATATTTTTCACATGGGTGGTCATCTTGTTGTACTCATGCATGTATTATGACATTCTTATCTATTCTGCATACGCCAGTGGCCCAATATTTACACATCAAATATGGACTATGACTTGAGATTGTATATAAGTGATTATACACTTCTAAAAAGAAATTTGTGGGAACTCATTTTGAGGGAAAAATCTACATTTTTTCATGTTTTCATTTTTGGGTGTAGTGGTTATGATATAAAAACAAATGTGCGCCATCATGTGGTCTAATGCAAATGGGGTTGGGTTAACAGCCAAAATGTGTTGTTTCTCGTGAAGCAATAATGGCCGTAGATCTTTTAGGGTGGAGGTTATGGTGGGGGAGCATTCAGAATCTACAAGGATATTCTGAAAGATGGAAACTGTGTTATCTCAAATACTCTCACTTTGTATATGGGTAATCATATGAGACAGTATCCAAGTCATTACCATTTCTCTCAGAGTGCACCTGCACACTTAGATTTGGCTCCTCAAAAGAAATGTTTAGGAGTTTATCATAGTAACTTATAGGTTAAGGTGTTACAGATGTACTTGAATGGTAATTAGAGATCTTACACTTGAATGTTGCTATGTTTTAGACACATTTATACTTTTCATATATATGGATTAGTATGGTAGCGGTACCCACGTATGACACATGTTGACTTGAGAAACTTCCATAATGTGCCTCATAATGTTGACTTGTATTATGTTTAGTGCATTGTTTTCTTATGTTGAGACATCCTAGTGGTTAGTGCATTGTTTGTTGCACATTACATGTCAAGTTCGAGTGCATGTTTGAGCATCTTGTATGGTGTTTATTGTAATGAATTTTTTAATAAGACTCGTATTATGTGGCACTTCTTGGATCCAAGTAGGCTGTGGTATATCAACCAAGACATATAAGTCCAATATAAACTGGTACTGACTATTACAATTTAATATAGGTCAATTCTCTGTTTTGCGCAGGTGGTTCCAGAACTAGATTAGTGCCTCTAGCGAGATTTCTGGCTTTGTCCATATACACCATCTAATAGAGAATATTACATATGGACTCATCCACTGTGCCTGGCCTATTTAACAATACTATCACTCTATCAGTTTTACCAACATCACATGATATGGGCCCATTTAAGTCCCATGCCACTAATGTGGTTTTAGGTTTATAAGGCATGCCATTCTATTTTTGGTACTTGATCATATATAATTTAGTAATTATGTTTAGTATTCTTAACTCTTCATCTACTATTCTGTTTCAAATTGAAATATTATCCTCATGATTTTATTATGTGGTCTTAAATGCTATGGTTATGATAAAAATTAACTTTTTTAGATCAAGGCACTTGAGTGGACCAGTAGCTTTTCTGAGTGTAGAGACATGGTATGATTCAATATTTTAGGACTTAGTTCTCCAATTTGATGCTAGTTCAAATTAGGAAAAGCATCCAAATAGCAAAAGTAAGGAAGAAAAAATGGAATTTGATTGCTGGCACAGGTAACGAACTTGTTTGATAGGTTGTTGTAACTGGTATCAGATTGGTTATTAAACCTTTTCTTGTAAGATGGCTACATTCGTTTGTCCTCTGAGTTTTTTGTGCCAACTATTCTTTGCCTAAGAAAACCAATTTTTAATTAGCACAATTTTAGGATGAAAAATAAAATAAAATGTGTTATAATTCTTGTAAATTTTCAATTACCATATTAATAGGTTCTTTGTCACTGTAGAAATTTTTGAGCTTTGTCCTTGGAATTTCTTGTTCCTTCTGTTTCGGAGTCAAATATTTTGAGAGCTTGATCCCTTTGTATTTCCTTGAATCTGCTTTACTGGACTTTATCTTTTGACTTTTGGTTCTCAGTATGTTATGTCCAACATTCTTTAATTCTAGATTCTATACGTCTGCTTCATTGAACTATTTAAATTTTGCATGGATATTGATACAGTTTTCTTCACAGAGCTTTTGACTAGGTAGAACTTATGCCTTGTCTCTATGTGATCAGACTTTCTGCTTTGATGCTAACATTTTATATTTACAAACCAGTAACACAGGTTAAGAAGTTCTTTAGTCGTAGCTCTGCAACTATTGGCAGGGCTATTGAAAGTATGTTAAAAATCGGAAGGCTAAATACAGCATCCGGTTTAGATTTGCCTCAGGTGCTTACTTTTGGCCATCATTGCTAAACACCATTTTTTATGTTAAATCTTGTTTTGTTTGACATTTCATGTTAATTTTGGTATTGTAAATTCTATTGTGAGATGAGACCTGGTGGTCATGTGACTTGTTTTTTGTCATTGCTTTTATCTTAAGGACATTAGAGTATTAGACTAAGTACATACATTTATGCAAAAAAAAAAGTCATTATGGCTCTTTCATCTTCACCTTTTAGGAGCTGTGTGGCATCAATTGTGTCATCTTGATTCTAGAAAATAGAAATTTCTATAGGTTGAGCCATTGAGGTCATCAGTCATATAGATCACTTTCAAATGCAAATGGTATTATGATAGACTATAAAAGGTGGTGAGTTGATATACTATTCTGTTGATAATTGTTTGTTTAGATTAAAAGACTGTCAAATTATCTGGGAAAAGAAGAATTATCAAGGGATGTGGTTTAGTCACATAGAAACTAATCTTGTTCAGGTTTCCTTTTTTAATTAGTATAGTAATAAATGTGAAGTATTTGACATCTGGTAATGATTTTTTTTCTCATTGGATGTTTTCTTTTTTTAGTACATATTTTATTCGGTAGTACAACAACAACAAAGTCGTAAGTCTCAACTATTTCGGATCGGCTACATGGGTCTTTTATTGTCATTGAAATGATAAAAGTCATATGTTTAATTAAGTTAAGAGTATTCAAATTTTTATTTATAATTTTTATTAAAGCTTTTTTAGGTCTTCCTCTCTCTCTCTTTAGATCACCCAATCATTTTATATCTTTTGACTATTGCATTTATAGATTTCCTAAGCATATGTCTATACCATCCTAAACGATCCTCTCATTTTATCCCTTATCGAAACAAAACATAATTGTTCACGAATAAAAACATATCTTTTCTAGTAACTTCACACATCCACCTCAATATTCTTATTTTAACAACATATTTTTGTATATGTTATTTCTTAACTGTTCGACACTCCAATTTATAAATCATGTTGGTCTAACAATTATTTTATAAAATTATTCTTTTAATCTTAAAGGTATTTGATGATCCTCCTTATGCATCTCATCATTTTTTTAATCATCCTGTTTTAACTTTATGAATAATATTTTTGTCAATCTTTGTTTTGTTGAATAATTGATCCAAGATACCAAGACTTTTACCTAATTGAACTTCTTGTCCATCCAACCTAATTATATCTTTTTTGTCTTTGTCTTTTCCTAGTATTACTAAAATTGCATTTCAGTTTTAGTTCTGTTTAATAAGAACTTTAATTTTTAAAGATTGCCTCAATAACTCGTGTTTAGAATCAAATCTGTTTAGACTCTCATTGACTAAAACAATATCATCAGCAAATAACATATACCAGGGAGTCCTATACATTAATAAATTCATCCATTATTAATGTAAAAAGATAAGAAGTTAATGCAAATCCTTGATGTAATCTTATACTAATAGAAACTCACTAAATACACTCCCTATAGTTCTAACACTAATAGTTATATTATCATACATATTCTTAGTAGGATCAATTTAATTAGTGGATACATAGTTCTTTTTGAAAACCCATAATAATAAATATGTATGTAGGAATTCTATGGTAGGCTTTCTCTAAATCAATAATAATCATATACAAATCTTCTTTTTTTTTCTCTATATTTTTTTATTAGTTATTTTAATAAATAAATAGCTTATATTGTTGATCTTCTAGGCTTATTTTATACAGTGAATGTTAAAAATTGCAGTGAACATATTTTGTGTCTATGCAGGGATATCTTGGTTGTGTGGGTAATTGATGAATCCTATAATTTTTACGTTTTGTTTGGTTTTTTATATCTTAATTACTGGTATCTTGTTTTCAATTTGTAGAGAGAAGGAATGAGCATTCAGGCAGAGAGACTCAACTTCTTTCGATATCTCTCACATTTTCGTTCTGTTCATAGAGGTGCTTCTTTTGCAAAAATGCGCACTACTAGTGTACGGAAATTGCTACCAGAGTATGTTATCTCACTTTTTCGTCTCTGGATGGTTACAGTTGTTTTCTATATATGTCATATTTTGTTGCCCAATTTGTAGGTCTTGGGGTTTTCTTTGCCCCGTTAATACACCTGATGGGGAGCCTTGTGGTTTGCTAAACCATATGACTTGTGCTTGTCGTAAGTTCATGACATAAACCACATTACATGTCTTCTACAATGTCAAGTTTCTAAGCATCAAATTTGTATCTTGATCTACTATTTGTTTGTGGCTCAATTATCCTTTAGCAGACTACTGGATGTCTATCCTTCAATTTTCCTCTTTATGCTCTGACCTGAAGCAGTAGTAGGATGTCATGTTAACATTATTTTGATGCTTGTTCTACTAACCAAGAAAAAAAAATCAGTTGAAGTGGTCTATAGACTTATACCGACTGGTATTTACTAGTCTGATCATCAGTATTGGACCACATGATACAAGACGTATGGGTTTGTATATACAGGCACAACAATGGTCTGACTTGTTACCTGAGCCAATATTGGACCTAGATTTAAATTCTTACCACCGACTGTTTTATTTGTGTTGATCTTGAAAAAACATAATTAATCTTTCAAATACCATTTTTTGTTGTAATTTAAGCACTATAATTGTGCTTCAGGTGTTGCATCTTTCTATGATTCAGAAGGAAGAGTCAAAGATTTTCTCAAGATAAGAATGTCCATATTATCTGTTTTGGTTGGGATTGGGATGACACCATTGCTTCCTAAGCTTGAGCGTGCTGGGCCACCAGAAGTTCTTCATGTTCTTTTAGATGGATGTGTTGTAGGATCTATTTCTTCTGTTAAAATAGAGGAAGCAGTTGCACATATTCGGAGGCTAAAGCTGTCTGGCATTTGCGGGGTCTGTCTTCTTGGCTTTGTTACTTATATGCTTGTTTGGATCATTTTATATTTTGATCATGGTGATTGCAGATTCCTGAAGATTTGGAGGTTGGATACGTACCTTTAAGTTTTGGTGGGGCATATCCTGGCTTGTATATGTTTACTAATTCATCCAGATTTATCCGGCCGGTTATAAATCTTATCCAAGTGACCGATGGAAGTAAGAATATTGAACTTATTGGGCCATTTGAACAGGTAAATAGCTAAGTTATTGTTTGTTTCTGTAGATTTCTGAAAATGTTCTCTTTATTTTAGATGTGTACAATGAGGACTAAAATATTTATAATATTCATTCATAGGCATTTATGGAAATAAGATGTCCTGATGGTGGAAATGGTGGAAGAAGGGAATTCTTTCCTGCGACGCATGAGGAAATACACCCGACCGGAATACTTAGTGTGGTTGCCAATCTTACACCCTGGTCTGATCATAATCAAAGTCCCCGAAACATGTACCAGTGCCAGGTCCTCTTGTTACTGACATGTGAGCTATCATTAAATTGAGTTGTTTTTTGACTCACCCTGATGTCCCCTGTGCTTGCTTTTTCAGATGGCAAAACAGACAATGGGTTTTTCTGCCCAAGCTCTGCAATATCGTGCAGATCTGAAGTCATATCACCTTCAGGTTTGTCCATATAACTTTACTTCAAATTGATGTTATATCTGACGACAAGAGGAACTGCATTATTCACTAAGAGCCATAATCCTAGTTAGAACTAATTGGTTCTGTCCTTTTTGGTCAGCATACTTGAGAATATCAAGCATAGCGGACTGAAGCCTAGTTCCACTGTTTTCACGCCATAGAAATTTTATTTGATGGCACATTCCTCTGCTCTATAGTGGTTGAGTTATGTGCATGGTGCTTATATATATATATATATATATATATATATATATATATATATATAGGATCAGGGTATATGGCTATAAACTGAAGTAGCTTAAAAGTTCATGGTGTGTAGGCTAGAAGGTATCTGTGAAACCATTTTCTCCTAGTTAAATGGCATATTAAGCTGTCCACAAACTCACAGGTACAAAACATTAAATAAAGAAAACTTTTGTAAGAGCCTTTTTTGTCTTATGCTCTATGGGCAGCATATTAGAGAGATGCAAGTCTTGCTATGCTTCTGAATATTGGAGAAATTCAAGTAGAACACGCAATTCATTATGTTCAAAAATTATAATGATGATCTGTCATTTTTTTCTTAGCCTTCTAAATTTCTTACGACACTATACTCAATACTTTGTCGTGGTATCAACATCATATGTGTTTATTTTAACTGTTAGTTATTGGATAATACCTTCTTTTCCCTTCGTTCATTCTATTTTTAATGTATCACCATTTATTTTTTCTCTTGGAATTTTGTTTGTAGACTCCTCAATCACCAATTGTTCGGACTGCTTCATACAGTAAATACTGCATGGATGAATTCCCAACAGGCACAAATGCAATTGTTGCTGTCCTGGCTTACACAGGGTAAAGCTTTTAACTAAATAAATGTTTATATTTTGTTTATTCGTAGGTTAGTGCTTAAGCTATTTCCCCTCTTTCTTTTAGTTATGACATGGAGGATGCCATGATCTTGAATAAGTCATCTGTTGATCGTGGGCTATGCCGTGGGCACATATATCAGGTTAGTCTCATTCATCTTCATTTTTTTTAATTTTTTGACTTACATGTTTTATATGACCTTATTTGACATCTATCATATGTATTTTAAATCCATTTATTATATGGACCTCTTAGTCTCTTTTGAGGGGACTATGGTTTTCATCATCCCGTACCCATCAAGATTCTTGTTTCTACTATGTGGCTTGTAATAAGCAAATTAGGTATTTTTTTTTATGCCCTCTAGCAATATAAATAGGCTAAAGCACAAAGCAGTTGGTGAGCAAGGATGAAAATGGTGTATCTCTAATACATTATGAATGAAATTTTTAATGCTTGTAGAACCATGTTATAAAATTTTGTTATTGAACCCCATGCTGGTTGTTAGCTAGAGTGGTTGGCACATACCGACAGTGATTTAAAAAGCGTTAAGTGCCAAAGTCCCAAAAAGCCTGAGGTGCTAGGCGCTTTGAAATATTAAAATATATAATATAATTAATAAATATAATTATTTAAATATAAATATGATATTAAATTAAAAATCTATTGTTAACAATATATTACTTACTGTTAACAGTAGTTAGAGGGAGGCTATATATAAAAAACTTTTAATGTATAACCTTTCATAGAGGGTTTTTAGAGAGAGTTTAAATTTTCAGTAAAGGGTTTTTATATAAAAACCCCTGGACCGGACCTGAGACACTGCAAACGCCAATATTTGCTGTCTGGTTCATTTTGGTCCACGTGGTTTTTCAAACCATATGTAGAACCATACAGAGTATCAAAGAGATGGAAGCTAAGAACATGCCAAGGATATATAAGTTTCTGTTGCATTAGGGTTGGCAACTGTTTGTGAAAATGTGCATCCATGCCGTACTGACTGGCATGCCACTGTTCTTTGAAAAGAGTAGAACAAAAAGGGGGGAAATTAGCTAATGGTGATGATGGAACTGAGAACAGGAAAAAAATAATATAACCTTTATCGGAGCCATTTCAGACTTGGGTGACCAGCGTTCAAGTCACAGAAACAACCTTTCTACTTACTCTTGTATGGCTTACAAATTGTAGGTCTCCTGCACTGATGAAAGTCTCCACTCTTTTGCCCTTGGGTTTGCACTATATTATATAGTATACTATGAAACAACAATTAAATCCATGTACACATTATAATTAGTTGCTTCACTTTCAAGATCTGCAAACAGTAGTAGAAGTTATCCAGCATAAATGCTATTGTCTATGGGAGGATTAAAGTTAATTGAGTGGCAACATTATGGGACACTTGTTTGTTCAACTCTATCTAGCATTTCTTTTCAATGTATATATTGCTTCTTCGATTTTGGATGTTAATGATCTTGATCAATTGAGGAAATTATTTGAAAGGGACCTAACTTCATCTTAGAAGGAGGGTGCTTGGCCAATTAACTAGTCTTCTGTTTGTAATAGTAAGGATCAGAGATATCTTGTGTTCATTAACTAAAAATGTCTTTGGCCATACTTCTTTACAATTCGTCATATGCATGGTATATGTTTATGGACTATTAATAGTACCTACCACATTATTTGGATATTTACATCTAAGATGCGGTTATCCTCCCTTTGAGGAGAGAAAACAACCCAGTCTTAGGTAGCAACATGGTGGAAGCTACCCACTTCAATACCACAAGAAATGCTAGAAGATGGCTTTGGGTTTTTCATGATACCTTGAAGAGAATGATCGGGACTTCAGCTTCTAGAAAAGAAGAGTATGCAATGGCTTAGATCCATATGGCACCATAAAGAGATTGTTTTGGGCCTTAAGAATAGTGCACTAGATATCCCATTTTGGGAAAAGTTTTATGTACACTGTAGGTCCTCGATCAGACTAAATATTATACCATGTCAATGCTTGGTACAAGTCGGTATGGGCCAACCACTCATTCTAGTTTGGATCCATCCAAACCCTTTTTATATTTACCTTGAAAATGAATCAACTTATATTTGAAGATGTATAATGAATTGTAAATGAAAATTTGATTAGTTAAAAACTTCTGGATGTGTTAAAATTAGCACATGATTCATTAATTACATATGAAGATGCAGTCTAATACCTTATCAGTAGAGTCACATAATAATATCAAAATGTATGTTGTCTTAGGTTGTTAAGGCTAGATGTTGAGATGGTAATTTCGTAGGTCCATGCATCGTATTGTTCCCATGACATTAGAATTAATGCACCATCTGCCAATTGTGAATCAATTGGACAATAGTCAAGCCACTTAATATGTGGTACATTGGTGGCTATATTTTACGACTTGTCCAATTAGTACTTTTTTGCATTATCAAGTGCTAGTATGATCATGATGGTTTTTGAGCACTAGAGCTGCCACCACTATGCTACTGATGTTAGTTATTTGGTTGCTCACATTTATCATATTGGCTATTGTTAGGTTCATGTTAGGCTAATTAACAGTTTGTCAATATTATATGTGCTTGCAAATAATTGTGAGTGGTTTTATTTTTTTAAGAAGCAATGACATGCAATCGTATTTTTTTGAGTTGGTCTAAGATAGTCTGTGTTGAAGTTACATGTTGGAATGAGTTAAAGGTAAATTCACTTGGAGGATTATTAGATAAAGAAAGCTTGTGCATTTTATTCATATCATATAATTTGTCAGGCCATTAATGAATACTTTCCTATTTTCACCTATATGGTATCACCATCATTATACTTTATGCAGACAGAGTCGATTGATTTGGCAAATAAGCATGAAAAGGAAGATCGGCTTTTGGAAATCTTTGCTAGGAGCAATGACAGGAAATTGAAGTTTTCTATTGATTCAGATGGCCTTCCTTATGTTGGACAGGTGATCCTTTCCAACAATTAAGTTACATTTTTCAACAAATTACCATTGTAAATGTTTTAAATGGAAGTAATGTTTTCTTTTTTGCAGACCATACATCCAAGTGAGCCATTGTATAGCACTTATAATACCTTAACGAGTATTACCAAACCTACTTTGCTGAAGGGTTCAGAAGATGTGATCATTGACTATGTTGCTGTTGATGGTACTGGCTCAAAAAATTACATGCAAAAGGTAGATGTACAATTTTTAGGCCTAGCTTGGATACTGTTAAGGAGTATCTGTAAAACTTTAAACAGAAAAGAGACTTCAATAACATGCAAATGGTTTATGCTGAATGCCTTGATCAGTTATCATCTTCCATAACTTCTGTCTGTGGTAATCATAATTAATGAAACAAACATTTATTCTTAAATTTTTGAACAGAAAATAGAGTCCAACATATATTGTGAATGTTCATATGAAGTGATTATGGTATATGTTTTCATGAGTTTCTTTATGTTTCATATGATGCCTTAAAACATCAGGAATTGATTTTCTGATGAGAAAATCAATTTCTGAGGCATTCTTAGGCATTTAAGCACATGCTTCTTTTGTGAATTTGCTTATAAATTATTAATGTCAGGGTTGACAAGAGGTGTTAAAAGCAGAGCTAGATCTGATTCTTTTTAGGCTAGAAAAGGATCAGTGATTATATGAATATCTAGGCTTAGATCAGGTGAGAAAAGGAGAATGGCTTCAGTAACCATATGTAACTTGTTATCAGTTATCATAAGCACTTAAAAGTTAAAACAGACCTTATCACTTTATCAGTAGGAAGTCGAAATGATACAGACAAAGAATTTAAATTGGGATGCCATTAACTAAAATAAACCATGTATCAATGTTCCTCTCTTTCACACACACAGAAAGAGAGTTTGATTGCTTTATTGTCAATAACAATATCTGTTTCAAAATGAAATATACATGTCTATGAGAATTTTGCTTAAGTAGGCAGACCATGAAGAATAATCAAGGTATATTAAAGCAGATTTTCCCTTGGTTTATTTTCCTAAAAAGGAGAATCTTCTCCTGTAAGTATCTTTCTTTTCTAAAAGCTATCCTGGGTTGTGATTAGTATCTCCTCTATGACTCTTGTAATTAGCAGTATATAATAATAAATGTGAAAGATATTCACTTATAACAACATCAACTGTTATGATGGCTACATTTCATATCCTTCATGACTCTTGTAATTAGCACTATTTATAATTCACTTATATAATAATAAATGTGAAAGATATTCACTTATGACAACATCAGATATTTCTGCATTTCAATAGTCAAAAGATCACTGTGTTCATTATATTACTCACCAATCTGTTTCTTAAGGTGAAGCATAAGTCGAAACAATGAGAAATATTAGCTGTAAAATTGGCAGATGAATAAACAAACAAAAATAATAGAAACAAATTAAAATAAAACAAACCTATATTGATATCCTGTTGCTCCATTAGATACGAACTGTCACTTTTGTTATTGGTTCTGGGCACAATGTAATGCTTCTTTCTGCTTTCATGAAATATGAATTATTACAGTTTCCAAGGTAGATTTGACTGCATGCCATTAGTATATTTTGGACATCGAAATCACTGCTCTTACACATCAAATGGTGAGCAACAGCAGCTTAGAGTGCAGTATAATTATTTGTTTTCCAGGTTAACATTCGTACCCGGCGCACCAGATATCCTATTATTGGTGACAAGTTTAGCAGCCGACATGGACAAAAAGGTGTCTGCTCTCAGATGTGGCCTGATGTTGACATGCCATTTTCTGCGGTTACCGGGATGCGACCGGATCTAATCATTAATCCTCATGCATTTCCTTCACGAATGACTATTGGAATGCTTTTGGAATCTATTGCAGCCAAGGTATTGTCATTTTGATCATTGCTTATTCTTGTACTTGATTGCAGTGGAATGAATTTTTAATCTCTTTCAATATGACATGATGCCCCACCTGTATGATAGTTCTACCATTTTAGTTCATTAGATGTTGTGCGAGTTTAATCCTTTGGATAATGAAAATATCTATTTAGTCCATCATAATGTAACAATTGTTAAATTTATAATACTGTTAATGCATTTTCACAATGCATTATATTGTTAACTTGAAGTGAGATGTACAACAACAGTACATTGAAGTTGTATACTGTTTTTCATGGGACAGCATGGGATTAGATGGACTGTATATTTCTGTAGTAGACCTATATATTTTGGCATTAGCATCGGACATGTCTTTTTGGTCTGTATTTATTACTTTTGTATAGTTTAAGAGTTCATATTGCATCCACTACATTCATTTTGGTGGACTACATGTTTTCATTTTATTATCCTCTCAGGAAAGTTTCAAAGTCAAGCTTTTAAGAAACTATGCTTTCCATCTTCATCATGATGGATGATGTAAATTTTAATTGCTATTTTGCTTTGTTAGCTTTTCCACTGTGTTTTATCCTATCCTTGGTGATGCTGCATTTTCTTTCTGTGGGTAACTTTGCAGGGAGGAAGTCTGCATGGAAAATTTGTTGATGCAACCCCTTTTTCTAGATCAGTCTGTAATGCAGATGAGGATAAACCATCCAAATCAAGCTCTGTGGTTGATGAATTAGGTCCAATGCTGACTTCTTATGGTTTTAACTATCATGGAGTAGAGGTCCTGTACAGTGGAGTTTATGGTACAGAGTTGACTTGTGAGATCTTTATTGGGCCTGTTTATTACCAACGACTTCGACACATGGTCTCCGATAAATTTCAGGTGACCTATCCTCTGTTATCTGTAAACCTATCAATAATTGTCATTTGATGATTTTGTGCATGATATAATTGCTATCTGGTTCTTACTGTCGATAAATATTGGTAGGCTAATTATGTTCCTTGTGTAATTTTATTCTTGCTGCTACCTGGAAATCAGCAAACTTGATGACAACTACATATGTTAAATGAGGCATGTCAATATTTCCACTGTTGCGCTGTCGTTTGGGTTGCTGAATAAATGATTGTTAATGTTATCATACTAGTTTACCTTTTGATTCAGGTATACTCTGATAGACCATGTATCATTTTTTAGAAGCATAATATCGCTTGCTTACTATTTTTGTGGTGGGAAGGGGACAATAAAAGGTTTAACATTCAGTCCAATGCTGATTGGTGGCTGGTACATATTGACATACCAACACTTCTGTATACCCAAATCAGACGGGAAGAGAGGAGAGAAGGATTAACGGAGGAGGACAAGGAAGAGGAGGTGCAGGAAGATGATGACGCATAGTGGTATGAGGCGAGTTGTGACGCAGATAAGGAGGCGGTGCAATATGGGCATGGCGGAGGAGGTAGAAGTGATGCTGTATGGAGGTGGTGAATGAGGGCGAGAGAAAGAGAGAGTAAATGAGAGAGAGAAAGAATGAGAAAAGCATAAAAGAGAGCTATAACAGAGCTGTCAAAAACAAAAAGAATCTTACCAGTACCAGGCCATTCATACTGGACCAAACCATGCAATTCACTCAATTTGGATCTCAGTTTACTGTTGGACGAATGAATGCTGACCTGGACCAAATGCTGAGTGATATACCTCGGACAAACTGCAGTCACCATGAAATCACCCTATTCGGGTTATTCTATTTGAATGATTTTGGTGGTTGACTGTGCTACATTAAGTTGGGTGTTTGGCACTAGGGGGAGTGGATTTCCTTCTTTAGAGAGTACTAGCTTCATTTTATCATGAGAAATTCTGAAAAGCATAAAAAGCAAGCTAGAATATTCTAATCCACTCTTTTGGTTCTAATAAATGTGGAATTGAGGATTGTAAAACTTCTAGAAAAGCAATGTAAATCTTGTCCTGACCCACCGCTCTGAGGCAAACCAACCCGATCCACTGACTATGTGGGTTGGGCATTGGCCAAGAATTCTTGACCTGTTAGTGTCTGAGGCTGGGTTAAGACTAGTCCTATATGATATTTACTAACACATCTAAAACTTGACCTGATCATTCCTCGGCATAGTGGAATTTGTTAATTATATGCATTATGGAAGCATAGTTCTCAAACATGCCCAATTCCAATTCGGAATTGAGTTGGACTCAAATCGGTCGAGTGTGATTCGAGAAATTATATGTCGGTCGATGTGTGGCTAGAAGTGACCACATTTAGAACTAATAAGTTATATATTCAAGTTTTAAATTTCTAATGCTTGTTAGGGCTCAATTTTTCAGCTAAAAAAAAAAGTTGCTTTCAAGAGTTCTCGTAATGAAACATTTGAAGTTGAAATAAATATAACGGTTTTATTCCTCTTTCAAATTCCTGCAACCATTTATCATATTCATTCTTTTACCAAAATTTGTGCTTCATGTGGGTAAATATATATTTAGTTCTAGACTCCTAATGCTTGTTAGGGCACAAGTTTCAGCTAAAACAATTAAGTTGCTTTCAAGAGTTCTCATACTGAATTTTTTTTGTTAATTATATTGAATTGGCTTGTTAGAGAATAGATAATTCCATTGTTTGCAAAACAAAAAATAACCTGAAGATTGTGTCTTATTATTTTCATTTCTATAATGAAGAGTGGAATTTTGTAGTCAGCGTCATCAGTTTAAAAATTGAGTTCTGCACAGTATAGTTGCTTGTATGTATCCAATGAATTAGTAGGACATGGGGAACTTCTCACGCGAGTATTCAATTAGTTCAGACTTTTGCTTAGTATTGAATTGGGATCAAGAACAAAAAGGTTCCCTGAAGAGGTTCACGCTTCCTTTGTTGAGGTATGAACAAATGATCTGATTCGAGATTTCATAAGAATTGAGTTAGTCAAGTCTACTATTTCATATACCGGAAACAGATATGATAGGGCAAGTTCAGGATTGTTTTCCAACAATGGATTAGATCACACAAATAACATTGGGTGGCATGCCTATCCTGAGATATATCATGAGCCAAGATGTGAAATATCAGTTGCATTGCTTCTCTGTATGGTCCCTTACAGACTCAATAGGCTTTACATTTTGGAACAGCATAACTTAATCTTTGATGTGATCTACATATATGCTGATGAAAATTCAGTTTTCTAGATGAGTAGTCTTAATTACCTTATGTTCTTCTGTATTTCTTGATTACTCCCGTTTTGCAGCATTGTTGAACTTGCATGTGGTACACTCAAATAGTTTGCATTTATGTATTCAGGTCCGCTCGACTGGAACTGTGGACCAGATCACCCGGCAACCAATAGGAGGAAGGAAACGAGGTGGAGGTATTCGTTTTGGAGAAATGGAACGAGATGCTGTTCTTGCTCATGGAGCTGCCTACCTCTTACATGATAGGCTTCATTCATGCTCCGACTACCACATAGCAGATGTATGCTCCTACTGCGGAAGTGTACTGACGGCCACTGCAATACAACCTCAGAAGAGAGCAGTGCGTGAAATCCATGGTCTGCCGCCGGCAAGAACTCCCAAGAACTATATATGCCAATCTTGCAAAACAGGCAAAGGGATGGAGACTGTGGCAATGCCTTATGTCTTTAAGTATTTGGCAGCAGAGTTAGCAGCAATGAACATAAAAATGGAGCTCCAATTGAGTAACCAAGCAGGTTCATGTACATAAGGATCGTGGTTAAAGTTCCCAACAATTTTCCCATGGAACCACTTCAAGCTGGGGTTCTTTGACGCACTGTAAGATTCCGGACATTGACACTGCCTGATTTAACAATGCGGATGAGAATTGAAGTGCAAGTGGAGTTTGCTTTTGCTCGGGATGAGCAATTAAGCAGAAGATAGTTGAGATCATTGGTGCCCTGTGCCATTTTGATGCTTGTAACTTTTTTGTAGTTTTACTTAGAGGTGAAACTATAGGATGAAAAATGACTTGTGGTTGACATTATGCTGACAGTAATTATGTGTACATTATGCTGAAGTTGACATTAGCTATATAATGTGGTGGACCGCGAAACAAATAAACCTTGTGAGTTATGGTAAATCCATTTGTAATCTTCTTGTTATTTTGAGTCTAATTTAGAGATATCCTGACAGTAATTATCTTCCAGGATGTGAACTTGGCATCTCTGTCGCTAGATATCGAAATATCTAGTAAATATCTTTAACTAGTGGAAATTTAAGATCAAAGATTCAGTAAGTACAAATCCCAGAGTTCCAGTGCAAAATATGTGATGATGTTTAGAAGCATGATTGGCAAATCCCTTCTTGAACTAGTGGAATTTTAAATTTTATTTTTAGAACCTTAAATTCTCTTGGAAGCATTCATGCCACTAGTCGGATAGGTAATGTTATAAGACGTAATGACCTTCCAAAATGGTGTGTGTATATATATATATATATATATCATTGAAATTATAGTGAGCTTTCTCGTAACACACTTAGAGATGAATCAAATGACATGACTTCCCAATCCTGTGATGTGATGTGTCAGAATGTTCCACATGATGCATGACAACTTCCCAATCTTGCCAATGTCTGACTTTATGGTGGTCAGAGCCATCAAGTCTTCCAGTCTCGGGGAAGTGTGGATTCGGGTGAGAATCCGCTCGGAGAGCGTACGACTCACAGACGCTTCGGTGTCAACGACAGGATGTGCAGATTGGCCGCACAACATCCGAAAGAGGTCATGAAGAACTTTTCATGTGTAAACTGTGAACATTAATTAACATACGATGGATTCAGCTCCTCACCGGCGCACAACATTCACTTTCGCACGTCACTATCTATCACCTGTCGCTTTGGATTGCAAGTTTGGAAGTAACACTTGCCTTCCCATGCGAACGTTCGAAGGACTTCGATCCTTCTACAGGACATGCTCATGCGAATGGTTGTTTCGATCTCGCTGGAGCAATCATGTGGTCTGAGATTGAAATAAGAGCTTTTAATGTCGCCTTTCTTCGTATAATAAGGTAAAAAAGATCTTCATTTTGTGGTTTGTGATTTCTTTCCCCACCGTCTGCCATTTTTTTCATGAGCATAACAAGATCGATATATAGATCGCAAACAAGAAACTTTACAGTAACAATAAGCTCTTTTATACAATTGATGCTAAGTACCCAATAATGAGACAAAACATAATTTTGCCACTTTTTGATGTGTTTCTACATTGATGTAAAATGAAACAACACATACGAATAATCATGCCACCATCTCATTTGACATGTGTAATTTGTTCATCTTCAACACGATAGAACATGAAAAGGGAAAGAGTACAGGCTTTTGATATGATAAAAAGAACATGTTATTTCCCATGAGCGTGAAGGAGAATTCCTTGGTTTCTCACCAACATTTATTTCACTTTCCATGGCTTTTTAATTGGACACCATGCTTTCGCTCTCCTTCACAAATCCATCCCCTGTCCACTCTTTATCTGATTGCAAACCCTTCCTCACGGCTTTCCTCTGCCTAATCGCCTGCTGCTGCCGCTTCACCAAATCGGTGTGGGTGGTGAAGTACTGAAGGGAGACGCTGAAATAAAGAGAGAACTGCTAGTAAGAACTTCATAGTACAGAAATGTGGTAAGCATTCATGAAGGTTGGTTCGAAGTCACGAAAAGTATACAGTATAATGATTCGATTTTGATCTCATCTTTTGTGTGAGAATACTAGGTATTACATCAGGTAAACATGTATATATGATGTGCATATCGATATCCCCATACGATATATGAGTGGAGTGCACATGGATATCTTCTATCCCTGAACAAATGTGAAACTGTAATAGTTTCCAGAGCAAAAACATATACAATGTGCATATCGATATCCCTATACAATATATGAGTGCACATCGGTATCTTCTATCCCTGAACAAGTGTGCAACTGAATAGTTGCCAGAGCAAAAATTTGGATATCTTCTATGGCTAAATAATGTAGATTATAACTATTTGTCCTTCTCAAGGGTCAAGCTTTGCAAAGACTAGATTCTGAGAGGGACATATGCAATTTTGTCACATATAAATGTGTTACCTTATAAAAGAATCAAAACATTGAAATGATGCAATAATCCGATTAAATCTGATATAAATCAATGTCACATTAAATGTTATAATTATAGATGAAATTTCAAGAACTTTGTACTTTTTTGATATGGTTAGTCTTGTTTGAAGACTCCACTAAAACAAATCAAGAAACTTTGTACTTGTATGCATTCATTAAAAATTTATGAATCTTAAATATCTTTTATTCCTCCTAATATCATGTCACTTCTAATAAAAGAAAACAGATCATACCCCCTGAAATCTTCTATGGATGAGAAGTTGTGTTTCCTCATAAAATCCTTCAGCTCAGCACAAAGCTTGTTGACAAGACCATAGCCATGCATCATTACACCTGTGCATACCTATGATGAAAAGAACAGAACGGTTAGCAAGCCATCAGCATGCAGGTAATGTAAAGCAGAACACTAAAATAGGAAGCTGAAATGATAGCTTCCATCGAAGGATGAGTTAGTCCTGTACTGATTGAACATACAGCTATCAAATTCAAATGGTATTGTCATCCATACATGCTTTAATTTTTTCCACAGCTTCCTAAATAAGTTTCACACAACCTATTCTAAGGCCGTCAATGGTGAACGATGTCCCAATATTAAATAGATTAAGTTCATATGTGAAAATCATACAAGATCATTTAAAATTGAAGTGTACGGTTTTCAACATAAAGCCTACATAACTAAATTGTAAAACTGGGTTCCTGCATCGTCTAAAGTTCCACAACTTTGATAAATATTTTTTTAATCTTCTTTCCATGAATGATCCAATATTGAGGCATCCAGTGTTTATTGAACATAAAGAGGAAGGCATTGAAATAACCTACAAAAAAATAGGGAAGTCAAAGTAGATAAAGGTCAAGAATCATTTAGTATATACAGCCTTGTATTTCTATCTCTAAAAGAAAAGATGTTTCTTGTTAATTAGAATTTAAAGCTACAGGAAGCACATAGCTTCTCACATATTAGAAGGACCAATATTTGCATAGACCAAAGAAAAGTGTCCTCGAGGGACTCATTTCAAGGATGCTGCTTAGCAGCAATAAAATGAAGATATACAGGGGTATATATCCAACTACAAAAAGAGAAAACATCATGCGAGATCTTAAGTCTAAATAGAACCTTATTGAGCTATTCAAATTAACTTGTGGGCAAATGAAGTAAGTTAATGGCATACACAACAAAATATTTCTTTAAATGCTAACCTGAACAGTATTTGATCCAAGAAGAATAAATTCAGCAGCATCACCACCGGTCTCAACTCCTCCGATCCCAGAAAGTGAACAATCTGTATTACCAAACTCTGTTGTCATCATTTTTGCAATCTGCATAACTTTTCCAAGTGCAATAGGATGGACAGCCCTTGCAGAGTAGCCACCAGGAGTGGAGTAACTGTAAAGAGCAAAAGGAAAGAGACAAAGAAAAAGAAAATATGAAGCTATTAATAACATCAAGTGAGGCTCTGATTTGTCCAGTTAAGTAGCTATTAACTAACCCCTCGACACAGGGTTCAGGACGTAATGTATTGAGATCAATCCCCATCACGCTCATTATTGTGTTAATTGCAGAAACACCTTCGCATCCTGATTTCAAAGCCACCCTAGCTGGCTGCAGAAGGTAACATACAAGTTGTTGAGATTACTAGGCCAAAAAAGTAAATATATAGTAACTTTTGTCAATTTGGAGAAACATCTGAACCATTTAAACAGGAATTCACAAAAACAACTTTCAGACGAAAGCACGCTTCCAGAGATCATAATAGCACAACAAATATACCTTTCACAGTTATAGCTCATGGACTAGCTAGAACAAAGCTGACACACTGAAGACCTTGTTTAATTTTCCTTATGTTACAGCAGCAAGAACCAAGCTGACACATCAAAGATATTTTTTTAATCTTATATCTTGGAAAAGGTTAGTAATAGATAACACAAAGCCCAAAGGAAGCACTTTTGGAAAAGGTGAACTTTGTGCATACCATAAAAGCAATGGAAAAAGGAAGAAAAAATCTAGGATCAGAAAATTCTTATTTTTTTGAACCTGTTACATGAAAGAAATAAAGATGGCTTAGCCTTCTGACATTTGAACTCACTATTTCATTTAAACTGGGAACATGTACCCAAGATCATAGGCTGCTGCAACAATTGGACGAATTAAACACATTTTTGTCTTTGATTTTCTCTTTAACTTCACGTTAGATGACACTGGAACATTAATATCTAAACTATGGTCTATAGTTAATAGTTTAATTTGATTAGATGGATAAGTATGAGATGGCACTGTAAGTCATATGCAAATCCATAAGCGAGAGGCATTGGATGAATCAAATATGTTGTTAGTTTGATTTGACAATTTGGATGAACATCAGATGACACAATTATATTCATGAATATCTAGGATAGCCAGGACTGAGAGACATTGGGTGATTTAACAAAATCAGTTGCTATTTAGACATCCATACTCTCACAATATATCCTACTTCAAAGTTCTGTCAAGTGATGACATGGTTTCAGAAAAAACTTCAAATAGCTTTATGAAATACAGCATGCAGATACTAACAAAGTACTAACAACAGCATGGTCCTTGTTGTGAACTATTTTCCAATCATAAACTAACCAAAAAGTTGACATTCAATAAATAAAATATACCTTTAAACAAATGCAAAACCCTGCATGAAATAAAATATTAGATTAATTTACACCAAATATCCTATTAAGAAGCATCATTAATATTGTTATAATCGAATAGCCATTTGTCAACAGCTGTAAAAAATAATGAATAAACAGTTGCCATCATCAAATTATATTTGATGAATGCTATCTGCAATTTCTCTTCATTAAGGAAAAGATAGTAAACTAAACATCGATACACTAAATGCAAGAGAAGATTACAATTGAAATTCGGTGCACTTGCTGACCTGACTAATATCTGTTATGTTTGGAGTCATCTTTGCCCAGACAGGTACAGTTGCTTTTTCATTTATCCATCCACATACCTCCTCCAGAAGTGTACAGTCTTGCCCCACTGCAGCACCCATCTTCCGCTCTGGCATCCCATGAGGACAAGAAAAATTGATTTCAAGGGCATCCTGATTGATAGAAGGATTAACAAGTTAAATTGGTTCATTCTAGATATTCAAACATTAGACAGAAAAGGGAAAAGAAGAAAATTACCACTCCAGTTGCTTCCACTCGCTCAATAAGTTCTTGCCAAGCATCTTTATTATATTCCTCCATAATTGAAGCAATAAGGACTCTATCAGGATACTCTTCTTTTAGTTGCTTGAACTCATTTAACATAGTTTCAAGAGGCCGATCGCTGATAAGTTCAATATTCTCCCATCCAATAATTGGTCCCTTTGCTGACCCATTTGATCCTGCCCGAAGCCGAGCATAACGAGGAGTCACATTCACTACTTTCGCAGCATCCAAGGATACCTGGCACAGAAAACACATCAATTTACTATAAAAAAAATGGAAATCACTAAGAAAATTCCAACATTTCGTTTCCAAATTGAAGAATAATACTAATATTAACAAGGAAAAAAATGTCAACAATGTGAGTAAATGGCTCAAAGAAACTGTAAAATTAACTGAATATTTCTTATTAGGATAATGGAGTTGAAGAAATTCAAAATTAATTAGAAAATTTTCATCATAGTTAGAAAGTTTAAGATTCTAGAAGTGGCACTGGTTATTGGTGTCAAGGTTTTAAAAACAACCTAAACTAGCCAGTTTGGACTGTTATCAGTTCGAAGTCAACCCCAATGCAGACCACTGCTTATGCCTTGTTTGGTCCAGAATGGAGTATTCCACCCAGTCACTGTACGGTGCTTACCAGATGATAAACATCTCAGTGCTGAACAGTTACCATAAAATTCCATGACAAAATATCTATACCAGATGATGAGCTTTTGAATTGTGTTTTTGTCATAAAGGATTGCAACTTGCTGGTAAGCCATATTGGCTTGACATAACTGGAATATATAGCGAAATAAAGGAGAGAGAGAGAGAGAGAGAGAGAAGTAAACAAAAGAAAAGAGAGGATAACCAAGGTTAAGACACATTGGAGAAAATGGAAGTTGCTTTTGTGTTCCCTTCTGTCTTTCCTCTTTTCAGAAGTAGATGCAATCACTTTTTTTTCTTTTTGAAAGATGATGTCATCACCCGCAATGCCATGCTTCTATACGTATTAGATGGAAAGACATTGCAGGCATACGTATAGTATCAAACCTAGAATTTGAGGTAAAATGTCCCTTCTTATCTTGTAATCTTGATATATAATACAAAACTAAAAAAATATTTTTGTTATCAAAGTCGTGGTATTTGTCCAACAAAATAAACCAGTATATCTCCATCTTCAATTCCTGATCTACTACTTCATTTACGTTTGCTCTATGTCAGGTTCCAGCTGCACAAATGTGTCAGCCATGCACTCCAAGATCAGATCCCACATGCAAACTTACACATATACAGAATCCTTTTGTGATACCACCATTTTCTACAGGCAGAACTAGGATGTGTCCAAAATGCATAATAAAGTCAACCAGCACAGAATAGCTTACATCATCATGCTATTTAGCTTCCTTTCCCGTTTCTCTTCGCTTTTATTTCATTGACGACAGCAAACGGGCAGTACGCTCAAATGCCGCCTTCTTTGAAGATCTAAGAAGTGTACTAATAAAAAACAAAGATGCTCGAACTAGAAATTGATTGATCAAGATAATCCCAATTAGTTGGATGGATCATTCAACTTCCAAAGAATCATAACGATCATCAAAGATTAGTACAAGAATATTACTTTTCTCTAATCTATTTATATATAAAAAAGAATCTGTATCCTGAAACAGAGAATATAATTAAGATTCAGATTTAGAAATCTAATATCAGGATCAAATTCGATGCCAAATATAACCCAAAAAAAAAAGGAACCATATAAAAAGGAGATCTTTTTAAGGAAGAAAAAGGTCAAGAACTCGGCTTTGCGACGCAGTGTAAAAAAGCAAAAGAACCGGATCGCACCGTTTTGGCTATGACGGCGCCCCACCCCTCATCGAAGGCCCTCTTCATGACGGTGTAGTTGGTCCCGGGCGGCCCGGACCCGATCACGAAGGGATTGGGCATCTCCAGGCCATTTACTCGAACTCGAAGGTCCGGCTCGCCCGCGGCGCCATCACCCCCTCCCGCCGCGGTGATCCGAACTCGGCGGAGCCGGAGATCTGGCCGAGCAGCCGCCCTCCTCGGCCCCAGCGACAAGTTGCTCCCCGCCGGCCCCCTTAAAGACAAAGTCGCCATTTTGGATCTGCAAGAACAGGAAACCGATTGCAAAGACGAAGCGAGACGAAGAGCTCGGACTTTTGTATTGCAAACGAGAACGATCCTCTCCAAATATTCTTTTAAATGAAAACCTTCAACTTCAACATCGAAACCGTCAATAGCTACACTAACCGTTCATAATTGATCGGCGAAAAAATCAAATTCTTTATTAAGACGACGGAGAATAGTTGGAGCCGATCCTAACTCGTGATTCAGCATTCAATTCTTTACTCATTCAATCAAAGACAAATTCGCTGGCAGAACTTTGTGTGTGGGAGACGGAATCCATATCTTTATATTCATTCATTTATTTCTTTGCAATTCTTGAAGTGCAAAGATTCTGTTCACCATTATTCTTCGTCCAGTTTTCGTAACTCATTATAATATAAAAAATCATATTATAATCATACATATCGTAGAGATATAAAGAGATAATGGAAGCAAATGGTCTGCACACCTGTAGACAAAATAAATCATTACTATCTAATTAATATAAAATATGAATATAATTAAGAGAAGTGTCGCCGTCCGTGCCAGGTGTCAGTATGACACTACTTGACGTTGCATGTTCTATGGAACTTCGTATTATATATATATATATATATATATATATATATAGAGAGAGAGAGAGAGAGAGAGAGAGAGTGAGAGAGAGAGAGAGAAGATTCATAGCCCATGGAAGCCCACGAAGGCAAGCCTAGAAAGAAGAACAGGGACTTTAACACCATAATTACCTCCAATTGGTCTGAGTATATTCTCAAAAACCATGATTAAGTTACAAGCTGCAATATGCTCAGCTCTAAGTATTCATGTTATGTTAGATTGTGAAGTCTCTATACATCCATCTTAATATTTTTATCTTAACTATATAAACATATGATGCGCCTAAAAATAATTTTATATATTTTTAAAAATATAAAAAATATTTGACGATCATATAAAACTTCTAATACCTCGTTAATTTAATAAAATAATGTTAAAATTCACAAATAATATCTTTATTAGTCGGTCCTAAAAATAGTTTATCAAACAAAATTTAACATATACGTATTTCCGGGCTTGTTATCTTCTCTTTTTATTGTTATTCTCTTTAGCTAATGCAACCAATTTGTCTAATGGGTTGACCCAATCAATGTAAGAAAGAAATATACATACGTTTTTATATAACTATATACTTCCTTTTCTAATCAAAATTTATATTCATCTGACATAAGGTTAATTATAATCAATAATGCTACTGTCAAATGAGATTCAACACACTCTTAACCTTCATTTCCAGTAGGAATGGCCTTTCAAACTTCCATCTTTATATTAGGAATGGCAATGGTGGCTCATTTTCCGTGACTGCTCATCCAAGGAGAGTTCTACTTGAACACTTAGTGGCCATAGAAGCCACTAAGCCAATACAAAGCCATCTCAAAAAGAACATTTTGATGATTGCTGCTATAATGATAACTAAATCTTGCAATGCCATCATATGCTATGAAAAATGATATACATACAGTTTTTTCTAGTTGCAATATTTTCTATATTTTGTTCAATAGAATGGTATCACTGCTAAGTGACCTTACAACGTAAGAGGCATGTCATGCCCTGTCGAAGCTAATGCTTCATAGTTATCTGAAGATGTAAAAGCTCTTGAGATTGACGATTATAAGTTATCTTTTGCATAGATTACCTCATCTGACATTGACATCAGTTCATATCTAAAACCATATTTTCTTGGAGCATGTCCATTCACTTAAATGCATGTTAATTTCTAGGTATCTATTGATCATCTTGATATATATCTTGCAACCAATTGTTAGAGTTTCTAGCTAGCTAATTGTGCTAAAAATTAGAAGATTCTATACTTTAGTAGCTCTCTCACTGTATCATCCAAGAGACCACATCATCCGGAAAAAAATAGCATTATTAGTATAAGAAATGTTGTGGAAGAAAACACTAAGAATTAGGTCAAACCACGTAATCTAAAACAGCAGCTATCAGAATATTAAGATTGAGACAAAGATAGGGCATAGCACCAATACAGTCTTTGTTTAGATAAAGTGGCTTATGTAGATGCACAACTTGCATGAGATGGTGACAGCATAAGGCTGCACTAGAATACAATACAAGGCAAGAAATGACCTCCAAGATATGTGTGAAATAATCTTTATGAGTTTGGTTTCACTTGAGTAAAATACTATGATATGCCTTGAAAATGTTACTTTAAGATGCATTATTTTATAGCTTATTTAGGTCAAGTTTAGGTCTGTTTTTTTTTTTATTAAGCTAATTCATTTCAGATAACACTGCACCAACCATTACAACTTAGCTTGACCAGTCAAAAAAGAGTGTTCTTGAGGGATGATCACTAACTGCGACTGCACTGTGGAAAGGGACAGATCAAAGAAGCAACCCCATTTGACTCTTGAAGAGACATGCCAATATCTCATCCCTGGGAATACATGAGAATTAAAATAACTCTAATGGTATATATGAGTCAACTGGATTGAGGTGCAGTTCTCCCAGTCATTTCAAGTGTTTCAATGCATACTGATCTCATATGGATCAGTACCTATCAAATTATCCTCTTCCTTTTCTTTCTCCTTTTTCCTCCGGAGACAAACTCAGTGGTTTCAGTGTGCAGAAACCGAGCATGGGGGATCACATCATCAGGATGGTGCTTCAGAAAAGGCCGATAGGTGCATGAGTCATGAACACCAGGAAAAAGGCCACTTTTCTACCTGTGAAAGAGATGTTCAACTGCAATGCAAATGGCTGCTCGTCTTGTTGACCTCCCAAGTATGGAAGCTACACTTCTGTCCAAACCAAGAAATATTTATTGAAGTGATGGATCATCTCATCTGCCTCTTCCTTTACAGAAGAGATGGCCAAGACGTGCATGGGATGCAGTTGTACAGTGGGGTATCACTTCTTTAGCCAGAGTGGGTGTCTTGTAATCAATGTGCACTATGTAAAATACCAAGTTGGAGTCCAAAGTAGTATCTCCAACGTCTCATCAACTTCTACTTTTTCTTGTTACATATATCACTTCTCATAAGTTCACATCTTATGGACTCTTAGCCTTAAGTTCCTTAAAGAAGGGAAACATAGTCGGAGAAAACTTTGAGAGAGAGAGAGAAGAAAATAGAAATGGATGGCTTGCTGCGTTTCAGTTCATAGCTTTCGTTTGTTGCATTGAATCGATTGGCAGTATCATCTAAACGTTGATATGCTCACCGACAAGAGAATGCTTGATCAAATGGGTAACTTAATTGAAATACTGAGGTTGAATATTCCTTATGTTGATATCATTTACAATCAGATTTATTTTCCATGGTTTAATAATTTGTTCTAGCACTTTAATGATACATGCATGCAACAATAGCATAGGTTGATAAATAATTCAACTAAAAAATTCATCCAAGTTAAATTAACTTGAAGGCTCAATCGATTCAAGACTAGATAATAAATCTTATATATTTCTCCATGTTTTTTAAGCATGAATTTATTACGTTCTCTTTAAATATAAAATTTGAATGTAAAACACAATCTTTATCTCCATGGCCATCTATGAACAAAAAGAAATGTAAACTCCAATGGAAGAAAGGGGACTTTTGTTGCCCTAAATTAAAAGTGGAGTCATAAAAAAATCACTTTCAATTTAAAATTTTTTTTACTAATCAATATTTGCAAACCATGTTGAGTTACTTTGATCAAGCAAGTCGCAAGTTAGATTAGCAAGTTTTCAGGATCATTTTCTCTTTCCATGCAATATAAATTTGGCACTTTTACTACTTTGGCAATATATATATATATATATATATATATATATAGTATAATCTCCTCCTTTGATGGGGGTTGGGGATAGGTGTTGAGATTCCCATTAGCCCCACGTAATATGATGAGAATGAGACGTGATTATCGAATGTCCTTCTCAATATAAGTTAGATAGTAGTCACAAGTTAAGCATAGTTTGATACTATATTACAAGGTGTAGTAAGGACTACATATAGCCTGGAAAGCAGAAGAGGAAAAAGGAAGCAATGGTTGGATGAGACAGTACGTGAGAGAAAAGAACGGAGAACACTGAAACGTAGTCTACAAGTTCAAGATACGACATCTCTTATTATAGTTCGCCTGTAAGCAAACTATGATCACACTTGTGATAGAATATTTCACTTGAAGCTCTAAGGAATCAACTCCTGACGTGGAAATGATGCGTCTTTTGTACCAGTGACTTCTTGTTTAATCCTCCATTTGTGTGCCATTACAGCTAAATATGCAAACCCTTGATTAGACATGTCCTTAATGACATTGAGCTCATCTCCACTAAGATCCCATTACAGGCTCGCAGTATAGTTGTTTCCCACCTGACCTAATGAGATCCACTAACGCCCTCTCTCTCTCTCTCTCTCTTGTTGGCACTCGTAAGGTCTTTCTGTAGTGAGGATTGGAGTTCATTAGTCTATACTGAGGGCTCGCATGCAATAAGAAGTATTAACCAAGTAATCTACTCACGCTAGCTCATTACTTGTGCTGGTCCGTGTGCCACCGATCAATACTATATGGAAGGAAGTATCCTCCATCGCTCAAATGGAGTCTCTCTCTGACCACATATTAAGTTAGAAGAAACAGTGGGTGGGTTTGGTTTGCCATTTGGACTGGGAATGCATCCAAACCAGAAACATAGGTTTGACATGAAAATGGAATTAGAATTAAAGAATATGACATGTGGAAACAGTGGGTGAATCGATGGTTAGACGTTATACATAATTATTCCCGACATTAACTATAATCTCAACCAATGATCATCGTATATCGTACTACAAAAGGCTCTAGATATTTTAATTAATTATTGATAGATAATAATTATGGTTAAAACACTACATGCGTTTCCTAGACATGGGATGTTAGGACGCTAAGATTATCAAGTCGAATAAAAAAAATATATTTAACCTATGAGTGCTATATGGAAAGACTTCAGAAATTGTGGGGTATAATGATCTTTTTTCGTGAAGTTAATGACCTACTTAGTTTATTTTTTTATACGTGATTATGAGCTTCTCGTACCGTACATGTGCCATACGCAATTAATGCACCGTATATGAATGTTATAAGGACAGTAGAAAATGATATTGTGAACAATGAGCTATGTTCATGAAATATATGTGATTGTGATAATCGACTGTTTGAAAAGGTAACCTTTGCTCCATAATTACGGTGTCATTGAAGAAAGAACCAAAAATATCAAGCAATTGATCTTAAGAAAACAAAAGCATCATTGTCAACGAAACCCAACTTTTCAACTTGTGGACACCACAATTTAGTGAGAGAAAGATCGATTAACTTATAGGGCAACACAAACTTAGTGTACTCTTAATCCATCCTTTCTTCATTGTTGCATAAGAAAGCAGTAAAATCAAGATGAATTTTTTTTATCATGTATAAAAATGTTAAAGTAGATGATAAGATTACATGACTAGAGATGAAGGGAAAATGATCCTTATATCCAATCAATACATCCATTATATATGGTGGTGCTGTTGTCACTATTGATAGACATGGCACAACAATTTTTGTCTGAATTCATATGACATTGACATATATCAAAATCTGACATTCATGGCGAATTTTCAAAAAAGCTCTTTAATTTTGATTTTTTTATTTTTTATTCTATAGAGTGTTCCAAGTTTAAAAAAATTTTGAGAACACTCATTTTTTAGAAATGATCATTTTACGTTTGTCAATCACTATTCTCTACTTGTTGGTCATACCCTTTTGCCCTATGCCTAGCAACCTTGTCTGGCCTTTGTCATCTCCTCGTTGCTCTCACATGAGGTTTTATCATTACATATAGCCCTTGTATTAGGGCCCATCGTTACCCTACAACCCTCGTGTGAGGGCCTATCAAATTTGTATCGCCCCACCCCCCCCTCCCCCTTCGTTAATACTTCCCTTGGCTCTCGTCATCCCATCATTGCTCGCAACTCTTGTGCAAAGCCCTATTGTCACCTATAGCTCTCACACGAAGGTTAATCATCTTTCTCTATCAAACACAAGATTGCCCCATTCCTTATAGTCCTTATGTGAGGCCTAACCATACCCATATAGGGTTTCTTGACTAACTCTTAGTGACATTGTTAATGGTAAGTGGGTCGAGTGGTTAGATGTAGATAAAGGTATAACTAGGGCTTGAGCTATAGCAATAGAAATATGCATAATTTTTTTAATATTATAAAGATAAAAAAGTATCTTCATATAACTATCTGAAAATATTTCAAACGTTTTACGTGAAAAACTCAAAGTTTTTTTTCTTCAGAAATTCACCAATAACTATTAAGTTAACAAATAAAATTAATGATTCACACGATTTATTCGTTAAAAAAACACTTCGAGATGGATATATATATATATATATATATAGGTGCATTACTATAAATATATAGAAAATAAATAAATAAAATATTAATATCATAAGATAAGATATGCCGCAGGTGCATTGGAAGAAGCCTTATTCTCGCAGCAGCCTCCATTAAACTGCGCCCGGGGACCTATTTTAGTTCACCCTTTCTCCTGTGGCGCGCGGCGCGCCTATAAATTCTCCAAATTCTTTATCCGCTGTGTCCTTCTCGTTTCACCCCATCTCTCTTTCTCTCTCTCGCTCCCTCCTAATCCTTACGGCGGAGGAGGAGCCTTCGCCTCGCCCTCCCATCGAGATCCGCCCGCCATAAAGGTTTCCGTTCCGATCCGACCCGATCATGGAGAGGGAGAGAGCACGGGCCCGGTGGAGGCGGGCACTGGCGGCGGTGATGGCGCCCCGGCTGGCGGAGGCCGAGGAGGACGTGGCGGCGGACGAGGAGTTGGAGGAGCCGATGGGGTCGTCGCGCGGCAGCCTCATCGCGCTCCTGGCGTCCGACCTCCGGCTCGGCATCGCCTGCAGGCCCAGTGGCGAGAAGCTCCTCGATCGCTTCGTCATCCTCCCTGATAACTGGTAACAATTTCCCCCTCCCTCTTCCTTCGCTCCTTCCTTTCTTTTCTCCTTCTATTTTTTAGTCTTAGATGAGTTTTTCCGCAAACTCGATTGCGATCCACGAAATGGACGTCGACGGTAGCGTTAAGATGGCACTTCAACGGACGGTTAGAAAGTGCGTCATCTCAACAGAAGTATCATATAACTCTCTCTGTCTAGTTCACACTAAGTAGTAATACAAATTGATGCCATCAACGGATTGGCCAAACCCTGGCGGGTCCGTGCGGGACCCAACCCTCCCTTTCATAACATGTGAAAGGAGAACTTAAGAGACTGGTCAATGAACCTTATCGAAGTCCCCTTGTTATGCATCAATATCAAATTCGGATTGCCGTGAACTTTCTGGCAAATCACGATATAAAGTGTAAAAACTAGTCATGTTCATTAACCAAGAGTTGAATCCAGGATTGTCTTCTCCATACACGGACACACAAAGGTTAGAAAAAGAAAACTATCAGTTTCACACATACATGTCATGTGTGAAAGAAAACAAAAGCATAAACCTCAATCGACTCTTCAGAGTCAGCTAAATTGATGGTAAAATAGACTTACAAGGGTTGCGTGGTGTGGTTTGTGTGTAGCCTTCCAGCTGGTGGAGATGTTCGACGTTTGAAGTTGATCAGAAATTTGTCGTGTTGCTACGTTCCATGTTCTTGCTAAGACCTGTTTAACTTATATTGTGGATATGCATATATACTTCGCTGTATGGCTTAGACTCCGCGATCCTCGCAAATTTAAAATGGCATTACGTACTGGTACATCGTCTGCAGCTGTTCGCCGCTTAGGCGACCAGTGCAGAGCTGCGCTGTACAAGAAGTGCCTGTGCCGCATGTTGGTACTACCTCAGCTGTTTTGGCCATGTCAGGGTACATCTAATTTGCAGACATGGCTACTTTTTATTGGACAAAATGGTGGGTCCTACTGTCCTGTGGACCTCGAGCTGCCAACCCACGGGGCCGAGTTCACGTTTCCAAACGAGTTAGCCGCAGTTGAGGCCCAATTGTGTTATGGTTACTCTCGGTGAGATTCGATTAACGGTACAACTGGCCGAGGCGCTGATGGTGGTGGTGGTGGTGGTGCAGGTGGTACCAGTTATGGACGCAGTTCATATTGCTGTGGGCGGTGTACTCGTCCTTCTTCACGCCGATGGAGTTCGGTTTCTTCCTTGGGCTTCCGAAGAACCTATTCCTTCTCGACGTCGCTGGACAGGTCGCCTTCCTCGTCGACATCTTCGTCCAATTCCTCCTCGCCTACCGGGATCCCCACACGTACCGCATGGTACGCAACCCCACGGCCATTGCCTTGCGGTAATCTCGTTTTTGTTCATACTCCTTATGCATTTGGATTAATAACTTCGGAAATAATTTTCATCTGAGGTTTTCCTGATGTTCTCAGGTACATGAAATCGAACTTTGTTTTTGATTTGCTCGGCTGCCTTCCTTGGGATTATATTTATAAGGTAACGTTCTAATTTCATATCTCTGCTTTTGGTTCAAGCAGATGATGTATGACGTTTCTGCCAGCAAAATTTCCATCGGATTTTTTTTTTGCTTTACCTTTAACAAGAGTGTATTTGGGAGCCCTTTAGGACGTCGATCAGTCTTTGGAATTTTCTACTTAGTCACAAGATCATCAATCGGCAATAATTCAACTATATGAAAAAACTATGGCAAAGGTGTACAAAGAATTCATGCTCACCTTCATCCTCAAAACCATTATGGAAATGAAGAATGTGAAGTCCTATTAGATTGTATGCATGTCTGTCTGCATAATAAGGACTGGACAATTAAAACTAAATATAAAAGCTGCTACTAAAAGAAGAAAATTAGTGTAATTAGTTTATACTTTATAGCAAGGTTCGCTGTATCGTACCGTACCAACGTTTCGACCCGGGCTTGGTATGATACGGTACCGGTATATCGAGCGGTACATCAGGGCGTACCGAGCGGTACACCCTGGTATACCGAGCAATTTTATATTTTTTATACTGTAGTAGTGCTACAGTATAGTACTGTAGCATTGCCGCGGTGCTACAGTAAAAAACTGTAGCACTATAGCGGTACCGGACGGTCCGCGTACCGGTAACCTGTCGGACCGGTACATACCGCCCAGTATGTACCGCCCGGTATAGGCGGTACGCTTCGGTATGACAGACCTTGGTTTATAATACCTTTTTATAAATCTTCTTAGATGCTTCTGGAATTAAACATTGACTCGAGATTTATTCAAGTTATTGTCAATTGACAATTAAGTAATTTGGTTGATGGGAGTTACTAGAATAACTGTCAAGCAGATTTTTGAATAATTTAAATCTTGAATCTTGCTAATAAAGTGGATTAAGAGAAATCTAAATTGCAGAAGGCAAGATCAACCATAATTCAAGCCAGCAATTTCGAAAACCATTCCTTTTGTATTAACTAAGTTGTAAAATTATTGAACCTGTAACTCCAAAGACCATTCCTCTTCTATTAATTGCCTTGAAAATTGAAGGCATGCCAAATTGAAACTGGGGGCTTAAAGGACCTTAATATGTAAATAAAATAACTGGCAGAAAAAATGCTAGGGAAGTATTTGAATTGAGTGTTCAAGTTTTGAGCTTTGGTTATTATTGAAAAAAATGTTTGGCTCATTTATTTGTGACTTTTTGGCCCTTCTCCATATTAGTTGACTTTCATGATTGTTTGCTATTAACTTATTATTAAGCTTGAATGAAAGGAGCGTTATTAGCAAACTAAAGGTGAACAAGTGCTATTACTTTACAATATATCAAAGTCATTAGAAAAAAGGATGTGGTTTTTACATTATTTTTGATGTCTCAACTCTCAAGTAACTTACTTTCCTTTGACCCTTCTACTTTAGGTTGTTTTTTTGCATGTATAAGCTTAGTCAAGAGTTTCTATTGTTCAATTTGCTGATACAGGCTTCAGGAAATAAAGAAGAAATAAGATACCTACTGTGGATTCGATTAACTCGGGTTCGCAAAGTCACAGCTTTTTTTCAGAAGATGGAGAAGGATATTCGCATCAATTACTTGTTCACAAGAATTGTTAAACTTATAGTTGTGGAACTCTATTGCACACATACAGCTGCCTGCATTTTTTATTACCTAGCAACCACTCTGCCTGAATCTATGGAAAGTTATACGTGGATAGGAAGCTTAAAGCTGGGTGATTACAACTATAACCATTTCAGAAAGATTGATCTTTGGAGGCGCTACATAACATCATTATATTTTGCCATAGTAACCATGGCAACTGTTGGTAAGTATTCGTCAACATTTTATTTAAGAAAAATAAATATAAGTATGCAATTATGTGTTTCACAAATAATAAGAGAGGCTCTATTACTATAGGTTATTCCTTTCATCAAGAAACAGAGCAATCATCTTCTAAATAGACATACCAAGTTGCACTCTCCTAAATATGCAAAAATCAATTGTCAAGTTTTTTATTTAGACCTTCATGTTGTTTTGTGGTATCCTTAACTAGTTTTATGCTGAAGTGTGTACATGCAGAACCAACCTTGTGCTTACAAGTATGAAGTTTGACATTGTATTTTGCCAAAAATGTTCAGGAGCATCTGTTTGATGTATTGTTATCTCATTCTGAAGCAACTTGTATTTCTGGACATCCCATATCTTGCTAACCTCCATTTTCTCTTTTATCTTACTTGGACATCAGTGTTATACAACTGTTTGAGACCCTAACTGCTGCAAGTCTTTTATGTTGATAACTTGACATGATCCATGAATTCTTGTGCATTTTCTGTTACAATTAAGCAATAATTTGCTTATGCAACGAAATTTCTTTTACATTCAATATACACATGGACAGTTTTTTGTATAACTAAACCAAGGATTGAAATATTGTACCGTACCAAAGTTTTGACATTCTCTCAGTATGATACGGTACTATATACCGAGCGGTATACCGCTCGGTATATATATATATTTTATATTTATAAGTAAAAAAAAAAAAATTCGGCGACATCGCCTCTCTCTCTCTCTGTGTGTGTGTATATATATATATATATATATATATATAATCTTTTATTTATATATCTATTTATTTGTATATTTATATATAAAAGTTTTTAAAAAAATGTGTGATGTCGCCTCTCTTCTCCCCAGGCGGGGTGACATTGCAGAAAAATGAGGCGACGTCGCCTCTATATATATATATATATAAAATAAATATCGTCCGATAGCGAGCGGTTCGCGTACCAGTTTACTATCGAACCGATACATACCGCTCGGTACCATTCGAAACTGTATACCTTGAACTAAACTATAGTTTGCATATGTAACCTAATTCTTCACGTTCATAGTTTTTATGGACAAGGTTTTGGCCATTTGAGCTGTTCACGTAGCTTTATTGTCCTTTAATTCTCATTTTTTCTAATAAATAAATTTTCTCTAATAATTTTCTGTTCTAGCTGATGAAACTATAATATTTCTCGGTTGGATCTTTGTATTATAAATTTAGCTTAATCTAGTCACTTGGAAGCTTGTTAGACAAGTTAGTTAAAACATCATATTACTGTGGAAGATTAATTTGTTCTGCTGTGCTGGCTTGGATTTTGAAGCACAAAACTTTTCAGGATAATAATGAAAAGTAGTACAACAATAAACATTGTTTGAAGATAAATTCTAACGTTGATCTCTGAAGTTGGATGTCTTAAATTAAGAAGAAAAGAGCAAAGGTGTCATGTAATTTGGAAACTGCAAAAAATATATCAGATGAATATTATATATTCATATACAAATATGTATGATATTTGTATGTGAAATTTTCTTCTTTTCTTACCATATATGTTCTCCAAACACTAGCTTTAATACTCTTGATGTGTCATCTAAGACTCATCTAATTGGTATTTAATGATCTACTTTACAACAGATTGTCATAATTTTATATGATTTTTTTTCTTTCTGAAATTCTCAATTTTTTTACTCTGATGATTACAGGTTATGGAGACATACATGCAGTCAATCCCAGAGAAATGGTATTTATTATGATCTATGTCTCTTTTGATATGATTCTGGGAGCTTATCTTATTGGTAATATGACTGCACTGATTGTGAAAGGATCAAAAACAGAAAGGTTTAGAGACAAAATGAAAGATCTTATACGATACATGAACAGAAACAGATTAGGGAAGGACATACGTGACCAGATTAAAGGACATGTGCGCTTGCAGTATGAAAGCAGCTATACTGAAGCTTCAGTTCTCCAAGATATTCCAGCTTCAATTCGTGCTAAGGTGCAAATGACAAGAATCCCTGGACCATTATGAGTAAAACAGTTACAACTCTTCATTCCATTTCCATTTTCTGGTGTTTCATGTCTACCTTATTACGTGATACTTATGTTTTTATAGACTTTTGAGTCCTAAATTTCTTATTTCCTGAACTGTTAGGACGGAAAAATTTATCTTGTATTACTTATTCTTGTATGAGTTTGCAGCTTACCAGTATAGCATATCCTGTTCATATGTTGAAAAGAATGAAAAAAAAACTTACAAGTTCTAGTAGAACTGTTATATCATTCATCATATCCTTTGTTGATGATGTTGATGTCTTTGCTCCATACCTTATTTTTTGTGATATTTTGTAATAACAAACTGATCCTTTTTTTGCAGATTTCTCAAACTTTATACAGACCATGCATTGAAAATGTTCCACTCTTAAAGGGATGCTCATCAGAATTCATAAATCAGATTGTAAGCCTTCTCTATCTTGTTATTAAGCAAGTGATTTTATAGCTAAAATTTTCCACATTATGTTGTAATTACTGTCAATAAATCATTCAAGTGCTGAATGCCTCATTCATATAAATATCATGTTCCCTCTTGACGGCTAAAATGAATACTTGTTGCCTTCATGTCCCCATGATATATTCGTATTGGCTTTTAAAAGATTGCTTCATAGAATACACTTTTGATTGATTACTACTCATGATGTCGATTTTATAGGTTGTTTGATTTTTAACATCATTGACCATTGGAGAATCACATAGAAAACAAAAAAGGTTCTTGATTCACTGGAAGGCATTTTAATATAGTGGGTGGGCCTGTGACTTAGGCTTCATGTACCCAAATTATAAAGTCAGCATCCCACATGCAGGAGCAAGGCTTCATAAAACTCACCCTTCTAGAACCCACTTAAGTGAGAACCTCATTGAACTTAGCTGTCATTTCAGTGAGATTCACATGGGCAAACAACATATACAGAAACTGCACACTTCTAACTTGAGATTCTCATTTGTACTGAACTGTAACGAATGACTGGCCTTACAAGTTTCAACTATTTTGCAAAATTTTTGTTTTAATCAAAAGGTCACACGAACATAACACAACCCTCAATACTCCCTTTCCAATTTTTCGACCCTACTATCCATCAATCTTAATGATAAGTTTTTGTCTCTGTGTTAATAAATTTGTATTTCATATATCCAGTCTTAGTCCTACTTAATAAAAAATCTAAAAGTTGGTTTTACTTTAATGAACATAGAACATGTTTTAATTCACTAAATTAGTGCATTTAGCTCCATAATCTTAGGACAGAATGGTTTGATTCTAGAATAAATCCAATCAACTCCCAAATTGTTCTAACTCAGGTCATGTAAGGGATGCATCAAATCAACATTCTGAAGCTTCCTCAATTAGCCTCTATTTTTTCTTTTGTCTAAGAATGTACTACTGACCATGTATTTAATACAATCCTGTCATAAAAACTTTAAAGAAATTATGCTTCATCTTGTGTTGCAAATCTTCTTCCTCTGAACCAAACTGCTTTTTCTTCTTCAATTTTATTGGCTGGTGATTTTAACACAATGAACTGGGAAGGCATTGTCTCATGTTGTCCAAAAATAGATTGTTCTTCTAGATTATTTCAATTAAAAAACAGTATTTAATTCATTGATATGATGTTGCAGGTAATCAGGCTGCAGGAAGAGTTTTTCCTTCCAGGTGAACTGATTCTGGAACAGGGCAATGCAGTTGACCAGCTATATTTTGTTTGCCATGGTGTTCTGGTAACAATCATAATCTATGATTCTGTACATCATTCTTCTCTTTAGATATTTTATTTGTTAGGGTCCAACTTATGGTCATAGTTAAGCAGGAATTCTAATTATATACAATAGTTAGCATAGTAAACATTTCTCATTTTGAGCGCTTTATGTATTTGAATAAGCAGTGTACATAACTTTTGTTAATGGTGCATAACAATTTTCACTTTGGCTATTCACAAGCCCTAAAGGAGTGGGGCTTTAAAATTAAAAGATATTTTTTTTATTGGACTGGATTGAACTGCTTGAAATGGGGTGGTTCATATACCAGTTCATGCTTGGACCACTATATACTGATTATTATGGATCGGTACAGGCAGAATAGAATTCTTTGGGATTTTACAAATCAGGGTTCTCAATTTCGATGTGTACCATCTGGTACGAGCAATGCATACCGATCCGAGAAAGTACCAATACATGGACCACTCTCTACTGGGTGATACTAGTGTTTTGACTGGTATTGAGGTGTACCGACTAGTATCGAGGCATACCGACTAGTACCACCTCGGATTTCAACCGTTATCGAGGTACGGTGTGGTAGGTTGAGGTATTTTTAAGGTTTTAGAGCATGTCGTCAATATGCCTTGGTGTATTGACGGTGGATACCAGTATATACTGTACGGAGAAGAGCTTGGTATGCCTGTACGAATCGGTATTCAAAACCCTATTACAAACTATAAATTTTGGATTTTTTGAACCATTTATATTTGCTTGTTCATAAGATTAAATGGATGCCACGAAATGGTTTCATACATTAAGGTGCAATTTTTTTTTGTAGGACATGACATTATGTTGGTATTAAGTGATGTTTGATAAATAAAGATGATCTTATAGCAAATGAAAAGTTCATGAAAAGGAATAAGGTGGACATAATCTGATTTTTTTTGTGAGACCTAATAGTATTAAAAGGTGACACCTGCCACACATGAAAAGGAATTAGTATAGCATTAAATAACCCTCATGTTTTGGATTTTATTAGGTATAATGTGGGTTTCTTTCTCTTCCCACCCATAAACATTAGGATTATATAATAAAATTGGATTAAACATGTACAATTCCAAGTCCAACTGAGAAAATTACATTATGGACATTGCCTTTTCTATCTCTTAACACTTTTCTTCCCCCAGGAAGGAATAGCGGTTGGTGAAGATGGATCAGAAGAGACTGTTACGCAATTAGAGCCCAGCAGCTCATTTGGAGAAATTGCCATTCTTTGCAACATTCCTCAGCCTTATACAGTTCGTGTCTGTGAACTCTGTAGACTCTTGCGCCTTGATAAGCAACTTTTCACAAATATTCTGGAGGTGTATTTTGTGGATGGAAGGACAATATTGAGTAACCTTCTTGAGGTAAAGTTTTGTGCACATTACTGTCAGGCAATTCTTTGTTTGAATATCTGTCTAATGCTTGTTCCTCTGCATTTCTTTGCTAGAATCTTCATATCCACTAATTTCTTCCACAATTCTTTAAATGTTTATTAATGGAACATTTTTGTACATGAAAGGGAAACGAATCTACTTTGTGTATCAAACAACTGGAATCTGATATCACATCTCATATCGGAAAGCAAGAAGCCGAACTTGCTTTAAAGGTTAATAGTGCTGCTTACTATGGAGATCTGCGTCATCTAAAAGGTCTGATAAGAGCGGGAGCTGATCCGAAGAAGACAGACTATGATGGGCGTTCACCTTTGGTATGAATTAATGGAATACACTTTAGAACATTCTTAGTTCTAAATTGCATACTAATCATTTTCTTTCAGTGGATTATGATTAAATGTGTATTCGTGTTCTCTCTTCTCTTTGATTATATAATTTAAATGGCAAGTTTTTCTAGTTGCTTGGTGACTTTGGTCTTTCATAAGTTAACAGAAAGAGGGATAACATCAGCCAGAAAATCAACCCAAAGCTGAAACTTCCAGTTCCCCAATTCCATTAATTCTGTAACTTCTGAAATACCTTAACACTGGAGTGGTAGATAATAATTTCAAAATGAAAAGTGGACCAAGAAAAACTACAATGATATCTGAATGTTATCCTTTTCGGTTTAAGCTTATTAGTTACGGAAAGACTCTCTTTAAATAAAGGATACCTTAGTATTTCAGATGGTATTTGTCAGGATTGCTCATGCTTCTTGAGTTCTTATCATTAAGTCACCATATTGACCTATGTTGATTCCCTTGAAATTTGTAATTCTTTTGTAATTTCATTTTTAGTGTTTGACTTTAGCATGCATGACACAAGGAGGATGATTGGATCTGTATGTATTAGAGTATTTCATGGTGTAAATAGGGACATACCAATTAAAACATGCATCATTAACAATGATCATTTTGGTTAAAATATTTTATGAACACAGGAAGAAAGTTACATGTTTCAAGTTGAAACTTTCAACTGTCATGCAATGACTATTTTTACACAAAAGACCATTACTTATTATTCCATATGATTAAATACTTGATAGGAGGTCAAACTATCATGATATTTCTTTCAATTTACTCAGTTTTTGTATGAACCTATTAACTTTATTATCCTGCCCAGCATCTTGCAGCTTCAGGAGGGTTTGAAGACATCACAATATTCCTCATTAGAGAAGGCGTAAATATCAACCTTTCTGGTACCCCTTGTGTACATGTCAATTTACTTTACACAAAGCATCTTTGCATTGCTAATGTTTATGCATTATCCATGTCATCAGATAACTTCGGAAACACACCACTGTTAGAAGCTGTGAAGCATGGTCATGACCGGGTGGCTTCTTTACTCCATAGTAAAGGGGCCAAACTAGATCTTAAAGATGCTGGCAGTCAACTTTGTGCAGCTGTTGCAAGAGGAGACTCAGATTTTATTAGAAGGATTTTGATGTATGGAGTAGATCCAAACTCAAGCGATTATGATCATCGTACACCACTCCACATAGCTGCTGCTGACGGATTATATTCTATCGCAAAAATACTTTTAGAAGCTGGGGCAAGTGTTTTTGCTATTGACAGGTACTATCTTGATACATAACATTTTCTGCATCTGTTTGACATGTGCTTGTTAAGTCCCTTTTTATTCAACTATGATTACCTTGTGACACTCAATGCTTTATCATGAATTTTTGAATTTCTTTCACATGTCAAGATAATATAGTTTCAGCATCATTGTTGTGCTTCTAAAAATGGTGTATATTTGAAATTTGTTACTGTTGACAATATTTAGTGAAACATAGTTACAGACAGAAATGGGATGGAGATACACAATTTTTTTCCTTGAAAGTGTATAATATGGTACAAATATGAATACCATTATTAACACTTATGGTATTGCTATGATATAATGAATAACAGATCCACAACATTTTCCATTTAGACAAGCTACTGCTAAAATATTGTTACTCATAATATTGTTCACTCTCAACACATGGATCATCAGGAAACTTATTCTCTTGAATAGAATGAATGACTTTAGATTGCAACAACTCTTAATCTTGTCTGCCTAGTTGTACATCATAAGTTCATGTGCACAAATTGATTTGTAGTGCCTAGCACATTTTGTGGTAGCTTCTAGCAATTTGAATCTTGATCTCAGTTATGTCTGAGTTTTTTTTGTCATTTTATTTATTTTAATAAATATTGAATATTTGAATATACCCAGTAAATATTCCTTTTATATCTAAGTCATGTGTAGTTCAATACATTATCTATATTGTTGAGCCCCTAGTTCTCACATTATCTAAGTCATGTGTAGTTCAATACATTTAAGAAATTGAATCGAACAAGTGTCCTTTACAGTGCTTTGAACTATTCCAGTCTCTATTATAAAAACACATCCTTATACGAAGAATCTAACAAGTGTTTTATGCATTATCTAATTTGTAAGTGTCCAATCCATGATACATACGGTTCTCCACATGTCTATTTTATAGATGGTAATATATTTAAATCTTTTTATACTTTGAATTTCGAATATGCTCCTTTTTTTCTTATAAAAATTTAATGAAATTATAGATCTGTGATGCTATATCCTCTTTAGTAGGATGTTAGGAGCGTGGATAGGATTATTGATTTTGATAGTATTCCTATTCAGAAGTAAACATGAAAATAGGAGAAAAAGCAACAACAACCTCTTTGAGGAGTTTCTAATATTAAAGTCAATGGTCAAATTATTATCTTGCTTGAACAGAGATTGTCCATGAGGCTAGGATCCAATTATATTAACTATTCCTAACTAATCAATCATATATTCCTAACTATGTAGAACTAGGAATTTTAAACTAGGTAAAATCATATATTCCTAACTAAGTAAAATCATATATTCCTATCAAGAAGTAAACATGAAAACAGTAGAAAAAACAACAGCAATCTCTTTGAGAAGTTTCCAACGTTGAAGTCAAAGGTCAAATTCAACTGTCTTGCTTGAATAGAGATTATCTATGAGGCTATACAGTTGTAGGATCTAATTATATTGACTATTTGACTCCGTAGAACTAGAGATTTTAAATTAGGTAAAATCATATATTTCTATCAAGAAGCAAACATGAAAACAGAGAAAAAGCAACAACAATCTCTTTGAGGAGTTTCCAATCAAAGGTCAAATTCAGCTGTCTTGCTTAATTACACTGACTTGAACAGAGATTATCCATGAGGCTATACAGTCGTAGGATCCAATTACACTGACTATTTGACTATGTAGAACTAGGAGTTTTAAACTAAGTAAAAGCATGTAATACTCTATCCAAATCTAATAGGAAAAAATAATTTAAAAAAAATCTGGGAATAATTAGCACTTAAGTAATATTACCTATCTTTAGTAACCTACATTGCTCTCTTTTCTGGCTTTTCTTATCGAGTGAACTTTTTGTGGCTATATATGAAATTTTTCTAATCAATTTATATATTTGTTTAATCCATTCATGAATACAATAAATGCTTCTTTCACTTTTCATAAAGCAGTCTGACAACAACATGCAAAATAAACAAAGTAGCTTTTTCTTGTAGAAGCAAACCTGTGTACTGCAAATCTTGGATACTAGTTTTTGGATCCAATTCTTGCAGCAATTCCCCAAGTGTTTACTTGTCACAAATATCATGCCAAAGCTTTAAGAGACATCAAAACTCTTCTTATTCTTTTGATAGACTGGATTTGGCATTCAGTATGGATCTCTCTGCTATGCTTTTCTTTACTAGCAGTCTCTATTATGAATGTAAACATTAGTCGCAGAAATTGCTAAACTGCAGGTGGGGAAGTACTCCATTAGATGAAGCAGTAAAATGTGGAAGCCAATCGTTGATGATGATGCTGGAAGATGCAAAACTTGAAGAGCTCTCCAAGTTTCCTGATCGTGGTACACAAACTCAAGGTAGATGCACTGTAGCTCTCAAACACTTTCCACATTGCTTCTCAGATCTTGCATTCTCATAGCTGATTCTTAAATTTAGTTTTACATTTCAGGATAAATTGCTTTCTACCCTAGACTTTTAGTTTGAATCCACAACTAATGCTAAAATTGGTATCCATCATTATTCCATTTTTTTATTGCAACATTATACATCATTCACTTTCCTATCAACACCCACTTAATATGCCAATCAGGTCCGAATATTTCAATCATTGTTCCCATCCAAGAAAGCACCAAAAAATGAACCATATAGCTCAGTACCATTTGGACATATCAGTTTTTTTTATATTATTTTTCTTGGCAGTAATATTTGCAGCAACTGATATCTTGACTGAAGTACAATGTCACCAGTCATAAAAGATCCCTAATACATCGTGTTCCATATAGCCAAATATCATTGGACATATCACATTTTTTATTATCGATTCCAATGATAAATAAAAGATAGTAATAGGTCAGAATATTATTTAGTATTTGTGTACTATACCAGGTTATCAAAATTGAATTACTTAGTATTTACCAGAATCTTTGTTATAACTAATATCCTGACATTTTTATCAGAATATTACTTAGAATTTGGGTACCATGCCAGTCTGACAGGTTGCCAATATTGAACTAGTATTTAAATCTTTGTTATAAACTAGTATCTTGACCAAAATAAAATGTTACAATCCATAAGAAATCCTTATTTATTATGGTTATTCTGTAAATACTGCTTGGGTTGTCAGATTTGCAACCAATGTCTTGACCAAGTAATCCCTAATTTATCTATTTTTCTGTAAATAACTGCTTGGCATTTTATAAATACCCCTAAATTATTATCTCAAGTCCTGTGTGCATCATTGTTTATACGGCTTGCACCAAACATTTTACATGTACAAAAACACTATATTTTGACATTTTCTTGTCATTCTTTTTCCACTCAGACAAAACCCAACCCCGGAGGAGATGCACGGTGTTCCCTTTCCACCCATGGGACCCAAAAGAAAAGAGAAAGGAGGGAGTAGTGCTGTGGGTACCTCTCACCATGGAAGAACTCATCGAGTCCTCGCAAGAGCTGCTAAACTGCTCAGGCTCACGAATTCTATCAGAGGAGGGAGGGAGGATATCTGATGTAGCCATGATATGTGACAACCAGAAGCTGTACCTTGTTGCAGATTAAGACACTGCTACGAAGAATAACCAGCTCAGTTGCCCTACGTTATTAACACAGAGGTGAGATCAGATTATTTGTCACATGTATCATACAAAATGTGTATCACATGGCAAGCCGTCGGCCGAACAATTTTTACAGTTGAAATCATTAAATCATTAATGATTTAAATCATTAAATTAAATTTCTTGTTGATCAATCATCTACTGATACATTACGACGTGTGATCTGACATAAACAGTCAGCCGTATTCAACAAGGCACTGAGTAACAAATGCAAACTTGATGTTTCCAAATCATCTGACATTTCTAAGCTTGATATTTCAGGTACGCAATGGTGACAGGAATCAAAGACAGTATCAACTTGTTCGATTCAAGGCATTGGAAAACAACATAAAATAGACAGGAACTGTGAAGAACATATTGAAACGTAAGGTTGATGTTATAACGGTGGCTGAAAGTGTGAGAAAGCGTGGACTCTGAGGTGGATGGAAACATACCTGTAAAGTACATACGTAGGGATAGCAGCGGAGTGCTTCTTTTTGGGTATTCGCACCTACCTACGAGTCCAATTATTGTTCTCATTAATCTATGTTTTCAATGAATATGTCAAGTAAAATAAACATTCAAATCGGGTGGGTTTAGAATTGGTTCACAAACTCAAGTAGTGTTCGAGTTCTGAAAAAAAGGATATGATGAAACGTACGAGTTCTTTATTGGTCGTCAATCCTAATTACATGATGCAAATATGTTCTTCAAAATTTGTGTGTACTATCATTTTTTATCCGGTGAAAAATGTTGATGAACTGATGCGTCGTGGCTGATGAGTCAACACGACCTGGTCCACGGGTTGATGTCGGGAGCCTTTGGTCGGCTGAGCTGATTGTCGAGGTCGGTCAAGCCCTCGAAACGAGGTGTGTGGCGTCGAAATATTGATTGGTATCTCTCGGTTCGGACGTTGGTTGGCGGCTCATCGTCGGGATGCTGGTTGACGATTCTTGGTCGGAATGCTCGTGGCTCGGGGGGTGGCCGCTTTCCTGCAAGGATGGGCCTCGTCGGGTAATTGCCAACTTTGGCCCCTTCGACGAGTAAGTCAATGCTGGATTGATTTATTTTTTGTCTCCCCTAGACCAAATGCCGGTTGGGAGTTTTTATACTACTATACGATGGTCAATTGTGATTTTTGGCGTGATGATCGATCCTTGAGAGGTGAGATGGTACCTTTGTGCGGTTGTTGTCCCGGGACGTACCGAGCAACGTTTTGATACGGATTCTGGCTCGACGTGTGAGGATGCTCCTCTTACTAACTTAACAGTAGCATGGCGTGGCATTAATCGTGACGTGGCCTGAACCTAAAATATACATTATCAAAATTGATCTAATTTGATTTGATTTTCAAATATTATAACGTATATAAAAGATTAAAAAATTACTCTTTTGATGATGCGTTACTTGTGGGTGGACGAAAAAATTTGTTAGGTAAAAAATATTTATATCTCATATCTTAGGTTGTTTAGATTAACGCTACTATAATTATAAAATTTGTTTGAACTATTGCAGGTGAAAAAGACCTACAAAGTATTTATTTATCAAATCTAGTTTAATTAATTAGAGACAAAAATATATTTCGAAAAGATTACTAATCTCATAACTATCATCGCTTATAAAATATTAAGTGACAATAAAAGAAATATATATTTTAAATATGATACTAATATAATATATTCAACTTAATCTTTTTTCGTCTCCGAGGCCTACATGATATGTCCATATCATATTTGAATCGAGTAGACTTCACATTATGAATCTTGATTAACCAAAAAATAATAATGATCAAACCATAGCATCATGTTAATGAAGAGTAGCACAGGCGAGTCCTAAAAAGCGTGAGCTCGGACGGGTAGAGGAGAGGGATGCGTCAGAGTTGAGGTCACATCAGCCAAATAAATGTTATCGGATTCGGATTGAGAAATCGGGTTACCGGTTGATCCACAATCCGATTCACCGAGCCGAAAGCCACGCCGGGAAACCGCAAGAGGTGTTCGTGGTAGGGTTTAATAGAGCGTCCTGTCGTCCTCTCCGAAGCCGTATACTCTCCACGAAAGAGGCCGCGACGGCGATGGCGCTCGCGGTCGAACGGGAATTCATCGGCGCCGGCTGCAACCGCATCGTGAACAATGTCTCCTGGGGCCGTTCGGGCTTGGTGGCCTTCGGCGCCCAGAACGCCGTCGCTATCTTCTGCCCGCAGGTGAGTGAACTACTCCATGTCTTCTCTCCTGTCCTCGTTTAGTTTCTCGACCGCTTTCTTTCGATTCTCATTCGTTCGTTCTCCTTTGTTGTGGTTATGTTGCAGACTGCTCAGATATTGACTACGCTTCCTGGGCACAAGGCCGTCGTTAACTGTACTCAGTGGCTTCCTTCTAGCAAAGATGCTTTCAAAGGTGTCACCTTTCTTCTTTTCTTTATATTATGATGTTCTTCAGTATCATAAGGATAAACTCTCGCTATTTCTTTGTGTGCATGACAAAAAAAGGTGGTTAATTCAGATCGCCAGTGACTTTTTTGTATGTAACTGAGCAATTATTAATTATTTAGAAGAAATCTTCAAATTGTTTACTTGATTTCCGGACAAATTAACTTGCCTAGATATTTATTTACTTTTTTTTTCCTTATAGTTTTAGAATTTAGATTCTTCACAGAATTTTCAGATGAGATCTTCCAGTTAGTTGGACCAGCTTTGTGAAGGCGTCATCTTTTGTATATGATCAGTAAATTTAGCTTTTCTTGTGATATTTTTAACTTTTAACTCATTGGCTACTAAAAATATCAGCAAGCAGCTGAACTTTTTGGTGATAACTGGTTAGTATTAACATATATTCTGGTCTATTGGTTCAGTTCTTTGGTGACTATCTGCTAAACCAGTGAAGAGATATCTAGGACCTATTTATTAGATGGAAACGGATCTTAAAATTGTGAAGGTTGACAAAGCTTTGGATTCTTTTGGTACAATATATACAAAGAAAAGAGGATCCAAAGATTTCTTAATACTTTCCACCCAAAGGGAGGATGTGTGAAACTAACATATCACCATGCAGGTCAATTTTTGAGCCTCTAATTCTACTTTGTATGTCCTGGAAAAGAATGCTAAAGCTGTTGCTTAGATAATTATGTTGATCAAAAGGGAATATCACTGATTTGAAAGAGCTGACAAGAAGGATGGTGCCCACCTTTTGTTAGTTTGGAAGCTTTGAATTAACATGTTTTTGGAGGTCCAAAAAAGGGCTTGCCTCAGACACCTTTCCTCTACCCAAGGGGAAGAAGGTGGATTATACACCAGCTTTGAGGCCTTATTCAGGGGGAAGGACCCCCCTGATTTTCTCAAGCCAATTGGTAGGTCACTGGGTTATTCAAATAAGTCATCTTTTCCATGGTTTTCTCCCCTGCCTTTTGAAAATTTGAGGTTAGCTACTCTACTGACTGACCACTGGCACAATCCATGGTTTATTCTATTTTAAAAATCATTTTTTATGAATGTAAACTTACCCATTTTATGTTTACTCGTTGACAACATTTTTATAGAGAAATGAATGGAAAAAACGGATATAAATGGAGATGAGACCTGAAAGGCTGAATGATGTATACTTACCTATTCTATGTTTTGTCCATCTTTCTCTTCCGTTAGGACTATTTATTTTCAACTGAACTATCTTCTTTCATATTTGTTATTTTATGATTCATTGTAGGAGATCCTTGCATCCAAATGGTGAAAGATTATCCTGTAGTCAGATTGTACAGATGATTTCTTAAAGACATACGGGTCTAAAAGTGCCTTTATATTTGTTTCTTTTATTTAAATGCACCTTATAGGAAGAAGAATCACAACTGTCTGGTCATGATGTATACTTCTTAAATAATTCTTGTGGATTCTAAAATTACTAAAAAATGTTTGTGACAGTTCAACATGCCGAGGTGCATTATCTTCTGTCAGGAAGTTCTGATGGTGTCCTCATTGTATGGGAAATAGGCCTCAAGAAAAGAGAGGTATTCAGTTAGATAACATTGACATTATTCTGTAGATATTGAATTTTGAAGCATCTGTTTTTCTCCTAATTTCTTCTTTGAAGACACATTAATATTTTTGTGGTCACTGTCAAGGATTGCCTTTTGGTATATTAGTCCTGTACTGTTTTTAGTCATACTGGTTTGCACCTGCCATTCTGAACAGTTATCTCATTGCTGTTAACTGATACCAGTCGGAAATAAAAGATCTAAAGGCTTTTAAACTGAGGGAGGAAAAAAATGTACATTCTTTTCTTCTCTTCTTTGTCCTGGTTGCCAAGAAGTGAAAATTCTTGGATACTTGAACTTTAGAGTCAACCAAATTGATGTTATATATAACAAATAGCAGACACACAGTGGCAAAGGGCTTTCATGGCAAATAGTATAGTGGTTGCTATACCGGGCATCACAAGTCTAAAGCAGATAACTAACGTAAATTATGATTCATACTATTAAAAGAAATCCTGTAATTCAATATAACAAAGATTTAAATTCCAAATGTCCATGTTAGAGGTTACAAGCTTTATGTTGAGTAGTTGTATTATGATATTGAAATGGAAATTCATTATATCAAAATATAACAATTTTAATTTTTAACTTAATCAGGGTAGAGTTTTGGGCCTTGTAGTAGAGTGTGGTGGAGGTTTAATAGTATAGGCATTTATTTTTTTTTAAGAAATATTTATGCTGAATTGGGCATCAAGCAACCTTTACATGCATGCAATGTAGCAAGCATTGACCACTAGAACATTATAGCGGTCACCATAAGTCGAAAACACTTTAAGGTGCTATTGTATATGTAATGTAGTGCTTGACCCTGCAAATTGTTGTAGGGGCTACTTTATAGACAATGATCAAATTGGTTTAACTTAAAAGCTGTGCACTAGTTCAGGGTTAGAGCCAGTCTGGTATATATTCAGGAAATTATGATAGTTGTCCTAGTTTTCATTGAGAAGCTTCTTTAATCTTAATTTTAGTCGCTTTGTTTTGAACTTTTTTAAAATAAGTGCTGGTCAAAGAACTGTTTAATATCTCTTTCCATCATTTTCTATTATTCAAATGATTTTAGTTTATCTAATTGATGATGCCAATTAACTAACATCATAATTTACCTTTTCTTTCTTATGGTCTATGCTACAGTGGAGAAGTATTTTACAAGTATCAGACGTGCATAAGAAAGGTGTTACATGTCTAAGTGGCCTGATAATTTCCCATACTACAGCAATGTTTGCTTCTGCTTCTTCTGATGGCCTTGTTGTTATATGGGAATTGGTTCTTCCATATGCTACTTTGCGTAAGTTAATATCTATGCTAAATTAATTTTTTCTACTGTTTATTGAACTTAATATGATGCATAATAACAAGAAAGCACATCACATACTCTCTTCATGCATGATGATTGATGAGTTTCATTGATTGATTTGGCAGCCAATATGTTCGGCCAGATCTGTGAAAGCAACTTTGGTTGCCTGACTGCCCTCTTCCCCAGAATCTTGACTTGCAAGACTATGGTAGGGAAAGGAAGCAAGTCATAGTAGGCAATAATGTATTTTTGTGTCATTGGTAATTCTTTTGGCCTGGAATTATTGAAAATATACTGATACTGAGTGTGTTGATTTTTAGCTTACCTTGGTGCCTTAGTAAAGTTGTGACTTTGCAACTTGGATGACTAGGGTAGAGTCATTGGAAAAAGTCTCTTAGCTTGCTTGCCAGAGCAAGGTTGCTACATTGACCATCCCTAGCTCCCACATTGGTGGGTGCCTTTTGCACTAGGATGCTGCTTTTAATTTTATGGATTTTGTTACAAATAATGATTTTTTCATTAGTTTTCATCAATATCTTTTGACTAATTGAGTTCTTACATTGATCATGTGATAGGAGATTGCAAAATTTCTTGCTTGGAGTCTCTCTCTGTGGGTTCAAAGCCTATGGTTGCACTGTCTTTAGCAGATTTGCCAGGAGAATCAGGGCATGTTATTTTAGCAATGGGGGGCCTAGACCAAAAGATTCACATTTACCTTGGTGATCATAAAGGGAATGTAAGTGAAGTTTGCCCAGAGTTTTCACTTTTTCTTATTCCATTTTTTACTCAAATTGATAACTGATGTAATTTTTACATATTCAGTTTATTTGTGCTTGTGAGCTAAAAGGTCATACAGATTGGATCAGAAGTTTGGACTTTTCTTTACCTCTTTGTTTAGATGGTGAAAATGAAAGCCTTCTCCTTGCAAGTTCATCTCAGGACAGAAGCATACGCATATGGAAGATGGTTATGCATCTTTCTTCATCTAATTCTCAGGTGCCGTACAAGAAGGACGAAGGAATTGGCTTGACATCATACATTGAAGGCCCTTTGTTTTTGGCTGGTTCTACTAGTTATCAGGTTTCTTTGGAATCTTTGCTTGTTGGGCATGAAGATTGGGTATACTCTGTTGAGTGGCAATCTCCATTTATTAATGGAAGTAAAGCTCACCAACCGATGAGCATCTTGTCAGCATCTATGGACAAGACAATGATGATATGGAGACCTGAGAAAAACACTGGTATCTGGGTAAATGTGGTGACTGTTGGTGAGTTAAGTCACTCTGCCTTGGGCTTTTATGGTGGTCACTGGGCACCGGATGGTGAATCAATTCTTGCTCATGGATATGGTGGATCTTTTCATTTATGGAGAAACACTGGCATGGATTTTGAAAATTGGCAGCCACAAAAGGTCCCCTCTGGTCATTTTGCCTCTGTATCAGACATTGCATGGGCCAGGAATGGTGAATATTTACTATCTGTTAGCCATGACCAAGTTAGTAATTTTGCTCATCATGTAGCTTTCTGATTGTTCTTTGTCATCATTGTGTCAATTGCATGCTTAGCTGGTTCTACAAGAGTCATCATTGTTTAGTTCATTAATGTCATGTCAATTCTTTATTTGCAGACTACTCGGGTTTTTGCTCCATGGCATAGCGACGGTGATAGGACTCCTTGGCATGAAATCGCTCGTCCACAAGTTCATGGTCACGATATTAATTGTGTCGCCATCATACAAGGGACTGGAAATCATCGGTTTGTTAGTGGCGCTGATGAAAAAGTTGCTAGAGTTTTTGAGTCTCCTTTATCATTTTTGAAGACTCTTATGCATGCAGTCCAAAAATCCGTCTGCTTTGAGGATATTAATGAAGATGTACAGATCTTGGGGGCTAACATGTCTGCTCTTGGATTATCACAGAAGCCCATTTATATGCATGGTGAGGTTCTTTTCCTGATCACTTGGTGATATATACCTGAGTTTAGTCAATAGTATTGTTGGTCCATATAGTTGGTACTTGGTATACCCATGCTAAATTGTGGTTCCATTGTTTGGCTGCCTGATCAATTGTGGTATACCCATGCTAATAAGTGACCAAATAATATCTGGATTTGGGCTGATTTCTATAGCTGACTAACATTGTGGCTTGTAAGTAGTGCCACTTAATTCCTAAGAAATGTTTCTATGAGAGGTGTGCATAATTTATTTATTGTTAGGCCGCCAATTTGTGGAATTTGACTATCTTTTTTTTCAAAATATTGGAAATTTTGAATATTTATGAACTATTTTTTGCATTTTGCTTCCTTGGAAGCTCATAATATTGGTTTGTTTTCTTGTGGTTTTGATTGTCTATGTAAGATCTAGGACAATCGCCTACGGTAATACCAAGATTCGTCATTCCATGACATATTGCTCAGTACGAGTAGTACATACCAGTTTGACAGGGGACTGGTACAGGTGATACATCGGCATGCCCCCATGTACCATGTGTTGGTACGTTCAGTATAACTCGTTATAGCTATACTGTGCCGATAGGTGATCACTATATTGGTACGGACCGATAAGGCGAACCATAGGTAATACAATCACATATATATGTATATTATAGTCTAGTAAGTTTCAATATCTGATTTTCTTTTCTTGTGATTGTTATGCCTCATGCAATTTCATTCTTTTCAGTTGCTGTGACCAAACCATCATAAATGCATATCGACTCAATCCAGCATCCTTGGTTTTGTAAATGATATTATTGCTACTTCTGATTGTTAGTCTTAGTATCCAACTACATACCAGCATACAGTAATGAATATTACTTTCAGCCTTCTTCTACCCAGTTTTTCTGTTCTAGGATTTTGTACTCATGTGTTGTCTGTATAATTTTTTTATTTATATTGTGATGTCTGAGTTATAGTTGTGCCTGATATTATTGTGTTGATGTGCAGCTAACACTGACACTCCAAGCAGGCTTCAGAGTGATGCTTCCGACTCTCTGGAAACAGTTCCTGATGCGGTGCCCACGGTTTTTACAGAACCTCCCGTTGAGGAGCAACTATCATGGCATACATTGTGGCCCGAGTCTCACAAACTTTATGGTCATGGAAATGAATTGTTCTCTCTTTGCTGTGACCATGAGGGAAAGCTGGTTGCTTCTTCATGCAAGGTATATTCATGTTACTGATATGATCTTTTCAAATATAGAAAAATTGTTCCTATTAAGCTGTAGTTTGCTCATTTTGTTGTCTATTAATATTTGGAATAATGACAACTGGTCCCTGAAGTTTGGGTCAATGTTTTGATTTTATCCATCGACTAATATTTAGTCAATTTGATTCTTAATACTTTCAATTCAATATCACCATGGTCCCTCTACCCCTCGGGTTAGACCACACGGGTAACCTTACTGTTAAATCCGATTGAATTATTCCGTTTTATGGTGTGACTAGTCATCTAGCTATCATTTTAAAATCAAATGATCTTGATTTGGATTGGCTGACCTGATTTAAGATTGGTCCAAAAATCAATGTATCTGATCTTTGATCAGCTAGTATAGTGTAAAACATAACATGACTTCAAATTTTGGTTATCAGACCCATACCCAACCTTGGATGGACCAATATGGGTCTGGTACATGCCAATATAATGATACATGGTACATCAGTATATTGGTTGACAGCGATATGGGGAGAGGAAAAGAAAAAGAGTAGGAGGAGGATGAGGAGACAGAGAGATATATTGAGCAGGTGGGATGTAGTGAGTAGGGGGCGACAAGATAGCACTGAGTGAATGAGAGATCTTACCTAAAAGATAGCTACAACTATCGAACTTGGTTCAAGCGTCCTTTGGGTGAGTTTACCACTTTGTTCATGCAGATTACTGAGTGGTAACCTGGATACTGAACCGGACTGGGGCAATAACCTGGATAGCAGATGGAACTGGGTGAAAAACCCTGTTCTGCGTGTCAGTTTAGCCTCGGACTAGTAATACTGCATGTTACGTATCGATTTATGATGTTGATACTGAACCGGACTGGGGCAATAACCTGGATAGCAGATGGAACCAGGTGAAAAACCCTGTTCTGCATGTCAGTTTAGCCTCGGACTAGTAATACTGCATGTTACGCATCGATTTATGACATTTTTAATCATACATGGGTCTAGATCTAGGATACCGGGCCCGTGTGAGTCCCTGGTTGTATTGCTATGGGTCAGGTATGTACTGGAATACTGACATACTATACATCGGTATGTACCATAGTACCAAAAGAGGGGAAGGATGAGAAGGAGAAGAAAAAGAGAAAGGGGAGAAGGAAAATAAGAGGGGGAAGAGGAGAAGATGAGAGAAGGTCAGGAGGCCATTGAGGAGAGGAGTACTTCGTGGTGATGAGTGGACTGAGGGAGGCAAATACGAGAGTGGGGCCATTGTACGAAGGGGGGTTAACCCTAAATACTTGGACCGAATTAACTATTTTGAATCAGACAGTAAGACAGGTTTTAATAGATTACCGGGCTGTAACCCCTATATAGGTCCCGAACTGCCTAAATGGTGGCAATCCACCCTTCATTTTTCATTGGACCATTAAATACCATCTGGTACAGACCAATTGGGGCGATATGTTGAACCTTGCACCAATCATTTCTTTGAAAAGCTTTGGATAGGATAAAAGAGAATATGTTTTTCTAAAGAAAAAGACTCTACATCAGAGGAAGTGGTTAATTAAGTCTTAATTCTCGTGGTCCTCCATAGCCAGGTTAACTACCTCATACCACATTTTCTCTAAGGTTCTTGATTATGATTTGGATGACATTTTCTTGCTTTATCCCTCTCAAAAATGTTGATTTTATGGTTTGAACCCTCTTGCATTTTATACCGTTCCCCATAATCACAATGTATTTTTCGACTTCTGTGTTGCTTTTAACATAGCTAGAAATTGTGAATGGTTTGTTTTTTCATCTGTATAGCAAGTAAAATAGTTTGAACTTGTTCTTTAGAAAATATTTTTTTCCCAAAAGTTCTACGTGCTTTTGACATATGACTCTTAAATTGACATTTTAATGCTTGATAGCTTTTTCTTCATTCAATTCTTTTACTCAGGTTCTATCTAAGACAATGCCAATGTTTATGATAAGTTTGTTTATGACACTAAATTCAATAAGTTATTTTTAACAGACTCCGTTGTCAGTTGTCTATACTTACGGTTTCAGCAAAGATATATATTTTCTTTTCTATCATGCAGGCGCAGTCAGCAACTGTAGCAGAAATATGGCTATGGCAGGTTGGATCTTGGAAACCAGTTGGTCGCTTACAATCCCACAACTTAACAGTTACACAGCTGGAATTCTCTCATGATGATGCATTTCTTTTGTCTGTTTCAAGGGATCGACATTTTTCCATCTTCTCAATTGGAAAATCCAGTATGTTTTTCTGATTATTAATGAAGATAGATGTTTGCTTTTTTCAATCTGTCTTATAGCTAAACATTGGATATAAGTATTTCAATATTGACATTAGAGCATGTCAGCTATAAAACCAAATTGTCTTATATCCAAACATTGAGAGTTGACGTTGACCCTTTAAAATATTGCTCATTGACCAAGGTTAATGATATGTGAGGCATCTTATTTCTTGTATTAAGTGTTTGTACATACCATGCCATGTTGTACCAGATGTGAGTTCTTGTCAGAAGGTGCTCGGTTACATCTCATGGTGCTGCAGTAAGCGCATGTCACATCCTGGATTTTTTTTTTTTTATTTAATCTTTCCACACATTTAGGTCAAATAGATAAACATCACTTTATTCATCATTCATAAACATTTATTACAATTCATTTATTACAATCCGTTTATTCATCGAATCATAAATAGAAAAGTAAACATGATGATGTTAACTTCAAGAATCATCCAAGTGGCTCTACCTAACGGTAGAGGAAGGTGCGCTCTCCACTGGAATCTGATTTAGTACTAGAGGGAGGCTGCTCTGAAAATCAAAAACAACGAAAATTCAGCAACGCTGAGTAGGAACCCCAAAAGTCAACTCAAAATATATACATGATCAAAATTCAATCAATCATCCCATTGGCGTATATCAAATATCCGAAGGAGCACTTCCCCAACAGCGGATGAAGAGGCTTTACCCTACGGGATGAGTTTGTGTTCTCCCAACAGCGGATGGAGGCAAACTCATATCACACTCCCAACAGCGGATGGAGTGGTGTCCCACGCCCGCCAAAGTGGGGACACGTTCCTCCCAACAGCGGATGGAGGAACCGTCCAGTCGCCACGTCTGACGGCCCGCTAATCCCCGAAGGGAATCGCCGTACCTGCTCTCAGTAGGAAAATAATATAATCTCATATTGATCATGTCCATTTCGGGATGAAATAACATATTTAAAATGTCTCTTTCAAATATCATCAATATCAAGTAATATAAATTAGCCCTCAATTGACTTGAACTCTAGTTTAATCGATTCAATTGAACTTGATTTACTAGAGCCTAACTGAACTGATCTCTAATCCTTATTGAACTGGTCTGGAACCACCCTAGACTAGTATAATTTAGACTAGATTAAGTTCAATTTAGGTTAAACTAACTTGAATAAGTCAATCAATTCGGAATCACCCTGAATTGATCTAGACTAATCAAGTCTAGTTTAGTTCAATCAACATTTGGGCTCAAGTTCAACAATAACATTGGGCTAGATTGAGCCAGTCCATCTACTGGTCATGTGCATTATACATGATTGAGCATGCATTACACAAAACTGACCTAGCCCTGGCCCATGGACTAGTCATGTGCGTCGCATATGACCGCCCATAATAGTTGGGCTGGGGTAGCCTACGGGCCAAGGCTTGACCCGTGGGTTGGGCCTGGCCTGTGAGAAATTTCATTCCAATTAATATTCAATTTCATATCATAGCATATACCCATTAACAATATAAATAAAAACATAATAATGCATTAAAAGATAGACAAGGAGAAAAGCTTTAATATAAGGAAATAACATTCTAAATTTGACTATAAATCATAAGACATTAAAAGAGGGATTGGGAGATAAGTTTTAATACAAGGAAATAGCCTTCTAAATTCAAATAAAAATCATGTTTTCAACACATATAAAATTTCAATATATTCTAGTCATATTTTAAATCATTTAGAATAATATATTTTAAATTTCAGATCAAAGAATATCAAAAAGGAATTTAGATAACATATTCTAATCTAACAAGATTTTAATCCAGATAAGATTAAAGATAAACTGTAATACAAGAAATATCATATAAAACAAATACATTTTTAACATATTTAACTCTACAATAAAAATATTAATCATGGGTCAAAAAATATTATGAAAACTTTAACTAATTATTTTAATACAAAAAGTTTGACATTTAAAGAATTGATACATATTTTTCAAACTATAAAACTTTTAACATTTAAAGAATCAAAATAAAAACTAAAACTTTTAAATTTAAGAAAGATAGGGAAACCTACCTCTTGTCAACAGGGTGTAACTCCTCGTTCCTCCCGCTGTCAAGCTCGACTAGGTGAGGAATGAAGGAGAGAAATCCCTCCCTTTAAATAGGAGGAGATGAGCCTCTATTAAGGGAAATTTATTTTAATTTTCGTATTTATTTAATATAAATTATTTTCATTTAATATACTAACAAATATGATATTATCATATTTGGAATACTTAATAGTTATTTCCTTAATTCATATCAACAAACAAGGAAGTAGATTAAGATTTCCTTAAATTATAATAACAAGTAAGGAAAGAAAATAAATTCATAACTTAAATATTTGATGTGATTACTGTGCAACCCTTATTTTAGTCATCACCAATAAGTTTGGAACCATGAATAGACTGTTGTGCTGTTAAAATACTGGCACAAAGGAAAGCTGAGTAAACCACATTGATTACCTGAATAACCAGTAATTGCATTTACAGAACATAAAAGTTTTCCTTGAAAACCATTTCATAGTTTATATGGTTTGTAATGATGGCCAACCCTTGAGCCTGTTTGGAGTAAATTAGAAGTATGGTCTATTACATACCTAATTGGAAAAGTGAAATAGTTTGGGCCTGTTGATGAATGCATAAGCACCACGGAGGACTATTTAATCTTTCTTTTCGCATCTGAGACATATTTTATGCATTTCAGTGTAGATTATATGATAACAGTAAACACATATAAACATCTGTATATACATGGTAGATTTTGTTTCTTGATTATTATTAGAAATCTGTCTTTATACACATACAAACATACAAACATTCTGAGCTGCCTTTTATGCGATTTTAATGACTATATAGGAAGGCAACATATGCTACTCAATTGATCACAATAGACTTTTGTGGGCTTCTTAACCAATTACTGTCTGTCACTGTTACCAAAAGAAAATCTTATCATTATCATAATGTGATTCATATTTATCTTTTTAGTATTCGAATGTTTCTCTGAAATCTGATGTTAATCATATACTAGAATTTTTTACCGGAGATTGTGATTTAATTTGAAGAATCTCCACTTGGCTCTGGTTCCTTAATCTTTATTTGAAATAGTCTCTTATATTTATGACTTGTTAGTAACCTCATTCAGGTGAACCTTATAATATGTTTTGCTGAAAAGATGATTTTATCCTTCTGTGAATTAGGGGAAGCCAGTCATCATCTGATCGCCAAGCAGGAGGCACACAAAAGAATAATATGGGCGTGTGCATGGAACCCATTCGGCCATGAATTTGCAACAGGGTCAAGGGATAAGACTGTCAAAATCTGGGCTGTTGACGGTTCCTCTTCTGTCAAGCAGCTTTCTATCTTGCCCCAGTTCCATGATAGTGTTACAGCTTTAGCTTGGGTGGGCCGTGAACGCTCCATTAACTCTGGAATTCTTGCTGTTGGCATGGATGATGGTCTCATCGAACTTTGGAGTGTCTCCGCTGGAAAAACCGCCGCTGGTCGTGACTCAGAGCCATCAGCATTTAGTGCTGTTCTTTCGATTCGATTTGATCCTGTCCTGTGCCATGTTTCGACGGTGCTCCGTTTAGCTTGGAGGGAGCGATGCGCTGGTGATTCAAGGGCCACGGAACTTGCATCTTGCGGAGCGGATCAAAGTGTTAGGGTGTTCAAGGTCTGCGATTATTGAAGATGCTTGTCAGGTGTACTAACCCCAATGTTAAACAGAGTCATTTTTCATGAAATGTGTTTCCAGCTAGGGTTTGCTGGAACAGATAGGGTTTCATGAAATGTGTTTCCAGCTAGTATGATTTTGCCGATGGTGGTTATGTATCGTGTATTGTTATCTTGTTATTGGTTGTGCACCCAAAAATGGCAGCAAGAATGTTAATTTACCTCTTGTAACCAAAATGTCTGTGGGTTCTGTTGAGACTACTATGTGTTGTATTAGCCTTTTTCTTTTCTTTCATGAATCAAAAGGTTCATCGTTAAGGACACATTTGGATATGGATGACCCATTGGGATAACAGGTTAAGTATCTTCGTCCGATTCAATCAGATCTGAATGGCAAATTAAACATATTTTTTAAAATAATGCAAAGGATTTCCTGATTCATCTCAGATTACTCATCTCAAATCTGATTGAGGGATACACGAACCTAACTTAGGTATTATGGCCCTCGTGAGCCGCAACAACTTCCTCATGAGATCATTTGTTGCTTATTGGTTTTGATTTCTTGTACAATTGCTTGAGGTTTTGCTTAGCTTGATTTTTATGTGTTTTTCACTAGTTTTGGTAAGATAATTCGCAAGGTTGCACATTGATTGCTTGCTGAACGGATCCAAAAAAGCTAAGATAATCTCATTTTCACGTGAGGCTGTGCATTGATTTTGCTTGCTATCCAAAAAGCTTAAGATAATCTCATTTTTCTCGTGTGCTGGTTTGATTTTTTTGACATTTTATCTAGAATAGTCTTGGCTTTTATCAAATGGCGCTTTCTTAATTAATTTTTTTTATTAATTTAATAAAAATATTCTCGATCTTTCATTTTTTTTTATCAGAGAAAAAAAGGAAAAGAAAGAAAAAGAGATATTGCTCACCGTGAAAAACTAAAGGATGGCGGCCAAAATGTCAGAGAGAAAATATTTTCATCAAATTGATAAAAATAATATTTTAAATAAAAATTAATTAAGGAGATTATCATTTGATGGAAATTTAATATTAAAAGCTTTTATAGGTAATATATATATATATATATATATATATATTTTCCCCCAAAGCAACTGCATGATACGCAATATCAGCCATTTTAGCACTGTCGAATCGGGTGGTATAAGATTGGACGGGATGTAACCCAACACCTTACAGGAACTCAAATCTCGTCCAATATGGCATGGTATGTAAAGACACTCGATCCAAGAAATTAAGAACCTGAGATGCCTCTGACGAGAAATACATGAAATATATTAGAAAGAAGCACACAGATCAACTATATATTCAAACTTGTTATTGGTAAGAAATGGAGAAGAAGAAGAAGAAGAACAATAAACAGAAGGAAGACAAAGGTTGGCGTTTCCCCCCTCCAACGATACTCGCACGGCAACCTGCCACTTGATTGACGCAGCAATGGCTTTCTTTACTGCCTGCGATTACCGGTTCCACTCGAAGTGGGAAGCTAAACACAGTCTTTCGCGTCCGGCGGGAAGATCCTGTCCAATGACCATGGGGGAACGTCATACGATCTGACGGCTCGATGAGTCCCGACTGACAAAAAGAAGGTGGGGCCGATATCTATGAAGCCAGTCGAGCTTCCTTCGTTAAAACCTGCACTTGGAGAGGATCCCCACGCGAAGCCTCACATGGCGCAACGACAAAAGCAAGCGCCGTCTTCGTCACCGCGCGCACCGGGCGGCCTCCCGTGACCTCGGCCCTCGAGCCGTCTCGTGTCAGACGACGCCGGGATGGGGGACGGAGAACACGAGCGTCCTTCCGTCAAACCACCGAGGCCATTCCCGTCTTCTCACAAGTTTCCACTGGTGGTCAACGCGCTCGCCATCTCCGGCGTCTGCCAAATTCCCAGAAGGCGAACGCGCCTAAACGAACACCCTCGCCCCCCACCCTACCCGAGTCTTCTTTATCCCTCGAAATGACGAGACCGCCCTCCACGTCGTTCCCGATGGCGCCGTCGAGGTCGAGGGCACTGCGGTCATTTCGAGCTCCGCCCGGTTGGTGGTCCCCCCGCAGCCCGCCACGGTCGGAGGTCGCTGTCGGAGAGATATGGGATAAGCGATTCCGTTTGCTACTTTTTCTTTGATGGGCTCCCCTTTGCGAGCGCAGTAAAGGAACCCACAACAGTATTTAAGCCCTAATCCTTTGAGATCGAGCAACTCATCCGGAGCTGGCATTTAGCCTCCGGACTGATCCAAGCTCCCCAGCTTCTCTCGGCTTCGGCGCCGTCGAACAGTCCCTTTCGAAAGCCGCGAGACGAGAGCTCGGGTTTGAACCTCGATTTTTGATCGCTACTGGTGGAGGAGGATCGGAGGGAAGCTCGGGAGGAGTCCAGCCATGGCGGGTGATGGCAAAAGACGCCATTTTGGAACCAGATGGTGCCAGTAGCGTCGAAATTCTGGTCCCGGGGGTAGAAATCGACGGCATTGTGGAATCCATCTTGATCAGGTAGGCTGCAACAACCCTCCAAAGTTCGCTGATAGAGGGGGGAGAGGGATGAAGGAGACAGGAAGAAAGAAAGGATACAGAAGCAGTGCATGAAAGGGAAGTGGGTGTTCCGGACGGAGTTGGGGAAGCGGAATGTTGCAAGGGAGTAAGGCGAATTGTTAATTGACAGCGTATCTTGCGATAAATCTGCGATTCAACTGTGTCGGGAAAGGGCAATGTTTCGAGTATTTCCTAATCTTGTCTCCCAATCCTACTCCGGGGAGGAAAAGGAGATGTATTTCCTAATGCCCTTCTCCCATACGATTCCTTCTTTCTATGTTTAAAGCTGTTCTTTTTCTTCCTTCAATATTTGGAGAACAGAGGATATAAGAGGAACGTGCTCTGTTGTTGTCGCTAGCGCCAAACAGAAACTGGAGTTGCCTTCGCTGCTTTCTATATTTAATTGGAGGGAACAGAGAAGAGAAGGGTCTCTCGCGCTCTCTCTCTCTCTCTCTCTCGTTCATTGTCTTTGGGATAAGTGAGCCTTTGCTTCTTTTGAGAAGGCCTTAACCACGCCTTCATCCTCTTTCGCGCAAATCAACACAAGAATTGATGCCGTTTGCTTAGAGCTAAGTAGAGGTTAGGCGCCTACTTTTGCTGCAGGGTGTGGTGCGGGAGAAAGGAGATCGAAAAGGTGGGAGTTTTGCAGAAGTTGGTGGGGCTTTTGGGTGGGAAAAGAGACAGGCAACGGACGGAGATGGCGGTCGGAGGGAAGAGGAGGTGGTGGTGGAAACGGAGGGCGGCGGTGGTGGCGGGCGTGACGATTGCAGTGAGCGTGTGGGTGGGTTCCCACTGCTACTTTCGGAGGGAGAATATGGCCAAGGCGGAGGAGGCTCTGGTGAGCATGTGCGAGGAGCGTGCGAGGATGATCCAGGACCAATTCGCAGTAAGCGTCAACCACGTCCACGCCCTCGCCATCCTCATCTCCACCTTTTACTACCAGAAGCAGCCCCCAGCTCTTGATCAGGTGGACTGCCCTTATCTTCATCTCTAGATTTGCCAAGCAATGGGTTTTATTATTGCTCTCGTGTTGCTCTGAACTGGTTGGGCTTTGTGGTTGTGTTTCTCCACTTGGTTGATTCTTTGGCTTCTCTCAATTATTTTTTCCCTTAGGTATACAAAAGATAATTATACATATGTTTCTCTCATATTTCCACTATCAATATGTTGTTCAAGTCATATTTGTTGATTCAGGAACACTGTTAAATTCCACCTTTTCTTACTCTGTCAAATTGTTTTGGTCTTTTTCTTCCTATGTTTTTGCTGTAATATTTGTCCCTTCATTCCCTTGTGATGCTTAACCAATGTCTGATGGTAATTCTTTGTGTTTGCATGGAACAATGTTCCTTCTTGAATCTTTGTTCTTAACTTCTTGAGCATTAGTGCTGTTTCTTGATTTTAAGTTTGATTGCAGGAGACATTTGCATACTACACTGCCAAAACAGCATTCGAACGGCCATTGTTGAATGGGGTTGCATATGCAGAGAGAATCATTCATTCCCAACGCGAGATATTTGAGACTAGGCAGGGATGGACGATCATGACCATGAAAAGGGAGCCATCACCCATGCAAGATGAATATGCTCCTGTGATTTACTCTCAGGAGACTGTCTCTTACATTGAGGCAATTGATATGATGTCCGGCGAGGTTTAACATCTGACTGATATATTTAAGTAATGTCATTGCTGCCTTCACTTCAGGTTACTTATGTTTTATTGCAGGAGGATAGAGAGAATATTTTACGGGCTAGGGCTACTGGGAAAGCTGTTCTTACGAAACCTTTTAGGCTGCTTGAGTCTAACCATCTTGGTGTAGTTTTGACATTTCCAGTATATCGCTCTGGCCTTCCTGAGGATGCAACAGTAGAACAACGTGTGGAAGCAACTGCAGGGTGAGATAGCCGCTCGTGCATAGCCTGATTACAATTATTTTCTGCATGTCCTTACATTTATTTTAGTCATCTTGACTAGATGGTACTTGTTAGTAGTTAGTTCCAAGTCTGATTAGATGACTTATAAGTAGATCCACGTTTGCAATTTGGAACTGGAGATCTGACAGTTCTTGAAGTATGTGCTACTTTGGAACTCAAAAAACTTGTCAGTTGCTTGTCACCTACCTTGTTTCTTTAGACTTCTACCAGTCTTAAACAAAGATTCTGGTGAGTCTGTTTGTTTAAGTGCATCTTATCATGATAGTCATTAGAAGTTTAGAACAATAAGCATATGTGATCATCATAGTTAAACATCAATTATGAAGATTGTTTAATATGAAGATGCTCATCTCTTCCTCAGTCAGTAAGTTCAAATGTACTAGGTACATTCTTTGCAAGTTCATTATTGCTTCACTAATGATCATGTATGTACAACATAAGAGAAGAAAAAACTTATTTTCTACAGTTAGAAAAGTGGGTAGCCTGTCACCAGTTATACTTTACAAGTTTAATCTTCTCACAAAATGTTTCTATGTGCACACAGTCTGAATGGTTGTTGTTTCACATTAAGGTGCCTCCATCGTGACCTATTGTCAAGAGACCAAGTCATTGAAACATCTCTGTATGCAGGGATAAGTTTGTGTGCATTTATCTGTGTACCTTTTCATTTAGCTAGCTCCAAGATAATCATCCTAAAGCAGAAAGATTATTCTGATTCTCCTTTAATTTTATTTTCTGTGAGATTTAAAATATACTTGGGAAAAAAATGATGCTATGGTTTATTAATTGACTGTATCTTTAGGCAGAAAAATCTTTTCCTTGCCTTCATGGTTGACATAATTTCATTTGGCAGATATCTTGGTGGTGCTTTTGATGTCGAGTCACTCGTGGAAAATTTGTTGAGGCAACTAGCTGGAAATCAGGATATTACTATAAATGTTTATGATATCACCAATGCTTCTGAACCATTGATAATGTATGGCCCTCAAATTCCAGAGGGTTATATGCCACTTTCACATGTCAGCATGCTTGACTTTGGAGATCCATTCAGGAAGCACCAGATGCACTGCAGGTTAGATTTATTAATTAGTTCATGTGCACAAACCTCTCTCACTCTTATGCATGGCCAAAATAATTAAATCTTTGAGCAGGTATAGGGAAAAACCTCCCCTTCCATTATCAGCCATTACAACACCGTTTGGTATTTTTGTGATCATTATGCTTGGAGGTTACATAGTATTTGCCGCAAAAAATCATTATGACAATGTTAAGGAAGATTGTCGGAAGATGGAAGAGCTAAAAGTTCAAGCAGAGGCTGCAGATGTTGCAAAATCTCAGGCATGACATTCTTTTTTATCAAGCTCAAATCCCTATTCCATTTTCATGGATCTAAATTTTCTCTTTTTCTCCAATGACAGTTTCTTGCTACTGTCTCACATGAGATTAGAACACCCATGAATGGTGTCCTAGGTATCTTGATCTCTTACTTTGTACTGAGTACTGACATTCTTTTGTTTGTGAGTTTGGAGTGTGTAATCTGCTAGCTGGTAATCCAATCATTACTGTTCCTTTATGCTAGGAATGCTGGACATGCTTTTGGATACAGATCTGAATTTAACTCAAAAAGATTATGCCCAAACTGCTCAAGTTTGTGGAAAAGCATTGATTTCACTGATTAATGAAGTTCTTGACCGGGCAAAAATTGAAGCTGGCAAATTAGAGATTGAGGCAGTTCCATTTGATTTGAGATCAATCCTTGATGATGTTATTTCATTGTTCTCTTCAAAATCAAGAGAAAAGGGCATTGAAGTAAAGTCTAGCACCCTTTAATGTTCAATGCTTGATATATATTCTTTATTTTAGTCACCATGGAAGCTATTGCTTCAAATCATTCTTCTAGTTATCTGTTTCCTGATGGCTTTTTGAGATTGTATTGACTTAGTATGATAGCATATTTCCTGACGTGGATTTACATGCATGCTGATCTTATTCTGTGTTATTCCATGTTGGCTGATTGTAGCTTGCTGTATTTGTATCGGACAAAGTTCCAGAAGTTGTCACTGGTGATCCAGGGAGATTTCGACAGATAATAACAAATCTAGTGGGCAATTCAGTTAAAGTAAGTCCATTCATGCCAACTGATGATTTCATTTGCAACTTTCTATTTGTCACTTGTCATATGCTACCTTTAAAACTTCACAGGATATTTATTTGGAACTAAACTGTCTAAATAGAAATTTGATGCCAGCAATTTTTAAACTAATTTTTAGCTCTTTGAGTAGTTTATCCGAGAAATTTGTTTTATCAAAATTTGTTAATATGATTATTCATTTATGTCCTGCCAGTTTACTGAAAGGGGCCACATATTTGTCCAAGTTCATTTGGCTGATAACTCAGACCTTGGAGCAGATGAAAAAGTTTATTCTGGCTTAAATGGGCTATCACAATCAGAAAAGGTACAAATCACGGCTGATTGCACTTTTGATACTTTAAGTGGTTTCGAAGCTGCAGACACCAGAAACAATTGGGAAAATTTCAAGCTGCTGCTTTCAGATGAAATGATTTTGCCAGAGGCCTCAACATCTGATAAAGAACCTGATATTGTCACCTTGATAGTACGTGTTGAGGATACAGGGATTGGGATCCCATTATGTGCCCAGGATCGTGTCTTCACACCTTTCATGCAGGCTGACAGCTCAACTTCCAGGAACTATGGAGGAACTGGTATTGGCCTGAGCATTACTAAATGTCTGGTTGAATTGATGGGTGGACAAATTAACTTCATTAGCCGGCCAAATGTTGGAAGTACATTTACATTCACTGCTGTTTTTAAACGATGCAACAAGGATGCAATTGCAGACACAAAGAGAACTCTTTCTGAGGCTTTACCTACTGGATTTAGGGGAATGAAAGCATTTATAGTTGATGGAAAGCCAGTAAGAAATGCTGTAACAAGGTATCATTTAAAGAGGTTGGGCATAGCTGTTGAGGTTGCAAATACTGTCAAGATGATGCTTAATTCTTTGACCCGACAAAATTCTAATTTTAGAACTGGGTAAGTCTCAGAACATATGCTGTTGACCATAATTTGTTTCTTAAGGCTTAAAGATGATATTAAAATTGTTTTTTCCATTCAAGAATTTCCATTTTTAGCATAACATGTTTCCCATCATACCAATCAGCATGCCCCTGTGCCAGCTGACACATTCCAAAATGTCCTAGTCATATGTTGGGAACTCAAGGAATGAGCCAAAATGATGTGTGCTGATACCATGTCACTCTGGCTTCTACATTTTGTTGTGCTGACATATGCTTATCAACATGATAACCCTTGCTTTTAATGTTTGAAAATTTTTGGTTCAAAAATTTTGGTCTTTACCTACACATGCTTGAGCAAAGCCCATGTTTCTTTTAATCTGACAATCCTCCAAAACTGCCTTTGTGGTTCATCTGCTGACTGTTGCCCATAATTATGAATATATGACTTGAAAGTAAAACCTTAGTGTCTCTATTCTGGAAGCCATTCTCAAATGAGCTTATCAAAAATTTTCCCGTTTTTTGTTTTCATATACTGCAATCTCCGTTGACTAACATTTTTGTGTTTGTTTTTACTGTATCCAGGAGACAACCATACATTATATTAATTGAAAAGGACTCATGGTACACTGGTATGGATGTTTACTTGCATAATCAGTTGCTGTTACTTAAGCGGAATGATTGTGTACTAGAACTGCCAAAGATCATACTTTTGGTGACTTGTGAATATGATAAAATGAGTACCGGTTCCTTAGTTGATACTGTAATCAACAAGCCTCTAAGGGCAAGCACTGTGGCAGCATGCCTTCAGCAGGTGCTTGGAATGGAAAAACAACAGAAGAAAGAGTTGTCCAATGGTCCAACTAATCTTCGCAACCTGTTAGCGGGTAAGAACATATTAGTGATTGACGACAACAAAGTAAATCTTAGGGTTGCTGCAAGTGCTCTTAAGAAATATGGGGCGAGAGTGGAATGTGCTGAAAGTGGGAAAGATGCCCTGTCACTCCTTCAACTGCCACATAAGTTTGATGCCTGTTTCATGGATGTTCAGATGCCTGAAATGGATGGGTATGCATGAATAATTATTTTTTAGTTACAATTTCCATTTCTTAATTAACTATGCAAATACTTTTTATGCTTGTCTTTTTAAGGTTTTTAATGTTTAATAATAGTTTTCATATACAATTTCATTTGGGCCTGTTTGTTTCCTAGGTAAAAGGTAGTTCAGGTTTGTCTTTTGCATGAAAGGAATAGGAAACAAAAATTTATTTCTCCCTATTTCCTTTCTTGTGTTTGTGATGCATGAACAAGTTTTTTTTTATTCGGGGAAAAATATATAGAAAAATCAGAAAAAGGAGGTTTTGTTGCTTGATATGTTTTTTTAATCTGAAAACAATGAGTTATTTTCTCCAAAAATTTGGAGAACTCTTCTATGGATTTTTTATTTTCTTGTCAAACAATTCTTTTAGTTAATTATCATGGTTTGATTTTGAAATTGTAGCTAGTATAGTTATTTGCTTGAAATACTTTATATTCAAGGGCTTGTTATTTGTTAATAGGATTTTCCATGAATAGTTTATTAACCAAGTGATATTTACTCCAATGGTTTTGCATAAGATATACATCATTTGTGTTTTTTCTACTTATCTAATATAATTTGCATATCATATCTTCAATTCCCTCCATAGAAATTACAAGTGTACTTTATTGTAATTTCATATATTGCAAATCAACTTGCCATTATATGCTTGATCTAAGATATGCTTTGCTATCAATAACAATATTCAATCATGTTGCTTGAAATGTATCTAAATAGTTGACCCTTGATTTTTTTTTGGTTTATCTTATTTTTATGTTTTTAAATATAGTTGAATATGTGTCTACATATGCGCTTGTACTATGCAATGACCAAACCACTTGTGTACCACGTTTGCTTTTAAAATCTTGCCTGGACATACATGACCAGAGTGGTTGGGGTTAGGGGTGTAAACAAACAGAGTTTAAATGAACAAGCTTCATGCATGATTCATTGAATAGGAAATGAGTTAAGGATCATTTTAAAGGAGCTTGTATATAAAGTTATAAACATTGGGGCTTGTCTCACTGACGCTTGAACAATCTGTGTTAGCTCATGGAGCTTAAACAACAATAAACTTGTGACATCATCTTTACTGGTGTCCGGACCACCTTGACTCTATGGCATATGCAACTGGTGCTATTGCCATTTCTACAGTGACTCATGGTGCCTACGAGCTTCGCAATCCTGTCGAAAGCATTAGTCAGTGGGTTGATAGAGGTGTTGGCATTGATGTTGGTGGCAACAATGGATGACAGGAGATAATAGGACCAATGGAGACAAAGGCTTTAGGAAAAGGAGAAGGCCAAAGGCTTAGAAGTGTTGGATGTTGCTGCCTACTTGGCTTTCGATGTTGGACATTGGCCAGGAGAAAACACACCATCATCTCGATCAAGATCCAATGACTCCCAAGCCAAATCTATAGAGGTGATAAGTTCCTTCTTTCAGAGATTGGAATGTTCCCATGCACATTGGAAATCCATGTGAGAGGACAAGCACACTATAACACCTCAACACCCGTGGTTTAGTGCTGGATGCAGCAGGGAGAGAGAATGAAGAGAAATTATCTGAGGAAGAAGATGATATCATAATTTTTCAACCACAATATGCCCCCTTCCTAGCCTCATATGATCAGACTCATATTAGTATAGCCTCAACTGGAATCCTATTCTAATAAGGATAAGAATTCTATTTAGACACAAATTCATTAAAATTATATCACACTGATTGTGTCAGGCAAGTGTCATATTCATGTAGGGGTCAGAAAGATGGTGTACATGATTATGATAATTTTATGCAAGTGCCTGTGCATCCTTGCTTGAATCCATGGCGAGTCCTTCATCACTATGGATCCACACTGAGTCTCTTGGAACTTGCAACCAAAATGGGGATTCATACCTCATATGCCATGTTTAATTTGGGTTGAGTTTTCAGGTTGTCAGGTCTGTCAACCCCCACAGTGTGATGGGATTAGCATGAGATGCTATGGGCTGTGGTTATACTATAGCCATATGTAAATGAATGATCGGAACTCCCTCGGATATGAAAGTGACTAAAACGCTACTAGTTTGACTTGAGTTGAGATCAATGGATGCAAATAATTGAACATATGCATAGCAATATCAAGATCTTGTTAATCCCTCACTAATTTCCTCTATTTTCAATTTGTATTTGTCATGGGCATGATACTGAGAAACCTCTACTTTAAAGAGTTGGGATCCATTGAGTTCAGATCAATCGATGCAAATAATGATCTTGATCTGTAATCATGATCTTGATCTGTATGCTTAGCTGTAATCATGATCTTGTTAATCCCTCGTTACTTTCCTCCGTCTTCAATTTGTATGTCATGGGAATATTATGTAGATGACTCTTTAATTTAAAGAGTTGGGATCGATTAGTTTGGGTGATCCTTGGGCATAAAGTTAGTTTTTGATTTCATGAATCTAATTCACTTAGGTATTATATAATTTCTGGTTATAGATTTTACTAAGTTTTTATGGCCCTTTAAGTTTCAATGAACTGGCCAACTTATTTGTATGGTCGGCACTTTTATCTCGATTTTCCACCTTAAACTATATAATGTCATTTGCATTTTTAACATATGTATTGACAAGAAGAATTCTGTGCTTGTTGGCATTTACGTACTAGTAACTTTTGCACTGACCTATGTGTCTAATACCTAAACCAGGCAATAATAATATGCTTAATTTGGACCTTTATGCTTTCTAGTCATAAAGTTTCTTTCCTCGATTATCCATCTTGTTACATATTTTCTCAAAATAAGACACAAGAAATCAAATTAAAACCACTAATCTGTTTGACAGAATTTTCAATTGCAAACATGAATAAGAGATCTAGAATACCCTATTACTTGCAAAGATATTATACATATCTGAGATTTATTCACCTCAAATAAAGTCACAAATCTTTCTGTAAGATTGTGTACACACACATTGCTTGTGCCACTCAGTTAATAGAACTTAAGGTCAAGTAAAGAATATAAATTTACCAATTTATTCATTTTCTAACTCTTTGATGACCCTGTTAACATAAATTACTTTGAAGCAAAACAAACTATATGAACTTATATATGCATTATAGGAGATACTGGTATTCAATTAAAAAGTAGCAACATATATTCATGTACATGTTTCTCTATAGATGTACATGCATGTATATACTTGTCTGAATATATATGTACATATAAAAGGAGAAGAGCCACCCAAGAAGGGTTTCTCATATATTAAGATAAAATAAAAATAGTAATAAATGTGTATAATATGAGTGAAGACCATTGAAGACTTTTTACCCAATATCTAAAGATCTATAAATTGAGTTGGCAACACAAAGGCAAGTCACATAAGATGAATTAGAGACAATCTTACAGGAAGATTTATGAATGGCACCAGACAATGAGGTGTTTCTATCTTACAATAAGAGAGCTAGGATACTCCATTACTTGCAAAGTTGTCATATTAGAGTCACCTCATTGTTTCAGCAATTCTCTACAGATGAATAGGAAATTAAACAAACTATCAAATTATAGGAATATCAGCAACTTGTCTTTTTCTCTTGTTTCCTTTACTGATAGTGTAATAAATTCATGAGGGAAGGTTTATTCTTCAGGTTTGAAGCAACTAGACAGATACGTTTGATGGAGAGCAAGGCAAATGAACAAATCAGTATCGGAGGAGCCAGCAGAGGAGAGGATTCTATGATAGTTGAGTGGCACCTGCCGATTCTGGCCATGACTGCTGATGTGATCCAGGCTACATATGAGGAGTGCTTGAAATGTGGAATGGATGGTTATGTCTCCAAGCCCTTTGAGGAGCAGCAGCTTTTTCAGGCAGTTGCCAAGTTCTTGGTATCAAAACCCAGCTCAGATTCATGACAAAGATTTTCTACGGAGAGTTATAACATGGTGCATTCTGTACACAACAAGATGGTGTTAGTGGTGATAGTCCATAGAGCCATTAGTAGGAAGGATAGTGTGTACAAATGAGTAAGGTGGGCTCAGCAACATGTTCCTTGGGATGCTATGTTACATCATCGCTCTTCCAGCAGTATCTGACATAATCCACACTCTCTTTTCTTTGGAAGGAGCTTGTACTTGAAGCATATTATTGATGATGATGATGGAATTGGTGGAATTAGTGGAAAACAGTTCGTGGCCGAGATCAAATGGCATAATGTTATTGAATTGGTGGGGCTGCCTTGTTTTCGTTTTTGTTTTTGTTTTTGTTTTTCATGCTGTTTGGAAGTGTGTTTTTATGGTACTCCTTAAATTATTATTCTTTAAAAGAAAAATATAGGGCATATGTTGCTCTCTGGCTTCACCAGAAAATTTTGTGATATTTGAGCAGTTCCAAATTTGATATGTTGGATTTTTTGTTGCAGTATTTGGATCTATCTGTTGGGATATTATCAACTTATCCTTTGTGACAATATCTGCATTACAATTGTAAGGTGTCTGAAAACAATGCTCATCAAATGAGTTTACTTGAAGCACTGATAGCATGTCAGTGGGACCAATTGAATACTGGAATCCACTTGATGGCACCTGAAGACAATATATAGGTTCCATTCGGGCATGCATCACTGTAAATTTTATTTTGTCCATGATATCTACTGTAGACTTTATTTTGCTCTCTTTGTAAAATCTTTTAAGAATTTAAATATGATCTTTCTATATGTTCCATGATATACATGTTATCCTATGATTACTTCTAGTCTTTTTATCGAGATAAAAGGGTGGTGGTACAGTTTATGAGGCTCCCATTAATACAGGGGTTGGGAGAATGTTGTATGTGGCTTTACTCCTAACCAAGAAGCTGTTTCTGTGATTTGGACAAGGTAGAATCAATGTGTTTTCATGTTGATATGCTTCAGGTAGGATAACTGTAAATATATCTTGCTCTTTCCTGAAGTCTCTCGGAGTCATAGTGCCATACCTCAGTTGGATTTGGGAGATTTATAGCAGAATTGCTGCTTATCGAAAGATCTGTTCAACAAAAGCTATATGGACTTTTGCATTGGTGGATGTTTGTGTGGATGGAACAACTTGTTTGCAATCTACTAGTTCATGGTCAACTTAATGTAGGTTTTTAGATACCCTTTTTATCAACTTGATTGACTCTTGGTAGATTGGGCTTGGATCAAAGTCATGGATGTAGTGGAAATAAGTATAGATAAACTGATGCTTCTTCTCCTCACCCTACAGCAGCCATGTCTAAAGGAGAGCACAAATGACAAATGTTCCCTTCCTCAAGTTCTCTTAGAAATATTATTGTGTCCTCTTCAGGGAGGTAAAACTCATTGAATGATCAAATTCATAGTGTCTTTCTCCTTTCCTGTGTCATTAGAATTCCTGATTTGAGTGCTGTGCTAAAGAAGAACATAACATGGGTTTGAAGAAAATCCAGTTAGCAAGATGAATGACAATAAATCTGTTCATTCTCAACCCATGCACTATCAGTAACAGAACTATGATTCTAATGATATAGAACGGGTGTACTTAGTGCACGAGCGATACGATACGAGGCGAGGCTTCCACCGACAATGCAAGATCCGAGAAGGATCAATGTATGTTTACATAAAAAGTTATTTTCAAGAACAGCCTACTTTTATTTCCAAGCCATGTTTCATCCCTAAGAGTGCCATTTCCTGTCCACAGCATATATGTGTATATAGTACACACCTAAGAGAATGATAAGCAGAAGATGAGAATAAGCCAAGGTGGAAAGCAGGTAAAGCTGTGGACTCAGATCATAATACATGAATAAAGATAGATATATAGTATCCTGCAAGTTAGGTATGTTTAAGAGCATCAAGAGTGTTAAATTAATCCAAATGCAGGCATCAAAGAAATGAGTGGTGAGGCAGATGTTCATCAACCCAGTGGATGCAACAGAGACTTCTTCTCATGAGCATGCCTTCCATGTCGATAATATGAAAGGAGGAGGAGGAGGAGAATATGGTCATCGTCTTAGCGGACCTAATCAACGTATGCTGCTGGTTGGGGAGCCCACATTACCCCATAAGAGGGAAGGAATTGGGCAGTCAGTCTCTCATTCGAACCTTGAAAGGTGTCGTCTTCCAGCTCGTGATGCCTGCCGCTGCTGCCTTTTGCTTTCTGATGTTTCGCCATTCCTGAAACAAACAATAATTGCACAACTCACAAGTGATTCAGACGCGGCTCAGCTGACTTGTCATCATGGATGATGGCCACCAAAAGCTGGCACGCAAATGGTACCACCATCTCACACCATCGAATATATATATATATATATGAGTTATATTCGGCGATTGATATCATAATTATCCATAGTTAATCGGGTCATGATACGTGGATCCTCAAGTTGGAATCAATGATCTATCAACTATGCATGTCCAAATCAATATGACATCTAATCAGAATATTTTCTTGTTAAGGTATTTAATCGGTTATATAATGAATGCTATAAAAGATAGTTATTCTAAATGCCTTCTTATTCTGAACTTTTAATGCTCATTTTTAGCTCAAGCACGAGCTTCTTGGACCTTTTGGATTTTACCTCGTTCCTAAATTAACTTTTTCCTAATTCAATTCAAAATTATAAATTAGGTTGAGTCAATTGCACCACAATGATTTGATGATCGAAATTGATATTAACAAAATTTTAATTTAAAATTTTATCAAAACTCACATCCAATGAGAGAATTTCATTTTTCTTAAAAAAATTCATATTTTAGATTTTTTTCAAATAACATCTTTATTTTTTTTCTAAACAATACTCCTTAATTCAAAAAGTACCCAAATTATTTCTTTTTCGTCATCATCTTCACCTTTGTCATCATCTCCATCGTCGTTCACTTTTCTCTCTTTCTCCTCTTCTCTTCACTCGTCACACGTCTTTACCCATTGTCTACTCTCTTCTCCCCTCTCCTCTCCCCTCCTTCCCTATTGTTCACCCTCTCATCCTCCCCCTTTGTTTTCCGTTGTCCACCCTCTCCTCTCTTCCCCTCCATTCCTCTCCATTAATGATAAGATCTCACAAAGAGAGTAACGGATGGAGGCAATGGAGACAACACGTATCATACAACATAGTTAATAAGCGATGATGGAGGCAACAATGACGATGGAGGAGGAGATAGTTTTATTTTTTTTTAATTAAAGAGACCATTTGAGAAAAATCAAAAGGGACTATGTCATTTAAATGATATTCAAAATATTAATATTTTCTAAAAAAATCATCTAATATAATTCAAAAATATGTAATAATTTTATATATGATCGTGTATATGTGCGAGTACGCATATATATCCATGTCAAATTATTGATAATGCAACCCATATCATTGATTTTTTTGGGTTAAAATTTATTTTAGCCATTGTGATTTTGATCATAGACTTTTTAAACCCTTATAATTTACTCGTGTTTAAAATAATCCCTATATTTTCAAAAACATAGTATATGCTAATTCATAATAAATTATTAATATAATGATATATATAATTTAGGATTAAGGTCAATTTTAGCTCCTATAGTTTTGACTATGAACCTCTTAAGTCTTTATAATTTACTCATATCTAAAATAATCCTTGTATTTTCAAAAAAATAGCATATAAGCTCCTCATGTCAAATCTGAGTTAAAAGACATTATAGTCTACTTATGTGGCGTGCTAACTCATAATAAACTATTAATAGAATGATACATGTAATTTAGGATTAAGGTCCATTTTAGCCCTTATAGTTTTGGTCATGGACCTTAAGCCCTTATGGTTTTATCGTGTCTAAAATAATCCTTATATTTTCAAAAAACATGATATATAAATCTCTCCCATTAAGTTTGAGTTAATAGATGTTAGAGTTTAATTGCATGACATACTAACTTACAATAAATTATTAATATAATGACATATGTAGTTTCAGTTTTAAGAAAAAAATTAAAACCTTCATTAATGACAAGAGGAGACATCGTCATGAAAGCAATCACTAGCAGTAGCACCAAGCCACTATTGCCTAGCAAGATGTTGTACGCACGTAGCCTCTCCCATGTTGATGACCAGCTCAGGAGCTTCCAGTCTTGTCTCAGATGGATGTGCATCGACTAGTCTAACGCTATACATGTAGTGGTCTCTTGATCCCTCTAAAAGAAATAATAATAATAATTTAGATTACCTAATAAATATAAAACTTTCATGATATTACCCAAACATACTAATAAAGCGTAAGCTTATCGATCAATATAATCTTAGCCAGTAAAGATGATCTTGAGCTACCTAGGTTTTTATGTAAGTTAGAACTTTAAATCCTAACAAAACTATTAAATGAAGGGAGACACCTAATAGATATATATATATATATATATATATATATATATATATATATATATATATATATAACACATAAAAGTGAGCAAAACACATAAAAATGAACAAAAGTATACTTTTAATGTAACTTTAATTTGAAAAGAGAAAAAAATAGAGATTGGGATGTGCCTCATTGCTTTATAACATTGATAACTTTAAAAGGGAATTCAATTTCCGACACACAAATCGAAAACAAAGGGAAGATCGTTTGATCTTTGTTTCATGTATTTACAACTTTTTGAGAGAATCGAGGCCAATCATTTTTCTTTTTCTTTTCCTTTTTCTGCTTTATCTTTGATTAGTAGCCTTCATAAGTGCTCATATAGTTTAAATGATTTTATCTATGTGACTTGAGATCTTTAAAACTATTTCAAGGGTGCAACAAAGCAATCTGCCCCATTATTTATCTCTCTAAAGCACATGTACCATAAATAAAAGTATACACTTATGCACTCATATGCACTGTGTTATGATGGTCACTCCATTAATGCAACTACTTGCTCTATCTTCTCCATCATCATGCTCACTCATTTGATGCCTCAGGGAGATAGGATCATAATTGAAGGTAGGTGGCATGAGCATATGAGGAAGTAGTGGTTGCACACTGAGTGCATTGTGTAGATGAGTAGAATACTTGAAATCTTTTACTATTTAAGTAGTCAACTAAATTTTTGGCTTTCCATAAAAATGATTTTTCAACAAGGAAAACATCACCAACAATTAATACGGGTTAATAGGTTTAAATTGCGGAACTATATATATATATATATATATATATATATATATATATATATATGATTTTACTTTTTAATCTCTTAGCAATGTATGATTCATTTTAATCCATTTTTTAACTTTTTCATAATCAATTCATTTTATTAACGGTCAAAATATTTGAAAGACGAATTTAAATTATCATCAGGCTCTTCAAGAATGTTGAAAATTCATTTTGAGCATAACTTCGTTGATCTATCGTATTAATCACCTTCATTCCACTCGATTAGTCTATTCGTGGTACTCATATCTATCGTCTTAATAATTATTGTTTCTCATATTAATCAGCTGACCCATAGTGGCTTGATTCTTCAACAACTCTAAGTATTTTATACTGGCATAGATTATCTTTGAACCTTATTTATATTTGTTAAACACTATGTGATATAGAAAACTGAAATAAATATCAAGGTATTTTATAAATTTTGCCACTGTTAGTAACTTCAGTGTAAGAGAAAAGATCACACAAATAAAAAAAATTAGTATAGACAAAGCCTTACTTGTCCCCACAATTTGTCATGTTCAATCCAATATACATGTTATTAGGAGGAAAATAACAAAAACACACAAGAGTTTGATGCAAAATCCACACAGTAAGACAACTAAGCTTTTTCTTTCTTTCTTTGTGTCTGAGTTGTTACTTTTGTCATAGTTTAGCTCCATCAGACTCTTCTTTTGCTAAGTGCCATAAAAGCTGATGCTTGAAGTCAAAACTAAGCTGCAACTTGTGACTGGCTTGCCCACTATTTTACTGCTCCAATTCAATGATACCTACTGATGACACCCATAAACTACAGCAACCAAATACAGAATGTCCACAGCAACACATCATGTTCCCCTCTCCCCAAATGATTCATCTTCAATAACATTTCTTTTTTTTTCCCCATCTAAATCCATTATAAAAACTCTTGTTTATTCAATAGTTTGCATTTTTTACTGTGTTTCTGTTTACATAATTTAGCTTTCTTTTATAGGTATGGATATTCAAGTTATTATGTTAAGAAAGCAAGAAAAGTGTTTCTTGATTCCTTCATTTCACTTCAATAACATTTCCCTGTTTCACCTAAATCCATTACCAAAACACTATTTCATCCACTAAGTTGCATTTTTACTGTGCCTCAGTTTGCATAATATAGCTTTCTTTTATAGGTACAGATATTTAAGCTATTTTTGTAAAGAAAGCAAGATAAGTGTTTATTGTGCTTGTTTCAGAAAACAAAAGAGATAATGTGGGGAATGATTCCTTCAGTTTATCCTACATCTCACAGTTGCAATATTATATATTTATATATATATATATATATATATATATATATATATATAATATTTATTTTTAAACAAGGGAAAATTCTAAGCATCCAAAGAGCAATAAGAAGGGAACAACTCCTCACTCCTCTCAACATTAGAGGGCAGCCTTTGCTTACCCTTTCCACTGAGAGAGAGAGAGGGAGAGAGAGAAGAAGAAAGGAGCCACCTTTCTCCTTTAATTTGAAATCAGACACAGGGGAGTCAGCAGAGATAGAGGAGAGATGGTGAGCACACTGTTTCCTTCAGCTTTCTGCTTCTTCTTCTTCTTCTTCTTCGTCTGCTCTCCTCTATTCCTATTCTTCTGCAATGCATCTGCTGCTCTTCTGGAGAGCCTCCCGACTCTCTCGTTCGAGGAGGGGTACGCCCAGCTGTTCGGTGGTGGCAATTTGATCCTACTCCGCGATGGGAAGAGGGTTCGCATCTCCCTCGACGAGCGAACAGGTCTTCCTCCCTCTGCTTCCCTTCAAAATCTCACCTTTTGATCTTTTTCCATCATCTAACAAGGTATAGTGTGTTCGATTTCTGAACGCCTCAGGTGCCGGATTCACCTCCCAAGACCTCTATCTCCATGGATTCTTCAGCGCCTCCATCAAGCTCCCTGCGGACTACGCCGCCGGCGTCGTCGTTGCCTTCTACGTATGCTTTCCATACTACACCTCTCTGTATAATTATTCTGGCATGTCTCATCTTGTTTCTCTTGAACTGTAGATGTCGAATGGGGATGTATTCCCGAAGACCCACGACGAACTGGACTTCGAGTTCTTGGGAAATATAAGGGGGAGGGAGTGGAGAGTTCAGACCAACGTCTATGGAAACGGGAGCACAGCGGTCGGAAGAGAAGAGCGATACGAGCTCTGGTTTGACCCCACCGAGGATTTCCATCGCTACTCCATCCTTTGGAATCACGAAAGAATCACGTAAGAGTTGCAAGAATCCTGACGAAAATTCTGCGACAATCCCTTCGGAAACATACGTGGATTTCTTGAACTCAATGGTTATGTTGTGCAGATTCTACATTGATGACATCCCGATCAGGGAAACAGTGAGGAGTGAGGCCATGGCGGGGTGCTTCCCCTCCAAGCCAATGTCTTTGTATTCCACCATATGGGATGGCTCCGGTTGGGCTACTTCCGGCGGCCGCTACAAGGTCAACTACAGATACGCCCCTTACGTCGCTGAGTTCCAAGATTTTGTCATCCATGGCTGTGCAGTGAACCCCATGGATCATTCTTCGGCTTGCGAGAGGCCTGATGCGGCCATCTACGGCTCTTCGACCATGTCACCGGAGCAACGAGCTCAAATGGATGGTTTTCGCCGGAGACACATGACCTATTATTACTGCTACGATCGTGATCGATACCCAACCCCTCCAGCTGAGTGCAAGATCGATCAGATTGAGACGAGGCAGTACTATGGACCGGATGGTGTGAGATACGGTGGCCATCGGCGCCGCCGCGGGGGGGCCCGGCACAACCGTAGCTCGGTGGCACAGGCTGATGCTGCATTATAAGTTCTAGTGCTTCCTCTGCTTAGAGTGAATGGAATTTCTGCTGTATAGTGTGAACTATCTTGTAGAGAATTTTAGATCAGAAATTGCCAGTGGTATTTCATGTTCGGCCTCTGGTATTGCTGCCCACTGTAGCTTTGGTGCCATTGCCTTCTTGTTGAATTATCTCATATTTATTCCAGGCTTATTGATTCAAGAAGTAATGCTGTCACAAATATTGTCGATTTCAATATGATCAACACCATGGATTTGAACATCACACATAATATTAATTAAAAGCATTCTCATATCATTTACTTTCTGGACAATTTGAGCATCACAGATCACAACTATTTTGAATCAAACTCAATCCAAATGGATAAAAACCTTGGATTTGAATCACAACTATTTGAGCATCACATGATCAACACCATGGACTTGAGCATCACACATAATATTAATAAAAAACATTCTCATATCATTTACTTTCTGGATAATTTGAGCATCACAGATAACAACTATTTTGAATCAAATTCAATCCAAATGGATAAAAGTCTATGTCAACATGTTTCCATCACTGGAACTGTTTCTGAAAAATAACAAAATGTTGATGAGTTCAAGAACATGGACTGCTAACACTATGGTGGTTCTCCCAGCCACTGGAACATGGTCTTCGTTGTTTTCTTCTCGTTCAATAGATTCTGTATGGACTGAGCAGGGAAGGATGTGGGCCTCTGGCTGGGTATTATGCTGGAGAAAAGAGAGGAATGAAACAACAGATTTGGTTGCTTCTCAACATGAAGATGAGTTGGCTGAGATTCTTCTGCATGTGGTTGAACTGCACTTGGTGTTTTGATGTTCTCACCAAGGTCACTCAAATAGAGCTTGTGGTATGAAGTGCAATAATCACAAAGCTAATAACAATAGAATATGGATGTACCGACCAGTATTTACCACTCCAAGGTCGATATTATATTTTTAGGATGATATACCGATATTGTACTGGTCCAGTAAAAATGAAAATAACTATGCTAGATGAAATGTTGCACAAAGAATAATGTCCTTGAGAGATTACCAAGTTCCAAATTCTGAAAGATACAGCCAAAGAAAAAGGTGAGAGTGTGATGCTGTTGGACCATCAAAGGAATCTGCAAGTTGTAATATCCCATGGTGAACATGTCTGGAGGACATGTCTGGAGGGATAAACCTACAAGCAAACAAAATAATGATAAGAAATGAATAAATGGCTTACTAGCAGAAGATATTCAAATTGGAAAAAATAAACCGCATGCTTTCCATATGAACTTCAACTATAACTTTAATTTTATAAGTCATGTTTTTATTTTCTTTGTGGACCTTTAACTCTAAATCTGATATCCAGATGAATTATGCTGTAGAGTGTCCCTCAACTTGATGAAATTGCTAACCATAATTTTGCCTTCAGATGTCATTATGTTTTCATGGTGATAACATACTCAATACAACAAAAAGAGTAGAACTGATTAAGTCAAAAAATAAAAAATCTCCAAGAGAAGTATCCGGAAGTATAGTTTCTTGGCTTTCCAGAGTCGGGTGTTTGTGTTGCGGGGCCAAGCTTAGTTGGATATAAAGTGTTTCTCTTCAATTGAATAAGGATTGAAAAAGATAAAGCTTTGAGTCTCTCCCCCGGGTTCTGAGAGGAGCTGGTTTATGAAAGACCGGGCTAGCTCGCAAAGAGTAGGGGAATCATAAAGATCGAGACTGCCTTTGAGCAGGGGAATCATAAAGATCGAGACTGCCTTTAATAAGAAAAGCTGGGCTAACCTTTGAAGTCAATAGAATAGGGCTAGTTCATGCGCTTTGTTTCTAGTGGAAAACCTGGAAAGGCCTCAATAGAAGGGTATATTACAATTGTTCAAGCTATGAAAGTAAAACTTATGTACAATGAATGGTTGGTTTGTCACAATCAATTATTTGAAGGGAAAGTGGTGATAAATAAGAACTGGCAATATCATTTATATTAAATATTATAAGTTCACTGGATAACTCAGGATCACATTTACACTGAGAGACATCTAAGACATTAGTTGCCATGTGTGACAAAGCAACTGGTATACCTAAAAGCAGTATTTGGAGAGATGACATGATTCCCTTTCGCACAGCATATTGCCATGAAGATCAATAATAGTATTGGAGGACCCCGAACTCTGAACCGAATCATACTTAAAGAAAGATAATAAAGCCTGCAATGGAAGAATATTGTGTTTCTTCAAATCACATGGCATGTAGCAATTAAAGAAAAAAATTATATTATGCAAAAGAATAGATGTCAATTTTAGAGCTGTTGTGAACCAAAAGAAAATAGTTGCAATGAAATGCTGAAAGAGATGCGTACAAGGACCAAAATGTAATTGAGAAGGCAAAAGTACCCTAATGCACTTTCATAACTTGCATAAAAGGATGTAATGTCTCAACTACTTAGGCACGGACATGTAGATCATTTTCCTAGCGTTAAGCTATAAGGCAATATCACTAGTAGACTATGGCCAGTCAAATCTCCTTTTCTTAATTATGTTATTATTTTCTTAGTCTACTTATGCTTTTTGAATATAAACATATTTTGTACTTGAAAAGATACCAAGTTAACAAACAACATCGAGTCAGAGCATCTCCAAAAACCAAAATAAGTTGCTGCAGCACCTTTGTGCAACTAGCAGCATCCATCCTCTGTCCACGTGGTAAACTCAAGGATATAACTACAGAATCCATCTTCTTGATAACAAGGCTGTGATGTCAACAGTCAGCAAAAGAGCTGCATGTCAAATTTGGAAACTTCAGCTGCATAAATTATATAAATTATGATGATTATGCAAGTAGAAAAAAGATTAGCAAAAAAGAGTCATAGACAGGCTTCTATCTTGACAGGTCTCAACAACTTTTTGGAAGCAAAAATATATTAGTCCTTGGAATTCTAATAAACTACAAGCTAAAATCATGTGGGAATTAACTTTATTTCTAATTTGAAGAATGCTTATTTTCTAAATGTTCCCTAATTTTATCAGAGAAACAACCTTTGTTCTCTGGCAAAGTATAGCAGAACATGTTATTCTCATCATAGTGACAAACTGATACAGCGCATGGTGAGCATTGAATGCTCCCAAGTTCTGAGACAAGAAATTCCAAGCTCAACCCTATCAAATTTCAAGAAAATGATTCATATCTTGAAATAATTATGAAAATTCAAAATCACCAAAGTACAATGCACTATGAATTTTATATGTATTGTAATTTGTGCTTGACTTTTGGTAACTTGTGACCCATTAATTAAGTGGTTGAAGGACTCAATGTACCAAAGATCTATGAAAGGGGACGGAAGGAAGATTGGTGGGGCATTCTAGTTTTTGAAACCTTATCAAGCTTTTGTATTTCGAGTTATTAGCTCCTAGTATCTCTTGAAATAGAGAAAGTTCTCTTTTGTCCTCCCATATTTCACTTCTTTTCTAACCATCTCATTCCCTCTTTATTTTTTGTTTCACATCATTTGGTATCAGAGCCATGCTATGCTCTTGGAATACTTCTTATAGCAATTAGAAGGGGCAAAGGCAAAAAATGATGCAACCAAATAAAGATGAAAAGGATGCACAAATTGTAACACTAAGGAGACAAGTTGAAGAACTTACCATGTGCCTCAAACATCAAGAAACCCATGGCTCTAGAGGCTTAAGCTATGGTTCTGCAAGTGATGGATTCAAAGACATGAATCCCCTTGTCATCCAAAGAAGCTACTGGAGACTCCATGGAGAGGTTTTTTCATGCAAATGACAATATCAAGATTGACTTGTCGGAGTTCCATGGTTGACTTCAACCTGAAGAATTTGTTGATTGCCTTAGTGTCATTGAGAAATTATTTAAGTATAAGGAGGTACCCGAAGACCGAAAAGTAAAATTAATTGTCACAAGGCTTCGAGGTTATGCTTCAATCTGATGGGAGAAGGTGCAAGAGATATGCCTTCGAAAAGGGAAAATAAATATTTTATATTGGAAGAAGATGAAATCTCAGCTCCATGAAAATTTTCTTCTATCTGACTATGTTCAAACTCTCTTTTCACAATTTAACAATCTTCAACAATGTAGCAAAACTGACATCAACTACACTGAAAATTTTATAAGTTGATGGCCCAAAATAACACTTAAGAGACGAAAAAATAACTTGTTGCAAGATATGTCGACGGCCTACGAGTTATGATTCGAGAATAAGTGGAGATGCAATGACTATGGAGGTTATATTATGCTTATCAATTAGCATTAAAATTTGAAATAAAACTTGCTAGAAGTGGAGCAATGAGGTATTGTGATGTTTATTTACATTCCTCTCTTAAAGTTGACTTTGCTCGTTATAATGCTAGTTGATCAAAAGCTAACGGAATCATGAAAAATGCATCCAAGCTAACTCCTACTGACTGTGGAGGACAATCTAGGCGCACTAGTCACCTTCCTACTTGCTTTAAATGCAAACAAAATAGGACATTGCATGAACGAGTATCTAAATAGACAAGTTGATGCACGAGTCAACTTTGCTGAAGAAGAAGATGCCAATGAACAACTTGAAGATATTGGAGAACCAATATATGATGAATACACCGAGGAGGCTTCTGAAGAAATTGCACTGGAAGAAGGCGAATGCTTGGTAATCCATAAAGCGCTTGCTACTCCAAGAGATGATTCTAATGAAGAATGATTACGAAATAATATTTTCAAAACACGATGCAAGTCTCAAGGTAGAATTTGTTCTCTTCTTATTAATGGTGACAGTTGTGAGAACATTGTATCTTAAAATATGGTAGACAAGCTCAAGCTAAAGACAAAACCACATCCTAAGCCATATCGGATTGCATGGTTTAAGAAAGTTAATGAGGTACAAGTTACTCATCGATGTCTTTTCTTTTATGGGCAAAAATTATAAAGATTATGTGTTGTGTGATATAGTACCAATAGATTTTAGTCATATACTCTTGGGAAGACCATGATAATATGATAGGTGTGCTATCCATGATGGTAGAAAGAACACCTATACTTATAAATTTAACGGAGTTAGAATTGTGCTTTTGTCATACAAAAAAGAGTTTGCTCCCAAACCTTTAACTCAAAAGGCAAGAAAATAACTTCATTACTTTGAATAATTTTACAAGAGAATGTGAAGAAAGTGAAGTTGTATTTATGTTAGTTGCTAAAGAAATCATACAACCTATAGAAATTCCTCCTGAAGTAAAAGCTATTTTGGAGGAATTCAAAGACATTTGCTCTAAAAAACTTCCTAGTGGCCTGCCTCCTCTTCAAGACATTCAACATCGTATCGATCTAATTCCAGAAGCAATCTTACCAAACAAATCTCACTACCGGATGAGTCTAAAAGGATATGAAGAGTTGAATAAACAAGTTATAGATCTACTACACAAGGGTTATATTAGAGAAAGCTTAAGCCCATGCACCATTCCAGCTCTATTAACTCTAAAGAATGATGAAACTTTGTAGATGTGCATCGATAATCGAGCTATTAACAAGATTGCCATCAAGTATAGATTTCCTATTCCACACGTGGATGATATGTTTTATATGCTTGTTGGTGCTCAGACTTTTTATAAAATTGATTTTTGAAGTTGTTATCACCAAATCTGTATTAAACCAAGAGATAAATGGAAAACTGCTTTCAAGGCTTGAGAAGGTTTATATAAATGGCTAGTTATGCCATTTGGATTTTCAAATGCTCCGAGCATCTTCAAGCAGGTAATAAATAAAATTCTATGCCCTTATATTAGGAAGTTTATTGTTATTTACTTTGATGATATTCTTATTTATAGTCGCAACAAACTTAATTATATTGAACATTTGAGAACTATCTTATCAACCTTGAAGGCAAAAAAGTTATATGTAAATCTTAAGAAGTGCTGCTTCATGACCTCTGGCCTAGGTTTTGGGGCTTCATCTTAACCCCTACAGGTATCCAAGTGGATTCTAAGAAGATTAAAACTATCAAGACTTGGCCAACACCAACATCCATACAAGATGTTCGGAGTTTTCATGGGTTGGAATCCTTTTATCGTCAATTTATTTAGAATTTCAGCACTATTGCAGCTCCTCTAACTGATTGCATAAAGAAAGGTGTGTTTCAATGGACACCTGAGGCAAACAATAGTTTTGAACTACTAAACATGAAATTGTCCACTGTGCCTGTTCTTACATTATCAGATTTTTCTAAAATAGTTGAATTTGATTTTTGATGCCTCTCATGAAGGTATTGGTGGAGTCTTAGCCAAGAAGGACATCCACTTGCAATTTTTTAGTAAAAAGCTAAACAATACAAGAAGGAACTATTCAACCTATGATATCGAATTTTCTGCTATTGTTCAAGTACTGCGACATTCGAGACCTTAATTAATCCAAAGAGAATTTATCTTCAATTTTGATCATGAAACCATTAAACACATAAATTCTCAAGCAAATCCCAATAGGCAACATGCAAGATAGGTGGCCCTTTTACAAGAGTATACTTTTGTCTTGAAGCACTTAGTCGACGACTAGCACTTTTTAATATTATACGTGCCCAACTAAAGGAATTTGATGCAATAAGAAATACTTACTCTAATGATGAAGATTTTGGTGAAACCGGTGCTCTCTAATTTCACATGGATGGATTTTCTGGCAAATTAGGCCAAATCATCCATTCTACTCTTGCTTGAGTGTATATTGACATTAAAATGCAAATTAATATTCCATACTTCTTGACTGTTCCACTCTATAAACATTTAAAGGGTTTTAGAATTTTCCTAATTAAAAATATAATCATTTTTACGTTCCACTACTTTTCTGCAAAATGCATATATATTGGAGATACATATGCACATAACAAACAACTCTTAAATTTTTAGTTATGTTTGGCATTATGTGCATTTTCTGTTTTCCTATTTTAACAATTAAATTGGGCAAAATACAAATAAAAAGTATGTTTAGTCACATAACTTTTGTTTTCTTGTTTTTAGAAATTGATACAGAATTTCGCAGATCTAGAAGTAAGAACTTTCCAGTTCTAAAATTTATAGAAACAGAAAGCATTCCATCGTTACTGTATGTTCCAAATTAGGGAAGGAAGTTGTCGAACAGAGATTTCTTGGAATGCAAATTCTATCAATGTATCCAAAAATTACAAGGGTCCTCTCAAAACCATCCATTGCACTCCCCTTTTAATCCCAACCGCCTATCTGATTTGATCAGATCAATTTTTTGAATGTTTTTCTTTTTGTTCCAAAGTCAAGAGGATCAAGATTTAAAAGTTCAAAGGTGCTTGCTGGCTTTCTAGGTAAAAACTTTGTCAAATCACTACATGATCTTGAGATCAAAACCCACCTTCACCATTTACCATTTGAAAAAAAGAAAGAAGATTTAAAAGGTGAAGTGAAATGGACAATTTAGGACCGAACCTTCATCAGTTTCATTTGAGGTGTCTAGAATTTAGGGACTTTGCATTCTATTCATTGAGCAAAAAAAGGTATTAGGGTCGAAAAATGCATCCTACAACTATAAAAGCATGATATTAAACTTTGTTTGTGTATTTAGATGTACCAAAAATATAAACAACACCGGACGCAAGTGCATATAGAATGTTGCTCAATCCCCACTATTTAGAAAAAAAATAAAGAACTTCAGGCCCCATTGGGTGTGAAGAAGCTCTCTTGCTTAGGAACACATACACAAAATGACACAATGGAACAGCCAACAACAAGACCACCTATCAAAAAGAAAACAAGAACTTACTCCAATTTGCACCCAATTTACATTTTACTACACATCTAAACCCCATGTACATAATGAACGATAATCGGTATCTCAAATAAAAATCCATAAAATAATTAACAAATTTCATTAGAACAAAAAATGTAAAGAAAATTCCAAACTGAAAAACGGAGAAAATAGCAATCGGCTTCATTTCCTCGTTCAATATAGACAACCTGACAGAGTCTGTGGGTAAAGCTGACGACGACGAGCCTTTCCTCTCTCGCCTCCACACCCGCCATCGTCGCTCCTCAGGATCATCGAGCGGAGCTTCCGAAGAGACGGACGGCCACGACCAAGCCCTGAACCACCCACGTCAAGATCAAATCAAGCAATCGAGAAACCCAATGGCCAAAACCAGCAAATGCCCGAACAAAGGGAGGAAGCTACTCGTACCCGGAGATCTAGGGGCAAGGAGGGCCGAGGCGCGGGATCTCGAGAGGCGGCGAGAGCCTGTGGTGGTTCGGGTAGCGGAGGATTAAGAGTTCGGTTCGGAACCGGGTCGGAATTCGAGTTCTTTTCGGGGCCGGATCCGGATCCTCTACTGTATAAGGAGACATGGTTGTACATGCCTCCGCACAGCGACCGAGACTGCGTGCCACTAAATGGCTGTCTGTACCGTCGGGGACCACATTGTCTACCAATGGTAAGGCTGCTTCTTGTGTTTGCTCGCTCCGTAAGAGTATGATTCCTTCACTGTAGCCTCTTCGAGGAGAAAACAAATATAATGTGATGGCTAAACACTGAGAAATAAAAGCTAAACACTATAAGTTTGCACTGAGAAATAGTTATGCAATGTATAGAATTATTGGATTATTGTGGTTATTGAAGTAAAAATTATTTCTTTTAATTTACTTTGGTTAAAAGATGATGCAGACCCATGACATGTCTCAAGATTGTTGAAAGCTAATGTAACTATCACTGATCCATTAATTCTCAAGAAAACAAATATAATGTGATGAACTACAAACTATATAATTTAGTTGATCTATTAGTCAAATAAATTTTATTTCTTCAAGAATATTTTGCATATGTAATAAAGTTACAAGAAAAATAAATCAAATGCAGAAAAAAAAAGAGAAGAATTCATACTATTAAATATTATAAATTTTAATTAAATATCCTAAAAATTATCAATCAAGAATATCACCAAAAGAAAAAGATTGTTTCTTAAATCAAATAAAAAATATTAACTTCTTTAATGAAAAGAAAATATCATATATTTGATTTAAGTCTATGACAAACTAGAATGTTGCAATTGATCAATCACAAATAGATTAAAAAGAATTTTCGCATCGAGTTAGAGCGATTCTGATAGTTATCCCTTGTCGCGCAGAGAAGTGATAAACAAATGAGTTCCAGAAGGAAGAAGGAAGAAATTGTTTGTTGGAAGCATGTTCTCAGAGGAAGATACACATCAATATCTTTCATTAATGTTGAGAAGGAACAGAAGAATTTGAGCAGGCCATTTGTGCTTGGTTTCTACTTAATAGTTCCTCCTTCCGAATCGAGCTTTCGGGTCCCAAAGCAAGCCATTCCATCTGTTTGGATGTTCTTTCTGGATTCTATTCCTAGCTTGTGATCATTGTTTAAGATCTTCGGAGCTAGTAGTTCATGAGAAAGATACAGGCATAGCCATCCAAACATATTCCATGAGAATAAGACGAACAAATGAAGACAAGAACAAGAAAAATCCATGTGAATCAAACAAGTTTTGATTCATGTCATCGGTATATATGCTTCTATTAAATCTTTGAAGTCCTTATCTACAATGCTATTCCTAAGTTCTTATTGCTCCCTGACCTTGTCCTCTAGATGTCCACATCCTCAAGATGTTCACTTACCAGTTAAATGCAAAGACTTCTGACGAAGGCATACTAATCTGTAGTACTACACCCCATCATAAGAGTCATAAAAGAAACCATATAAGCTTAAGAGCATTAGCATGCAAATTTTGAGTGGAAAATTCGATTACATGTTTGAATTGCAGATTTTATTTATTTATTTTCTAAAAGAAAAAAACTAAACTTTACTTGAAGCAACTAAAATAAATACAACCATTCGTGCCGGCGGCGCGAATCAAAACATTGAGGTCCAATCATGCCAATTATGATCAAGATTTTAGCATTATATGAACTTGTAGGACGTAATAGTCGGGACCAACATCTTCTAATGTAGGATATGTGTGGACATACACATCAAAGGGATAGATACAGGCACAAAAGAACCTTAAGAACTTGTGGTCCTTCCCTACTTTATTCTAATTATTCTATGTGTGCAAAAAGTCATATGCAAGGAACATATTTGAGTTGTTGTCTTATGCCTTTGCAAACGCCAAGCCTTTGTCACTCCATGATTCCATATGTTTGTGATGGAAATCAACTGCCCACATCAAACATAGACTAATTAGGATAATGTGGGTCAAGCATATCGAGGTATGCAAATATGTAAGTGGCCAAATGAAATAGGTCAACAAGGTTTCTTCTTTCTTAAACATGACAAAATTAAGCTTTATGTCTGTGTGGATTTTATATCCATTGCTCGAATCTCAAGTTTTTGACGTTATACTTCTTGTATTTGACTATTTATTTTATTGTTTGATTGTCAAGATAAATAAAAACACATTTTCATACACGTAAAAGATTTCTCGGTGAATTGCCAAGAAATAAACATAAAAAAAAAGACCCAAGAGAGGAAGACAACATAGGGTGTTGCTTATCATAGGGCCATCATGACTTCCTCTTTGTCAGAAAAAGAAATAAAGTAAAAAGGTGTATACACAGTTAAATCATAAAGCAATGGATTACAAAATCATTTACACGTTCCTTCCTCTCGCTTTCTCTCCATCTTTCACTCTTCTGTCCTCTCTCTCTCTCTCTCTCTCTCTCTCTCTCTCTGTCTGACAATGAGGAGTAATAATAGAACAAGGGTGCTGTACTGCTATCTTGCTATCTGTCCATGTCTGATTCCCCATTTAATGCTCTTGCTCTTGCTAACCTTCTTCCTGTTGGGTTCTTCTTGGGCTACGTTATTCTAGTTCTGTAGAATCCTGCTATTTCTTTCGCTTGAACATTTAAGTTGGTGCTTTCTTTGACAACCTTCTGAGAAATCTTCACAAGATGGAGATAGTCATTTTTGGCACTTGGCGTTACTTGTTTTGAGGGAGAGTTGTTGTCGTTGGGATTGGGAAAGAGATGCTAATCCTTCCTTCCTTCCTTTTTCATCTTCCCTCTTTCTTGGGAAGAGTTGACAAGACAAATGCTACCATTGAAGTCCTCCATTTAATTATCTACTCACTTCCCATCACTGCTTGCCTTTCTTTGGTCGAACAAAAGGTCTCCATCTTTTAAGCATTAAGCTCTCCTTCTTCCCTTCCACTGCTAACTACTGACACACACACATATATATATATATATATATATATATATATATATATATATATATATATATATATATATATATATATATATATATATATATCGATGTATCTCCTTATGAATAAATTGCTTAGGATGGACATGATTTTTCGGGGACTCCACCTAAATGATACCATCATGCGGATGGCATTTGATCCAGCCAAGACAATGTTTGGTCTGCTTCTTCTACCTGAGGTTGTGCAGTGACTCACGGAGAAAGTAACACACCATGTTTACTGGGTCGTTCGAAAGCCTAGCAGTTCTATGAGTACGTTGGCTTAAGTGCTTGGACGCAGATCCAGTCCCTTCGAGCTGAGGGAGATCAAGGACTACTACAGTTGAGTGATATCCATCCTGGGGGAACTTTACATGACGAAAAGAAAAGGAACAGTTCCGGATCGTCATCGTAGTACAAGCAATGGTAAGTTACTGTTGCTTACATGTGATGGATCGCCATCAATCAACTCTCGAGGACCCATTTGATCGTTGCGTTATGACTTGTCTACGCTGGCATGCATGAGGCCACGGGAAGGAGTTAGATGGACAAGTCAAAGCAAAGGAAGAAGACAACGGATTTCCGGGCGGTGTATAATGCACCCCAACCCAACATTCCACATCCTACGTGAACAAGACGATCAACTAATAACCAGTGAGCATAACTATTCTCTTGGCTGTACACAGACTTCTGTGACAGGTACAGTCTCTAGGGTTTTGGAAGCTCTCTCGAGGCTTTTCCTAGCTAAAACACTGTTGCTGGCTTCTCTCTCCTCATGCTCGATCGATCAAGCAAGCAGAAGGAGAAGGTGTGCAGGTTCTCCTGTCGCTCGGAGAATGACATGCGTTAAAATCAATTATTCCTCAAGATAAGAGCGAAAGAAGGCTGCAAGCGTTCCACATTTCCTCTTCACTGTAGCTGACGATAGCAGACAACCATTTGCCGACAGCATTTCCCCCACCATCTTGTGTGATGTCCATTCAGATTTTTAAGTGGCCGTAATATTCAGTGACACGGCCATGGGTCGGTCAACATATATGACAATTTAGGCTCGGACAAGTGAACATTCGTTAATGGAGTTTAATTACCTCAGCCTACATTTGAACTGCAAAGAGAGAGATGATATGCATGTGTATATGTAGCGAGGAAGGATAGAGAAAGAGAGAGAGAGAGAGAGAGTGAGGATGAGGCAAAAGTATGACATTTATGATGTAGGCAGTGGGTGTCAGTCCAAATATAACTGCGAGATACCTTCCGATGGACAATGCAATTATTTATTGATGATAGCTTCCGTCATTCACTTTGTTTCCATTCCCTTGTCCCACTCCCTCAGACCCCTCTCTCTCTGGGGCATATATAGATGTACACAACTATTTAGAAGCGGTACAAATCCCTGTTCCTTAATGGCACCACCATTTTTTTTTTGGGACAATGCACAGTGTGCTTGGGAAATAGTAACAAGGTCGCTAGGCATTAAATGCGGGGTTATAAATGACTTGGAGTCTGTAAAAGAAACATTATTGTTCCCATTGACTTAGAAGAAAGAGGTTATCTGGGAAAGGTAACACATGTCACAGAAACTGTATCCTTTCCTTTGTGCTGTGTACATGACAGTAGACGAGTCAACATGGGAAGCATAAATGAAGAAGCTTGAACAAGAATTCTTCTCTTTATAGTTTATTTCACACCAAAGAAACAGATCCAGTCGTTCCAATGCAATCTAAATCCAAATCTGGATATTATCCTGATATTCAAATGTGGACTCGAATTCAAAAATGCCGGCGATCTGTAAGAATCCGACACTTGAAGCAGTCTCACAAGTCTATCATCCAAGCTACACTATACTAGTGTAAAACCTATATGAAGAAAAGGCTGATGTTAAGATGATCAAAGTAACTTATTTCCATTGAATTAGGCACAGTAATTTATTTCCTTGTAACTCCACAAATCAGACTTTAGAGTTAGATATTTCACTTCCTCTCTAAAACCCTCCATCGAGTCTCTTGAATCGTCTGAGGTGAAAATTTACTCGAATTCAACCTAATTCTTTTTCAAATTGATCGTAGAAAAATTCATCAAGTTGGATGTTCAATTCCTATAAAACTAAGTCAGACACAATCTCGATAGCACCTATTTGACGCTCAAGTTAATACTCAAGTCGAATAAGTCAGATTAATCAGACAAATTAAATAAAATTCATTTATTATTTTTTATATATCGAGTGTACATATAAAACTCTCTTTTTTACTACTCTGAGTAAAAAATAATAACTCGTATTATTTGTTTATTTTTTTTCACTAAACATGTGTCAATCAATAACTCGTATACATAGTGAGAAAGTCGCATCTCCATAAGATATCACATAGAATGCTAACGTGTTAGTCAGATCATATCTGTTATAATAATAATAATAATATCTTCAAGATTGACCAATCCGGGACAAAACATTCAGTCACGGTTGAGAGGGTGGGCATAAGAAGTGACATAGCATGTGTTTTCTGAAGCTACAAGACGAGGGGTGTTAACTATTTGGATGGGGGTCAAGGAGAGCAGAATCTACGGAGCATTGCATTCTCCCAGATGTTCTTGAGATGCGTATGCAGTACAGCTTTGCAACATCACAGAATACTCTCGTATTCATCCATCATTAAGATCATGTAATGAGTTCTTCGGCTCACGTGACCTCCGGGAATCTCTCTTCTCTTAGCATCTATCACATTCCTTTGCTTCTTCCAAATCAGTCCATTACTCTCCTCTCTCTCTCTCTCTCTTTCTCTCTCAAATCCCAACGTTTTGAGCTCAATTATTAAGAATGTCTGCATGGAGACACATGGCATCTGTCGATAGGTCTGCATGGATCCGTATGCAATATAACAGCACATTTACACAGCCTTGCCTCACTTTATCCCATTCACTTCTCTCAGCAACCCTGTGGCTCTTCCTCCCTTTCCCTGAGGAGATTGTACACTGGTATACCACAGCACTGCTTTGGCATGGGGGCTAATAGGTGTAGGTGAAGCTTTAACTTCGTTTCCTGTGAATAAAGGCATCCCATAGAGTACTCGAGGAATATAAATCTTTGCAATTACTTAGAGCACAGCAGTGAGTTAACCATCTTTTGTTTGTTCATACATTTTTGGTAAATTTCATGAAATTTATTGGGTGTTAAATGTTGAATGCTACATTCTCTGAGTTAGATTGACATCTATTTGAAGTCCTATATATTACTCACTCATCCCCATAAAGCGTTTTGTCATTTCCTATCATTTATTTAAGACATTCTGTTCATTGCTTAATGTAAAATATAAAATATCAGTTATATTACTGGAAACAAAATACTGCTGAACGATCAATAAATATAAAATATATCATAAAATCGATGTAACATTTAATACAACTCCTCCTTATATTCATGGAAAAAAAAAAATTCTTTGAGATTAATTATGATACTCCATAATTATCTGTATTCGAGAATAATCCCTTGTACATTCTCTCATATAAATTTTGAAAATCTTTCTCTTATTCTTTCTAGAAATATTAAAGAGTCTGAACTTTAAATATCCTAGAAACAAATAAAAAATCTAAAATATTCCTCGTATCTTATTTTTTATACTAAAATCTAAAAATATACGAGTCTTAAAAAAGAATTAAATCTGAATTGTTAGGTTTTCTTCCTTTACAAAATTATTTTCTCATACTAGAATTTCTTGTCAATTAAAAATCAAAACTCTTTCTCATACTAAAATTTTTTTATTCATCGAAAATCCTAAGATATTTACCAATTCCGACACATCATTATCAGGTAGCTCACCATGCATTGCTGCTTGTGTGCCATCCTCAAGTTGTTTAGTTGCATTACATATCATAATAAAAGAAATTAGGGGAAAAATCCATACTATAAATGTGTAGAAAAGGAGCATCTAATTATATAGCTACAAATTTCTTTAAGAAGGCGAGAGTTACAGATAACTAAACGTACTATCATCGGGGAAGGATGGAAATTTGATGACATGACCTGCCAACTACCAAAATAAGTCATCGAGTTGCTAACTTTATGTGTTAGGATTAGACATATCTAATTAATACACTCATTCTGTAGTGTTTGCACTAGTGTGTTAGATAGGCATGTCCATTGACATGCCATACCATGTCACTCCATTGGAGGTACATTAATTTGGTGCAGTCCATATTATTTATGATTACAGTAATATGAACTAGTATTTATGATTAATCTTGTACATCATATGGTAAATGGGTGACCAAGGCAACAATGAAAGTGAGAAAGAAAAAAGAAAAGGTCAGAAGTGGGAGCTTCACTTTCTCTGACAAGGAGGTGAGCAATGAACTGTGAGGTTCCAAAGGGAAGCATCTTTTATCAGTTGGGATGCATTAGAACAAAATGCTTTCTTTCCTTGGGACCAGATTGGTGTGAATAAGGATGTGACGCTTTGGAACAAATGCTTTGAAGCAAGTGAAGCCATGACCTAACTCTTTGCCATGTCCAAGGCTATCGAATGAGTCAAAGCCATATAGAACGTCCTGCGCATCACTTGCAACTTAGTCCTCTTAAGGACTCAATTTGATACACTATTAGACAAAGTCAAGCCACTTGGTGTAGCATATCTGACCACCAATGATTCAAAAATTTAGTTCATCTATACATGCATGTCTGTATATAAATATAAGGGGTGGAGGCATCACTGTCATGAATTGAATTTGAATTTTATGCACATTTCAAATCTCATAAATGCACCACTCATAGGGTTGGGTTCACCAAGCATTGCCATAGATGTTTTTTATATTCCCATGGCCTGCTCAAAACTTGGGAATGTGAGCTGCCATTTCTTTTCCATGGAAGTAACTCAAGACTTTACTTTCCTTGCAGGAGTTGTGAGTTTGTGTGCAATGTAATATTGCTTGTTTACACACTGGTGGAAGCTCCAATCATCTCTCAAGGTGCACTCTGTGGCAGATCTATCAGCTCGAGTTAAAACATCAAGAAACTAATTGTACTTTCCAACGAGTAAAAAGCTTATTCTTTTGTATGTCACAGGGGTTTGAAATTCCAGTCATGAGGAAGGAGGACAGGAGAGAGTCAACTGTGTGTGAAGGAGGTCAACATGTCAAGATAACACAATAATCCTAGAATAATCAAGTGCAAGAATTTTCTTTTGACTGCCTTCTTCTTGATTACACTTTTGAGTACCTGAACCATCATGATAGTTTAAAGAGATCTTAACTACATGCATTTTGTTTTGTTGGATGTCACAGTGTAATCAAGTATTAATAATAGGTAATATACATATGACAAGAGGAGTGCTGGTATCTGCATCATCATCTTGCTCTCCTTGACAAGCCTTGTGCATTCATCGGAAAAGCAAAGCTATGGCAAGGGAGGTCCAACCGGCAAAGTGGTTAGTACATCATCAACAGGCTCTTCTAGTGTTTTGACCAGATCATTGACAGCAGGTTATCCCAATTAAAGCTTTGAATAGTCGCAGCTACAGTGCAACAGTGGATGCACACAGCTTCATTGCATTATGTGCGCGATAAGATCCTCCAAGTGGGTGTAAGACAAACATTTTCGCATTGTTCCCTGAAAGGAGCAGACTGGTAGCAAATTCATGGAATATTTCAACTTATTTCTTCTTCTCTTGTCTAATCCAGTTAGTGTGTGTATATGAGAGAGAGAGAGAGAGAGAGAGAGAGAGAGAGAGAGAGAGAGAGAGAGAGACGCCACTCTCCTCCCCGTCTTTTTCTGCGTTAAAAAAAGGGGAGTGAGAAAGAGAGAATTTTACGACTGTCCACAAGCGCAGGCTGTGGGGGAAAAGGAATCCCCGCACGAGCTTCTCATTTCGCCTATCTTCCTTTTTCTTCTCTCTATCTTTTTCCTCGTCTCCTCTTCATCTGGATGAAATGGAATACTAAAACAACTTGGATGCTTCTCTTCCAGGACTAGTCTTTTGTCCAGATGACAGTCATCTCCTCATATATACTCCCCTCACAGCCACAACCCAAATCCCTTCCCAAGCGCCAACCTTTGTGATTCCTACCCAGAACTGCTGAATTCACACTGATCTGTCCCTACAAAGACCTTCATTTCAATCCAAGCAGAGAACTCAACCAGTTGCCCTTCTCTTTGATCTTAGAGTAGCCCTCCTTCGTAAAACCTAGGAGCACTCCAAAATCTCTCAACACCTCTTTGTTCTTCGCTTTCTTTAGATATGTATATATATATGTATAGATCAACTAGGTAGAGATCAAATACAACACAAGCTCCAAACCCTCACCGTCCTCTTTCCCTCTCTTGGGAAAACCAGATCCGCCCTAGCTCTTCTATTAAGCAAGAAAAGAGATCGAGTCTTTTCCTGCTCTCTTCCCTCGCTTTCCCCTTATCCGAACAACAGCTAGAGCGGCTTCGATGTTCGATTGTTCCAGTTGCATGTAGGCAGAAAGGAGGAGAGGGATGGAAATGCCAGCTGAAGGAGTCTTCATGGAAGCTGCGTCGGTGCCATCGCCGGACCTCTCCTTGCACATCAGCCTCCCAAACACTGCGCCCTCCGTCTCTGGCGGCGGGAGAGCCATTGACCAGGGCAACAGCACCATCGAGCTTCGCCAGGCCGGTGGCGGCGGCAACAACGCCTACACGGAGCTCTCCCTCTCGTACCCTTCGGCAGCACCGCAGGCGGAGAGCTCGTGGCAGCAAAGGATGTTATCAGTGCGACAGTCGCCGCCGTTCGACCACTGCTGCCGCAACCGCTCCACGCTCGATGGCTTGATGGAGGGGTCGAGGCCAATCAAAGGCATCCCTGTCTACAACAACAGTGCCTTCCCTTTCCTCCCTTTAGATCCCAAGTATGGGTTACCAAACCGGGTCTCATCGTATTGTCCTCAGTGGTCCTCCTCCCCATACTTGCCGTCTTCCTTGTCTCCTCCATCGTCCTCCTCGTCGAGCTTCTCTTCCAATTTAGACATGATGCCATCGTCCTTGCTTAACCCGGTCGGTGGCGTCTCAGCATACACCCGAATGGTCACGCCACCGACAAGGTTCAATGGGTTCTCACCAGATCTGTTGATCAAGAACCATTACCAACACCACCAGCTCTTCCAACATCCGCACCACCACCACCACTACAGCAACCACTATGGCACCAGACCCTTCGATTCCTCGCACAACTTGATGCGGTCGAGGTTTCTGCCAAAGCTCCCCGGGAAGCGGAGCATGCGCGCGCCCCGAATGCGGTGGACCAGCACCCTCCATGCGCGCTTTGTCCATGCCGTGGAGCTCCTCGGCGGCCATGAAAGTAAGCAGTTAACTTGATATGTCTCTCTTATGGATAATATGTCGTGTGATGGGCAGATGTTCTCGAAGTTTTTTTCTGCGTTGATTTCTTCTGACACTTTTGGGTGTTAAAGCTAATCGGTAAGATTAATTGTGGTTGACGTATGATTAGGGGCTACACCAAAGTCAGTACTTGAGCTCATGGATGTCAAAGACCTCACTTTGGCTCATGTCAAGAGCCATTTGCAGGTACGCTCTGCACAATAATCGTTTATAACTTACCTCCAAGACTTTCATGGATCCTCGTTCTCTCTCTCTCTCTCTCTCTCTCTCTCTTTGTTTCTCCTATCATCTTATCTGCGTACGGCAGTCTCCTCTGCGAGAAGCAGACACATCTATTCTTTCATTCACTCATTCAGTCAGTCACGCATATCGTTGCATCCGTTGGCTACTGTGCCGAATGAGAGAGAAAGGAAGAGAGTAAGGAGAGAAAAAGTTGTCATCATTTCACAATAATGCAACACCAAACTCGGACTCCGCAGCATCAACGTAAGGCAGAAAACAAGAAAGAAAAGATCCCTTAAAAGGAAAGAATAGATATCGGCACTTGGATTGCAGATGGGTCTTCCCCTCCCTTCTTTTTCTTTCCTCTCTTTCCTTTGCCGTCTCGTGAGGTCACTTCTACAGGACATGCTCTTTTCCTATATGATGCTTCTCACAGTCTCTCTCTCTCTCTCTCTTGACTGGTCTATGCATTTTTTCCAACTTTGCCTCTGCAGATGTATAGAACACTGAAGACCACTGACAAGCCTGCGGCTTCCTCAGGTAATTCATGCTGCTTAGCCTTCTAAGCTCAGTGGTGTCTGACACAATGCCCTCTAATGAATTTTTTGGACCTCATTGTTGTTTCTTCTTATTCGTTCATGAAGGTCAATCGGATGGCTCGGGTGAGGAGGATTCAGCTCCAAGTAATGACGATCTTAACTTCGGACGGCTGGTGGAGCAGAGAGTATCATCAGCAGATGGACTCAAACCAAGTCATGGTTTGGACTCCCTTTCAAGCATTACCAACACTGCTGCCAGGTGGAGTAACCCATCAAGGCAAGCTCTACCTTCTCTCACCTTTGCCTTGGATCTTTTACAAAAGATGTAGTTTAACTCATGAGCTTGGGATTTGGTTGATGGGGATTCATCATCAAGACCACATCTACCTGAAAAGAAAAGGGGTCTAATGGCAGCTTTTGCTTTTGTCTTCCTTTTCTGTGATTGAGATTTCATGGGGAGATATGGTACTCAACTTGGAGGGCTTAAAAAGGCAAAGACAGAAGAGGAAAAGAAGTAAGACACACAAGTTCAAAATCATATCAAGGAACAGTCAACTTTTATGGTGCCTATGTGCAATGGCAGTGTCAAGATTTACCCTAGGCACTGATGCATTGTCACATAGGACCAAAAAAGACCTACTATACCTCTTGTTTCAAGCACCCTCCTCCCTTTGGCTTTATTACATTATACTATAGTGGCATGTTGATGGTTCTTCAACACCTCTTGACCTTTTCTTTACTTGGTGTTTTTATTTTATCTTTCCTTCCAATGCATGGCTCTGATTCCAGAAATGTGTTTTTGACCTGACATGCACTAATACCCAGAAAACAATATGTTCCTTCATCTCCAAATTAGTATCTCTTGTGGCTGCTTTTGCCTTGTTTGGCCTGTTAAACTCTCACACCTTTTCATCTCTCTCTCTCTCTCTCTCTCCCCTCCACATTTCTCTTTAGTTCTCCTCCTTGCAACCTTCTGATAGGACATGGACTCAGCAAACCATTGCCTTCTTTTTTGCCTGGAGAACTTAATAATAATAATAATAATAATAATAAATATTAGAAATGTGACTACTGCTGAGCCTTGTATTATTTATTGATGCTCATTATTACTACCAGAGTTGCTTTTAGTCTTATTCAAGCTTCTCTTGTTTTTGAGCAAACTTCTAGTAATTTGATTCTGTGTCTTTTGCTTTCAGCAGTTTGCTGGTCACTTGATAAGTTCTGATTACCTCTTTCCACTTGAAAACGAAGAACACACACAGTAAACATTGTTGTGAAAAATCTATTCAAGATCCTAAACAAAAATTTGCTGAATGATATAATGGATCAGTGCTGAAGAGAGCTCCATGATTGCCACAGAGTTATGTGTAGCATATATTGGATCCTCATGCACTTTATATCTTTAAGAACTGAGAACAAACTCTCTCGGTTGGTTTGGCTTTCTTCATACACCTTTATTCTGTGTCTCTAAAGCAAGCTATTGTCATATCAAAGAAAAGGAAAGCAAATCTATGATGCAAGTAAAGAACCAAACCTTAGATAACTGGTATTTATGTCATTAAACTTAGCTCCATGAATATGATTTTTTTCTGAGAAATGACTCAGAATTTAGTTTTGCCAGATTTCCTAAATGGATTCACATCATATTTCTGATATAGGACATGGATAACTTCAGCCATAGAAATATACTCATTTGAGTCATAAATAATTATTGTAATCGAATAAGGATGGATGTTCTTCCAATATACACTTCCATGGAAATGTCATGCTAATCTTCTGAAGCTATCATTCATTATGCCTGCATTTGGATGTTTAATTACTGAGATTATGGCTAAAGTATCTACATAACACTCTTAGGTCTTTAAGGGTTCTCATGCATATTTGTTTGTTTAACATCTGTAATCATTTCAGACCTCACTAAAATAGTTCCGAGCATATTCTCATAGTTATGAGAAATTTATTCTAGAAATAAAGATTATATCGATCATAATTTCTGAATTCTATGATTTGCTCGTTGTTTGTTTCCCTCAGAATCTCCGATCCATATGTCTAACATTGAGCCAAAGTTTACCATCTTGTTCTAATTTTGACCATTGAACACATAACTAAACCCAAACCTGAAAAACATTGGTAATCAAATTGAGGTTTTGCGAGTCGAAACCGTGATCGGGACATAATCTACTGATCCAAACCTAATTATTTTGAGCAGGATGACAGATCTAGATCAAAGATATCCGTCCAAATAATTTTCTATTCCAGAATCTGTACTTGGTTCAATTGCATGTAAAGTAGCTGTCTGTGACATATGTGAGAAATTGATTTACAGATCCAAAAAGAGGAAATTATGCCCTAAGAGTAATTTGGAAGAACCAAGGATCAATTAAAAAGATTTTGTGATTATTCTCGGCTTTAGGATTATTTTCGGGCAAGCCGATAAGAGGATTTCTTAATGTATCATTTTGCTATCTAATGGGCTTATCATTGTTTTTTGGTGAGAAAAGTAGTTAGCAAATTATTTTCAACAGTTATTTTCTTTTTCTTCAAAGTTAGTAGAGTTTTAATTGTGTTATAACTAAAACAAATCCATAAGAGAATCTAACATAGAGTGGAGAGAAGGAATTAATCAGAGAACATTAGAACACTTCCAAAACATAATTATGTTTTTCCCTTGTTTATTTCTCTTTTTTCGCTAAATCGAACACGATATATACATGGCTGTTTAGATTGCTGGAAAAGAGAAAGATAGTGAGCATGTTGGATCACTGTCTATGTTTCTTGATTGTTGCCTGATGAAAGATTTTGGTTGATATTGCTGTAGCTTCAGCAGAGATGCATGGGCACAACCAAGTGCTGGTGACATAGATGAACTCAGGCCTTCAGAATTCTCCTCTGATACTGAGGTTTTACCTTCTGGACTCAAATATATAAGATACTGCAAAGCTATCACATTGTTCTTGAATTTTGTGGGATCATTGATGATCATCAGGAACTCAAAAACCCTAGCTTGGAGTTCACCTTAGGAAGACCGGACTGGCAAGGGAGGAAGCATCTTTGACACACTGAGCATACGCACCATTGTGAGCAGTCTTTGAGGAGGAAGAGAAAGAGAGCAAGGCGACATCTATCAAGTGTGAAGATACAATGAAACAGTACTAAGCAGCCTTCTCTTTTTGCTGTCTCTTCTGTTGTGGCTGAGATGAGTAAAGCTGGAGTTGGTCATGGTAGGATTCTAACATTTACACATGGAAAGTGGGAAAGAAGGATAAAAGCAAAGCTGTTGTGGTGAAGCAACGAGCAGCACTGTCATCCTCTTCTTTCCATTTGGTGCCTCAAACATGTTACTGTAGCCTGCAGCAACTTCTTACAGGTGTTGCCATGGTTGAACGTAAGAAATCTTTGACCAAAACCATTTTGACCAAAACCATTTTTCTTAGTGCTTCAAGCAAACCCGCTTGAGATGATCATGTGGATCAAAATCATGCTTTATTTATATTAAATAGTGATGAAAAGTACATTATCATTTAATCATCGTCATCATATATATAATTATCATATGGTATCCAAGATAAAAGGGGAAGACGTAGATCACTCTTCATCGGTCTAATCACATGGACAAGCATCCAAGACAAATGTTTACGATTGATTCCTACTTGTCGTCCATTTGGACAAGAGATCAAGGGGAGACGGTTGAAAACGATTAGAGACTGTCTCTCCATATAATATTTCATAAAATATTTTATCCCTTTTATGATTAAATATAAAGATTAGCTTTGATAAAAAAAAAAGATCTTGATATTTTTTGATCATTTGTACTTTTAGACTTTGAGTATTCAAGTAATACCTTAAAAGTTACATTTTCATCTTAAAGACATCTTGAATATTTCTATGTATATGGATCCGAACTATGTTAAATCGTTTGTGAATGACTTTTTCCACTAATATTTTTGACCGTAGAAGAAAATTAAACAAAAAGCTAGCAAATTAATTACAATACATCCAATAAACTGGATGAGATGAACCGAAGCAAGCAAATGATACCAACCGATCTCTTCTTACAAGATTATTAACTAATATAATCCTCCTTTCATGACGTCTAAGTACAGATTCAGTAAATCACCACCATCAAACATAATGCGAAGAAGCTAAATAAAAGGAGGAAGAAACAAAAGGAAAAGAGAACAATGGCATGCGTGTCGTTCTATGGGAAGTTGGAGGGCATATGAGTCAGATCAGTTCGGTCAAATTGGTATTCCACAACGGTACACCGGCGCGGCCGTTGTCCTCTGTTGGGACCCACGAAGACGACGGCCGCGATCTCTCCGGACGTTGGCTAAGGATGGGATTCCCGGAATGCCCCTCTACCTCTTCGTCGAAGACCACCCACCGCTCGGTGATCACCGTCCCGGAACGGCTTTCTGCCCTTCCGAGTTCCTTCTCCTCCTGTTCCTCCTTCGGAACGCCGCCGAGCAGCAGTTGCTCGAGGTTGGCGATGTCCTCGTCGGGGATGCTCTGCACCGCGGCGATCTCCGCCGGGCTGATGACTCCGAGGGTGCGGCAGAGATCGAGGTAAGCGGAAAGCTGCGAGCTTTGCGCCGATGCTCGCCTAAGCACCCTCATTCCGATCTCTCCTCTCCGTCTCCTTGCTTCCGATCGTCGATTATGAACGGGTTTGGAAGAGTCGTGGCCGAGGATGTCGCCGAGGAAGTGAGCAACTCCGTTGCAGATGCTGCTGTAGACCTCCAAGATTTCGATCATGACGCAGTCCATGGCCTCGAGGACGAGCCCCACCCCCATGCCGTCAGCGTACGGCCGGACTTGCAACAAGAGGTCGAGGAGGGTCTGGAGGCGCTCGAGCTCAGCGAGGTCAGCGTCCGACTCGGTGTCCTCCTCGTCCCCTGGTTTCGCGGCTGGGCTGGTCGTAAGGGTGGCGTCTTTGACGGGCTTGTTGTGGGCGGAGAAGAGGGAGCGGTGGTCGAGGAAGCGGAAGTAGGCGCGGATGAAGGCCGAGAAGCCGGACGAGGAGGAGCGGTCGCGGAAGTCGGAGAGGTCGAAGGGGAGGCGGCCAAGGCGGGCGGAGGGCGGCGCGTCCTCGGAGCAGAGGAGGAGACCGTGGGCGAGGAGGAGCGACTTGAGGGCGACGGCCCAGGAATGGGTGCGGGCGGCACGGTGGGCCAGGGACCACATGAGCGGGTCGAGGAACGACGTCGGGGCGGCGCGCGCCCACGCGTAGACGCGTCCCGCGCTCTTGTAATCAACCGACCGCTCGTCGTGGCTCGTGGCCCGGATCACCGTCGCATCCACCTCCCGCCCACCACGGCGGGGGCACTGGTGGTGGTGCCGGACGCTGGCCATTCTCGTCATGCATAGGCTGCCCTTATCCTTCGCGGCCGCCGCCGCTCGGTGCCACCACTCCCTCGGCGACGTCATGGTGCGGGGTGTCGCGCGCCGATCTTTGAATCAAAGAGAAGACTTTTGCCGATGTGGGACTACCCTAGATCGTATCTACAGCTTTCTTCTTTCTTCTGGCTGGCATAATGGACGGTAGCAGGAAGGAGACATGGCATCATAGGAGGAGAAGAATGGAAAGCAGAGGAATGTGGGTGGCACGAAGGAGACACAGAGAGAGGAGAAGAAGAAAGAGAAGACCAGAAGAAGTGGTTGGTGGGGAAGAGTGGAGCGAAGTCAAACTGGTTTTATATTGACTGGATTTGCTCGTCTTGAGTATTCTTTTTGCTGCCCAATTGGTGGAACGTCAGGAATGGAATGGTCTAAACATGGCTGAGTAATGTTGTTCTGTAAAAGGATTTGAAGGAACAGATAGGAATTGCGATTACAGAGCTTTCAGCCATAGAAAGCTACGAAGACGAAGAAATAACAAAGGAATCTGAATCTGATGCTGAAAACACAGGGGAAGAGTTGGTCGAACTGAACGTTGATTCATTCATGGCTTTAAGGGATGCCATTTCCTTGGAAAAGCTGAACCTTCAAAGGCCGTTTCGAAGGTTTTAATGGAGGATTAACGATACATGTTTGCATGTCATGCCAAATTCCTCAAGGCAAGCATGTCGTTCTCGCATCGACCACAGAGGAAGACCGGAGGGACGTCATCCTCGTCCGGAATCCCCACACAGCGTGTGTGCTGCCAAACCTCACAGATGTCGCAGCAGACCATCCGCTCTCCGTCCTCCTCCTTTCCACCACACAGGCAATCCACGATCTTATTACCACCGTTTCCACCCTCGTAAATCTCCTCTCCGTCATCCCCCTCCATCCTCCCCTCTACCACGATGCTGCTTCCTGATTGCATCAGTTCATGGACCAAGTCCGAGTCCCTGCACCTGACACCGACGATGGAGTCTGCAACGAAGCTCTTCAGTCCCCAGTACACCGCCCTGAAGTGTCTCCCCACCTCCCTCTTCAGCTCGCCGATGGTCGCGTGAGCAGGAACAACCACGGTTTCATGTGGTGGCGTTCTCTCCACATCGGCTCCATTCATGCGGATGCTGCACGAAAGCTTCAAGTACCCATGGCTACCTTCGGCCTTCTCAGGTGGCGGTCCCTGTTGATACTCCTTGACCAATTGCTTAGTGTCCATGACCATCCTTACTGCTACCGGAATTGCATCGAGCATGCCGGTGGCTGCTGCTGAGCTCGGCTCCTTCAGGATGTGCTTATACAGGTAGAGCATGTCTCTCGTCAGCTGCGCCCTGGTGAGCTGCAACCTGATCCTCGACTTGGAATGGTTACCTGAAGCTAAGTTGTCATGGCCAGTGAACACATTGGATATGTCCTCCAAGCAGTACTCCAGCACTTTGGTGATCGGATTCACGGTGCGACGAACGACGTAGTTGCCAACAATGTGATTTCCCAGCGTTTTCAGGACGTAGTCCAGCAATCCCGTGTCGCCGATGTGTGCCCTCGCAGCGTCTCTGATCTCCTGCCTCGTGACCCACCTCAGCTCGGAGTTCTTGAGCTGCTCCACGATTACTCGAGCCGCCATCTCCACCCTTTTCGTCGACCACCTGCACGACGCTTCAGTGATGGCTCCATGGTAATCCATGGAGTTGGGCGGAAGGCGCGTCTTCAACTCGATCATGAAGCGGAACAGGTCGCCTAAGGTGAGCAGCACTTGGTTGCAGAGCGACTGATACTTGCCGACGATAACTGGGATTTCACGACCGAAGCAAGCGAGATGAGGAAGCAGAAGACGGAGAGAAAGGGCGTGGAGGGCATCCACAGAGCGTTTATACATCTGTTCAGTGACTCCATAGCTTCCATGACCAAACCTGTATCCCCATCGACCGAACCACGGCTCACCATAGGCTACACCATGGACCAATCTGAGCTCCATTTTACCCTTCGTTGATGCATCGATTACGCTTATCTTCCTTCAAAAGTTCAAGAACTCATAGAAACTTTGTGTATTAGTGTGCAATTGAAACAAATGCAAAGAACTGATGCTGAACAGAAGGAAATGGATGAAGGAAGAAACTACCTGACTTGCAATGCTGTGCATATCCTGTCCCACAAATCCATAATCCGATGACCGGAAACGAAATGAGAACCACCTTCAAAGCCATTGATGAGAAGCAGATGCCCAAAACCATTGGAATGCAGGACTCCATGCAACAAACAGCGGTTTGTGTTCACCAGCTTCGATCCTGCTGTAGGTTTCTTTGACCACTCTGCATTGGAGTGCAGGCATATGTTCTGCACCTCCGACAAAGTGTCTTTGGTGGGTAAGACAAAGTGAAATCTCTTGCTGCAAATAATGTGGTGACCCCAACCTACTCAGACGATCTCCCGAGGAGACAGCATATCACATACAAAGTATATATTGGATAAAGTTCATCACTGAGAAAATTCTGCCTAGAACCTAATAATTTATGTTGTGGAAAAGAACTGAATGCGAATTCATATCTGGAGTTTGATGGTACCAACAGAGACGCAGTAGCGACATCGACGGCAGGTTGATGTTTCTACGTCCTCTTCCAAGACAAACAGTCGAACACTTGTGGGAGGATGGCGATGCAGTTCGAGCTGAAAAGAATGGCACTGCAGCTCTCCTTGTGCTACAGCTTCAGGGTGGGCAAACATGCGGAGGGCTTTAAGTTTGTCGTGGAACGAGCCAGTGAGATGAGTTGGATTGCCTGTGTCACAGAACGAGTCAAACCCAAAGCTTTGCTCCCCTCTCTTCCTCTTCCTTGCACCTTCAAAGGGGATGCACAACCTGGCCATGATCAACATCTTTGAGCTGAAGTAGCCTGGTAGAAGTCTATATGATGTGTTGGATGAGAACACAGAAGCCTGTGCAGTATGATCACACACTTGGTGCCTAAGCAATTAATTTTATGATAAAAGCATATGGATTTGTTCTTATGAAATTGGCTGAAAGCCTACTTGCTTTCAGCATGATTGAATTCTAAAATCAACAGAGAAAAGGTGTTGTTACCCATGAAAGGTTTATAGCTGGCACCGAGATTGGTGTGTTCATATTCTCCCTCCATGATCACCATATCAAACAGATGGATGAAGAGACGAGCAAATAGAGAAGCTAAAAATGCATTGGATTGTGATAAATTGAAGTTTTTGAGTCCATCTGAAGTGTTTATTATTGTATTTAAAAATGGAATGCATGTTCTAGAAACTTGGGGTGTATTCTCAAGCGTGAATCATATCTTATAACACAGTTAGGTGGCTTGGATGGAGTTTGTGAACTTGAGCAGAGTGATATTTAATAAGTGTAAGCAACATTAATATTGAGAATAAGGCATGGATCATTGGTAGTACAGTGATAGATCATGTTCTACCCTACAAGAAGGCCACCAATGCATCCATCTATCAACCAAGGAAATTGTCAAGCTGCATGGAGTCAATCCACCTTTGGTGGAGATAGTAAATTTGGATCCCGCAATGCATCATTCATTAAGGAGTCACTCGACATCATCGGAGAGAAAAAAGCTTAATGCGATTTTGCCAAATATACAAGAATGACACAGTAGATGTCTGTCATGGAGAGGAACAGCATAATGGCATCTTAAAAAAGGCAGCTTACTCGGATCTCACATGAAAGACCAGCTTAAAGGGTCATTTAGCTGAAGATGCAAATGCTCCTATGCTGGATGCTGTCCGATAGTGGTAGCAATATGGTGGATTCCTTCAATCTATGCGAGCTTACTTTGCAGGTTACGATGATGTTATGTACAGATGCAAGAAATGGATTTGCTGTCAATCCTCGATAGATCGCCAACCATATGTTCGAGTAAGCCGAATCTACCCAAAGAACAACACTTTAATTCACAGCAGGAAGGGCATTGTCGTGCACATACATAATTGAAGTTTTACCTGGGCAAATGCATAAATTGCTCGCAAAATTCGGGCATAATCAGTCCCCAGCATTTGAATCACCACATCTGCCAGAAATGTCCCCCACATCCTGTACAAAAAGTAAGGCATCTACAATTTCAATCATGTAGCGTATGAGCGCTATAAATGCAGAAACACAGGACATCTTCGCTTAAAAATATAGCTCAATTACTTGGTACACTTTCATGGCAATTTGTTTAATTGGGATGAGTCTGTGTGTATACATGTATTTGCATCCTAGTTATCCTAATTCCAATTTTCAAAAACATGAGATTACAATTGTGAAATTGCAAAACATTGATTCTTCAAAATTGTTATATCTTCACATTTCAAGCATGCTTGGTCCATCTTTCTTGGCTGGGAACATCACTGATAAGTATTAAGCAGAAACAAGAATAAATACTACAAAAAGAGTAAACCTATTGAGGGCTCTTTTGTTTCTTACAATCGCTTCTATGTTGGATTCCTTCTTGAGGGCAGAGGGCCATCTGCAAGTATCTAGTTGTCAGTATTTATGCTGACTGCAAGCAACGCCACACATGGGCATTATTCCCTCTAGTCAAAATTTGAAAACCACTAGCCATGGCCAAAGCGAATAAATCTTCTTTTTTGTCCCATTTCTGAACCACCAGGAGTCACCACCCTCACTTTTACTATCCTTTAGCATATGTATATCTAGTGTTTTGGAGTTTCTAGGATTTGTGATGCTATAACAATCCTTGTGAGCTTTCTGTCTGCATTTTTATTTCTTCTGAAGTCCTTGTCAGCACAAGCTGTCACAGCAAATAATGGGGAAAATGATAGAGGTGCTAATGTCATATCTAACAACCCATACAAAGCAGACCTAGCAATTAGAAGCAAGTCACTTAATTCTTGTGTCCAAAACTATATTTTCTAATTGTTTTAGTATAGAACTATTGAAAATCATATGTACAAAAAGTTTGCGTAACAAGTCTAACTTCAAGAACAGTTCAGAAATTTAACTTTTTCGTATAGTTCACTACATTTAGAATTCAAAGATGAAAGCCAGCAGTTATGTCATCGATATAAACGAAAGCATCAAATCTTTACTCAAGTTGCTTTGAAGAATACAAATAACTCTCACACTGGTCCTAGGATCATCATCACGCTTCTAAGTCCAAGATATCTTGATGCAGCATGAGCCAAACCCTGCATAATAGATGTTAAGCAAAAGATATTTGGATAATTTAAGTGTATCAAGGGTTAATAGATTATCTAGCTTATGTCTTTGCTTGCCTAACTAATTAACGCTATTAGAGTGGGAGAAGAAATCATGTCTATCCAGAAGTAATGAAAGGTTGACCTGTCTTGCAGCAAGCTCAGCTGCTTTTGACTCCAGGTTGATAGCAGCCAATTGTCCACCCTGACAACCACCACAGATGAAACATGTTTATTGTGGAAAAGTAATATAGGATAGCAGAACTAGAAGAGGTAAATGTTTGTCCAAATTCATGATAACCACTGAATCTTAAGAAAAGGAAATTAAAAGTCCAAAAATCTCTAGCTATTGGACATTTATTCACACAAACTGCAGGGTTCTTGCTTTTTTGATAAAACTAAAGCCCATAATTCCCCCATTCGTAAAATTATCCTTTGATACTCTAAAGAATAACATTGAGACAACAATAGTCATGTTTGTATAATATGATGATGAAGAAGTACCAGAAGAAAAGCATCACAAACAGAGGATGCTTAAAATTTGTGCAAACAATCAAGTTCTTTTCTCAGATGCAATATTGCCAAGAAAATTGATAAACAAATTAATAAAGCCACTAAAGTTTTCAACTTACCTGAAAGTTTTTTATGCAAGCGTGTGCACAACTTATACATCCATATCTAGTTGTTTATATATGTGTGAAAGCCAGCATATTTGGTATATATGTTTAGCTGTGTAAACGTAAAAGGCACAGGAAATTTAAACTTCCACATTAAATTTAAATATAGTTTCAATGCCAAGTCAGAAGTCAAAAGCTCCCAAATATTAGATGTACAGTTAAATTTCAGATGCTGAACAAACATATTTTCTGAGAATTAAGTATCTAATAAAAATAAATATATTCTTAGAGAAATTGCTTTCATAATGTGCATGATAAAACTAACACAAATCTAGATATACAAGTGTGGCAGAAGTGCAAGATAACTAAAAGATTTATCAGATCTATTCATCAAAGATTAAGACTTCAAAATCTCATCCGGCAAATTTTTTGCATTATGGTGTATGATTTGAATAAATCTAAAATATCAGTTTGATGATGGTGTATGAGACCCATTTTTACCAAACATTAAGGATTTGAATCCTCGTCCGACAAATTTTATCAACTAAAATATTGGTCTAGTGATAGTGTTATACCAAAGTCACCAGCTACATTAACTTAATGCATATTTATTCATATTTTGGTAATACAAAACGACAAACTGCATACCCGCTTAATTATCTCATGCTTTATCTCATAGTTGGCAGCCTCCAAAAGCATCTTACCAGAAAATTTCCTGGCCAACTAACATATAACACAAAAAAAGAGAGATTATGATAATATGATGGAATCAAAAACAAATGTTTATATGGCATCATGATAAATGCATGCATACCAACTGGTATATCCTTGTCACAGTTAACATTCCACATCCCTAATAGAAGATAGAAGATCTAGTTAGTTAAAATACAACAAGATAAAACATGTAGTGATAAGGAAAAAAAGTTAAAGAAAGTAAACCTTCATGACTGCATGTTGAAGCTCCTTTGCCCCACCTCTCAGTGCCCCAAGAGCAAGGACCTTCCATTGACTTAGTCCAACTTCAAGACTTCCATGGCTGTTCGAGAGTTTTTTGCCAACTGACGGAAGAGAAACAGGATGAATCTCCTCACTGAAATCAGCAAGTAATCCGAAGGAAGGTCTATGTTACACCCAGCTACTATGTCATACCAATATCAATGCAGGAGAAAAATACAACATGATAAACATTGGTGTCAGCCTTGGACAAATAGGATACCAGACAGCATATTCTTAGCCAGAAACACTTATCTGATACATGAGTATGTCATGATATAGAAACAAGAATCACACAAGCACTCATACCTCACCAAAAGAAATTTATTCTCACTTCTACACTATAACAAACTTAACCAGGATTTAAGATGAAAGAAAAAGGATAAATGTCATCATCTGAGTCTGCTTTGTAAAGTAGATCAGGCAATTAAATCCATCATAGCAGATGCAACCTACATGTCACAGATGAAAATAGTGATGGAACAACTTACCAAGTATACTTCTTACACCAGTCCAATCAGGGACCAAGAGGAAATTTGCCTAGTTTTGGGTGGCACACACAAGGACATTTATATCAATTTTCTCATTTACAATTATTTTTACCTTTTTTTATTAAAAGTTTAAAACTAATCTCAGATCATCTATCAATACTAGTTTTCAACTAGTTCCAGCAGTTTCAACTAAAATGGACTGGAACAAATTACCTTCTCTTCTATTGTGGCATTGCCTCTTTAGTACTCTCTCCGTCCCCCCACCTGTCTCTCTTCTCTATCCCACAACAGAAATCATTCCTCAAATTCCACAACCCATTAAAGATGTTAGTTGGTTGTTGATAAGGTTCTCACTGTAAGATAGAACTTTATTCAGTAAAAATATATCTACTATTTCTGTCTTTTATTCATTATTTTTTCAATTTGTACAAGATCACTAGTGAATATCTGGCATATACCAACCTACCAAACCAGTTTAACTGGTGGCCCCAATGCAACACTATACCCAAGAAACAAATCATTGATGATGTAGCCTCTCCGCCTGGTGGGTAAGGCTAGTAAATACCACTCACCGCATCCTGAGAGCCTTGCACACTGGGCTGCCCTATTCCATATAATGTAACCATATCCCAGACGAAGAACTTTATCTTCTGTCACTATTTGCATGTATCTATATCATGATGCCAAGTGTGGCACTACATTGTATTAATATTTATCCCTAACATCTAATGTTGCAACCGTGATAGGCAAAGAGCTACTCACCTAGAAAGTCGTCTAAATGTGACTGCACAGCTTGGCAAACAGGCATCGACTAGTATTAATCAGAAGAAAAAAAAACACCTGAAGATCCAAAGCATATCAGATTAAAATCCTTAATATTGACATACAATTGGAGCATAATTAAGACATCCTCAGATATAAACTAATGCCAAGATACCCAATTGTCTATTATAGCTATTAAGACTGTTAATTATGTAGGAGAAACATGTTAAACAAGTCTAAGTTAGGTTAAGGCTAAAAGAAAAACTGATCCACCCAAGGTTTCTCTGGGGTCAAAACTTAATTAAGTTCGTGTCAAATCTAAGCTGTCGATATTAGAGTTCTGCTTCTTAATTTGGGTTCAGTTCCTGTCCTGTTAGATCACATTATTTAGAAGGATTACCTACGGTCCCTTGTATGGAAAGTAAATGCCAGCAACATATTTTCTGGATTGGTGGCTGGCTGAGCGAATAAAGAAGCCAGCTTTGTATTAGGATGTCTTATGCAAACCCAAAGTTTTGGCTGACTGTTTCATGGGAAAATCTGCATGAAAGAATTGATTTTACAATAAATAGTCATTCATACGTACGTAAAACATCAGTCGGAGAAAGTCTGTCATGCGTCAGTAAATACCGGGCTTTGAAAAAATAGTTCAGATAACTACAAGCCAAATGTTTCTGCTTATTTATATCTTCTGCTTTGTAAGTTATGGTGGTTATAGAACCTGTGTTTTTCATTCAACGAGCTATATACAAAGCAACAATCATAAAAAGTTTAAGAAAAGGCTTCCATAGGAGAACCCAAACATGATATTTTTCAATCTCCAGATTAATGCACAACACAAAATGGTTCCACAGACAGAGACATTTAACAATACACCTTTCAAGAAATGCTGCACGACAATGAAAAAAATGCATCCACTAAAAAAAAAAAGTTACTGGGATTCTAAAAGTCTTGGAAAGTAGATGCTTATAGTTCTTTTTACTGTTCCCTTATCCTTCTGTGGTTAGAGCCTTCCATGCAACAATTTTCCATTATGTTCATTATATGTTGCAGCGGCGCAAATACTACTAACTACAGTCACTTGGTTGAAAAAGAACATATCCATGAAAGTATTTGCAGTCATTTAAGGCATTCATCATTTCAACATCTATAGTTATACAAACAAATTCACATATCTTTAACTTCCATAGCCAAAAGGAATGGTGACAAGTACCTCGAATATTCACTCAGCAAGTGGAGAAAAATTTCTACTTCAAGGTCCTCTGTTGACAATTTACTTGAGCAAGGAATGCCAAGTTTTTTTCTAACTCCAAGTAAGATATTTCTGTAGGAAGGTCTCCAACCCCTTCAAAGATAGCAACAAACAATGGTGTAAATGTAATACAGGATTCTCACTATAATCAGGGACAAACCAAAGATTCAATTTGCACCGGAAAATTTACACCAATGGATTGAGTTCACCATAAAAACAATAAAATGAGAACATACATCAAAATCTAAGAAGCAAATAACAAGTACAGGACACTGAATTCTTAAAAGTTCCTAACCTTAATGTTGCCCGAGCATCTGCTGCAAGGTACAAGAATTGTGACTCTAGGTGTTCTATAAAATCTTCTCGTTCTTCAATATATTCACCATTCACAGTGAAATCAGCATCTCGTTTGCTTGTGATAGATTTTAATAATGGGCTGAAGAAGCTGCAGCAGATAAACCTTAAATTTTGTTCAAAACAGGAGATTTGCAGGTCAATAGTCAAATACTTAATTAGCACACAGGAGCTTTGAAAAGTGAACATGTGCTGAGAAAAATAGGCAAAGTATACATACCCTCGTACGTATATTTTTATTGGAAGATTGATATCCTTCAAAATTCAGAAGATCAATCTGCTTGCACCAGTAAGGTCGTATATATTGACCCTCCCTAGACCCCATAGATGGAAGTCTTGCACATTGGGTGACCCTTTATATCCCTTACAAGAAGCATAAGATTAACTACCAATTAAGCCAAAGGTACTGACTGACTGACAATAGGTTTACTTAAATAGTCAAGCTGTATCTTGATTTGAAATTCTTTAAAATCTTATGACCATAGAGATAGGGTTGAGCTCCTTCCTTGGGCTGCAACTGTAATAGTGTAGTAGATCAGTACAAAGCTCAAAACTTCAAAATTGAAATTTTAGTAACTACTGATGGCTTAGATCCCTCCTCCTCTCCCCATTCCCCAAGATGTGCCCACCCTTGCCTCAAAAACTAAAAAAATAATTCTTTGGTTTTGTAACTTCTCTCTACATTTACGACATTTATAACTAGATAGGGTAAAACTGTGTTAGGAATCTCATACCCTCTACCAAGTGCTTCTCTAGTTGGATGAAGAGAAGAAGCTCTCCACTTGCAAAACTAAAGGAAAGTGGAAGATTTTATTAGTGCTACAAATGTCTTAGAGATGTTCATAATCAACTATATATAGGCTGCTATTGCCAAACCTAAATGCAACTAATTATAATATTGTTTTACTAAAATTCCCTATTGCTTTTTGTCTAAATCCCACATATGGGAAATCTTTCCTAGCCAACATACTCAAAAAATTTATTCTCCCTAGAGACCGGTAGATATTCTCCTAGAAGCCAATGACTTAGAACAGGTTGCAGTGCCATCTCAGAAGATAAAAGGTCTGATCAACCCCGTCCATCTTATCTGCCCCAAACTAAAGAGCAACTTGGTCCGAGCAGGTCTAGTTGGTTGGATTGAATCTGCAACCTCATGAATCAACTGACCTAGCAGGTTCAATCCAACATTATAACTGCTACACATGTATCATCTACCACACATGTGGGCCTCATCTTCAGGGCTAGGTATTGTGGGTATATCATATTTCAGTCTACCATAGGTGTAAATGGCGGGGTTAATGTTTAGAAGTTTCTAGCTCAACCCAATTATAGCCAAACCAAATTTTTACCACCACTTGGAGGCACATGAATAGCTTCTGAGGTCTAAAACCATGAGGAGCACATTTTTAGCAAATTCACAAAGCGTTTCAAGATTTAGAAATCTTTACATGAGATTAATTATTTAACACTAATTATGAGCAATTAGATACCATTTTTCACAGCTCAACAATTCATGATGGTATTCATTGGCCACAAAAAGTAGATTAAAGGAAACCTACATTTCCATATAGTTATTCAAACTCTAGCCAAAGAAAAAAAGAAGTGTGGTGGAAAGGGAAACTGATCTTGGGACAGATCAACAAAGTATTCACCTTCAAAGAGGGCAAGATAATCACTACTCGGATGTAGACTATTTCCCGCATGGAATTCTACATTGTTTCTGGCAAGAATTTGCTTGTGTGTCAACTTGTCTCAAAAGCTCAGCCTAATCTACACCGGGTGAAATAACAAGGGGCATGACTTAATCTGATAACATGATAAGATTTTAATTGGCTGACCACAAATCCCAAAAGCTTAAGCTATTGGAAAAGCGCCAAACTAATACATGAACTCTTAACAATTTCCAATAAAACCACATGTAACAAACCAAGAGAGTGAAATTAGAGCAAGGGAATCAAAATTCTTTTGAGTCGGGAACTAAACATTTTGCAGATATCATGAAATAGTAATTAGATCATACTTCCATTAATCGGCCGAACATACAAAACCAAGCAAACATATCGAGATTTAAAGACAAATTGCACTCCACATGCAAAACCTTCTTTTTATTTTTCAAAACTCTAAAAATACGGAGAAAGAAGTGGTAACACAAAGAAAACTCACCTCGGTCCGAACAGAATGTGCTCTAGCTCAATTAGTTCAGCATCCGTCGCAAGTTCAAGCACCAACCTCAGTTCTGGATCAAACGTCTCTGCAAAACAAATGTCGGTAAGATCCAATCATTTGCCATGTTCTTCCTCGTCTTTAGAACAGAAATTATAAAGAACAAAACTTTCACGCAAAGCCGAAGTTTACCTGCTCTTCGGGCGGGCACTTCTGCCTTGGGAGAGCACAAACGGAGACCGGGACAGCCACTTGGATCCCCACGGCGAGGAAAAGGAGCGATTTTCCGGCTCACCGCAAGTTCAATCTACAAATTCCATTTCGACAAAACCTAGTCGGTTCAGCGGATCCATCCCCGATTCGTATCAAGCGAAAGATTAACATGAGATGGAAGGACTAACCCAAGAAGAGGAGGAAGAAGAAGGAGATAGGTCCCGTCTAGGGTTTGAGGCGGTACCGAAGGAGAAAGAGGAGGGGAGATGAGCGGAGACGGACACCATCGGTCTCCGCCGCGGCCGTCCCTCGCGCTCGCAATGAGCCGAGTGACGAGGCAGCCGCAGCTTATATTTGGATATGGGCGATTTTTCTTTTTTTTTTTTAAATTATTTATTAGTTTTCATCACTCACATGGAATTTTTTTTTCTTTTTATTTAAAGAAAAAAAAATCGTTGTCCACATGAAATCCTTGCGTCAAGATTCGGGATGTCGGCCTTGATGATCGTTTCAGACTCTGCAGTCCACACACCACGTAGCATTGGCAACACAAAGCGATCGACACCGATAGACCATAAGAACCATTCATAAGGATTGGCCACCCCATTTTATTTTGTTTTCTTTTTCTCGTGCTCCACAAAAATTATATCACCTATTAATGCGAACTTTATCACTTGCCACCTTTCATTCAAAATCAAATAATTCAACATCAATTCAAACTTCAAAACTTTAATTTTTTAAAATTATGAGTCAAACCTAATATTTAGACCTTTACTCGTAAAGGTTTAAATTTCGAGTTTGCATCTTTTTCGATACTATGAGATGGTTCTTTCATCCACATCTACCCCTAATGGTGCGATTCATCTTTATTCAATCAAATCGTAGCCTAACTAGGTTTTTTTTTTTTTGATTCATTCATATCAAATTTTTATCCACTTAGCTCTGAAACCATGTTAGAAATTTTATAATGCTAAGTCCACGTCAAATAAATCAAGATTAACATATATTAGATAAAAGTCAATATTGTGATCATGAGTTGAATCCAACAAAATTATACTAATTTAATGTTAAAAAAAATATAATTTCGATCAATCAATATTTTAGGATAAAAGTCTTGTGACATTCGGATTGGTTAATGAATTGTTACATAAGTAATAGGTCTTAGGTCCGAGTCTTTCGTCATTTAACACAATAAAAATATTTTTTTTTATAAAAATTAATTTTTAGGAGAAAAAATATTTGATTTTCTGACACAAACTAATTATTTGGGTACATAGATTCTCATATAGTTTAAACTCTAGCACATTATTGACACATTGAAAATATTCATCAAGAAATTAGAAGTTGAATATTAATAATATATAAATAGGGAGGTAAGAGAACATCTTGCCTAATCTCTTAGTCACCCTTAGATATCTAGAATGTTCACCGTTGGAACAAGAACACGTCTATTATGGAGAATAGATGCACTCATATATCCAATTAATGAAGTCTCTAAGGAAATCAAGAATCTTACGCATCTCAGCCATTGAATCTCAAGAAAGCGTCTGGGTAGGTCATAATAATTTATAGACAAAATAAGACTATGCTATGTCCTCAATATATTTTTTTGATCTATCGAGATAGATATAGATTGTTCACAAGAGATAATCTTACTTAATTCTTCTTAAATATTATTTAAGATATTCTTGACTATAATACTATTTAATCATAAAATGAAACATATATCCACGAAGAGGTTAATAACACTTTTAAACACTCAAATGCTACTAGCAGAATAGAACTCTACATAGCAAGCATTCGGATGACTTCATAATCTTCATTACATATCACAATCTCATATGACAGGGTATATTTGGCATCGCCCACGTGGACCTAGGCAAGCAGACACGATGATGCAAATATGAAACCTCAAGTATGATGTGGCGTGCAGCACACACATGACAGGCAACCGCTTGTCGCCCCCTCCGTACGAATGACATCATCATGGTACAGCCATCCCGAAAAGCTTGGGGCAGCATCGCGCGACGCCGATCCATGCAGGTCGGTCAACGCTCGTACAGAAACTTAAGTCGATCGCCCGAGGAACCGACGTAGTAAATTGACCCTGTACGACCAACTCAGCCTCGCAGATATAAAAGCTAACCCTCCCTAATCATGAGGGGGAGGCATTTCGAACTCTCAACTCTCTCGTACATACTATTAACTTGAGCTTCGGAATGATCGAGTTAGGAAATCCCCCTCCCGATCTCGACCTGTGTGCAGGAGATCAATAGTGGAGAAGCAGGCCACTCGTCAAGAGAGAAGATTATGCTCGAACCCGACGCTTGCCCTCACCACTCGAGCATCCACGTGGGCGACCTTGTACATCGAGGACTGGACCAAGCCATGCTGACACCTCGACCACGACATAAAGATTCACGAACATCATATATTCGCAACAAGAAAACACATCTCAATTTCCATCCATAATAGTCTCTTCATGCAAATTCCTTTTCGACCATCGAAAGCATAACTCATGATTGATGGGCCTATGCATTGTTCAAGAGATTGATCTCCAGTATAAACTATATCAATATGTTATTAACATCCGATATATCATAACAGTGATTGAACTCTCTGAGGCATCTTCCTTCTTCCTTCATCCTTCACCCTTACCACCACCAAACCTTTATTTCCCTACAGAGAACAAACAAGCAAACCAAATCACTGTGGCTTGCTTTTTCCTTGCTCCACGAAATCGAACTAGAGACGGAAGATGTAGGGCAGCATGTGCATGGGGAGCTCCGTTCAAGCTCCTGGCTTCTCTGATAGCCATGCACATGCCCAGCTTCCACTCGCACACCTGTACATGGACTTCCACATTTCGACTGGAGACACCCATGGCAGAGGCGCTGCGGCAGTTATACAAGCAGAGGAGGACAGAGCCTAGTTCCAGCTTCGCTCTTCTTGTGAGGAAACATGAATGAGGAATCTAGTAACGCTAATGGGGGAAGAAAAGAGGGCCTCCGCTGGAGCCTCGTCTGCCCTCCTGTCTGCCTACGTCTGTGGCCACATGAGCTCCACCCGCTTACTAGAATCCATGGCGTGTACTGGCACGCACTACGAGAGGCCTCTAATTATGAAGCCGGTTCACGCCCGTTGCATGGCCACCACCCCCCTTCCCCCCCGGACAGAGGCGAGCTGCACCTCTCTCTCCCATAATGGATCCCATGCCCGTCGCCTTCTTCTGGCCTTTTGGGTGGCAGTGTGTACATGCAGACAGCTGATGGCTTTGGTTCTTCTTTCCCCGCCTCCATATCGTGTCAAATCTTCACAAAAAACCATCCGCAAAGTGAATGGGATTGTTTCAATAGTCTCGAAAAGGACAGTTGATTGGTCTACAGTATGGAGTACTCATCACTTATCATTCAAACCAGAAGCTAAAGTTCGAGTTAAGCCATTCCGGTAGACTAAGATGGAAACAGAACCTGTCGTTGGCAAAGAACATATCTTATTTGAAGTAATGAAAAAGTCGAAGGAATTCATGTGCAATCCGAGTATAATTAAGGGAAAAGCACCGCAGCTTATAATTAGTGGGCGATGCAGACACGACTCGAGGGTTGTGACTTTACTGTGGAAGACGAGTCATCACTGAATCTATCAAATCGGCAACAGAGTGATGATCACCAGCTGCAGCCCCAGTGGGGCCATTCCAATCCACGCGATGTGGGGTCGGTGTCCCGCAATCATTTCTTCTCATGAGGGTAGCCAACACCTTTCGACACATCCTGCGTTGGAGGACATGTGGACAAGCTCTCATTCCGGTCTCAAATGGCTAGTGGGGGAAGGTGAAGCACCATTTATTATTGTGTCCAGGAAAATTTTGTTCAAACCAGCTTGACTTCGGGGAGGACGACAGGATGCAACTTTTGATATCGACTCCCTTCCCCACCACCTGCCTGCTTTCTATTCACTATTTGTTGTGGCATGTTTTGTCTCTGTGTTCTCACCTGCCAATTGAGTCCATCCTGATCCATAATTTAGTAGGGTTTAGTTGAATTCATGAGTTGTTTCTTCAACATGCATTTGAATTATATGGGTTAGGCACTTGTGTTCTTCCAGCTGGCCTTCGTACTCTTCCTTTGAAACATATATATCAGATTCAGATGCTGAGTTGTCTTTGCTTCTTCCGGAGGTCTCGTCCGGCACTGTTTCTAATTGTTACTCTCTCTCTCTCTCTCTCTCTGTGTTTCGTTTTATTCTCTCTTTTTTCTTCGTAGAAGCTGAATCACCCAACAGTATGCACTTCAATGGCTTTTGCTCGTTCTCTCACACTAGATCACGTTGTTCTTCGGTCAAACAAGGGCCCGCTGATCTGTTCACTAGATCACCACTTGAAGCTTGCATGCAGAATACTTCCATTCCATCGTATTGTGGAAGGAGAAGCTAATTACGTTCCTAAACATTATGCTAAGACGTATCTGAAACTTCCATTCTCTCAAAGTATTAGAACAAAAATGATCTCGAGAGGTAATCACAGAGACTCCCTTGCACTACATATGTACAATTATTATGAGGAATGCATGCAGTGGCAGCAGATACATCATCATCTTCATCCCTTGGTTCTTATGATTGTTATGGTGCCCCTCCCACGTGTTTGGATCCGTGTGAGGCTGACGACCACCTTACCGGAGAGGCCAGGGCCGTCCGGCGACACACGGGGACCCTGCGCGTACTCCCCCACCGGGTGGCGCACAGGCCGCCTGGGACGCATGAGAATCCTCGCGTTGATGTCGTCAAGCGTCACGTCGCCCTCCGCTCCCCCGGGCTTCACCACAGCAAAGGGGTACACCACGCTCATCTTCGCCTTCGTCGTCTTACTGCATTGTCTTCTCTCGCATTCTGTCATGCCCACAAGAATTAGACTCTGTCAAAGGAGTGTGCTGCGTGCATGTTCTTGGTTCATACACATGTATGATTCAATTACCTCTCAAAGTAAGCGCTTTTGCTTTAGAGCTACAAGGTTTCGTGTCTCTTGGTGACTGAGGAGGATCTTTTCCATGTAGTTCATTGGAGTTGTGTGGCTCTTCGTAGGAGGTGGAAGAGGAGATAAGTGGCTCTTGTGGGTGCTGCAGACCGGTGACTTCTGTGTTGGCCTTCAGCAGCACGTCGAAAGGGTCATCTGTGGGAACATGGAGCAATTAAAGGAGTTCTTCTAGTAGAATTATTACCATTAACCTATAATTGTTTGCCAAAGGAAGACATAATTCTCACTACCTGGGATGATGACATTATCCTGTAGCATGTAGCTCAGATCATGCAAGGAGGGATCGCCATGGCAGCTTGAGTCCCAAAAACCCTACAAATGGAGAAGGCAGAAGGAGAGAGTTAGGCAAAACTCAACTCAGCGTTAAGCTCCATATATAATTCGAGTCTCGATTACTTGAAGAAGATTCTGGAGGCCTTCGTTGGTCGTCGAATCATGAACGGGGGACGAAGCTGTCAGCCGCCGCCGCTTGCACCGGTCGCTCCACTCGGCCACCGCGTCTTGCAAGTAACCGGTGGAGGCCTGCGACGACACTGGCGACTCCATCTCCATGGCTATCGATGATCACCAAAGCAAACATCAGTGCCGTTGAGCTCAAAACCATGCCAGTGTTTGCAGAAACCAAAGAAGAGAAGGGTAGTGACTACCACTCAAAGGCACGAGTTGTTCGTGGAGATCTCCAGCTCCAAAGGTGTGTGGATCCCAATCCCAGGAGGGTTGGTAAGGGAATAGAAAATGGGTGTCCATGGCCATCATATCTCAAGAACAAGTCTGCTGCTGCTGCTGCTGCTGCTCTTTCTCTCTCTGCAAGGAGGAGGAGGGAGGCGGTGGTGGTGTTAAATAGGAGGCTTTTGGGAAAAGGGGCAGCCAAGTTGGATGATTAGAAGCAGTCAGTCAATGGAAGAGGGAAGGTAAAAAGGTGAAAGAAATATAATATTCAAAGTGAGGAACCAAAAGAAAAGTTGTCTCTTTCTCGTGATTCGTTATGTTGATCTTTTTTTTTCTTTCTTTCTTTCTTTTTTTTATTCTTCTTTTAATCTTGTGGAAAATCCTTTTGGGGGGTAACTTTCTGCTGCTCAATCTTGTGAACTAATTAATTGTGTTGCAAACTTTTCTGGGTGGCACACTAAATTATTGCTAGTCTCATGTGTTAAGATCGAATTCCCAAGCTATATACTTTTATGATCTTATAAATATAATATATATATATATAATATTATTATTCATATTGGTAAAATATGAGGAAACATGATGAGATGGTGGGATTACAATGATTTGAGTAGTAAGAGATATACTATCCATGATTAATTACATTTCAAGAATAACAAATTAAGATTAGTCTAATTCAAATTAGATTTGTTCATTGTCATGATATTTAGATTAGTCTAATTCAAATTAGACTCACATGTATAAGAAGTATGGTATAATCGAAGGCTCAAATACTTCCTTGATAATTGAAATAGACTTGATCGAGTGTTTCATATGTGACTTATACAAAGATTTGAATTAGATGAATTTTTCGATGTGATTCCTTGTATGCTTAAATTAGTATCCGATAAGAGAGGAATAATTTTGATAAACAATAATTGACTTCAATTATTATGATTCAGATAGTTTTTAATAACAAATAAGTCGAAAAAAATATTCTATGATACAAGTGGAATATTCCCATAGCCTATCATTTTTCTCCTAGTATATCATTTTTAGGGTATAGAATATACTATTTTCTTGAATGGCTATTTTGGATTGGCATCCGCTTGGCTTATCTTAAAATATTTTAAGGTAATAGAAACTATAAATAAAATATTTAAGTATTCTAAATTTAATTAAATTTATGACTTTTTACGTATATCAATGATAATAAAATATTCATATAATCAATCTTAAAAATTTTCTTGCTATCATTGTAATTGTTTAATAAAAAAATAATGATATAGTTCATCCTAAATAGTTGAAGGATTACAATTTGTTAGAATTATTGCTATAAAAAGGTTAAGAGAAATATTTTATACACCTCTTTTGCCAAACACATAATTTAAAGTTAAGTTGAACTTCGTACGTATCTAAATAGACGGAGCTAATTATTGATGGCAACAAACGTTAACGCACCAACTTAGATATGACATTAAAAATTTATATTTTATTTAGAAAGAGAAAGACATTAGGATCAACAATAGATATATGATATATGTTAAGATTGTCGATGAAAATGAATCGATAAGTCCAAGTTTGATAGGAGTTGAGAAACGAAACGAGAGGAACTCAATCGATGAGGAGCTTTTGACCTCGTGAGGTAGTATCATGCTCTCAAACATGCATAAAAGAAACTAATGTTGAGTGTTCCTGATTTGATCTATTCGATACCCAGATTAACATAGCAATGATCGCTAGTTTGAAGTAATAATAATCAACATGATAGATTTGGCGTAATAATTACTAAAGTGAGACAGATCCAAACAAATTTTTTTTTTTTTGACATCCAAGTTGTTGATGACATACACAAAAAAAATGAGATTCTATAATTGAACGAAAAAAAAAAAGATCTTACCTTACCTATTCTCCAATTAATGACATACATACATATTCACCAAAGTATTTATAAATAAAATAATAATTTAACTTTGTAGAAAGCACCACAAGATTATCATATTATGGTTTTCAAGATTTCTTTTGTCCGAAAGTTTCGTCTTAGCAATGCTATAATGAACAAAGGCATTTTGTATTAATATAATTATAATGCACGAAATTAATTCACCAATACAATCATGTTAAAGTTAGCATGTATGAATGGATTAAGAATATATTAAAACCAACTTAATTAATAAAATAAGAAATAATAATATTTGTGACATCGAATCCCTATGAACTTTTTATATGGCATATGATAAAAGGGGTATCCATTAGAAGTTCGAAAATAGCATACTTATTGGTTCGTATATAAAATAGAGTATATGACCCTCGAAATGTGTACGATTTGCACATTATCTGATTGGTATCCGTCCAATAAATTTAAGTTAATTGTTGTTAACTATGGTACTTTTAGTGCTTTCATTATAAACATTAAAGGGAGAAATATAAAATTACTGTATATAGAAATATATGAAATATATTTGAAGGAAATCAACAACAAAACTATAGTATTTATCTATGTTTTTGAATTTTTATAGAAATATTTAGGTTGAATATAGATTTAAAAGTGTAAGTATGAATATATATGTAAGATGAACGTTTGAAACATTTGGAGATAACTTCATCAAACTCAAATTGAATCATGGTTATTATGAAATTGATTTGGTTTCTAAGTCAATTGTATTCAACCAATTTGATTTATTAATAATAGATTTTTAATTGTCCGACATGTCAGATGTTCAGAGTCAATGTTAGAGATTTAGGAAGTAGAAAATATGTTGTGTATTTAAATTATTCGAGAGAATCTAAAGAGTGCATACTTAGAAATTTTTATAAAAATCTTGGATAATCATTGGAGTTAAGTGGGCAATTAATTTGTGAGATAGTAATACAGAATCACATATCATTATTGGATCATGAGGGTATCCATCGAAATCGTCAAGCATTATGGTTATAGCACATAGGCTCACTCGAATAAGATGAGGAAGCCTCGACTAATGCATTTAGATAATTGAATATCCAAGATGATTTTGAGATGATGTCAATGAACGAATAACATTGGATCAACATGTCGAACTAACAAGATGATCGGTAGTATATCGAATTATCTATTTGTTAAATTCAATAATTATAATAAGATCAGTTAAATAAAATTTTGATTGTCACATACATAGTTTCATTCAAATGTAAGATATATACGATTCAATTATCATCCTGAAATAAAAAATATGAGATAAATCTAGTTAATTCTAACATAAATTCATTGGAGCTCCTAAAATTATCTTTACTATTCTAAAATTATATTAAATGATATGCAGGATGCCAAATGGAAAATCAAAATTACATGACTAAATGTAAAAGGTCAGGCAATCATTTTCAATCATCATCATCATAATCGAATCAAGATTAGTGTTCCATAGAATGATTTGAATTGGCATGTACAAATTGAACCCAAAAGCTAAAGCTAGGGTTTAGATAACCCATCCATGATGGAAGATATAGAAGAATAAAGCCACAAAGGTCTCCACAAGACAAAAGTACAAATGCTTCGGCTGCACATACACACCTACTACCACAATATGTGCTGCAGCTACTGATCTCACTTTATTCCCTCTACTGCAAATTTTTTTTATGTACAAAATAAAAGGAGTATAAAGACAAACCTTTTTGGATTTTATGGTACCAATTCATTATTTTTACCTTTATCTTTTTATCTTTTCTTTATTCTTTTTTATTTTAGGGGGGGTTAGGAAGATTAATAAAAATTCTTGTCAAAGGTGACATAGCAAGACAAGTAGGACAACTGTAGAGTTACATAGGAAGGCATTTACCCATTAGATGGTGGTGGATTATTGGGTGTATGCTGCATTGGGAATGAAGGTAGAAAGTTATGAAAGGTTGACATCAAGTTGGATACCCACTAAAGGTGACCACAGTACATTGGTAGGTAGCTCAGTATGGAACTTAGTGGAGTATGGATCATTCATACATCATAGCTCAACTAGTGAAACATCATGTTTCATTCTTGTCTCACTCTACCCTCTTGTCTGAATCTGACATGTATGTATGTGGGTCTTGTTTTGGAGTACATACATGTACTTGAAGGAGAACTTCAATGGGTCCAATTCAACTCACTCAATGTCTAATTTGATCAACCCAACACCGCCCTTTTTTTTAAATTAAATACAAATAATTTTCTACTATGTTAAAAATATTTTATATTTTTGATAAATTATTCATGTTCAGGAAAAACCATATGATCGATTCTTGACTTGACCTTAGTTGATGTATTCACCAACCAGGTCCATGGATTCATAAGACAGTGATTTGCCGCAATGGTTCATCCATGGAAATGCTGACGTCACCATCGTGTCAGCATTCTATTGGTCACTGAACCAGGGCCCCAAATGAAGAGCCGTCAAGCAGACCATCACCGGGAGGTCCCTCTTGCGTGCGTGGTGTCTCGACCGAAATATAGTATCGGTTGGTGAGAGAGCCACGTCATCGGGAAAAGTATTCGACGGGACGCTTTTGGCAGAATCTAATCGGACCGACCAGATGATCCAAATCTTGAATCGGGTGGGGCCCTGCTGACCTCACGTGATCTCAGCCGTTCAATCCCAGGATCTTGTCGGGCTACCCTCAGTAGCCATCGGACGGCAGCAACGATCAGGTCCGGTCTGTACCCATCGACTCTGGGCCGTCCATATGGTGGTCCCCGTCGTGGGTCCCGCAAAGCCCTCGCTTCCCTTCTCTTTCCCTGAACCGGTCTGATCTGACCGGTTGAGGTGACGTGGGGCGGACCCTCCACGCCGGGGCGACCGAGTCCCTGCGTACCCGCGTGCCCGGGCTACTGTCCACCGCAGGATCACGATCGTACAGTGGAGAAAGCATCGTGGGGGCCGCCGGAGAGTCTCGTCATCTCACGAGCCGTTGGAGAGGAGCGGCGGTGGGGAGATACCCTTTCGGCTTTGGCGCTCGGCTCGCTTGCCGTCATGGGAAGATGCCTCGCGATTCGTGCGGTGCGGCGGGCGCGGGTTTCCACGGTCAGAAGTGGAGCCGCATTAGCCCTTTATTTTATTCCTCTGTTCTTTGGCGGCAGCCGCTTAGCCCACTGAATTCGTCGTCGTCGTCCTCTTTTTACTAAATGGGTTTGGCGTGGGTGTATGGCTCTCAGGATCGACGCTTATCGACGAACTGAAGAAAGCATGTTGGACGCACGAATTTTAAAGATGGTCCGATGGATACAGAAGAAGAAAGGATGCTACATGGTAGCAGCAGGAACTGCACCAGAGAAGGAAGTCGTCCACCATGAACGCATTGGGGGTGGGGGTGGGGGGGCAACTTAGGGGAGAAAAGGGCGACACAATCATCTCAAATGAACTGTCAGAAGGATCCAAGCTGAGCCGCGAGAGACAAAAAGCCTTTTGCCTCCTGGTCGTTTAAACCCCTTCGAGACCTTCAAACCAAGCAAAGGATCGAAAGAGGAACAAGCGTAGCGGTGAAGGCTCAGGAAAGCAGTACCCTTTTGCGTTTGCGACGTCATTTCGGGGTGTCTCTCCCTCTCCCCCCGACCCCCTTTGCAGACCTTTCACCGAACACCTAGCGGGACAACAAAACAACGAGCTTAACAGGTTTCTTTTGACAAATTAGCTCAGTGTCCGAGCCTGGGAAAAAGGATACTTGCATTGTTGATATGCTGCTAGGAATGGAGATCACAACATGTTGGCTATAATGCCATGTTACTTCAAAGATCATACGCGTTGAATTAATTGAATTGGGCCAAGACTCCAAAATTTGCACAGAGATTACAGAAAGCATTTCTAACCAAAGATTTCTACGTCAGCTCTCATATCATCTTGTTGGATACAAGGAAGACTTGTGTTCTTCGCTTTGGGGCTTCAGTCTTCTTATGTAGCGGAGGAACCCCTTCCTTCCTTAAGCCCATCGGAGCCTAGAAGAGTTATGGGTTGGGTTGGTTATAGTGTGGACATGGCTGAGCTGACAAAGTTGGCATAGATTGGTTGCCTTATCCCACTCCTCGCACATTAATATATTAAACGAAAATTAATATTAAATAAATATAAAAATTAAAAAATATATTTCCTTAAATGAAGGGCTGATCTACTCTTATTTAAGTGGTGAGATTCTTCAGTAGGCCAAGCTCGAGAGGAACAAAGAGTTGGATTCTATTGAGGAGAAATACGTTTTTGTACCTTTCTTGAAAATAAAATTTTTTATTTTGATTCCTTAAACGTTAAAATTTTTATAGTTTGAAAATATTTATCGATCCTTTTAATTTCAAAATATTTATTGTTGAATTAAAATATATTATATAAAGTTTTTAATATATTTTTTTTTATCCCTTTTAAAGGTTTTTATTTTTAGATTTAAAACTATATAGAATACATGAAATCTGATTTTTATATTTGGATTAAGAATGTTATTTTCTCATATTGTAGTTTATTTTTTAATTTTATCTATATTAAAATATGTTATAAGTAGTTAAAAAATATTTCTTAATCTTTTAAAATTTAAAAATTTCACTGTTAGATTAAAATATATTATCTGAATTTTTTTTATTAAAATTTTATTATTTGATTAGGTTATGTTAAAATTATTCATGTCATATGTAGTAGTGGAGAACGGATTTTCCTAATTTTCCTATATCGTTAGGTAGAGGATTTTTTTTTAGTTAATATCACTATGTTATTCAATAAATTTTTTTTGAATTATGAATAAATTGATAAAAGATGCGATCGATAACGCGCATGAAAAAGCATGGGTCCCACGTCCGACTAGAAAATATTCATCAGCGAAATGCATTGTCACGCCAAGTTGACTCCACATGTTTATTACGTTATATTTCGTTTTAGCACGTCATGTCGTTCATCATTGTCTTAGTAACGAAGTAGAATCCGATCAGATAAGAAGTGCCCGATGATGCTCAGCCTCACGTTTTATTTCCAAAAATAAATAAATAAATAAATGCGAGAATAATATCCAAATTGTTTGGAGCTTTTAAATGCATGCCATGATCCATTAAGTCTGGAAAGCTTTGGGCATCATTTGAATCGAACAAATTCTACAGACAGATGCACGTAGCAAGTGATGATACGAAATCAACGATCAATTAAAATGAATTCTACATGATATGAAACAGCGTCAGATAAAAGAGAAAACGATAACAAGAAGAACCCGATCAGACAAGAACAAGAACACCACCATCGGAGGCTGTCATGGTGGGACTTCAAGCCTTCCGACACCACCAGCGGAGGCACGGCAGAAACAGCGATCTCAGGATGCCCTTCAAAACACCCCCTCGCCTAAACGGAGGCTTCGCTCCGGGTGTCTTCGCCGGTGGACGTGCGGGCCCCGCCATGGAGAAGAAGCGAAGCCGAGGAAGGGTGAGTTGATGGCAGCGGAAGGTTCTTTGGTGCTTTATTTTGAGTTACCAAGCAGGAAATTTATACTGTATCGAGCGAGCTAAGCATCGATCCCACGCGTTTGCCCACTTCGACAAAGCGATATCACTTCCATTGAAGCTGATGGATGAGTTGATGTCGACATGAAAAAATTACTTTAGCAATCTACGCGGTTTTTTATCAATCCTCAAGGATTTCTACGTGACTTTTCATTTCGTAACACGAGTAGATAAGCTGTAGAGTCAAACCTCAAGGATGTGTCAGTGCTCTAATAGAAAGATTTCCTTTGGCTTTCTTTTGGATTTACTTGAATTCAATCGAGTCATGAGCGACCTTGATAGCTTGACTAATATATCCCGGCAGCGGAACAAAATTAGGTTGACTGATAGCTTCTTTCTCTTTCTTCTCGTGTTTGCACCACCTTCATTCATGATCTGTTCTTTCTCGCTTCTCTTTGCTTCAGTCGCTGTCTTCCGACTCGAAAGAAAAAGTGCAGGCGAACCCAATTTCTTAGTTTGTGTCAAATTGCTAATAAATAATGAGTAAAGTAAAGAAAATTACTCCTGTAGGCACCCAAATTATCATTTGCAGAGTCCATATTCACACTGCCCTGCCGTAGCGTATGGTTTGTGCGAGGCGAACGCGTGGGCCCGCCGTGGACCGCGGGGACGTCCGCGGGGCCCGCCACGGATGGTGAGGGAATCGGCCGTCCTGGCGATGCTGACGTACGCGGCCAGCGCGTCATCGAGTCCAGAGAAAACCGCGTCATCCGCTTCCCAGGCGGGTCAGCGCACCGGATGGTGACGCGAAAGGCGACATCACTCGTGGGGAGAGGATGGATTCAACCGAGTTAATAAATTTTATTTTCTTATTTTTTTATTCTTTACATTAAATGACATGACGTTCGCATATGAAAAGGAATCTGAACTTTATTATTTATATAATAATACACTAAGCAATTGGATATGAGATTATTTTTATTTTTCGAAATCTATGGAGGAAAAATAGGATGGGTTTAAACCCATACAACATATCTCAATTTGTTGAACTTTCACAAAATTTTAGTAGGTTTTATTACAATATATCATTCATCATAAAACAGCAGAGTTCCATACACTCACAAAATAGCAGAGTTCCATAGCTTCATTCCATTAACCAGGAGAAGACTTAGGTATCTGCTTCCCGCCGCCATTTGATACCATGGAGTGGAGGCTGCAGGAAGATCTCCTTTGTTTCCCCTTCTGTGTCTCCTTCTCTCTCGGCGTTGCAGGGTCAGATGGGAAGAAACAGGGGAGGAGTCTCTTGATGATGCACCAAAGCACATGACCCCTTTGTGGTACGTACCGGGGATGGCGACTCGTTGATGGCATCAGACTTGGCTTACCACCTTCGAAAAGAGAAGAATAGGTTTGAGAGGAGGGAACTCGAATGCAACTGCAAACTCAATCTGTTGTCTACCTCTTCGAAGCTGAAGAGGAAGCAGAGTGAGCTGCCGTCGTTCCAAGTGTCTCCTCCATGGGAAGATATAAGTTGCATAATGGAGAGGGAATATATGCGGTCTTCCCGAGTCGAACTATTCTGTCGGTTTAGTGGGATCTGCAGCATCGTCGCCGGCTGAACAAGATCCAGAGTCGGCTCCTTTCTCAGTATTGTTTCCAGAAAGGATTCTCTGCATAGATTTGGACGGGACTGACCAAGTGATGCAGGAATAAACTGGGAATGAATGAGAACAGGGGATTGAATGCTTGAGGAACGAGTAAGACTGTTGTTCTATGAACCAAATAGTATCACCACACCATCTATATTTATGGTTTTCAAGTTACCTAGTAGATAGAGAAATAAAATTTCACTAAATCTTTTATTTGTAGTGTATTGTAGCTGTCGATCAAACTCCTCTTTCTTCGATTGGAACGTGGATTTGGAGTCGATACATTTTTTATTTCATGTTTTTCTCTAACTGATTGGTGTAAAAATAAAAAATAAATCTTCATAAATTCTTAAGATTCCTGTTAGGGAATATCATGACGCCAATCATGACCCATCATCCCCATAAACGAGCTAACTTTGAAGACAAAGATCAAATCACCCCCCACTCGATAGTAATGTGAGGGAGGTAATGACCTGTTAGACTCTATGGATAACAGTCCACGAGATGTCATTCAAGTCGATCCTATCGATTATCGGGGGCAATGGTCTTGGGGTGATCGATCAGATCTCCTCCCCCCTTGGTCAGCCTCTGCAAGCAACAGGCCATAAGGAGTTGTTTGAACCAGTTATCCATGTGGACAAACGACAAAAAGAAGATGCTGAAGTGGTTACGAATGGTCCCCTCGACCTCTCAGGTATAAAAGCTAACCCCCTGCACCTGCCCAGGGGTTAGAGATCTCTCATTGCATGTCATTCACCCCCACAACTCCACTATACTAACTTGACATCGGAGGGGTCGGGTTAAAAAATCCTCCTCAACGTTGACCTTAGTGCAGGACCCTTGAGGCGACAAGAGCTCACCTAGGACTACTCTCGAGACCATCTTAGGAAGCCGGAGACTCCTCTAAAGCCACCTCCAAGCCACCATAGACAATTCAGCGTTGCGTCAACCGCCTTGTCAAATATCCATGAGCGTTGCTTGGATGACTTCATGCGTTCCGGGTCAAGACCAAGCCATGTCGACTCCTAGTTGATTGCATCAAGACTACAATATTTTTGGCGCTAGAAAAAAAGGCATGAATGTTGCAAGAACGTCCACCGACAAACCCCCTTAATGAGCACTCTATCGAGGGGGTGCTGCCACCCATACACAACACTTTTGTGCAAGGAGGACAACCACCCTCCTTCCCTCAAGTGGACACATCCACCTTGGCTTAGACCCCAGGGTGCTACTGGCGCCTATTCAACAACCCTGGGCTATCATCTTTGGGGGTGAGCGAGGGGCACCTGGTCGTTCTCGTTAAAGTTTTTCTGAGCCTTATACACTAGGTGCAGACCCTCACTAGCATGATGCAAGACATTGCCTTACTCCTACCTTGGTTAGCTCAGCAGGCAATGCCTCATTCATAGTTGTGATTAGTGGCTCAACCATTGCCTGTGTCTGCACCCCTCGAAGTTCCCTTGATTGATCCATTACCGACGGCCCTAGACTACCCCCAACTAGTCAAAATACCAACCGGACCACCGCGCTCCTCGATGGTGGAATTTAATCATAGGCCAATTTGCCTAAGTTAGAGACCCAATCAATCGACTTGATGGATGACTTATTGAGAGCGTAACTATGACTGTTGAATCAGCACCTATACGAGGTAAAATTAGAGTTCCAATAATCGAAGGGGTAAGCAAACGATCCCACCTTAGGTCATTCCACATTCGACCAAAGTATCCAAGAGGAATTACTCCCGACCAACTTTCACCACCCATCATTGGAGGCTTTCAATGAGAGCTCCGACCAAATGTGCCTAAGGCATATAAGTTGAGAAATGTGACACACACTAAGAAATTTACTATAGTGGAGGCTTGGGGCTTAATGAAAGTGAGGTGTGTGAATCAAAAAATATGACCCACGCCAAGATATCCACTACGATAGAGACTTCAGGCCAAATGTGCCCGAGGTGTGTGAGTCGGGAAATCAATCTCATGCCAAGATTTCCACTATAGTGAAGGCTTCGAGACCAATGAGCCTGAGGCATGTGAGTCGAGAAATTTGACCCATGACAAGAGTTCTGTATAGCAAAGGATTCAGGCCGAATGTGCTAGAGACATGTGAGTTGGAAAATCCAACTGACACCAAGATTTTAGCTACAATAGAGGCTCTGTGTTAAATGAGTCCGATGCTAGTCATAAGTGTCATGCAAGCTAATCACGTAAGTGATAACACGTGTGATATGATACACATTCTTTATGCCTATTATATTATTTGACATCTTATCACTTTATATTGTTTGTTGCATATGTATATATATATATATATATATATATATATATATATATATATATATATATATTGTGGTGTTCATGGATTTATGCAATGGGAATCGGATCATGATGATATCACGATAATGAGACTGATTTATCTTTAAACACAGACCCTAAATAATCATGGTCATATGTTACTCGAGAGGAAAATCAAGATAATCGGATAGATTAGTATGTTATATGCTCATACATATGATGGAGACAACTGATGTCATAGCTATTCATGTGGGGACACTAAGGCTATAGTGTAGGTACTCATTATAGAATGAGTTCACTGATTAATCCACTCACGGAATGATGGATGATTGATGTGTTGGGAAATCATTGGGGGGCGACATCATATGCGCAGCGGAAGAACAAGAAAACAAAAATCCCCGATTCCCAAAAAGATGTTCATCGTCGTGCGAAGATTGGTACGTAAAAATCCGCAAAACACAAAACTGTGTATAGAGATTGTGTTACCTAGGGAGATCGTATATCCCTGTTTCCTTGCAGATCCTTAGGAGAGGGTGAAGGAGGTCAAGCGTCCTCCTCTCTAGCGGTGATCCACACAGCAGGGTTGCGACGACGCTCCTCAAAACTCCAGGCTTGCTTTGAGGTGGAGAGGGAGAGGAGAATAGGAAAGGCAAGCAAAGACTCTAGCCTATGAGGCTATGAATCCCTCCTATTTATAGAGATCCCGTGTCAAAACCCTAATGGGTCCTTCCCTAGTGGGTATTGGATCTGTATCCAATAAGACAAGGGCTCCGTCGGATATCTCATATCCGAACCTCTACTCATCGCAATGCCTACCATATGTGTGTGACCCTCTAGGCCCAATATCGAGCTGGCCGTGAGTCATACCTGTCAGAACTCCTTCTGACTGAGTGAATTATTATCTCTGTAATAATTCACTTGACTCATCGACTACGGACGTACTAGGCCACTACGCCGTAGTCCCCAGACGATACAGGGGAATCCAATCCATTGGACCTGTCTGTCCTCAGTTACCATGTACCTATAGTCCCTCATCCATCTAATATCCCAGAGACCGTATATCGAGCATGGTGTTGTCAGACCCATACGGTTTCTACTCGAGTCTCGCTCTAATCGGATTCTCCCGGAGAACTCTTTCTCTCTCAACCCGAATGACCATGGCCATGGATTTGTCTGAGCAAGAACACATAGGATATTCCTCTCATGACGCCGAGAGTGGATGATCCTCTATTGATACTCAATAGCCCTCGTAAGGTCGACTACCACTCCCAATGACCAGTTGTACTAGATCTGGGGACAGCCAAACCTATAAGTCTGGTATCAAAGAGTGGAGCACTCATACAGGACATCCTTGGTGTCTCAAGTCTAAGGACCAGATACACCACTAGGACTACGGAATCGCTGTCTGACAATAAGGCATCATCAACCATCCAGCATTCCGTAAGCGGATCAATCAGTGAACTCATTCTCCAATGAGCACTTGTACTGTATCCCTAGTGTCCCTACACGAGCAGCTATGAGACCAGCTGCATCCATCATATGGACGGGTATACAGCACACCAGTCTATCCGGTTATCACGATGTCCCTCTCGAGTAACCTATGACCGGGATTATTTAGGATATGTGTTTAAAGGTGAATCAATCTCATTATCGTGATCTCATCACGATCTGATTCCCATTGCACAAATCCAAGGACATCACAATATATATATATATGCATTTATACAATAGTTATAAAGTGATATACGCCAAAATATAATAAGCAAAAAGATTCTGTATCACGTCACACGTGCCATCACTCACGTGATTGGCTTGCTGGGCACCTATGACTAGCATGATGATGCCTTACTATAAGATAGTGATTCCGTAGTTCCAATAGTGTATCTGATCCTTAGACTAAAGATACCAAGGATGTCGTATATGAGTACTTCACTCTTTGATATTAGACTTATAGGTTTAGAAGTCTTAGATCTAGTACAACCGGTTATTGAGAGTGGTAGTCAATCTTACGATGGCTATTGAGTATCGAAAGAGGATCATCCACTCTTGGTATTATTAGAAAAATATCCTATGTATTCTTACTCAAACAAATTCTTAGCCAAGGTTATTCGGATTGAGAGAGAGAGTTTTTAGGGAGAATCCGATTAAAGCAAGACTCGATGAGAAACTGTATGAGCATGACAACACCATGCCCGGTATATGGTCTTTGGGATATTAGATAGATAATGGACTATAGATACATAGTAACTGAGGACAGATATATCAAAAGGATTGGATTCACATGTATCATCTAGGGACTGCGACGTAGTGACCTAGTATGTCCGCAGTCGATGAGTCGAGTGAATTATTATGAAGATAACAATTCACCGAGTTAGAATGAGTTCTGACAGGTATGACTCACAACCAGCTTGATATTGGGCCTAGAGGGTCACACACATATGATAGGTGTTGCGACGAGTAGAGGTTCAGATATGAGATATTCGTCGAATCCCTTATCTTAATGGATATCCATTAAGCCCTTGAATTATTATATCTTATGGATGAGATCTAACAAGAGCTAATAAGAGATTATTGGGTAGAGACCCATTAATCTAAGAGGCTTGGGTAATTGGATGGAGATCATGTTGGGAAATCATTGGGGGCGACATCATATGCGCAGCGGAAGAACAAGAAAACAAAAATCCCCGATTCCCCAAAAAGATGTTCGTCGTCGTGCGAAGATTGGTGCGCAAAAATCCGCAAAAACACAAAACTGCGTATAGAGATTGTGTTACCTAGGGAGATCGTATATCCCTGTTTCCTTGCAGATCCTTAGGAGAGGGTGAAGGAGGTCAAGCGTCCTCCTCTCTAGCGGTGATCCACACAGCAGGGTTGCGACGACGCTCCTCAAAACTCCAGGCCTACTCTGAGGTGGAGAGGGAGAGGAGAATAGGAAGGGCAAGCAAAGACTCTAGCCTATGAGGCTGTGAATCCCTCCTATTTATAGAGATCCCGTGTCAAAACCCTAATGGGTCCTTTCCCTAGTGGGTATTGGATCTGCATCCAATAAGACAAGGGCTCCGTCGGATATCTCATATCCGAACCTCTACTCATCGCAATGCCTACCATATGTGTGTGACCCTCTAGGCCCAATATCGAGCTGGCCGTGAGTCATACATGTCAGAACTCCTTCTAACTTAGTGAATTATTATCTCTGTAATAATTCACTCGACTCATCGACTACGGAAGTACTAGGCCACTACGCCGTAGTCCCCAGACGATACAAGGGAATCCAATCCATTGGACCTGTTTGTCCTCAGTTACCATGTACCTATAGTCCCTCATCCATCTAATATCCCAGAGACCGTATATCGAGCATGGTGCTGTCAGACTCATACGGTTTCTACTCGAGTCTCGCTCTAATCGGATTCTCCCGGAGAACTCTTTCTCTCTCAACCCGAATGACCCTGGCCAGGGATTTGTCTGAGCAAGAACACATAGGATATTCCTCTCATGACGCCGAGAGTGGATGATCCTCTGTCGACACTCAATAGCCCTCGTAAGGTCGACTACCACTCCCAATGACCAGCTGTACTAGATCTGAGAACAGTCAAACCTATAAGTCTGGTATCAAAGAGTGGAGCACTCATACAGGACATCCTTGGTGTCTCAAGTCTAAGGACCAGATACACCACTAGGACTATGGAATCGCTGTCTGACAATAAGGCATCATCAACCATCCAGCATTCCGTAAGCGGATCAATCAGTGAACTCATTCTCCAATGAGCACCTGTACTGTATCCCTAGTGTCCCTACACGAGCAGCTATGAGACCAGCTGCATCCATCATATGGACGGGTATACAGCACACCAGTCTATCCGGTTATCACGATGTCCCTCTCGAGTAACCTATGACCGGGATTATTTAGGATATGTATTTAAAGGTGAATCGATCTCATTATCGTGATCTCATCACGATCCGATTCCCATTGCACAAATCCAAGGACATCACAATATATATGCATTTATGCAATAGTTATAAAGTGATATACGCCATAATATAATAAGCAAAAAGATTCTGTATCAAGTCACACGTGCCATCACTCACGTGATTGGCTTGCTGGGCACCTATGACTAGCAATCTCCCACTTGACCTAAAGCCAATCACCTATGTGTCTGATCCCCATCAGACCCCTATGACGCTCAAAGACAATCTGAGACAACGACTTTGTCAGTGGATCTGCAATATTATCTTCGGATGGAACTCTTTCCACTGCTACATCTCCTCGGGTTACGATCTCTCTTATAAGCTGGAACCTCCTCAGAACACTTCTGATGAGACCCGGGTTCCATTATTTGAGTAATCACCCCATAGTTGTCGCAATATAAGGAAGTCGACTTGTCGCTATCTGTATCGACTCCCAAACTCCCTCCTTTGCTGCATCTAATGCGGCAATGTACTCCGCCTCTGTGGTCGAGTCAGCAGTGGTATCTTGCTTGGAACTCTTCCAGCACACTGCTCCTCCATTCAAGGTGTACACATACCCTGAATTCGACTTGCTATCATCGACATCAGACTGAAAACTTGAGTCAGTGTAGCCTTCAACCTTGAGGCTATTACCTCCATATACTAGTAAAAGATCCTTAGTCCTTCTCAAGTACTTAAGGATACATTTTACTGCTTTCCAGTGCTCCAAGCCTGGATCCGCCTGATACCTGCTCGTGACACTCAGAGCATGCGCTATATCAGGCCTAGTACATAGCATGGCATACATGATAGACCCTATTGCTGAGGCATAAGGTATCATATTCATGTTTGCCCTTTGGAATTTTCCATGCCAAACCTTTTGACAATGGTTTCTATGTACCTGAACTGGGACAAGCCAAGCATCCTCTTGGATCTATCTCTATAGATTCTAATCCTCAAGATATAGGATGCTTCCCCTAAGTCATTTATGGAGAAGTGTCTAGATAACCAAGTCTTTACTGTGGATTGCATTTCTACATCATTCCCAATGATGAGGATGTCATCCACATATAACACCAAAAAGCTAATAGCGCTCCCTCTTACCTTTCTGTATACACAAGGCTCATCTTCGTTCTTAACGAAGTCATAAGATCTGATTGCCTCATCAAATCTTATGTTCCAACTTCAGGAAGCTTGCTTTAGTCCATAAATGGATCTAAGCAACCTACACACCTTATCTGGGCAGTTCTTGGACACGAATCCCTCAGGTTGCATCATATACACCTCCTCCTCCAAGTTCCCGTTGAGGAATGCGGTTTTCACATCCATCTGCCAGATCTCATAATCATAGTGTGCTGCAATAGCCAATAGAATTCTGATGGATTTTAGCATTGCTACGGGTGAGAAAGTTTCGTCGTAGTCAACACCTTGCCTTTGACGATACCCCTTAGCCACTAGCCTTGCTTTATAGGTCTCTACCTTTCCATCTACTCCGATCTTTTTCTTAAAGATCCACTTGCAACCGATGGGTACAATACCTTCGGGTGCATCAACTAGGTTCCAAACCTTATTGGAGTACATAGAATCCATCTCAGAATTCATGGCTTCTTTCCACTTCCCGGAGTCTATACTCACAATAGCCTCCTCGTAGGTCTGAGGATCAATATCCTCTACATCCTCTGCTCTAATATGTCCCACATATCTCTCAGGAGGATGGGATACTCTATCAGACCTGCGTAAAGTTGATACTTGTGTATTAAGTACCTGAACAGACTCGGGCTGTAGAGTGGTGCTTGAGCTTGGTTCCCTAACTTCGCTCAACTCTATCATTCTCCCACTGTCTCCGCCAAGAATGTGTTCCTTCTCAAGGAACACTGCTCTCTTAGCTACAAAGACCTTTTGGTCCTCGAGATGATAGAAATAATACCCACAAGTTTCCTTGGGGTATCCCACAAATTTGCATCGCTCTGTCCTTGATTCTAACTTGTCGGGGTTGTGTCTTTTAATGTGGGAAGGGCAGCCCCAAATCTTAACAACCTTAAGATCAGGCTTCTTCCCTTTCCATATCTCATATGGTGTAGACACTACCGACTTAGTTGGAACTCTGTTCAGAAGGTAAGCTGCGGTTTCTAGGGCATATCCCCAGAATGAGATGGGTAGGTCAGCGAAACTCATCATGGACCGTACCATATCTAATAATGTACGATTTCTCCTTTCAGAGACACCATTGAGCTGAGGTGTATAAGGAGGTGTCCATTGGGATAATATCCCATGGTCCTTGAGGAAGTGAGTAAACTCTGTACTTAAGTACTCACCTCCTCGATCTGATCGAAGAGTTTTGATACTCTTTCCAGTCTGGTTCTCCACCTCATTCTTATACTCTCTGAATTTCTCAAAGGCCTCGGACTTGTACTTCATTAAGTACACATATCCATACCTTGAGAAATCATCAGTAAATGTAATGAAGTAGGAGTAACCTCCAATGGCATGAGTTGACATGGGTCCACATACATCACTATGTATGAGTTCCAACAACTCAGTGGCTCTCTCTCCAGTTCCACTAAATGGAGAGTTGGTCAGTTTTCCACGAATGCAAGGCTCACAAGTTGCATATGACACATAGTCGAATGGATCTAAATATCCATCATTTAGCAACTTTTGAATCCTTCTTCCATGGATGTGACCTAGCCTACAATGCCACAGGTATGCATTGTTCACCTCATCTCGTTTCCTCTTAGACACATTTACATTCATGATATGTGGAGTGGTGTCTAACATAAATAAACCATTATGCAATGTTCCTTTCGTGATGATCTTATCATCTAATAATATCGAACAACCATTGTTCTCAAAAACAAATTTATATCCACTAACTGTTAAACATGAAATGGAAATAATGTTTTTGATAATAGAAGGAACAAAATAACATGCATCTAATGCAATAAAAGCTCCACTAGGCAGATGTAGAGCGACCTCGCCAACAGCTAATACAGCAACTTTTGCTCCATTACCCATCTTTAGGTCCATCTCGCCTCTCTCTAGTCTCCTAGGCCTTGCCAGAACCTGCAATGAATTGCATATATGATAAGCACTACCGGTATCTAATACCCATGTGTTATCATAAGAGTCTGACAAATGGAGACTGATCATGAATGTACCTGAAGCTTCATCAAGCTTTTGTTTCGCCCTCACTGCAAGGTACTCTTTGCAGTTTCTCTTCCAGTGCCCATCTTTACCACAGTGGAAGCACTGGCCTTTGTCCTTTGTTGGGTCTTTCTTAGCAACCTTTGCTTTACCTTGTTTGCCCTTGCCCTTTCCCTTCTTAAGGGACCTTTCTGCTTTCCTTTTCTTTCTGGTCTCACCAGTATAGAGAACTGGCTTCTCTTTCTTAATAGTATTCTCTGCCTCCCTCAACATATTGAGGAGCTCTGGGAGAGTCACCTCAAGCTTGTTCATATTAAAATTCATTATGAACTGTGAAAAGGAATCTGGTAGGGACTGAAGCACAATGTCCACACACAAGTTATCCTCTAGGACCATTCCTAGACCTGTGAGTTTCTCTATCCACTCAATCATCTTTAGGACATGGTTCTGAACCGGTGTCCCCTCAGTCATCCTAGCGCGGAAAAGGCTCTTGGATATCTCATATCGTTGAGTCCTTCCCTGTTCCTCAAACAATTTACGGACATGTAGGAGAATGGATCTGGCATCCATCTTTTCATGTTGTCTCTGTAACTCTGGAGTCATAGAGCCCAACATATAGCACTGAGCAAGAGTGGAGTCATCAATGTACTTCACGTAGCGAGCGATCTCATCCTCGCTTGCCCCTTCTTCGGGCGTAGGCATCACTGTATCAAGGACGTACACGATTTTCTCTGCTGTGAGAACAATTCTCAAGTTACGGAGCCAATCCGTATAATTTGGACCAGTGAGGCGGTTGACATCAAGTATGCCACGTAAGGGATTTGAAAGCGACATTTTCTGAAAATAAAGATGTAGCAAAAATGAATAACATGCAGATTTTGCAAGAAGTAAACTATCAAGATATGGACTTCTATCTTAATATGCTCCCACTATTTTACTCACGAGTCACGCGACACCCTCAACACGTGAAACGGAAGTCTCCGGCAGACTTCTAGTGGGGATCAGGATCCAATCAGCGTCTTAGTGTAACCTCGAGGGACTCGACCAATCACACTAAGCCTAAAAGGTAGGCAACTCTTACCGATCACAACTCCTTGTGATTCCCGTCCTGTTCGGCCTCCGAATCACCATGGCCTCGAGGGACTCGACCAACCATGATGCTCGGTTAAGTCAACACCTTCGTTACAAGATGAGTCTGATTTGATGATATACCCTCGAGGGACTCGACCAAGCATACCATGTCCTCAGGTCACCGGTGACATCTCTATGTCGTAAGCAAGATAGCGAATCGCGATACAGGTGAGTCTCGAGGGACTCGACCAACTCAACCTACACCGGGATTCGGTTCCTACTCATAACGATGGAAGGCCACGTGGGTCAATCTAATTGCCTCACGTTTACCGACTTAATATTATCGAGAGATGTTTCTATAATTTGGTCTCCTAATATGACATGTCACACATATACATATTTAATATATATCTACATCGCATGCAAATATATATACTTATCTAGTATGTGTATAAGCTATCACATCAGATGATCATGGACCACAACCTAATATGATTAGGCCCGAGCCAGTAGGCCTAATCACTCACATCAAGATCTATGTGTGCAACGGTACATCTCCATGCCCTGTGATCGTCCATCTCGTCCTCGTCGATTTCGTCGACATCTTGATGCATCTCCATGCATCACGATCGTCCGTCTCGTGGGTCCCGCTGTCGCATCCACGCTCCCGCTGCGCCTCCTCATGTGATTACAACTTAATCATTGGCACGCAGGCCCGACAATAAACGAGAAATATAATGGAGGTTCGCAGACCTCAATAATAATAATCACAAGTACACACATCACACGGTCCATGATCATCCGTCCACACATCATACATCACATGTATAAATAATCATCATCATGTAGGACTACTAGATATTAATAAAAAATAATAATCAACTAAACCTTTTAATTAATTAATATTTTTCTGAAATCAGGGACATGTAGGGAATTTCTCAATTCCTAAGGGTATTTTCGTAATTTGGACAAAAGACAGAAACTGGAATTTCTCAAATTCCGAGGGGCAAAACTGTCTTTTTTCCAGAAAACCCTAATGCCCTTTCTCCTTTTTGCTGCTGCCGCCGCCGCCACCCTGCCGGCGGCGGCCTGTGCGGCGAGGGGCGGGGCGCTGCCCTCGCCTGTGGGCGTCGCCGCCTCAGCGGGCAGTTCTGCCGGCGAGGCAGCGCCCGCAGGCGGTGCTGCCTCGCTGGCGGCCGCCCCTTACGGGGTTTTTGCCCGTGGGAGCAGCGGCCACAGGCGCCGCTGCCCTGCGGTGCCTCAGCCCTCGCTGCCAGCCCCGCCGGCCGCAAGCCTGCTGCAAGCAGGCCGCCGGCCGGCTGCTGCAGGCACAGCGCTTGCGCATGCGCCGGCGCTGTGCTGCCTGGCTGCGACTGCGGCTGCTGCTGCAGGTGGCTGCAGGCATGCAGATCGAGGGCAGCAACCGTTGCTGCCCTTCTTCGCTTTTGCGTCAACGATTTTGACGTCAAAATTCTTCCTAAACACAATACACGCAGTTCAAAACCAATCATTCGCACGAACAACCTGGCTCTGATACCACTGTTGGGAAATCATTGGGGGCGACATCATATGCGCAGCGGAAGAACAAGAAAACAAAAATCCCCGATTCCCCAAAAAGATGTTCGTCGTCGTGCGAAGATTGGTGCGCAAAAATCCGCAAAAACACAAAACTGCGTATAGAGATTGTGTTACCTAGGGAGATCGTATATCCCTGTTTCCTTGCAGATCCTTAGGAGAGGGTGAAGGAGGTCAAGCGTCCTCCTCTCTAGCGGTGATCCACACAGCAGGGTTGCGACGACGCTCCTCAAAACTCCAGGCCTACTCTGAGGTGGAGAGGGAGAGGAGAATAGGAAGGGCAAGCAAAGACTCTAGCCTATGAGGCTGTGAATCCCTCCTATTTATAGAGATCCCGTGTCAAAACCCTAATGGGTCCTTTCCCTAGTGGGTATTGGATCTGCATCCAATAAGACAAGGGCTCCGTCGGATATCTCATATCCGAACCTCTACTCATCGCAATGCCTACCATATGTGTGTGACCCTCTAGGCCCAATATCGAGCTGGCCGTGAGTCATACCTGTCAGAACTCCTTCTAACTTAGTGAATTATTATCTCTGTAATAATTCACTCGACTCATCGACTACGGAAGTACTAGGCCACTACGCCGTAGTCCCCAGACGATACAAGGGAATCCAATCCATTGGGCCTGTTTGTCCTCAGTTACCATGTACCTATAGTCCCTCATCCATCTAATATCCCAGAGACCGTATATCGAGCATGGTGCTGTCAGACTCATACGGTTTCTACTCGAGTCTCGCTCTAATCGGATTCTCCCGGAGAACTCTTTCTCTCTCAACCCGAATGACCCTGGCCAGGGATTTGTCTGAGCAAGAACACATAGGATATTCCTCTCATGACGCCGAGAGTGGATGATCCTCTGTCGACACTCAATAGCCCTCGTAAGGTCGACTACCACTCCCAATGACCAGCTGTACTAGATCTGAGAACAGTCAAACCTATAAGTCTGGTATCAAAGAGTGGAGCACTCATACAGGACATCCTTGGTGTCTCAAGTCTAAGGACCAGATACACCACTAGGACTATGGAATCGCTGTCTGACAATAAGGCATCATCAACCATCCAGCATTCCGTAAGCGGATCAATCAGTGAACTCATTCTCCAATGAGCACCTGTACTGTATCCCTAGTGTCCCTACACGAGCAGCTATGAGACCAGCTGCATCCATCATATGGACGGGTATACAGCACACTAGTCTATCCGGTTATCACGATGTCCCTCTCGAGTAACCTATGACCGGGATTATTTAGGATATGTATTTAAAGGTGAATCGATCTCATTATCGTGATCTCATCACGATCCGATTCCCATTGCACAAATCCAAGGACATCACAATATATATGCATTTATGCAATAGTTATAAAGTGATATACGCCATAATATAATAAGCAAAAAGATTCTGTATCAAGTCACACGTGCCATCACTCACGTGATTGGCTTGCTGGGCACCTATGACTAGCAGATCATGTACCTAATAGAGTATGATCCATTAGGATTAACTAGGGGCATCTATAAGTAGGAGGGAACTAAAGGCGCATAGGTTGGGGCTTCCTGGTTGCCACCTCTTATTATCCTCTCCCCTTCTCCTCCTTAGATAAAGTGGAGGACGTTTGACCTCCTTCATCATTTCCTATAGATATATAGGGATTCAAGGATATATGTTCTCCCTAGGTAAAATACATCTATCTCACACGTGGATACCTTTATGAAAAATTTAAGATTTTGTTTTATGTTCTTTCGTTGCGCATGTGATGTTGCGCCTAGATTTCCCTATACCTGAGGCATGTGAGTCAGGAAATATGACCTATGCCAAGATTTTTGCTACAGCGGAGGCTCCGAGCCGAATATGCTCGAAACATGTGAGTCAAGAAATCCGACCCATGCCAATATTTCCACTACAATTGAGGCTTCGGGTTGAATGTGCCCCAAGCATGTGAGTCGAAAAATTTGACCTGTGCTAAGATTCTACTATAGCGGAGGCTCCGAGTCAAATGAGCCTAAGGTGTGTAAGTCGGGAAATCCGAACCACACCAAGATATCCTCTATGGCGAAAGCATAAACTTGATGTACTTTAGATATCCAAATCGATATAACTCGAGTAGTGAAAGGATACCCTAATCAACGAGAAGGCTGAATGATGTGCCTCAAACCTCTTTGCAAGAGCCTCGAGACATGCCTTCAAAAGGAAGAACAAATGATAGAGAATATTCTGGCATTAATCATGACTCGCTAGTTGGCCATCAACCCCCACTCAACAACAACATGGGGGAGGTAATGACCTATCGACACCCATAGACAATAGTCCATGGGAGGCCGTTCTCGGTCACCTAGAGCAGTGGTCCTCAAGTGGTCGATCAGATCTCCTCCCCCCTTGGTCAGCCTTTATGAGTGACAGGCTGTAGGGGGTCATTTGGACTAGTGCTCATGTGGACAAATGACAAGAAGAAGGCATTGAGGTCGTTACAAATAGACTCCTCAGCCTCCCAGGTATGAAGCTGAACCTTAACACCTGCCCAAGGGTCAGATCTCTCTCACTATATGTCATTCACTCTCACAACTCCACAATAGTAACTTAAGTGTTAGAGGGGTCAGGTCGAAAAATCTCTCCCCCCCCATGTTGATCTTAATGTAGGACCCCGAGGTGACTAGAGCGCCCACCTTGGACCAATCTTGAGATTACCTTAGAAAGCCGGAGACTCCTCTAAAGCCACCTCCGAGCCACCACGAACACCTCGGTGTCACGTCAACCACCCTGTCAGATCACTACAAGGGCGACCTATACGACTTCACGCCTACGGGTCAAGACCGAGCTGTGTCGACTCTCGGTCGATGGTATGAAGACCACAACAGTTTCAAACCTTGTATAACTACATAGGAGCATCCCCAACAAATTCCCTTTGATTCTAATGTTAGTCTAGGAAATGAGATATCGATAAGTGCTAAGTCTTCCGAAGCTAAATGCTTAAAAACCCTAAGAATTTTTTAATATCTTAAGAAACACACTTGGGGTATCTTTTATAGTTTGAATTCAGGATCGTTATACTCAAGATGTGCATTGATATCGAGAACGACTACGTGTTTCTTTCGATCCTAGTGGAATCATGCATGCCAAACTTGAAAATTGTGCACTAGCTTTGACATGGTTGGTAACGTCTAAGCATTTCCGCGTGGAGAGAATTATATTTGTTTTGTTTCCAGAAGGTTTAAGTTCACATTTGTGCTTCTTTGCAATCTCTTTCCTTCCCATTGTTTCTGCACTCCGCAGGAAGAAACAACCTATGTTGACTTGCAAGCACTTTATCACTCTTTCGCCCCAGCTCCGTGCGTCTTCCTCGAAATCATGCTCCTGCTCAGTGTGCTTGCAACCGAGTGCCCATCTCAACTGGGTGATCGAGCAACCGTCACGAAGGAGCACCGAAGAAGCTGCAGAGAAAACTTCCACAGAATCATAGAACCCACTTCGTTTTCGTTGCCCACCTATAAGTATATTAGTAGTAGGCGAGAAAGAGAGAGAAAAAGCGGGATCCCCGAGGCCGTAATCTCCTACCGATGGCAGTCCGCAGTCATGGAGAAGGAGAGAAGCCGAGTCCAATCCCCAGACCGGGCCACCATCCGCGGTATATACCAAATAGGGGGCAGGTACTGAAGAGGATCGTCAAGTGCCTCGTGGGCTTCTTAGTACCGTCGACTGCACCAAAGGCGAGGTCAGCGCCCGTGCCGGTCCTCCGTCGCCAGGGTGAAGACAAGGGAAAGGCTGCTCACTGATTAATCTTCCCATTTCAGGCGATCCAGTGATCTACCTCATGCATGCAGATCCAGCGAAATGTGTTTAGCTTACTGCTCTACAGCCTTTCTTGTCTCTTAATATAGGTCGTCTCCTTCGCCTCGAATCAGAAAAAGTCCTCGAATCGATGGCATGATGCGGTTTGTGTGACTAAAGAAGCAACGAAGACTACTGGATGTATCACTCGGGAGCTTTGGATTTGAATGAACAGGTGATACAGACAACTATTTTACGTATGCTACAAAACAGATTTATTTTGCTGTTCTTTGAATCTTTTCTTGCCCCCTTACGGAATATGGTAGTACAAAACTTATTTAATCGACTCCCAATCGGCTCATTTAACATACAATCTGAGCATAGTATTTATTCCAACGACGAGTACTCCTTTTAGACTTGTTAGCGCTTGGGAGTCAGCCGAAGGCAAGAGGGATATCTTTTTGATTTCTACACCGTATCCAAAGAATTGTCTGTAAGCTTCGATTGGCTTCTGAGGAGGATGAGCCCTCTAATATTCTTGTTATGGCGCCGTAAGCTCGGCGATCTGTTCATTAACAGCTCTTTTCTTCTCCGCCTCTCCCTTCTTTGCTTCGTCCTTCCTCTTTCCGGTTCATTTGCCAGGCCGATGAGGAGTATTTCGGTGCACCAGGATTTCCTCAACTTGATCACCACAACAATGGGGTCAACGAACCCAATTACAGTGAGCTTCTTCTGCTCCATGTCCGCTGATACTGAAGCAACCTCTGTTAGGATACAGAAAAAAACGTGGTTCAGAAGTCGGGTTGGACACACGGAAAAGAGTGGTGAAGCGAGCTGTGGCTTTACTTTCAATACTGCAAACTGCTTTCATTGCCTTGATCTTATCCTTGTCACAGTGGAGTCCCACTTTCACCACAATTCTCTGCCATCAGACCAAGGAATGAAACTACAAGCTTCAGACAAAAAGAAGAGAAGCGGAGAGCGAGGTAGAGAGAAGGAACTGGCAATTGCATCGTGAAACTTTTTTCCCGATACTAATAAGTTGGAGAATTAGAACTGGAACTCACCTTCATGTCCGCGGCCATCTTTTAGCCCTCTCCGCCGAGTGTTGAGACGAGGAACGAGGCGTGGGATGAGGTGTTGCTAGAGACGGAAATTTACGTAAATATAATAGACGGTCTTAGGAAGTTGCGAGGAAGCCGTGCGGAAGCTGCTACGAATCCTTCGTCGTTTTCTGGAACCGGACTTTGAAAGGTCATCTGCCACGCGGTTCCGATGGACGTCGTCAACTCCGACGTGACACTTTCGTTGCAATCCAAATCAAATCTAGTAAATAGGATAAAAAGAAAATTATATAAAATTACATCGAAAATGATAAAGAGTATTTTTCTTATATAAGTTAAGGATACTGATGATAATTTTCTGATAAATCAAAAGAATCATAGGAATTAATTTGAAATATGATCATATAAAATTATCGATCGCTACGAAGATATGCGCCCAATCACCATATTGTGATTGTAGTATAATCATCGACGTCGGTATCAGGAGCTACTAGCTAACGTTAAATGTGTCTAGTTAAAAATTCATAAATCAGGTATTTAAATTAAGAAATTTAAAATCAGATGAGATTCTTGGTCAAGAAAATTGAAAGCGTATTGTTATTTTGTCATATCTTAATTTCTATATATGATCAGACCTAATTACTTTTTGGATTTGCAAAAGCAAGCAGCAATGAATCACTCAAAACCCCAAGGTTTAGTGATGCACTCATTTCACAGGAATTCAGATAGGAAACATATGTGTAGCAAAATCGATCATCTTAAGGATAATAAAAACACGAAATCAGGTTTGGGTACCTGACTCGGACTCGGCCGAATTGGAATCCAAGTTCGGTTCGGTTCTCTCTCGTCGGCAGTGGGTCGAACCAATACAGCGTTCTAGAACCATCCATGCTTTCGCATGCATACCGACCCTATTCTGGAAATCGGATTGGCTGACACCAACGTCGACCGATCGGGTGACGTCACGTCGCTATCACCAGTCCGAGTTCGCCACGTCGCCAAACAGACCCGAATGCTGTCCTGCCCTGGACTGTCGATCAAGCGGCACTCTAGATTTACCTCTCGAATGTTCACCACCATCAAAAAAATAATATTAATAGGAAATACTTAATCGTTAATCATGTATACTGTTTTCAGAATACATAGGTGAATTTAAGAGAAGATAAGAGTTAATAATGTTAAATGTGGGTTTTAACGATGAGAATAGACTGTAGCGATCATTAGAGTCGGAGCCTCCTCTCACCTTTGAGTCGTCCATCAAATAATTTTAGTTGCTCGTAATATTATAAATGTAACATCTCAATTAGTTTCATATCGAAAATGAATGAAATTAAGATTGAATTATAAAGATTTAATAAATATATAATTATTAATTATTAATTTAAATATTTTGATCAATAATTTAAGTTAAATAAAATTCACAGATTATTTAACCCATACAATAAATCTGAGACTCTACTTGCTTACCTCGTATCATTACTGTGGTAGCTTTCCTTCATCCACGCCTCTCGTTCTTGAAGAAGATGTCAGCTGACATGAAGGTAAGTTCCAATTCTAATACATTAAAGAAGAAAGTTTGCTGCTACAGCAACAATTACCAGTTCCTCGTGTTCTTTTCCTTGGATCTCTAACAGTTGTATTCCTCGGTGTGATTGCAGAAGGTTGTGGTGAAAGTGGACGTCCACGATAACAAGGACAAGAAGGTGGCAATGAGAGCAGTTTCCAGCCTTCAAGGTGATCAATCAGACCTCTTTCTCTGTGTCTCGTAATCTTCCACTTCGTGATTTTGTATCCATGGACACGAAGAACGAGATCGTTGACCCCATGAGTGTGGTGGGCAAGCTGTGAGGAAACACTGGTGCGCCGCGATGGTCGGGCCGGCAACAGATCCGGAGAAGGAGGAGGAGGAGGCCAAGAAAGGAGACCGGGAGAAGAAAAAGGATGCTGATGCCATGACCACGTACTATTACGTGCAGAGTGCCGAGGAGAACCCCAGTGCTTGATTCTCATGCTTTCAGCTTCCTCAAATGCACAGATACATTGAGGAGTCTTCGGTTGAAGGTTTTTTCTTCTCATCCTGAGGTCTAAGAATAAGGATGAATTTTCTTTTGTTTTTGATTTACCAAACTATGGGATTGGTGACAAAATGTATTATACTTCACTCTTAGGTGATGATTGGTTGGAGGAAAACAATAATAAAGGCTTGACTCAACTACAAATTTGACTTTATTAGTAGATCTGCGAATAAGAGATAAACAATAAGCTATGATTGATAGTTGATTCCATGCATATGTGTGAAGGCAGCTGGTTGACTAACTAAAATAAGACCCAGAAATTGCAAATTGACTATTTAAGTTGAACTGGTCAAAGTCATGCGAAGATATGGTTTGACCAAATATGCCTGAAGGAGGTGCGATGTGGTCTCACGACACCCACTCGATAATTAGTTCCTTCTCGGAAATCCTCAATTCTCTGCCATCAATGAGACTTGCTGGGATTATTTCTAGTCAATTCCCACAAAAAAGGAAAAATAAATCATTGATAAAAGAAAATAAACAATCAATTACCTCAATAATTCATAATAACAAAAGAAATTATACTCCTCACTCCACTCACAATCTCATCTCCTAAACTCTTCGATCTCTTAATTCTAATTTACGAAACACTATATCTCAACTGGCTCATTTCCATGGATATCAAATCGATCCCAGCTATGATACAAAATCACGTTAAAGTTCATGCACGAAAACATAGCTTACGTGGTTCGAAGGTCAAGAAAAGAATGGCGAGGTGAACAAAGCTTTTACCTCGATGGCTGAAAACTACTCTCGTTACCTTCTTCCCTCATCCTTGTCATCGTGGAGCTCCACCTTCAACACATCCGACTACAACCAGATCAAGTAATATTATTTGGAGAGAGAGAGAGAGAGAGAGAGAGAGAGAGAGATGATAAGAATTACTACTGTGAAACTACAACTTGGAACGTTAGCACTCTTACATGAGGAGCGAGATGAAGAACAAGGCATGGGAGACTGATTTGAGCCAAGCATGTAAGAGTCTCAGATTTATAATGAGACTGCGAGCATCCAAGTCTTCCTTTACGAGTCAAGAAGGTGAGAGGAGCTATTGGCCACTTGACTAGTCTAAGCTTTCAAGTCCTAATTTTGTGCCAATGACGAGCTTAGACTAGTCAACGGTGCTATAATCTCACCATTACCGATACATATTTAATCTAATATTTCATTGACTTGATAGTAACGCGCTAACAACAACAATCCTCGCATCTTGCGTTGTTCACGTATCATTTTAGCATTACATATTTTTCCGTATAAATATTAATACAGTATTAATATAGTGCAAAAATATTATATTATAGTATTTTTAAGTACCAAACATAGTATTTTATCAAATTTATATTAAAATACTATGTTATAATATGCTTGTATTGCGTTATAATATATTATTATTATTATTATTAAAAATACGATAACATAGTGTAAAAATATTATAGTTGGATTGACTGACCTAATGGAACGGTCATAGAAAAATGAAAGAAAAAGAAGATCAATCAAGCGAAGAATATTCCTAAGGAAAAAAAAAAGAAAAATTCGTCCATACGCAAATGTATAGCTGATAGACGTCCAAATTCACGATCAAGGTGTCAAAATCAAATACCAACAGTTTCCAAAGTGAGACAAAGAGGAAAAGTACACACAAAAGACCGGAGAAAAGTCAAAATTAATTAGCTTATTATGGTTGAGAGTTATAATTTCATGAAATGTCTCACATAATCATAATCAATAGAATTAATTTTTTTGTATCCAAATAAGGATTAAGGAAATCCAGTTGTAGGTTAAAATTATTACAAATCAACTCCGGACTCATTTGGCTATGGTTTCCAAAAGGGAATTCGTTTCATTAAGATTTCACATAATTCCTTCATATACTTTAAAGAAACTAGAATAAGATGTGAAAAACAAGATTAACATATATAAGATTGATCATCAATTCAATTCCAAAACTTAAAATTATTAAGTTGTGAGTCGAATCCAATACATGTCATCAGTTTTCACTCTTTCTAATCTCTCATCTCATATTAATATTATAATTTTATCAAATAAAATAATTTATATTGAATAATAAAAAATCAAAGAGAAGAAATGTTTGGTAACCTATTCTTTCTGGGTCTCTCACACATTTTGACTAGTCAAACATTTAGTACGCTGTCATACACGACTGTCCAGCCCAAGTGGGATGTACCGGTGATAGCTATCGCGTCCGTATTATATTGGACGCAGATGTCCGCATCCAATTGGTTTCTAGAGATATTGGTGATGTGGTCGGTCAAAGTAAGCTGACCTCAGCCAAACACGTCCCAGTCCAGTGTGGGTCCCTTTTGTGGCCAATTGGAGTTCGCCACGTCCGCAAACGGATTGGTATGCTGTCTGGGCCTAAACTGGCGATGGGCCGGCACTTACGTCATCTTCAATATTTCGGACAACCGAAAATAATTAAAAAAAGATAAAAATAAAGAAAATTCACGTCGGTGAACGGAAGACTCGATTATGCACTGTGGTGGTCCACTTCTTGAATATGTGGAATTATTATTGACTTGACCGGGGTTGACTTTGTGAAGTGGGTGATAACATTGATGTGGGAATCAGATGGATGCTTTTCGAATTAATTTATCTGTACTCTCTCATTATCGTCGAAAATAAATAAGCATAAGCTTTTGGGATTAATCATTACTCAAATAAATCCTTTATGCTTTTGGGATTAAGCATAAGCAATGGTTGTAGTCGCATTCTATCTGGTTTGAATAGTTTACCGAGATTATTGTGGGAAAAAAAATTTATGTTGTAATGTGGCCGAGGACTACTATATCATCTCATCCCATTACGATATCTAAAACGTATCCACATATCGTATGTGGATGTCAAGTGAGATTGATTGATGTTTACGTATCATATATGTAAATAAGATGTTTAGACTTGAATCGAAGCTTCTCAAAATTTCGGATTGCAAGATACAAAATTAAGTAAAACTATGTTAAGTCGGATTTTGGAGTTAATAGTTGAGATATCGGGCAATGAGAGGATTCAAGTCGAGATCACGTAGAAAATTGTTGGGGCATACCTTAAAAGTTCTCTCTAATGCTTAAATCATTAAAGGGGATCGGAGAATTTAAATAAGTATCAAAATCTAATGTGAATATGCATATCATTCAATCATTAATGGACAGTAAGATTATGTACCATTTTGTTTGAGCCATAGTTATGAGATAAGATTACATACCACTTGTCTAGTTGTGGGATTGGGTTGACATTCTAATTGATGCCATGTTACTAACTATATGGGATTATGTTCTATCTAACATATCAAACGTATGGATATGATATGTTGACAATTGCTATATTATAAATGCATCGCATATCAACTAGGATATGATAACACATCAAATAGACATGTCATTCCCTAATAAGTATACTTTCAATAGAGAATAACAAAAATCAACTAAAATAGAGTCGTTAATCCTATTACAAGCCCAATACATATTGTGCAAAGCATGAATAAAACCGAAAGATATGAATATATACAAGCATTACATCGTATATCTTATTTACTGTATTATCTATGATAATAGTCACATTCGATCTCTTGGGATTATTATAGGAGAAGGCTTTTATGTTAGGGTGTGGCTAACGAATGCCATCTTATCTCATCCCATTATGGTATCTAAAACGTATCAATCTATTATATACAATGGACGTCAAGTGAGATTGATTAATATTTATACATTATATGTGTAAATAAAATGTTTGGTCTCTAAGTTAAATCTTTTAAAAATTTTAGATTTTAAGATACAAAGTTAAATAAAATCGTGTTAAGTTGATTCTAATTGAGGGTTTAAAATTGAGACTCCTTAAAAAAATTATTAGGGGCATGCCTAAAAAATTTCTCTAATCATAAGAGATTGAGTTCTGTGGAACGTGTCGATTGAATGGATATGATATGTTGATCATTGCTACATTGTGAAGCAAGGAATCAACTCATTTCAACATGAGTATTATATAACTAATGATGATCATATAAGATAAATAATATATAAAATAATATCTTTAGGTATATTTTTATCTTGAATTTATTAAATTAAAACGGAATGCTATGATTCTTTGTAATTTTTTTTTCCCTACAATGAACGTATATTAATTTAACCATCAGATGAGTAATGGACAAACTTCTTCCCTCTCTCGAACATGGCAACAATAAACAAAAGATTAATTTGATCCTATTAAATTGATGACTATCGTCGAACTCTATTAATTACCCGAATCGTAGTTTTAAGGTGATATCACATATCTATATATTAAATATTTTAAGTCCAAATTATTGATTTATGAAGGTAAATAAAAGGATTTATGTTAAAAGGTGTAGGGGCAAGTGAGTCATTCAAGAAAATAGATATTTAGGATCCACAAGATCGAAAGAACCAATTGAGTCAACAAAGTCATCGTTAGATGATATAAATCAGCTAAAGAATTAATTATGTTCAATTTTCGTTTGCTAATGTTGAGGGTAGGGTGACAACTGTTTCGGCGGCTGCCATGCCCCGTTGGCACGAGGAAGAAGAAGAGCCCTCCTCTCACCTTCCTCACCCATGGAGACTTTGACTCGCATAGTGCGAAGACTTGGCTGCCCGCACCACTATAAATCCGAGACTCCCTCCTCACATGCTTACCTCACATCGGTCTCCCCGAGGCAACCAGTAGTCCCAATACCGTGTTCATCTCTCCTCCTGTCAGTTCAGAGTCCTAAAGATGTCCGCAGAAGCGCAGGTAGGTTCCAGTTCTGACTTCTTCTTCTCCTCTACCTCGCTCTCTGCGTCTGTTCCTTAACTGGATCTGCGTTAAGGCTAATATATAGATGTATTCCTTGGCATGATGGCAGAAGGTTGTGGTGAAAGTGGACGTCCACGATGACAAGGATAAGAAGAAGGCGATGAAAGCAGTTTCCAGCCTTCAAGGTAATCAATCGGACCTCTTTCTCTGTGTACCGTACTATTCTTCCTCGTAAACTTATAATTCTGTACGATAATAGGGATCGATTCGATATCTATGGACATGAAGGACATGAAGCTCACTGTAATCGGGATCGTTGACCCCATTGCTGTGGTGGGCAAGCTGAGGAAACACTGGTGCGCCGCGATAGTCTCGGTCGGCCCGGCGAAAGAGCCGGAGAAGAAGAAGGAGGAAGAGAAGAAAAAGGATCCTAATGAACTGACCGCAGAGCTCATCAAGGCATACAAGGCTTACAATCCTTGTATGACCACGTACTATTGTGTACAGAGTGCAGAGGAGAACCCCAATGCTTGCGTGATTATGTGATGGCAGAAAGAGTTGAGATGAGCAGAGGAGTTGTCCGGTGAATGATTGGGTTGGGTATAAGAAAAATGATGAAGCTATAGATAGGGATTTGGATGTTTTAAGATATCGAAGTATTTTTATTGGTCTATATTGAGGGTGTTCTTCCTATGTCGGAAGGTTTTTGATTGACATCAATCAATTGAGGTCAGTTTCTCTTTTGTAAGTGATTTGGAGTGCTTTTGCTGCAATTTAGATCTTAATACATGGATCGTAAATTGGTGAGCATCTCAATTGTGCTTGGATTGCATCATTAGGAGCCTTTTGACCAGTTAATTGGCACTGCTTCTTCTCATTTGTGGACGCAGTTGGTGGAAATATTAATTTATATTACACCAAAAAAGTTGCATTTTGACTTGGAGGCAGTCGGTCTCTGCCGCCCACTCCTAAGAAGTCTTCCTCAGGAAGAAGTCAATAGTTAGGCTTGTGGTTGTGTCTGCTTCTCCAAGAGAGCAAACCCACACTGAGGAAATAGATTTAAAATTATCAAATAATAGTATAAATAGATTTAAAATAAGAAATCAATACGAAAACAATATTATAATTTCATTTTTTTTTATAAATTAATGTTAAAAACTATCAAATAATAGTAGAATTAGATTCAAAATAAGAAATCTATATGAAAACAATATTATAAAATATTAAAAATTAAAATTAAAATAGACAACTCTGTTTGGAAACCAAAGTTGAAATTAAAACTATTTACATCTAATTTTGTATATAACTTGGGCAGAAAATAATCAGTTAAAATGAAAATATACGTAAATAGAATCAAAATAGAAAACAAATATGAAATTCATCACATCAGATATAAAGAAATAATGTTGTAATTTCTGATACACAACGAACCCAAATCGGCTTCAATATCCAACCAACACACTCAAACCACACGCAATAAAACTTAAAAGGACTTCATGTTTATTTAGCAGCTTTAATCGCCAAACCATAACTAAACCACACGCAAACCCATTATTATGCTGCAAGAACAGAGCGGCCTACCGCGAACCCTGCGCTCAGCAAACGCCGCTGGTCTTCTTACGATCCACCAATCGCTTCCAGTATCTGGCGATCTCCTCGTGCGTCTGCTTGACGCTCTTCTTGGGGACGACGGCGCCGCCGCCGTCCGGGTTCTCCTCGGCTTTGACATGGGTGATCATGGTGGCTTTCGTCCACCGGTTTTCCAAGTCTGTCAACACCTTCTTGATGTCCGTCACGAGGCGCTCCGCCAGACTCCGACTGAAGTCCTCCCTGATCACCACGCGGAGCACCGCAACATGCTCTGCGTCGGCAGGCATGGTGTACGCGGGAACGATCCATCCGAACCTCCTCAAGGTCTCCGATACGTCGAAGACCGTGTACTTGCCGCTGTCCTTGAGTGAGAATGCCACGAGCGGCACACCCACATCCTTGGACACAATGTCGAATGTCTCTGTCCCCTCGATGCCCGCCTTCAATACCTTGGCATTCTCCATACAGTTTTCCATGATATTTCTGAAACCCTGCCAAAAACCAGAATGAAGAATAAATCTTCCTAATGGTTACAAGGAGTCGAGATGCTTCGGAATATGTAATTTATGGTAAACTAATCTGAGAATTCTCTGAAGCAGAAAATAGAATCTCGACATTAATGAAGAACATATGCAAGTATTTTAGATACCTCAAAGCCCAAGCGTATAAACTGGTAGTACTGTGCAATGATCTGACTAGATCCTGCAGGAAAAAGAAGATAGAATAGTTTCCATCAACAAATTTTCCATGCTAAACATCACATTCAGTGAAAGTTACATTTACAACGAAGAAACTAATTAATATACCTTTAGAAAAGTTGAGAGTGAAGGTAGGTTGATCTGCACCAAGATAATTAATATGGAAAATAAGCTCTTCAGGTAAATCCTCTTTGTTCCTCCAGACAACCCAACCTACTCCAGCATAAACCAAGCCATATTTGTGGCCGCTGACATTTATGCTCTTCACCTGAGGGAGCCGGAAGTCCCACTCTAGTTCAGGATAGAGGAAAGGCGCTATGAATCCCCCACTTGCAGCATCGACATGTATGGGTGTGTCCCACCTGCAGATCATGGGACAAAGTTAATTCTTCTATATCATGGTTTTTTTCCATCTCTAAAATGACATGTACCGGAGCTGATATGAGCCATTGCCACAAAAATATCAAGAGCTGGGAAAAAATAATAGGAACACAAACTAACGGGTCAATCTGCTATGAGGTTAGAACAATCGACATGCTGATTTGTCTATTTGTAAGTTTATCCTCAAGACCAAATGGAAAAAAGAATGGTCGATCACAAGGTTATGCAAGAAACACAGAGCTTTTTAGGTGAATATTGTGTGAAAGTCCGGTGCAACTACAAAGACCAAATCAACTCACCCAGTTTCTTGGTTTTTTTCTGTCAGGAGATCATTTAGAAGCTTAACATCTTCAAACTCTCCAGTGAGAGTTGAACCCAAGATGGCAGCAACACATATCGTATTCTCATCAACCATTTCTACTGCCTTGGCAGGATCCATTACATAATATCCCTCTTTCAACTTCACTTCTTTCAGTTCAACTTCAAAATACCTTGCAAATTTCTCCCAGCAAACCTACATATCAAGTGATATATATGAAATAAAATTACAAATGGAAATTTGGTGATGGCATGGATACTCAAAATGAGCCAAGGATGTTACTACCTGAACATTTGCACCGGTAACAATGTTGGGTTTGTCGTAAGGCTTCTCCTCTGCCTTTCTTTTGTTCTGCCATTTCCTCTTGAATGCAAGCCCTGCAAGCATGATTGCTTCTGAGGACCCCACAGTTCCAACTCCAACAGCCGTTTCGTCTTCCCCAATCGGGGCATTGAAAAGGTGGGCTATCATATTTACGCAGCGATTCTGCAAAAGATGCCAATACCCATAAATTCAATTGGTAGCATGATTCTCATATCCAAAAACAATCATATAAGCTATATCATGTATCATGGTAAGAACTATGCTAATACTTAATCGACAAAGGTGAAGGAAAATTCCTGCAATACTCGGAGAATCAGAAAGAACATTGCAGTAAATCTACTGCAGAATTACAACTCCAGTGTCGACAATTCCAACAATAACAAGAAGGTATTGTTCTTAGCGTTGGGATCAATTGCATAGATCCTCTGTTTCCATTTACCTCTATATGGGACAACATTAGGCTTCCGAACTCTTATCCTATATGATCCAATCAGTGAACCTGATTCCTTTCTCAATTGAGATAGAACTGCGGTGAAATGGAATATAATTCCATGGGATCCTTATAAAGGGTTAGCTTGACCCTTGTTGAAACTAATCAACTGATAGCCATTGGCCTATTGAAAGATCTAAAAGACCATTTGAAGATGCAAAAAAAACAAAACAGAGGACCAAAAGTTCTACGCCTCTACAGGATCCAATTTGTCCAATTACTCGAGACAAAGTCCTCGAACAACAATTTGCATTTCCATCATTGCTCAATTACCTTTCTTGTTTGAGGTTCTCCTACCCTGTTACATGGAGTTCCCGAATAGAAACCACTGGTCCAGAAAAGAAAGGAACTAAGTGCTTAATCTCCACTTGTAGCACTCAACAGATGGTTGCTCTCAAGGAGGACCGGTGTCAGGGAGGCATTCCCGTGTCAGTATTCTCTCGACCACCTTCAGATAACACAGACCTCTGTCATGTACCCCAGTAACGAGGATTATTATGCAGGAGAAACGATCTGATCTACCAGTTTGGCTTTAAATAGATAAACAAATAGAACCGAATGATGTACTCGACAAAGAGTTGAGACTACAAAGCAGATCGCTGCCTCACCTGGAGCTCGGTGGTGACGGGGTACTCGTCCATGTCGACGTAGTTCTTGTTGACGGCCGCCATGATGAGGCGATCGCACTCCGGCTCCATCCACGTCGTCACGAACGACGCCAGATTCAACCGCGGGTTCCCGTCGAGCATCAGCTCGTCGTTGATGATCTGGTACGCCGCATCCTTGGGGATCGACTGCTCCGGTATCCTGAACCTGTCATCGGCACCGCAAAATCACACAAAAACAGGATCAAATCCAAACGACGATGATCATAACTATCAAAGAATCAAAGACAAATTATAAACCGGGGAAGAGCCTCGCGAACGTATCGCGAAGCGAATGTATAAGCGACCGAATCATCGGCATCAGATGCTACCGCCGAGAGAGTCATCGGCTAGAGATTGTATCTTCCTCTCTTCCTTGAATCGCTGGTATACTTCGATTAATATAGACATGAGTGATCGCTTATGGTTTCTTTCACGCATTTGTTGCGGAAAATGACGAAGGAAAGGAACAAAAGCTTGCAGCCCAAGGAAGGCGACATGAACCTGGGAAGGGATGCCCGGACGTATCTGGAAGCGAACGTGGAGTGCAGCGATTCGCCGGTGTCCAATTTCGTGGTGGTCACCGCCATTCTACCAGGTGGTTCGGGGTTGCGGAACAACGAAGGGTTTTCTCACCGATCACTGGGTCAGGTGGGTGGGTCATGAACGTTTAAAGCGTAAGGGATCAGGAAGGGGCGGCGAGTGAGCCGGTGAAGCGTGGTGGAGATGGCCCGTCCGCGGCGCATGGCGTGGTGCCTTTGACGCGTGGTTTGGGGACCGGGGCTAAGACGCTTTCTTTACATCTACATTAAGATTCCCGAACATATAAATCAAGGAATCTTGGCCGTCCATCTTTCGATTGGGATTGTTGTAGTCGAGTTAGGGACGTGACGATAACGGTTAGATGAGATCAAGTGGAGAAGATTGCTTTTGTTTACGTCTGCAGCATTAAGATTCCCGAATATGTAAAGAAAGAAATCGTAGCCGTCCATGTTTCTGTCCACAGCTTAATCTTAAATGACTTTGTTGACGTTAATTATCTCCGCGTTTAGCGATAGATGTAAATTGTCATGTTTCGAGTCATTCAAACATTTATAGTCACATTGTTGTGTTGATTACGTGATGCAGTCCGCTAACGTATTGAGTTGACAAGGTGGATGAAGTGTCAAATCAGTGATGACATAGCTTATATCTTTTGCATATATAAATATACGTATGTTTATAACATTTTCATCAATTGGACTAATCAATAATGTTTAGTTTTTTTAAATATAAATAAATCATAAACAAAAAATATTTTAAAAAACAAAGGTAACAACAACTTGATTTGTAAAGCAATTGTTGGTTAGTAAGTCATTTTAACAATTTCTTAATTTCTCACTTTAAGAAGAGCAAAATATTTTGTTTTATTTTAGTTTCATCCCATTAAAAAAAATATTAATTCTTGAGTGACAATGACACAAGGTATGCTTCGAGATAAAGGATGGTTTAAATTTTATTGTCATTGAGGCGAACAAGATTGTTTTCTATCGATTCCATCGATAAAATTTGGGTTATCTTACCATTTGAGGTCAACTTAATCTATTAAAGTAACTTGGGTTATCTTACCATTAGAATAAACCTTTGCTAAGACATTAGATATGGAAGATGAATATAATAAAGTCAACAACAAATCATGTTTCACTAGAAAATTGGTTTAGGGTTCGAAGGAAAAAAAAAGAAAGTATAGGAAATCTCCATATTCAATTTGGTTGTATGTTGATAAGAACATTTAGTCTGACGTTGATTAAGTTGACTTATCATTTATATAGTTACCAAGTTTACGATGTAAAGTCAACTTGATTGGGAACATTCGTTATAAGATCAATGCCGAGAACGAGTAGGAGCTGATCATTCGACTTGCAAAACTTAAATCAGGACTATACTTGATGAAACCTATCGAAAAGCTGGATAAGTTAGAATGCAAATAACAGTAATAGTTTGTATTAGGAACCTATTTGTCAAATAGCTGGATTTGATGGATAGACATAGTTGGGGCCTTTTATATAAAAGATATGCAACTATCTATATTTTGTGGGTAATTATTTCATTGTAAGTAGTTTCACTGAATTGTTGAAATTTACTGGAGCATAAACAATCATTTGAACCGTTAAGCATTATTATTGACATCATTATGTTGATTGAGCGCTTTCTTGAATGCAATTGGATGATATGCAAGATTGTCGACGATTAGAACCAATGCGACAATCATATGTCCACCTGTCTTTTTTTTTATTATTATCAATTGTTATTAAATAAGTATTAAATTTATTTTTTATATGTCCAAGTAAATTATTAATTATGTTATGAGCAAAATGACATGACTGACACAACGATGACCAACCTCATATTATTCACATTATAAAACCATGTGATGGACATGTTGGCACTATGAGGTCGACATGTGTGCCCTACCAAGTCGATATCATGGTATTAATTGGATAGATCGACAATGATGTGACCAACTCCTCAATGCCAGCCTTAATGTCATATGATCATACTCTCGATCTCGTAAGAACAATACACCAACGACAGGCAATATCCGCATTGTGGGTGCACTAATACCTAGATGTTCCATGCTTTCCGACCAACTGATCACCCCCATTATTTGATCCATATCATATGCCTATAAGTTTAATACTAGACTCGATGTACGTCATAGATGATAAAGTTCTCTGAAATGGGGTGAAAGTGGGTAAGACTATGAGTGTCACATATGGCAACAAGGAGATGAGAGCCACGAATAAAGAAGAGGTGATGGGGGGAGTCATCAACACTAGGGATGGAGGCTTCATGAGGGTGATGTGAGTCTGGGCTAGGGGGCCCTGCACAAAAGGGCAAAGAGGGCCATACAAGATAGCGGAGGATAATGAGAGACATTTAGGATATTAGAAGAAGAAGGGGCACTAAAATGGAAAGAGATTGCTATTAGCAATCCCTTACTTTATACAATCACCTAAAAATAATAAAATATAATTTTACTAAATATAGTCTCTCAATTATCAATCATACCCTTATTTCTTATGATCCTTCAATTATTATTACTTTATATAACATACTTCATATGTCAATCAATCTTCTTTATGAGTATCGACATCGAAATCCTAGTTGCATCCCCTTTAATCATCTTCGATAATTGAGATGAGAAGAATAATAATAATAAGAAGAAGACGATGAAGAAAAAAATTATATGGGTTAAGATTAAACGATATGTTAAGAATATTTATATCCATTTATAGTTCTTATATTAGGATTGTAAATAATAAAATAAAGTTATCAATAAAAAATTTTAAACAAAAAATTGAAAACCATGGCACCTTATGAAAAAGTCTAAAAAGATTTTTTTTTTATAGAGAAATCGCCCTTAAATTTATCTTTATTTTCTTTTGGGTTGTAACATCAACGCAACTCAAATGGGTTACTCCTCCAATTTATAATAAACGGGGTGCAGAAGAACATACATATCATTGTTCTTATTTAATTAGGGATGTTGTCCGAGACAAAACTCAATGATTATTCTTAATTTAATTAGAGATAACTCCCTACATGTACTACATCACGGAGCTATGTTTATGAGACTTTGGATCTCGTTCATGGCATCATGAACCCTTCTCCATGTATAATTCAGGTCATATTACTAATGAAACCCATATATATTAAGCCATCCATATCAAACTAATTGTTGTTATCCAATGACAATACAACTTATTTCCTATTCGTTATTGGTTTATGTATTCTTTATTCAACTTTAGAAAATCCATTCATATTAACCTATTGGCGAAGATAATTATTTCTATTTTACAACAGTGTGACTTATTCACATACACATATTATTAGTATTATTATTGTTAAATATTTATATTTTTTGAGTAAATTATTGTCTAACACAATATATACTAATCCTAATCATATGGATAAAAACGGATTTGAATAAGTCAAAATTAAAAGCTTCATAATTAGAAACTCGGTCTCCTCCATCCTCTAATTGCCAATATAGCTTCATTTCATGTTTCCAAGTTCGTTTTGATGATTTCTTAGTGTTCCACGTAAACGGCCATTCACAGTGCATAGTGAACAGGAAACAAACATCAACAAAGCAGAAAACTCATTACAACCCCCAAAGATAAGATTGAACAAGGAAGATAAAAGAATCTAATGGATATACTATTATTAACCTTAACTTAAGTATGACAATTTAGATTCAATGAAGTTGATAAAATGGAGAAAAAAAATCGTGCATCTTCTTTAGTATTAGTGTAAACAATTTTCCATAACATATAATAAAAAGGATTTAAGCATTACATATAATAAATGGTGGATTCGAAGTTTACTTCTCCATCCTTTTGATGGATGCAAGTTGTTGTCATTAGCAATCTCTACATCACTACCATCATTTTATCGTTGATCATCTCGATCGGGAATCAACCCAACGAATTCATATGATGAGAAGTGGAAAAGATCAAAGGAAAGGTTACAGGTCCGAGGAAACCTCATGACAACTACAAATATTTGGTTTTTGATCTCTCGTTCTTGCCTTTGTTCCCAAGCAATCGTGAATGACGGTGATCGCGGAACGACGCTGACAGCTCTGTATGATGAAGGTGGTGTACTTCAGCAAACACACTGTGCTCCGCTATGGAGCAGAGGATCATTCATTCACGCACGCAAAGTATAAGAGAGAGAGAGAGAGAGAGAGAGAGAGAGAGAGAGCTGATAAGATGTGGGTGGGGGTGGTCCAGTCCTCCTCCACCGCTGCATGATTGCAGGATGCATGCCCTCCCAAGGTATCTTCTTCTCCCTCCTTCGTAGGGTATGCTGACTCAATCATTGCTCGACGTTGTCATCATATGTCCTGCTTGGGTACCATTCCATGCATGATTGCGTTGAGATCGCCGGTTGTCGCTCTCCCGTACTTGCGTATCCACGTAAATATATCATCCATATAATACATCTTTTTTGATCGTATCATATCGAATAAGATCCGTTATACAACATCTTTAGTCTCTCAGCTTTCTATTCGACTCAATGAAAATAATTATTATTATGCCTATACTTACATATGAAATTCTTTCGCACGCAATCATCAAACCTATTTATAACAATTTTTATATTTAATAATATTTAATTATTTTGTATTGTTTGTGACTTTTATTTTTAATTTTTTTTACATATGATAATAATATAATCATCCACATGTTTGTCTTTCTATAATGTACTCGTAATTCCAACTAAAGACGTGACAAAGTGGTTGATGTCTCTTTCGTAGTTGACAACTTAGGATATGGATAAATTTATATATTTATATTATTAAAAATATAATGAAGATCATATCAACTTAAAATTTTGGGTATCATGGCATTAATCAAAAACTTAAAGTTGATAACAAAGAAATCAAGCTTATAAAAATACATCTATATATATACACGCGAGGAGGAGTGTCACTATAGCGTTAGAGAATTCCTAAACCAGCTTTGTTATTTAATCACCAAGTGATGATCGAAGGTCAAAATAAATCTAGAGACTTTTTTCATTTGTTTTTCCATGTCCAGCAGATAGGGTGAGAGAGACAGAGCGTCGCCAATGGTGATGATGATGAGAGTCGCGACACAAGTAGAGAGAGAGAGAGAGAGTCATGAGCTAATTGACCGACATGGATGATGATGATAACGATGATGAAGAGAGAGAGAGAGAGAGTCATGAGCTAATCGACAGACATGGATGATGATGATAACGATGATGAAGAGAGAGAGAGAGAGAGAGAGAGAGAGTCATGTCTTCTCCGAGTGCTGCTTGAGCGCAGCATCGCCCATGATTTCTCGTCGCGTGTGCCCCGATCGACCACACAAGACACGGACAGGTGAGCGAGACGACGAGGGTGAGAGATTGTGATCGCCTAGTCGAGACCCCACGCCCTTTCATGCACACACAGAAGATGACATCTTAAGCATTGAAGGAGGGGCACGGACAGTGTTCCAGAGGTGTCTTTGGAGAAGCAAGTAATCATTGCAAGGACGACCTGCACCGCCCCCCACCTCCCCTCCCCCCCCTTGCTAGCTGATCGAAAGCTATTGCTTGCTTGTTCGCATGTCGAAGGAGAACCGGAGAGCTGCTTTCCTGATCTGAACCACCCATCACAGAATGTACGGCCACGATCATCTGGGGCGTTCATTTCCTACCTTGATCTACACTTGGTTATATATATATATATATATATATATATATATATATATATATATATATATATATATATATATATATATATATATATATTATTAGACGTTATGGATCAGTCTAGAAATATTATAATTATTAATATACTTTATTAGCGAAGCAAGACGTAAAGACGAGGTAAACCAGTGGGACCCACCAGGTCAAACTAGGAATCCTAGGCGATCCGCACACGTCAGCCTCGTCCTCTTGATGCGTGCTCGTTGCACGTTGAATCCCGACGTGGCCGAGTCGACCGAGCTGTAGCCACCCAATCGAATCACTCTCAGCTACAATGAGAGAGAGAGAGAGAGAGAGAGATGATTGAATTATTGGGCACTAATCTTACTTGAATAGTCAATTTTGTCCAGCAATAGATGTTGGATTTCTAAACTATGACAATGATCATAATTATCTTGTCTTCACCCTCATCTATGAAATTCAAATCCAATATGAAATTTGATTCGATCTCATTCCTCCTTCTAATCATCGAAGAACAATAAAATTTGATTAATTGTTGGAGAGTCTTGAGGATATGAAATTTCTATATTTATGCATTTCTTATCTCATATTTTAAAGGATCATGTATTCTATTTTAGCTTATTCTAGCAAAGGAAGGATTGTATGGATATAACAAAACTCCAAAGACAATTTTAATCTATTGTAAATGACGATGATTGATAAGAAGTTTGAGTATTCAAATAAATATGAAAACATACTTAAAAAGTTTGCTTCGTGTCGTATTGATTTTGTATCCATCATTAGCTACAATACATTAAGTAACTTCACTCATTGTGTAGTCATATTTGATTTTGAGATGATGTACGAATTGATACTTTTTAAACTCAACGTGTTAAAATCTCGATTGATCAAAATAATACATCAAATAAAAGATAATAATTATTCTACAACTAAGATAATACATCAAATACTTTGATATTAATCGAGCGCCACATGTTAAATCTCGACTAATAAAAATTAATGATGATTCTATATCATTTCTTGCTCGATGCATTAAATATGTATAGACTGATAAAAAAATATATTACATATCCGATATTTGGACTTGTTGATTAACCTGCTTAGGTAGAACGAGGTCATGAGGAGGGATCTAAGCATGAACGAACGAGATGCTAAGTGTGCTTGATGGCTTGACGTAAGAACAAGAGGCTATTGAAAAAGGAAGAGTTGTCATTCACTATGTGAATGCATTCTCTCCTCTCCATTCCATTCAATGGAATTGGTCATAACAGGAGTTGTAGATTGAAGAAACTAATCGATGCTGATTGATAGAAGAGAGAAAAAAACAGGAAGATGATTTGATGTCGTTGATGGAACGATAAGGACAGTGAGGGCCACATTAACTGTTCGATGGAGAAAGGAAGACGTAATCAAAAGAAAAGCCACTATTTGACTTACAATTGTGCATTCAGATTAGATGAGACTTATGGATCCACTTATCTTAAAAAAGAATTATCAATGTTTTCTAGCATTATTGGTATCATGTCATCACCTTATCGTCATTAATTTATTTTTTACTATATTATAATACTTTATTTGAAAATATTATAATATAATATGTTTACAATATAATATTTTTAATATATATATATATATATATATATATATATATATATATATATATAATTGTCGTCGTCGGAGTTGCTTTTTCTCGTGTTGCGGAAGTCGTCCTGTGGATTGGCTTCTGCGAGTCACGTGTGCTTTTGCTGACCGTCGTGACGTGTCGGTCAAACTTGTATTAGCCTCCTCGCTCTATAAGATCACCTCAGCCGAGCGCTCGTTCGTTCCTCGGGTCTCTCCTTTCTCTGTATTGTGCGTGGAGAAGCAAGATGGAGCTGGGACTGAGGATGGGGGAGGCGCCTGCGCGGCGGCCTTTAAGGGCAGCGAAGGCGGCGCCACTGAAGGGGTTAAGCCGGTTGGCTTTGGTGCTTGGGATTGGTCGGAGCGAAGAGGGTGAGGAGGAGAAGGGAAGAGAGGAAGAAGTGGAGACGGAGGAGAAAGAGGAGGGAGAGGGAAAGGGCTCTGGGGAGCCACCCCCGCAGCTCAACCTCGAGGCCCTCTTGCCTGCCCCACCGCAGCGGTCTTCTCCTGCCCTGCTCCGGCGCCGATGGGCGACTGAGACCAGTAAGAACCTGTCTTTTATGTGTATTGAACAAGCCGGACGTGAAATTTGAATTTTGTAAGCATTTTATGAGCTAAATGTAAGTAATTGAGAACAAAAAATGATTTTTTTTCTCCATTCTTCTCATAAACTGAACTCACCGGTCTTCTTTTTCTTTTGTAGCCAAGAAGAAGGAACATGTTTAGATTTTCTTTTATGATCGATATATAGATATGGAATTTGATCCTTCGAGGTTGTTATTTTCCAGTGTTAAGAATGCAGCGTCTTTGTAAAAGGAATCTGCAGAAAAAGTCATCTCGTATCATTTTTAGGAGCTTTTACAGCAGGGGTAGTGATGGAGACGGATTCATGTTCTTTTAGGGAATTCCGAAGCCTCTATGCGGGGGTTGGACGTGAACCGGTCACCGTCGGCGGAGGAACGGGCGTCGTCCTCGTCGTCACCGAACAGCACCGTCTCCTGCCCTCAGATGGATTTCTCCGCCCAGCGAGGCGGCGGGGTAGGAGCGGCGGCGGCGGCGGCGGTGGGGAGGGCGTCGTCGCGGGTGAGCGACGAAGAGGAGAACGGGTTGGTGAGGAAGAAGCTCCGGCTTTCCAAGGAGCAGTCCGACTCTCTGGAAGAGAGCTTCAAGGAGCACAGCACTCTCAACCCGGTAAGCGATCCAACACCCGTGAACATAAATTCTGTAGCCCAAACGAGAAGGATAACACCATTAAATCCCTAAAAGCATCAAAATCCAGAGTAAAAATCAAAGCTTTTCGTTTAGTCCGTCGATCTTTATATATTCTTCGGCGCTGTTCTCGATTTCAGAAGCAGAAACTTGCTTTGTCCGAGCAGCTCAACCTGCGACCTCGACAAGTCGAGGTCTGGTTTCAGAACAGAAGAGCCAGGTATTCCTCTTCTTTTGCCTCTCCTTTCTCATTCAAATCTTCTACTTATGTGTTCGAAAGCCACGAGAAATCCTATCATTCGTTTCAATCTCCATGCTTCATTCCTTCATCTACAATAACAGGACGAAGCTGAAGCAGACGGAAGTGCACTGTGAGTACCTGAACCGCTGCTGCCAGACGCTGATGGAAGAGAACCGCCGCCTCCAAAAGAAGGTAGCGGAGCTGAGGGCCCTCCAGACCTCTTGCCACGACTTCTCCATGCACCTCCCAGCGACCACCCTCTCCATGTGCCCTTCCTGCGAGCGCGTCGCTCCCACCCCCACATCCAACTCCGCCTCTGCGGCCGCAGCTTCAGACCACCAGCCGAACTCCTTTTCTGCCCTGATCCCGAAGCCTCGCCCATCCTCCCTGGCCGTGCAGCCTGCTCCTGCGGCGTCTCGCCAGTCGTCGCCGGCCTCCTGAACGCTGGTGGCGGAACCACCGAGCAGTGGCTATATCTCGCCAAAAAATCATTGTAAATTCTCATAACGTGAAGGGCTTTCTTGTCATTTGACTTTTTTTTGCTTTTTGGGAGCTTGTGGAGATTTTATGACTCGTTTTCTTCAAATTTTTAGAGGGAGAAAAGAAATAAAAATGCTTCTTCTAATTAGACACAGTTGTATGGCAATTGAAGTATTTATTTCCTCTGAAAACATTTGTTATTGATACCTTTTATCTGAATTTATTTTTCTGTATTTCTTATTGTTGTTCGTAATGACGCAAATTACATGACCAATATAATATTTTTTAGATTTATTATTTATATTATATATTTACCGGAAGCTTACACGTGCGGCACCTACGTGCATATTTTTATTGGCATCAAATTAAAACACACTTTTACAAAATATTAATTACTTCCAATCCCTGATTAGAGTTTAATTGTGATGATTATGTAATATATATATATATATTCAAAATTATTATTTTTTAATCAAACAAATTATTTTTACCAATAAATTATATTTATTAAATATAATTATAACCGAATTATTTTTTAATGTAAAAAGTATTTTTATTAATAAATTATTTTTATTAAATATAGAGGACACATCCTAATGAGCTCATAATTCTAAGAAAAAACTCAATGTATATTTTGTATTTATATAAATATTTTTAAATAAACATTAAGAAAGAAGGATATATATAATATTGGGACTCATGATCTTATAATATAATTTTTATTTATTATACTTTAATATTGATAATCCATATGAATATAAATATCTTCTATCAATCTTTTGGATTTGAAGATCTTAAATTCTTCATTTTCATGGCTTAAATCCAATATATCTAATTGAACTTAATTGAGCCTGTGATTACCTAGAAAAAAAAATTAGAACTCATCATGATTCAAAGTGTCATGACCTGGACCTGATGGGCTAACTAACCTATCAATTTCGTTCGGTCAGTCCCACATCGAAAGTGGACAAGATTAAGATTGACTTATAAGGATCTGATGAGTATACTAGTATCAGCTTAAGTATTTTGGTCAGTGATTTAGACCAAACGAAATTGATAGGTTAGTTAGCCCATCAGGCTCGGGTCATGACATTTGGTATTAGAGCCGACCTAACATTTGGATATGGTGAGGGGGCTCGATTGTAACACCCTTGATTAGTCCCACATCGAAAGTGGACAAGATTAAGATTTGCACTTAATCTTAATATTTAAAATATATTTCTCTGATTTAAAAATTTATTATTTTTTCTTTTCTTTGGGTTTTGGATTGTTCTTAATCTATCTAGGAATCTTCGTACAAAATGAAAAAGAAAAAGAAAAATGTTCATATGATTTGAGAAAATTGAAAAATGTCAATATGAACAGTAAATAAAGCCAGAAAACCCCTATCAGAGATTACTTGTCCAAATGTGTTGGCTCTGCAGGTAGTAAAATGATTTCTGTGCCTAAATGCACTCATCACCACTAAAAAAAGACTTAAAGTAAAAAAAGAAAGACCAGTCAAATAAATTCAGATAATAAATTCTTGATTTCTAAATGCACAGATTGACATTATATTCTACATGACTAAAAGGTGGTAAAAAAAGAAATGTGTAGTACAGACGAGGAAGATCATACTAATGCAGCTTGCTGTCTCTCTCTTCTGCTGCACACAACTCATTGTTCCTAAACTAACTTCTTCTTCCAGCAACCCATATTTTTCCCTCTGTAACTACAAACTCCACTTTTTGATCCCCTCTTTGGTTTGATTGATCTCCTTCCCAAGTTTGCTTCTATTTGTCATAGCAGTTGATTATGCTGTTTGATGATCAGCTGTGCATAGAGTAACTCATTCCATGAATCCGGCACTCCAGGGAGGCACCAGTGGCTGCAATCCTGGTATTTCTCTGGATCTCTCATCTCCTCCTCCGTCATATTCTGCGTACGGTAAATGGAAGGGTGAGCATCCTTCCTGTAATCTGTCATTCTTGTAATGTTCAGATACGAGACAGGAGTCTTCATTCCCTTGATCACAGATTCCAGCAGAGTCATCATTGATGGATATGTTGTGAGGTATTCATCGTTCTGGATGGGTTCCGTCTCTTGGTCGCATTGCCCGCCTGAATTCCACTGCCCCCCGCTTCAAGAAAACAGAGGATTAGTTCAATGGAAATGGAGTATTCGATTCAGCCGAGGAGCTGCACCAAGTACCTGAAATGGGAGTTGGAATAGCCCCTGAAGACGACCAGGGATTTCTCGCGGTTCACATTGGTATCCACCCACTTTGCCCACGTACTCAGAGCTTTCCGCAATGCTTCCTCCACATTCAGTTCACTGTAGATGTGATCGCCTTCTTGGTAGTAGTCTTTCCTGTTCCCAAACGTCAGGTTTCGGTTAACTGTAAGAAGAAGCCATGAAAAGGATGCTAGATTTGGTGGTGTCACTGCAGGTTACCCTTTGGCGGTCTTCTCATGAGTCCACCAATGCCCTGTGTTGAAGATGATGACATCTGCATCTTTGTACTTGGAAGATGATTGCTCGACAATGTCGAGCCGAAGCGTCTCCCTTTTCTCCCCGTTCGTTATTGGCATCTCCCACTCCTGAACCAGAAATGGCGAGCGGAAGAACTCCACGGAGCAGTTGTAGTCCTAAACAGACAAATAGATCTCCACCGTGATCACCGTAAGGATCGTGAAGAACAAGGAGAGCCATTAATTGGGAAGAGAAAACAACCTCGAAGACGAAGGAATAGGAACCCTCTGTTCTGAATTCTTCCCTACCGGATGCCTCAAAAACCTTTCTTTTATCTTTGACAGAGTTCCGGAGGGTGCAGACCAAAGATTCCCACATGTTTCTGTTCAATGAATCGCCAACATATACCAGCCGCTTTCCTCTCAATCTCTCCAACATATCTGTCGCATTCAACCTGATCCACAATACGAGAGACTGGATTCACGGAAGTTGACATGAAGGAATCAAGCACATCAAAATCTCAAATTTTCAGCTCTTTTTCACCTCGGAATTTGACAGTCACTGGGTTGCCAGCGGAGCTTCTGATAAGATCGATCAGGCCTGCCATTATGGTAACAGTCAAAAGGTTCATCGATGTGAGGACATGTTCCCTCAGGGTAGAGAGGGTAGGAGTCGTCCTTCACCCACCTTCCTACAAAGATATCGCAACCTTTCATAGCACTGATCCATTCAGCCTCTGCCGCGCTCGAAACCCCCTTCTTCTCAACCTTCGGACGGGCAGTTCTGGTACGATTTCGAGTTGAGGCCGGTCCACTGCTGAAATGGTTCTTCGCTGCATCTCCATCTACTCGATGTCCTTTTCGAGCGAATCCTCTTCCCGTCTGATTCTCCGCTGGTAAATCTCCATTTGCGCCAGCAGCATCTCCAGTTGTGGTTTCATTTGTAGTTGCGAGGACTGTATCATTCAGAGAAGCGCCCCCAATCTTCGTCGGATTTGGTGCCGTCGAATCACCACCGGTTTTCGGAGGACCAACTCCAGACGTAGGCTCTTTCATGGGAGGGACTCCACTCCCTGCCCGTTTCTTCGCTGGCAAGACCGAGCCTTTCCCGGAACCAACTCCATCCTTCCCCTGATCATTCGTCGAAATCCCGTTTCCGCCATTCGACGTGTGATTCTTTGTCGAATCACCACCTTCCTGCCACCCAATTTCTCCAACCGTCTGATTCATCTTGGTCACATCACTTCCCCGCGACCGAATCCCCATTCGTGGCCGGTTCTTCGCGTCCAAGATGCCACCTTTGTTTGCCCCGGTGACATCCTCCGGGTTGTTCTTCCTCCCCGAAACTCCATCGTCACTCATGTTTTCCGATAAAGGCGCCGCCTTTCTTGGCGACGGCGACGGCGACGAAGAGGAATTATGAAACACGTGAGAGAAAAGGGACGACAACGGAGATCGGTAGGTGGCGGTGGTGATAGAGGCGGAGGACAAGGGGTTGTTAAACCGAGGGGCGGCCTTCGCCCGGGGGTAGAAAGCTACGTAAGCAGTACAAGCAACAAAGGCGAAAACGAAGGCGAAAAGGCAGACCTTCGTCCTCCGGGTCCTGAGCAGGGGGGGGAGGACCATTAAATCGGAGACAACGTTCAAGCTCTGTTTCGTGGCTTCCTTCATGGCGCAGAAGACGAGGGCAAGCGAAGGCGACGACGATGAAAAGAAGGAAACCGTGATCCTTATGGTCCTTCAGGCCTCTTTCTAGCTTTAGGCAATGGAGCGAGGAGGGAGGGGAAATGGAAGAGCGGCCCTGTTGCTATAAGCGACAGGGCAACGAAGGGAGAGAGGGAATGGAGGAGACAGTCCGCGGACTGGTGTTTATTCCTATTTAAGGAGTTTTAAGATTGGCTTTAAAGTTTCTCGATATTATTATTCTGCCATTCTCTATTTTATCTTTCTTTATATCTCAATTAATTATTCCAGAATTGAAACCAAATCTTTCGATAGTATTATTGAGATTAATAAAAAAAGAAAAAAATAATCCATTTTATATTCTGACCGAACGAAAAAGAAGAAAAAGAAAAGGATAAAAATTGAGTGAGGTACGACTTGTACTCTCCGTACAGGTGTTCCTCCGTATACTAAAGTATATACCTATGTATATACGGATCGGAAGGTATTCAAATACGGCCAAAAACCGAGGATGATTAGAACCATACGTATTGGGTTCGATCTGATACGTTTCTTGATTCTAAATTGATTGCAGCAATCAGCTGGTCCGCTAAGGTTTGCAGCACTTCACGAGATAATAAAATAACCATAGTTGATTAGTTCGAAAAATAAACGATGCATAACATTATAAGTAATTCAGTAAAAATTTAGTATAAAAAAATAATAAAAAAATTAAAATTAAAATGAATAATCATAAGTTCACAAATAACTACTCATCGATTGTCGAACACTTTGTTAAATCTTTATAAGTTTTATGTTCGAACTTGTGAATTTAATTAGCATCAAATACTATCTCAAACTCCCATGGAGCTCTGTACCGCCTGGTTAGTATTATCTACAATACTTCGTATCGTATCGTAATGTAGAAAATAAATCATGACATGTGAAAATTAGATCATTCTAGCATAATTTTATCCATTGAACGATCACTCTATAACCTTGTAAACTATTTATGTTTATAGTTTTCGAATAAGAACATACAAAAAAAATATAAAACACGATATCATAAGTAAAAAAAAGATAAATAATTTATTGACAAAGGTATTATGGGTATACGATGTTACAAGTAACGTTGTAGATGAACTTATTATGAATCTATTAGTATGAAAAGCCTTCAAGTTCTTCCAAAATAATTTGATTATATTATATTATATTATAAGAATTTGATATATATTTTTATTGCTTGATATTATTTTTTAATAATTATTAACAAATAATATCTCTATTTGTTCAACGTGTGAAGGAGAAAAGAATAAATCCCTCACTATTATTCCCCATTTATAATTCCAGATATTTTGGTGAGGTGGCGACCTTTGGGCCCCACTTTCTCCTCCTCCTCTGTTTCTTTGCCCAGTCGATAAGCCTCCCCAAATTCACTACGGAGATGAGAGCACAGTGGCCGCCATTTCTCTTCTCTATCCATTCACAGACTCCGACGAAGACCATTTCATCTTGATCATATCCTCGCAGATGCTTCTGCTCGACCTCTTCTGCAATCCATCATCGTAAAGGCGGCGTCTTCTCCCACCGGAATCCTAAAGATGGCAGCTTTGGGTCCCAGTTCCTGCCTCCTGTACCGAGAGCTCTGCTACCGGGAGCAGGGGATCCACCCGTTCAACGGTGGAGGGTGCTCTTTGGTGTCGGTCGGCGGCGGAGGCCTCTATTCCTGGCAACCGGGGGGTAGTAGGAAGAGGATGTGGGGAGGGGAGGTAAAGATGCGAGGTTTTTGGCAGAACGTGTCGAGGCCGACGTCCATCGAGATGGAAGCCATCAACGGGATGGAGGATCTCGATCGGATACTTGCCCTTTCCAAGGAGCTTTCTCAAGCGATAGTCATCGACTGGTTAGTGATGAATTCTCACTCTTCACATTGTAGCTCACTTCACTTGGTTCTGCTCATGGCGGCTAGGGTTGTCGAACAAGCCAAAAAGCTCGTCACTTGGTTTGAAATTTAGGTTGCTACGTGTTCGATGGTGTGGCTCATTCTGATATGGTCATTTTCCGATCGTGTAAGCTTTGATTTAAACTAATGGATATCTGACATCAATCTACCAACATCACTCTGTATATCTGGATTTTAATTTAGTGTTCAATGAGATTAATGCTATTATGATATTAATCAATCAATTCTTTGCACTTCATTTTTTGTTCCTTAGACACTTTAGCTGTCTAACACAAAAGAAAAAAATTCAGTTCGTTCCTTTCTTTAATATGCACTTGTAATGTTTATTTGTCATCTTCTAAATTTTGCTTAAGTTTTAAAGAATCATTTTATGTCGCTTTTAGCGCTGCTAAATCTGTCGATAGTATCCTAACTCTGGAGCATTAGCTAGATGTTTTCGATTTTTCAAGCAATTAATTTACTCAAATTCATGTTGACATTTTAATAATTTAAGCATTGGGATACAGTTTCAAGCTTTTGGACAGTAGTGTCTTCATATATAATAATGAAATTTCTACAGACAATTCTTCAAACTAGGGTTAGATAATCAATCAGAGAACAAAACTGATATTTGGTGTCTTCCAAGAGAGTAAAGGACAACAAGGATGAAATAAAAATAAGTACAAAAGCAGAACATAATTTGTCAGGAAGTGTATGTCATTGAACTCACCTCCATAGTCAACTGCAGCATGGTCAAACTCAATAGGCATAGAAAACGATATGCGGTATGCTTTGATTTCCAGTACATTAGTTCAGAATAAAATGAGTCGATGACAAATCATTCCATTTTCATGATAAGAAAAAATAGAATGTAATTTGTATATAACTATAAACAATATGTCATGACCCGGGCCTGATGGGCTAACTGACCTAGCATAGTGCATGTGAGGCGTAGTCCAGTGGTGGCTCCACGTCATGACGAGTCCTCTGACTCCGTCTACAGGTAGCCCTTTCTTACTCGAGCCCATTCACCATACCCAAATGCTAGGTCAACTCTGATACTAAATGTTATAACCCGGGTCCGATGGGCTAATTAGCCCATCGGCCTATCAACTTCGTTTGGTTTAAACCACTGATCAAAATGCTTAGGCTGAAGTTGATAGTAGTACACTCATCAGACCCTTATAAGTCAATCTTAATCTTTCCCACTTTCGATGTGGGACTACTCAGGGATGTTACAATCACCCACACTCAAAGGCTTGACGTCCTCGTCAAGTCCCAACATAACCCAGATCAGGTCCTAGCATAGTGCATGTGAGGCGTAGCTCAGTGGTGGCTTCACGTCGTGACGAGTCCTCTGACTCCGTCTATGGGTAGCCCTTTCCTACTCGAGTCCCTTCATCATGCCCAAATGCTAGGTCGGCTATGATACAATAACTCTTTAAATCATACCTTGGAAGGCTTTTAGTTGACTTGGTATAACATTATTCTTTAAACAAGCCATTTCGGTAGTTTGAGCTCAACTTGGAACTATATTACCTAGGCAAGTTTGTATTAATAAAAGATGAGCCGAGTTTGTCGTAGACCTAGGTCATTATTGCTTCGCTCATATTCATATGAAACTGCAGCTAAAATAATCCAAGTTCTTCAACTTGACTGCCATTCAGGCTTGTTAGCTTACTGGTTATCATCAACCGGTTATTTACTAGAAACATACATTTAAAAATATGCTTTCTGAAGCAGTGTAGAACTGCATGATCCTAAGTATTGGATTTACAACCATCCAAAGAGTTATCAAATATGCTCTTGAACTTCCATAACTACCTAAAGTTAAGTCTGGGTGTGCGCCCTGAAAATGAGGTTTCGAAAAGAATAGATTGTTAACCAGCTTGTTCATGTAATATGTGCTATGTTAAAGAGAAGGCTTGTTAAGCTAAAAGAAAGAGATAGAGTGAAAGATTCAGAATATTATGTTTCTCCGTGTTTTATTTATGCAGAATTATGATTTCAGATGAATTGGTTCTGTAACTATTACATTGGTTTTAGTGGCTTGACACTACCGTAATTGCTGTTTGAACCAGGATGGCAGCTTGGTGTCGGAAATGCATTTATCTGAAGCCCAAGCTTGAAAAGCTTGCTGCAGAATACCATCCAAGGTAAACAAATATATCTACCTCGCCTACGTTATCTCTAGTAGAATCAGGTGCAGAATAAAGAACATGCAACACATCTCAACTTGTTATGATTACTGCTATTTATTCGTTGCTGGCTGTTGCACATCAACATCTAGCTAACAGGAAGCCGAAATAAGTGTTTTCTTTCAATTATAGTGCACGTGTGAAACAAGCAGCACCTGCTGTTGTATACATAGATCAACCATTATTAAGCTTGCTGTTGTACTTATTTTAACAATCTTGATTTCAAAAAATTTGGAGCAAGACTCTCAATCTCCCACCTTTCTAATACCATGAATGTTTTGCCAACGATAACAAAAGCTATAGACACTGATTTTCTAAAAGGAAAAGTTGATATAAGAAGTTCGGGCGTTCAAATGCTATCAAGTTTAGTCATTTAACGTCAACTTTTATCATTTGTAGGGTTAAGTTCTATTTTGTGGATGTTAACAAGGTTCCTCAAGCATTGGTTAAGCGTGGTAACATCTCGGTGAGTTCATTATTGACACTTGTATCGACTCTTATACAAGCGTCAATCAAGTTACATGTTGTATATTTTGCGGAAGTTATAACATATTTCTTCTGTGTATCTATATGGATGGAACTGATGTTTCTTGGGTCCTTTTTACTCAGAAAATGCCGACTATTCAGGTGAGTGAAGCTCTTCCTTGTACATTGTTCGGCTCAGGTTGTTTCATTTAAATAGCTAATGGGATATGAGTGGACGATGCAGCTATGGAAGGATGGAGAATGGAAAGCTGAGGTAATTGGGGGACACAAAGCATGGCTTGTCATGGATGAGGTCCGGGAAATGATCCAAAAACATTTGTGATGTCTAGTAGCTCTTCTCAGCCTCTTTGTTACATATATACATATGTATGACCAGAACTCTCTTGTACTCTCTCTCACTCATGATGTTGATAAGTGTGTCTATCTTATATCAAAAGTAACTTTTGAGTACTCTATTTCAAGTCATGACCTATGTGTTATTCAAAATTGAATCATACGAGGTTAGCACATTCACCATTTAATATCTTTTAGTCATCAAAGTTTAGAACATTATCAGCCTCACTCTTCTAACTTTTCCATTTCTCTTATGCTTAGGTTTAGAAAATGAAGTCTTATCGGGCGCATGTGTGACACAAATAAGATGAAAGTTTTGATATGTAAACTTTTGAAATTCTATGTCTATTATTTGAAATGAATTTGATCCTTGGAAAACATTATCAACAATGTATAGTTTTAAAGAGTAAAAGAATATAAGTGTTGGGGAAAGAGAATAACTCGAAACAAAAGAAATCACAGAGATTAATAATTAAAACATATTAAAGAAATTAATGTAAGAGTTATGTTTTTCGACACTCTATCGACATCCATAGAAAAAATTAAAATTTTCATTATTAAAATCAATTGCATCCCCACTCGAAACCCCCATTGTACATTATATCATATAAACCTTAAAAGAATTATATTTTTTTTTATCTCGCTCTCTCTAGAAATACTAGATGGTAACTTCCCTAAACACTAACTTAGAAGCACAAAAAATATTATTCAGATTTTGTTCTCTCCCATCAAAACCTAAAAATACATAGAATACATATAGAATAATCAAATATTTTTTTTTTTTTGATGACTTCTGATTCCTTGACCTCTAAAGGCACTTGCCAATTCTCTTAGGGTTCCTTCTCTTCCAAAAATCTCAAAATACTTATCTATCGTAAGACTTCTATGCATAAAAGGGCATGAAAGAGCGTTCTCCTATTCATGGAAGAGCATTCTTTGATGGCTTCCTTACCAAATACACAGCAACAAGAATAACCAGAACACAGGTCTTCTCATATTAATAATGATGCAGCCTATAAGACGATAGTAACCATCGCCAGCACAATATATAATTCATTATCAAACACAAGCTTCACAACCTACGATATCGAACCTCCATTTTCCTACACAAAATAACCACATTTCTCGAAGAAAAGTTTTTGAGTTGATCTAGAGTGAAGACACGCAAGCTTTCCTCAATGGAGTAAGGACAATGACAATGAAAAACCACTTACTTTTGCAGCTTTCAGCAAAGTAAAACCTTGATCCATCCTACATTACTTGGAGACACTTGAGTTGTCCCTCGAAGGTCGACTGATTAGAGCCCTAAGATTCGAGGTTCTCGGCCTTGTCCTTGGCTTAACCACACCTGCTTGTGCCTGGAATGTTCTATAGGAGGCCTTTACACAATAAGAAAGTTCAATTGACAAAAAAAGAAATGACAATTCATAAGAATCAGTGTTGATATAAATGTCAAATTTAAAAGAAATGACAAAAAAGGAATGTACAAGCTAAGTTTTGACAAGACAAATGAACTATAGATCATTGTTTTCAGCTCTTGTAGGTGTTCTTAAGAGCCTGCTTTGATTACCTGTTCACGACCGAGAGCTTACACGGGAGAAACCACTTGAAATTTAAGACATAGCGATCCTTGCTGTCTCATTATGAAACATACCTGCATCCTGCACTCAGAAGTAAAAGAAGTCAGGAACACCATAACAGTTAATAAGATGCATGAAACTATGATGCAAATATCTAACCCTGGACCTTTATATGCATCCATTGTTTCTTTCCTGTATAACATTCATAATTAGCATAATTTCTTAAGCTTATTACATATCCAAGCACGACAAGACCATAATAAGTATTGACATCCACAGCATTCAGAATATGCATATAAGAGCTTTTGGCACATACAAGTTGAATCAATTCAACATAGCACTAATTTGATTGTTACAAATTAAAACCCTAAAGGCATGACATTTGGTTCTTTACACCACTCCACAGGATGTGACCAGGGGTGTTTCAGCCCGAATTTGGTTTCACTTTCCTTCTTCTCTAAACAACTTAGCATATACAGACTAATTCTTGATCCCAGCCAGCTCGGGGCTCAGTTTATCATCCTCTCTTGATCAACACTCCTGCTGCTCATCTCCGCACATCCACTGTCCATTGTCCTTGATTGGTTATCCCTTTTTCTTCATCTCCTTTCACCCTCTTCTCAAGTACAACATATATGTCCTCACCTACGGGCCCTACAAGAGGATTTCAAGACTATTGAATTATAAAGTCCAGTACCTGAACCAAACAATGAGTGAACTTTTGATAAGTTTGCCAAAACATTATATATATATACATACATATACATACATATATATATATATATATATATATGTATGTATGTATGTATATATATATATATATACATACATATATATATATGATGCTTATGGTCTCCTCATGTCAGGTATGCAACAACTACATAAGAAAGAGAGTTTTTAGGGAAGAACTTTGGGACACAACATTAACAATATAAATGCACAAATACATATATCAACCTTTTTTCCTTCTTCACCAGCACTAACCAATGTAGTTATCAAAACCAGAGCGAACCAGCCGGAGGTCTAAATAAGAAAAAACACTGAGAACACAGACCCTTGGTCAGTCCAGTTTGGCTGCTGGATCAGAAGTGCCAAAGAACCAAACAGAAACAGCTCCAATTGACCATTTGGCTACAAATGGAAAGAACTAACCAATCCAATCCAGACTGGACTGATTTTGAAATGCCCTAAAATAAACACACTTCTTTGTCGTATTTGTAACAGTAATTGTTAGGGTAACTATACCCTTTCAGATTGTTTACATTAAAAAAAATGAAACTAAATTCACGACCTTGGAGTCCAGGACTAAAGTTGTCATCTTATTCTTTTTTAAAGCCATATATCCTTTCTTAATGTTTAATTTTGGTGTATTTTTTTGTATTTAAATTTCATATCTATTTTCTTTTATCAAGTATGCAACCCTACTGATTTAACTCATCAGTCTGACCAGTGACTGGGATTATTATGCAAACCAGCATGAAGCATGTCACTACCAAGCAAAACCTGGATATCAATCAAGGAATTTCTTCCACTGGTCACCTTAAGAGTTGTCAAGAAAAAAACAACTTGCTCCTTATAGTCCTTCAATTCAGGTTACAAGACGAATTTCTTTCATCTATGACAAAATTTATAAATGTGACAATTCTATCCCATCATTAATCAAGCCTACGACATGAAAACATACACAAAACAAAGGTTTCCTAAAAGCTTTCTTTAACAAACTAACCAGTTTGGATTTTATAAATTAAACATGAAACACATGCAGCCAGTTAACTTTATAAGCAATGGTTAAATCTTCCTACATGAAAACAGAACAAGTTGCCTCAAGTCATGCTTTGCATCAGAATTTTGCAGAGCACGAATCCAAAAAGAAAATGCAACTACCTCTATAGCTACAATATCTAGCACCAAAAACTTTGTATTTAACAAGTGCAAATTTAAGACAATCCATGCCCATTGTTTGCAGATTGATAATTTATTAATATGTCTACATGTGCAAAACCTCAGGAGTTTTGTTTCTATATCTTCAAATTAAATTTCTCAATCTCTAATGTTTCTATACATGAAAGAACAAGTTTTTAACTTTTTTCCCTCAAGATCTACAAATCCTTTTCATGTTGTGAATGAATTTTGGATGATGTATGCTTAAATTTCTGAATTTTAATTAGGTGAGACATTGATAACAACAAACACCAAAAACAAAAACTTAACCTTTAAAGTGATTGTTCATGGAATGAAAAGCTTAATATCTGCATAACAAGAAAAAGGCTAGTAAATATACCATTTTGAACATAAAGTTGGAATTTAAAAGCACGAGAAATTTCACATGTTAAAGAAGGCATTATAAAATAAAGAATAGTAATTAACCTTTTGTGTTGTTGAAATTAATACATAATCAACACTCCAAAATGGCCAGTGAACTTATGTTGCAAACAATACAACAAGCACAACTGACAGATCACTGCTTTTACATTGCTTCTTCTGTCATATGCTGAATTCTACTTACTAGGCACAAGCCGACTATAATATTCGGTAAAGTCCAAACGAAAGAGGAGAAACTTCAAATCGACATGTTGCTGAATGGGCAACTGAGAGATAAAATCATCAAGTGATGCAGAATACTCTTTTGCAATCTTGTCCAAGTCTTCACCCATTCTCCCAAGAAATTCACCAGCAAGTTGCATCATGGCCTTCCTATCCCCAACAAACCATGGACCTGCCCCCATCATTTTTATCCTTGATTTGCTCCTCCCTCTGCGAAAGGTATCAAGAATAAACTGAATCAGAGAAAGAAAGCAACAACCATGAGCTATCATAGAACAAAAAAATCTGTAGTCACCTGACTTGCAACTCAAATATATGCTCGAACCACCTCTCTGCATGGCTCCGAAGCCGCAATATAAGATCAAATAGAACAAAGAGAATCCTAATAAGACCTTGAGATCGCTCTCCTAGAAGAGACTTCTCGACAATTGAGTTGAGATACTTCTCATGAGCTGCAAGCAGATCATCTAAATCTTTTGCAGCATTCATTTCTTCTGAGAACTGTGACCATGAAACCTCAAGGACCTCAAACATTATATAGTACTGAAAGTTTGTCACAAAATGGTTCATCTCATTCCACAATACTTGGCATCTTCGTAGAACAGAGACAAACTGTGTTTTAACTGCCACACCTTCTTTGGTGAAAATACAAGAAATTATAGAATTTGGTTTCATCATCTTCCATACCCCGATCAATGCATGTTCAACACGTTTTAGCTTCCACAAAAAATTGAAAATCTTGAGGTATTTCTTCATGACAGATGCTGTAAAAACTGTGTCCAGAGGCACCCTTGCATCATACTCCAATGAGAACACATCCCATCCTCTGTCACCATCACCATGATCCATCATCTTTACCTTTAAACGATCTAGAATATCACGATCATCATACTGGGAGTTGGATGCACGGATTGCAGTCTCTAGCAACCCTGCCAACTGGAATGAGCTGATTGTGTTGGCAGGCTCTGATAGCTCTGGGCCCACAACATCCATCAAGTACTGCACAAAGTCACCCTGGCCAAGAAGCAAGTATCGTTTGATTGCCAAGCAATGGTCCTTGAACCGATACCGCCTGTGAATCACATCCATCAAATGACGATCAATCCTCTTAGCTGCCTCTATAACAAGTCCTTCCAGAGCATGTGTCTCCCCATACACAATCCCACCCCTTCTTGTAGTGGTCCCGACATCAGCTGCTGCTTTGGCGGCAGCATCAGCCCAACCATTGTCCTCACAGCAAACTCTGAGGAAATTGATGGACTTTCCTGTCCTCAAGATCCTTTGTGCCAAAGCAGGAGAAATGAAAGAAGGCAGCATTGCAGACTGGATTTGATAGCCTTCTTGCCATAACGACTCAGCCTTTACAGTTTGGCTTTGTATGAAGAACTCAGCAAAAGTATCCTCCAATTCCCCTTCCGAGACCCAACTCCGGACCATCTCAAACAAAGGCGAGCAGACCCTTCGGAGAAGCCGGCCCATGAACTCCTGTACCAATGGATCCCCATGCTGTGCCCGCCCATGTATTGCTCCAGCCATTGCTCCACCTCTCAGACCTCGACACCCATCCACCAGAACTGCCATCAATCGCATTTTAACCGTCGGTTCGGCAAGCCAGACCGCAAGCCGTCTCAAAGTAAGGTAATTCCCAGGCACTCCAGAAATGGAGCCTGGAGTGGGAATTGGATTCGAGGAATGGGATTCAAGCACTGCCAAAAGCTTGTAATAGTCGGAAAGCTCATCCTGGAGAGCAGAGCAGAAGGCCTGTCCAACTGTACCAACCTCCTCAGCCGGGAAGCAGCTCATGCTCTCAGTGATGTAACACCTTACCTTTTGGAAAAGCCATCCTAGTTCACAAAGCTTACGAACCATCGTCCTCATGGATCTTGGCAACTTCAACGACTCCGGAAGATCATAGCAGTCTGATGCCTTGTCGAACCTCACATACCGCCCGTTGATTCCCTGGCAAACAAAGAGGATATCCCTCACGAGGGCCGATTCCGAAACCTCTGTCTCGTCCATGACCAGATCCGCATACTTTTGAAGTGCGATCTCACGAATGTTCTCTGGATCCTTGGAGACGAGGAGAACGCCGCCGGATGGGGGTAGAATTTTCTTGGCCGCCAAAGGCAGTTGGTGGCTTGGCTGAGGGTCGAGGGGAAGAGCGGGCAGGCCGGCAGTCCCCGTAGAATGGAGGAGGGGCTCGCGTCGGCGGGCATCGGAGAGAGACTTGAGGAGGTAGAGGAGGGCCCAACGGTTGCGGATGGCACCGGGGCCGGAGGAACGGGCGGAGAGCTCGGTGTGAAGGTCGGCGAAGGCGAGGGCATCGGAGGATCGGCCGGAAGCCGCGAGATGGCGCTTGATGGACTCGGCTATGGCGAGCTCATCGGGGGCGAGGGAGGGAGCCATGCGGCTGGAGAGGAGCCGATGGGCGAAGCCGATAGCGCGGGGGACCTCTTCGGCGGCGGAGGAGGGGGAGTCGACGGGAGATACGAGGCGGAGAACGAGCTCCTTGACGAGATCGCGGGTTTTAGGGTCGTCCATGGCCACCGGCTGAGGGATCTCCGGCACTTAGGGTTATATCTCACCTTCTTTTCTCGTATGAAAGGGTATTATTAATTATTCGTTTGGGCGCGGATAGAGGGAATCATTTTGAAAAGGGTTACGGAGTTAACGGTGGCGCGCAGGGACGGAGTTAAGAGCAAAGACCATATACTTCTTTGTCAACCCACATTGTCACTACAAGCCGATCATACACGAAGGACGTGCAGCGGGGACCACTTTTACCTCTCGGGATGACAGAGGGGTAAAGTTGTTGGTGGATACCAAGAGTGTTCTATAGAAATGATTTCCTTTGTTTATTTTTTGTCGAGCTACACGTTACTAACGGAAGTTGTATGTGAGTATAAATCCATCTTATATATAAGTTAATCCATCATACTTAAGATGGATTAATCCATCTTAATGGACTCGCATACTTATTCTTCTCTTTATTTTTATGATTAAGAAATATCTCAAATTAAAATTAATTATAAATTAAATAAATATGGTCACACGAAAGAAACCCCACCGGTCGCAATGTCCTGTTTCTTTTATTGAGGTCTCGCGATTCCACCGAGCGCGAGTCGGTAGAGGCGGCCGCAAGAGATGAAACCCTTCTGTGGTTTCTTGAGCCCGGCGGGGAGGAAGGAAGGCGGTCGAGGAAACGAAACCGACGGCGGATGTAGCGGCGGAGGCGGCACCGGCACTGGCACCGTCGCCACCAGACGAAGCCAGATGGAGAAGCCCCCTTTCAGAATCGCGAAGGACGATTCCAAGCCGCTCCTCCGCGACCCCGTGAGTTTGATTATCAGATAGTTCGTCTGTTTCCTTTTTTTCAATGGATTGGTTCCTTCTAATGCTTGCTTTTGGTCTATGACAGATACTGAGATCGGACCCCATCGAGACCGAGCAAGCCGTGCTTCGGCTGCCTCCTTTCCCGCGGGGCAACATATGATTCATCCAATGGGTAATTTTTGCCTTTCTTGTATCGTGTAATTTGGATTGCTCTTTCTACTGTTCCATAATAAAGAGAGGGGTTTCAAATTTACAATTTAATTTTGCTCCTTTTAAGCTTTAATGGGTTCCGTTCGAGGCTTTTTTGTGGCCAAATATTTTGGTTGGTAGAAACCGTACAGTCCTCTCCTAGATCTTATTTTTAATAGGTCCTGAGAAAAATATGAGATGTTTGTAATTTTGAGTTATGAAGTCTCCTATGTGCCACTTCTCCTAACTTGGTGAAAGATTTAAGAATGAGTTTCTACCTTTTTGTGAATACAAACACCGAGAACATAAATTCTTTCATAGTGTGTTTAAAAAAAAATTAGTTCACTTATTTGATTCATCACTCGTTGCTAGTTTTTTTTTCTCTGCCCCTCTATCATGTAGAATTGCATTGAAGAAGCCACATATTGAGCATTTTTCTGATGGAATTGGTACACGACAGTGATGGAATTCGTTTAATGAAATCTGTCTATAAATCATGCAAACAAACATGTTCCTGTGATACTATTGTCAAACAAATTTGATCTGCAACAGATAATCAATTTTGAGCATATATAAGACAATATTGTTGCTTGTGAAAAGATTGTATATCTACATTATGATTGACTGATAATGCTGTTTGATAGATGGAGAGAGATAAATGTTAGATATCTCATGATAAACACCAACAAAATAGTTATGCTAATTCATGCATGATTTTGTTATCTTCATATCAATTTTGAAAAGTTGATGATGCATGTCCGGTGTCCACTATATGAAAGGTAGAAATTCTTGCAAAAATCCACCAACCTTGTCAAACGATATATGTATGCCAAGGACTCATGTGCTAGTATATATAGTACAATTGCATGTCCAAGACCCAAACATAATGATAGAATCTATTTTATAATCTATCAACAAGATTAATGTTGTCATTAGTTGTCACTAGGGTGGAATCTAGGCCTGGTCCAGGATGCATATCATATGCCCATGACTTGACACAATCTAACCCCATACTGAACTCTGTGGTTAGAACTTCAGTTGTAGTCATGTTAAGATGGGTTTAGTTGTACAATAATAAAAAACAAGTGGTTAACCAATCTGATGATACACAATAGAAAAACTCTAAACTCTCTATCAAATAGAAGAGAGTAATTTGTCTAGCAAGGACCACTGTTTAACCCAGACTGGTATGAATTGGGGACCATTGTTTCACTTGGATTAGTACGAAATAGGCAGTACATACCAGTCGGGGCATGAACCAGCATGCAGACCACCCCCCATTTTAAGCGGTCCTCTCCAACCCATTAAAACGACTTCTATCCTAACCTTTAAATAGGATGCAAGCACATCTTGCCTTCCTACCATTTAAACAAAACGCAAGAACGTCTCGCCTCATGTTGTCGCTTGTGCATCGCTGATGGGTACGTTTCCTCCTCTTCTCCTCTTCCTCCTCCTTTTCCTCCACCTCTTCTCCTTCTTCCTCTTCCTCCTCTTCCTTCCTCCTTCCTTGCTCCACTGCCCCTTCCACTTCATTTTCTTCCTCTTTGAAACATTGATATGTACTGGTGTATCATGTATCAATACACTGGCATTGGTTGATATGTACCAGTCCAACTAGTTTTTTAAATCAAATAAAAATATTTATTTCATGGGCAAGCTTTCGAGATTATACAAACAAATTTAGATGCATTTATCAAAACAATACAGAAAGTGAAGGCTAACAAAACTGTTGATCATTACAATTTAGAATGTGAACCTTGAACAAAAATGAATTCCATTATCAAGAATTAACCATCGAGTCAATCTAGCCAGACCAATAAAAAGTGAAAGGAATAAAAACAATGAAGAGAATCTATGCAAGTTTACACCTTTGCCACCTATGACAATTATGTTAGAGGTCTTAAATGGTAATAAGACAATTTTTATATTTAAATGGTAATTGAACAAAATTGTTGGCCTTCTGAAATGGATGAAACTCCACACTGAAGGCCAACAGTGAATCAGTTCGGAGCTTGTGAGATGCCGTGTGTAGTTATATTTGGGTAAGATGTTAGATCGTCTGAACAATAGTGCTTACTTACCCGCTGGATATAATATAATGAAACCTTGTTGAGAAAAAAATTTTATGTAGTAGAATATACTTGGTAAGAGTCAAATTGAAATGCAAGTGATACTCATATTAGTATAAAGAATCATCAGAGTACTTTCTACTTTGGGTGCTTGATTTGGGATTTTATCGTCTGATACTTTTAGAATAACTTTATTTTTGCTCAAGTTTCATCAGATGATTGATATTTCTTCAACATCTTAATGTAGGTGGTTTAATACTTCAAGTATGCTGGAGGAGCTAAGAAAGAAGTGAAAACCATTAATTGTTTTAAGAATCTTTTTCAGTCTTGTCCTACAACAATAATGTGATATTCTGTAGATCATTTTTCCTAGTAGAATCAAGCATCCTCTATAAAAAATTTGGATTATTCATCGTGCATGTTGATCCTGGTTTTCCAAGTTACTATATTATATCAGGCCTTATTAGGGTAGGTTAAGCATATATATATATATATATATATATATATATATACACACACACACACGCGCGCGCACAATTAACCCGAGTCTCTGTTTGAAGCATCTCTAGAAGGAGATGACTAGGGAGTGGATATACAAGGAGGGGTTACGTCAACAAAGCTGAGAAGAAAGACATTTTCATAAAAAGAGAGTTTCATGAATAATTACATTAATCCAATCATGTATGAAACTGATATTTTATCTTGAGTATAATTTGAGGAATTGAAGTTGCATCTTGGGAACCTATATGTAAGTTATGCAACATAAGATGATAAATTTTGTGTAGTTGTTGACCATGAAATCTACCTATTAACTTACTTGAACATTGGATTTCTAAAAATGGGAAAAAAAAAAGAAAAAATGGATCTTGTTATACAATGGATCTAATTTGGGTTATTAAAAGGAAAAGATTAAAACAATGTTTGTTTTACTTGCCTGCCCCTAGTGAGTTGTTCTTTCTTATTATTAATCTTGTTCTTCCCTATATGGCTTACACTCATACGGTCTCTTTCACTCATGCACCTTAATGATTATATCTCATTCTACCATATGGAAGAATATGAATATTACAAGTCATGGAAATGGAACATAATGCACTATAAAGAGGGTTTATAAGAATGGCCCTTCAAAATTGGCATAGGTTTGTTTAAAAACCCATCATATACGCGCATAGAGCCTATTAGAAAAAGTAAGATCTTTCTAAGATTTCTGCATATGAATGGGGGAGAAAGGCTTAAAAATTAGGTTTTTAGAATGGATTAAAGATTAGAGCGGTGGTTATTATCTGCCCAAAGTATCGATACTTTGTATTCATTTCAGCTGATCTTGAAATATATAGTAAAAATTCATGAATTAATATACTATACTATCCTAGATGTTTGTTTGCTACTAAATGTTTGATATGCATATCTTTCTTCTACAAGCTGGAAACACAGATATTGACACCTTTAATTGATTTTCTTGTTGTAGGTTGTGGAATTCGAAAAAAAAATAGCACCGAAGAAAAAGAGGTCATTGTGTTTTATTTTTGGCTTTTCCAATTTCGCTATGTATAACTGCCACATTTTCTCGTCAGTTAGAAAAATCTTATAAACAGGATTCTGATGTTCTGATTGCAATGCTCGTTATCCATGCAATTCAACTGTGTTAACGTTGAGTGTTACTAATACAAGATCTGATATAATGATAAGGTAGGAACAACATTGTTACTAGCTTCTGTTGGCTCCATTTTCGAAGGATATCAGAAATAATAAAAATAATCACATGTTTTGATGACCCTTTGCATTTGATTTTGTAAATCTTGTGGTATTTTACCATTGTTTTTAACTATTTATTGGTAATCATATTGATATGTCTGCTGCGTGCAAAGCATATAAGCTGAGTATTAACTCCATTCTCGATAAGAGAAACCTTCAATTTTATTAATTAGAGAAGATTTTTTGTGGTCCGATGAATTATTATTTGATGCATTTCCTCAGTGAGTTTGAATCAATTATCCAAACACTGAGGTCCAAATTAATTTGTCTTTCGTCGATATTTAACATAGTATTAGAGATGTTTCATCTGAACTGATAGATATTAACGGGCAGTATTGTATTGGTTTGGGCATCAATGAATCCACGTATTGGTACGTATCGTTCCAAGCTATACAAAGGTTATGACACGAATCCTCGTCAATCGAAATGTGGACCTGTCATGACCCGGGTCTGATGGGCTAACTAATCTATCAACTTCGTTTGATCTAAATCACTGATCAAAATGCTTAAGCTGAAGTTGATAATAGTACATTGGACTGTTTGTGAAAATAAAAAAGGAAACTTTCCTGACCCGAATCACTTCTCACGCATGCAGACCTTCACTTCTCACACATGTTGTGACCTCATCGCACATCGTCGTAATGCCCAACCACCTTTGCCATAATTGTTTTTCATAGGTGTGCCTTTTCTCCTCTTCTTCCTCGTGCTTACTCTACCAAGCCCTCTTCTTCTTCCTCTCTCTTCTTTCTCCATCATCCTTTCTTTTTTCCTCTTTAAAACATGAAAACATATCGGTATACCAACATATGAGATGTACCAATCCAACCAAATCGTCAAAGATAAGTTTGGTACTCAAAATGATGACCCTTCATTTAGAAGAAAAAACATCTGCACATGCCCACATCTTACTCTTCTACCCGATCAATGATTTCGTGCTAGTTAGCAGCAGCTGCATGGGTAGAAACCCTATTAGAAAAGAACATGTTATTCCTGTTCCCTATACAACTAATACATTCTTCAGGTTCATATGAACAATTATACGAAGAAACATGTATCCACTGTTTGCAGTCTTGTTTTTGACACAATCAAATTTAGCTCATGCAGGATGCAGAATTCAAACCTTTGGTAGAGTTGCAAATTGATGGTAGCAGTTCCTGTTTACAATTGTCGTGTATTGGCAGGACACCCCTGTAAGTACTTGTAAGGGAAAATTTACACCCAAAACACCGGTAGCAGCAGCATACTCAACGCAAGTAACTTTCCATTAAAATCTGATGGAATAACAGTGGCTTACAAGCAAGCATGAAACTGTTCTTGCACAATGGAAAGCAAGCTTGCCAAGTTTTTCACCACACGTCTGTGATGCATTTGAAAAGAGGAGAGAAAATTGATGTCATTACAAACCAAGTTCGACCATCTCTTCGCCGAAGCCCAGCTGTATATTGCTTTTCCAGATCGGCATGGATTTCTTTACTTGAAGATTTACATGCTTCATGTCCGATCTGTGCTCTGCAGCCGCATTTCATTTCACATCCGACAATTGGCCATAGTCACAAAGGCAACCTCAGACTCTGGAAACGTGTTAGTAGGTGTCGATATCTAATAAATTGCTATGACTGAAACAATTTTGTGGGTACATACCAACTACTACAAGGAACATGATTGTAAAACAATTGAAGGATAGAAATTACCATGAGTCTATTGAACTTCTCCTGAGACTCCTGGTTGGAGAACAGATGGAAGTCCCAGCAACTGGAGGACTGAGACTTTTGACACTGAAATCAGTAATGTGATGACGGACACCTAGATGAACAATTTTCCACTTGATCCAAAATGATAGGTATCACCTCTTCAGTAAGTGCTGTTCTTTTTGTTACCCCAAAGTGGCTTTTTCTTTTGGTCAGTGGACAAGTATCCAACCCCTCCAAAACCTACAAGGTTTTTATTCACTGCACAGACGATCAAGGTAAGCATGGTTATGAAAATGTCCAAGTTACTGAAAACTAATGGCTATTCATATTTCATAGTGGCCAAACAAAACCCAAAGGTTCAAGCAACAATATGATTTTACTAATCTCAACACCATTTCTTCCTTATATTTTAATCTCTTCAATATTATTCATTACATAAAGCTATACAACTGCATCAAAACCATATATTTCACGTTCCAATCTCTGTTTACCAAATACATATTTCTTCATGCCTTATCTACTGTTTTACAAAAATTACCCAACTTCCTGGGGTTTGGTGTTCCATTATTTGAACCTAACCAATTAATTCTTTAAAAATTAGATTATGAAAGCAAGTGCAACCATTCCTGAGGGTCAAGTTTTAGGTTATAAAAAGGGTAGTCTAGGTGTCATGAATGAGTTTTATGGTCATCATGTAGGGTTTTTACACAGTTCATGAAATCCAAGAGTTATACATAATAACACCAAATGTTCTCAATAATTTTCTTGTATCTTCTCTCTTATGAGTTTTACATAATAATCCACAATTGTAATTGCCATGAACTACTGCTCAATAGTACGAGAGAATATCATATATGCCAACCATATCATATCAGCACCTTAAGTGTGAAAATGCAAAATCTACCTTAGTCCTAAAAGTGCTGTGTTGCAGGAAAGCAACAAGATTTGCATCAAATGAACTGTTAAGCACAACAAACTGTTGTACAATCAGCACTAGAAACATGTCAAATTCCAGATCAGCTATACACAAGCCAGTAGAATGGATTTTTTCATTTTCACAATACAACGGAGATCATCACAAGTTCACAGTACGTTCGAGATCTAAAGACCCACTTTGATCAATTTCTACAGGTCTCCCAAGTCTTAAAGTTTACAAAAGGCACAATAAGAAAAAGCACTCATTTGTAACCATATAAAATTGGCAGTATTGGGTACATTTTCCATGACTCCTACAATTTGATAACAGATTTAAATAAACAATAACCTTACTCCTGACTTGACAAACAGCTTTCTCCCTTCTTGCTCAAGAAAAGCGTAAACAAACAGCTAAGATAGCCACGAGCTGCAGTAATAGAATGGAGAAAAAGATGGCTAGAGAAGCACTTTCATAATAGACTACAGAAGATGGACAGAGCAGATTTGCACTTAACGACTGGTTCGTGCTTGCCTCTTTCCAGTTGTACATTTCCTTAAATAGAGAGCACCAAAAGGAGGAACCATACACAAGCAAGTAGAATGGATTTTTTCAACATTGTTTCTATGCTTTCAACTTTCAAGTTTTCAAACAATACGATTGAGATCATCACAGATTCACAGTATGTTCAAGATCTAAAGACCCACTTTGATCAATTTCATTACAGATCTCCCAAGTGTTAAAAGTTTACAAAAGACACAATACAAAAAACACTCATTTGTAACAATATAAAATTGGCAGTATTGTGTACATTTTCCATGACTCCTTCAATTTGATAACAGATTTAAATGAACAATAACACAAACTTGATGTGTTCCTCAGTATAAGAACATTTCTTTTTTTTTTGAAACAAAACAACCTTAAAACAGTCTTGTCCCAAAAGGAATCTACGCAGCTACGCAGAGAAGATAAAAATTAAGGAGTACCACATTCCATGTCAAGGATATATAGGTATACATAACAAAAACAAAAGGCAGTTGATCATGAAAGCAATTTAATAGACAAACCTAGACCCCATATCGGTGAGAGACTTGAGCACCAAGCTACCTTTTCTTTGGTACCAAAATGACCAAGACATAGACTGTGGAGAAAATACTAATTCTCAGCATAATGTTTAAAAAAAACTAAAACTCACCTAATTCCGCAGCTTTCAAAGCAGCAACTTTTGCTGAATTAACATCATTAGTAGATTCAGCATCATTGATAGATGAGTTCAAAGTCTCAGAATTTACTTTCTCATGTGTCTCCTTAGTCTGTTTTGAACTAGATGATGGCACTTCATCAACAGCATTTCCTGATGTTAATGATAAGGATAAACAATTTTACAAATAGTTATGAAAATTCATATGCAAATGATAAAAAAAAAAAGCAGGTTTTTGAGGTAGTCACCATGTTCCAAGTGACCAGGTTTAGGTTCTCTTAAAAAAGAATTTTGCTTGTCTATCAAATCACAGAGGCATTTTTACCATCCATCCCTTGGTGACTTTACAAACTTCTCTCAGTCTGAAGTTCTTTGCATTCGGAAGAGCATACCACCTTCCCATTCATTATATTTCCTTCTTGGTACCAGATCCTCCCACCCATACAAATCCATCTTATTATTGCTGTCAGCTTTTTTCAGTTGAGGTGCACTAGTATCCTTTCCATCAGTTGAATCTTTGTCATATCCCCTCAATTCCTCATGTGATGCTACCTTATCATTCTTATGACTTTCAGGATTCCTATGATAATCTTTTTCGTAATCTTGTGATTCTCTCTCTCTTTGCTGGTCCTCCTCTGAATCATAATCTCTACCTAACCCTACTAGTTTATTTCTAGCATCAGCTCTATCATAATCTTTCATAGAATTTCTTTCACTGTTCTTATTTTTATGTTCTGAAATTTCTTTCACTGTCTCGGTATTTATCAGTTGTTCTCTCATTTTTTGTTCCTCGGTTCTTTACCAGACCTTGATGACTGCCGATAATTTCTATTATTGTCATCAATATGCCTGTCATGCCTACTATAATCACCATGTCTTCTGTAGTCATGGGAATATCCATATGGATGCCTCTCAGAATTCTTCTGAGACTTGTAGCCTCTACTGGACCTGCTACGACTAGAATCCCTTTCTAACTCTCTTCCAACATCCTTTCTCCGCTGATCATCAGATGTCCTGGTTCGATCTTCCTTGAGATGGAAGGACTGCAGCTGTGATCACGTATGGGACTGTCTATTAGCGACAAAAGAAACAACTTAACTAAAACATGCTCACACAATAACATAGAAATTTTCAAGCATTCTATGGGAACAAATCAATAAAGGCGGCAAAAATGTAGGTCTATAGACTATCATGCTTTAGTGATAAATATTAAATTCTCAAAATATAGGTTCTCTCCACAATAGAAAAACTATGGGCACTATGTTGTTACAAAACCAGGCAATTAAGCTCTTTTAAGAATATGTCTTCTATATCCAACCAAAGCTGATAAAAGAAAGTCAATAACATCCTACTAGCCACTGGCTTAGCTAAATGTAGCTACATCACCTAACTAACTTGAATGTCGTGCCTTTCCAATATGTGTTCATCTAGCAAATCTCATCTCTGAGATCCCACATAAGGCCTAACTAGGCATCACCTGGGCGAGCGCCTAAGTTGAGGCACTGGGTTATCAGATGCTTGCCCAGGTTCATTTGAGTTTTTGGCTCAATATACATTCCACCTACCATCCATGCATGACCCTCTCCTTATCTATCCGCTCCATAAATACCAATTCGATCTTACATTCATGCAAATAAATTTGTAAAAAGAAACTCAACTAGATCAACAAAGATTACATTGTCTGGTGTGTATTAACAACAATCCATAACATCAAAGTTCATCATGATTTGCAGATAGTGATGATCTTATTTCTCCAAATGATATTGATGATTCAACAAATAATTGATTGGGAGTTAGTTCTTACACGCGACATGCAAAAGATAATATGGTATTTTATAAATATTAGTTCTTACAACCTAACTTAGAATAAACCAGGTCGGCCAGTTATTTTCCAGATCATATGCACACCAAACACGAAATGAATTGGGCAAGGATCCAATTACTGGTTTTCTGATGCAAGCAGTCAGTCCAGTCCAGTTCTCACAAAACTGTACATGAATTTTTTATCTTCTCGCACTACAAGGTGCTTGTACATCTAAAGATCAGTTCAGTCCATGAATGAAACACTTCCAGCACAACAAAGGAATAGACAACCAAGAAAATATAAAAGGTGCACCAAACAGTTCCAATTAATGTTTGTAATTTGAAACAACAGGATTTAGATGTACAAAACTTCTTAATACAAAAATAATGACATCTATTTTACACATTTTAGAAGAAGAGTCGATCATTTAAATTATACATTTTATTTATTTACATTGTATTAAGTGTCCACTCATGATCAAGAAACAGACAGTAAATTCCCAAGAACTACTTCACAGAAGGAACCTGATCCTTCTTCTAATGAGGTGGAGGAAACACAATCAGGCTACTATCAGCCACTTGTTTAAAGTACAAATATCCATCCTGTCTTACCAATCATGTAGTCCATATTCCTAAATCCTTCTTAACAACAACAAATATAAGTTCCCTCTCACCAATCAGTAAGAGTTAGTTCACATTTCCGAGATCCTATATAGCAAGAACCTTAAAGAGCATCTGTAAGGTTGGATTAATAAAGCTTAAAGAGCAATATTAAACGATTAATAAATCAAAAGTGAAGCCATTTCTCTTACTTAGTAACATCTGTAAGAACAAAATTTCACAACCAGTAGATAAAGTTGGATTAGTTATCATCAGATGAAGATGAATCCGATCTACCAACGGGTGAATGATGGCAGCGATACTTCCTATTAGCTGTATCACTTGTGGGTTTTCTGAATGATGGCTTCATATCTGATTTACTGTAGAATGATCTAATTGAGGGAGACTCCATCATTTATCACACAGGTGCAAAGCGCAAAGACCTCAACTCAGTAAAAATAATGACCAAACAGAAAAGCAAAAAAGAAGAAGTTCATGCATCATGTCCTGAAGTAAATAAGATTATGACATCGGTGTAACTGATTTTCCAAGTTAATCACTTCAACATGGTCATGAAAGCCACAAATAAGGAAGAAAATAGAATCACTAATGTTAAATTTTTGTGATTCATTAACTTAGAATCATTGTCAACTTACTTTGAGGAGTCTCTGCATGAACCTATTTAGATTTGTTGCCCACTTGGAGTAAATCATGAATGTGTAGATATATTTAGAATGGATGAGAAAGTTGCACACTTTAGAAACCATCCAGCGAGTCCCCGAGATAATTTCCTGCATTACTGAAATCATTTGTTGTGTTTCGATTAAGAATTACCGTCAAAATGGGCTGAGGAGCTTCTTGATAATAGTGTTGTACCAAATCAAGAAATATAAATGTCCTTCAAATATATCATGCAAGCGTTCTTTTTATTTTTATCATGAGAAGGAAAACCATATGCATGAAGCAAATTTTCGCCTTAATTTATCGAAAGCTGTAAAGTTCTTTTATCTACAAGAAAAGGTACTTATGATGTGTTCCATTACCACCAAGAACAAAACAGGGAACATCTCAACGACAGTAATAAGATCCAAGAACATAAAGACATGGATGACAATCTAGATAAGACTACTCGCCCAAATTTTACACTAAACTAAACCGAGTCGAGAAGGAAGGTACCAAATCAGAAGAGAAGAAAGAAAGAATCAATTGCCAGAGGGCGGACTGCTAAGAAATTGGATTAAGAGAAAAACCGTGGAGGAGATACCTCATCGAGGCGAACGACACGATCAGAGATGACAGATCCAAACGGGTTGCTATTTCTTTTACGTCCTCGATTCGCTAGGGTTTCAAACCCTCGGTCGAACTTGTCGTTCGAATGGGGCAGACGGCTAAGATATGCTCCTTTCCCCACTTTGTAAGGTACAGTTGGGTCGCATGCCGGTCCGAGTCGCGGAGCGGTCCGATCAACCAACCGGACCGGAGAACCCGGAAGCCCTTCCTGATGGACCGGAAGATTCACTCGGTCCATCTAATATATTACACCAACTAATATATAATTTACTCTGAATAATTATTTTCAATTAATTTTATCATTAATATATACACACAAATTCTTTACGTATATATATATATATATATATATATATATATATATATATATATATATATATATTACTGTGTAGAAAATTTTTCCATTAAATTTTTATTCAATGGAACTTCTCTATTTTTTTAATTTACTCTCTCTCTCTCTCTCTCTATTATTTTTTATTATATTAAGCTTCTCAAAAAAAAAAATTCACTTTTTGACTACGCATACTATATCTTTTAATTATATATTTTATAATGATATGGAACGATATAAGATAATGTAAAAGGCATGTTAGAGCATCTTTATCGGAGTTGCTTGCTAATGACAATTACAATTTCTTATAAAGCTGCAAAATGCTGAGTGGGTTTTGCTCCTCAATTTTTGTCAAACACATGTAAGGACAGAGCTCTAACATTTAGATCAAGGAATTCATTTAGATCAAGGAAACTTGACGGCCATTAAATGTCTTATATCCATAGTGTTTGTGGGGCTAATTAGATTCTTAGGTTTTGGTTTTAGTGGTGATTGGTGATAAAAGTTACAATCTTTTCGAAAAATAATAAAAAATTTCTTATGTTATGCATTATTATAAAAGCAATTTCAATCCTCAACTTGAGACTCCAAGGTCATGATTCATCGTGAGGGAATCTCCCCCAAATCTAATAGATAATTATATCCTTCGTCAATCCGATATAGTAAAATTTTATTTTTCCGAGTGTTATTATATTTGAAAGAAATAAAAAAAAAATATATTTTAACATAGTGTGGTCCTGAAAATAAGTCCGGTCGAATAAATTTGAAATGGGAAGTATAGTTTTTGAAGGAATAGATAGAAGTTGATGAACATTAAATAGATTCAATCAGATGCATTGATAAGCATGAGACTCAGCTAGAAGGAATAAATTAACTTTAAGAGGGACATACATTTTATTCCAATGTATTCATCTATTTATTCCTTCTGATTGGGGTGGGAGATGGTGCTCTTTTTAAGCTACTGATGAGTTGCAGTTGTAACAGTGTGACTTGCAGTATAAGTGGTGGAGCTCACATTTAGAGGAAACCATTCATTAATGATCTGTAGCTTTCTTATAGCAAATTGTACCACAGTGTCTCAGATTGGTCTTCCATGCTCACTAAAGGAGTCTGACCCACCATGCAGCCAATCAAGTGCTTTCTTTCATCTTCTTCCTATCACACAGTGATCAGAATTGAAGTTTGAAATGTCCAACCATGCCAGGTTAAGTACAGTAGGATAATTATACAATGACTGGAGCAAGAACACATCTATCTATTGCATGTACTAGTGCACCTGAAATAACAAATCTTAGGAAACCAAGTCTATCTTGGTTTCATGATCTTATTTTATCACAGAGACCTAAGAAGCAATGAGAGCTCACCAAGCATTTGATTTCTCAGATCCTATGGCTTTTCCAATTCTGTGGTACTTAATTTACTGGATGTTTTCTCATGCAATTGTAGTGCAGCATTGAAGAATAGGATCAAAGATAAGAAGAGCATGACAGTCTTTTAGAACAGTTGTGAGACTCAATATGTTTTCCTACTTAAAATGGGGCAAAACTAAACATGTTTAAAGAATCAAAGACAACATTTAGCAACCATTTCAATATTGAGTATGCTTAAAGAATACATCAATCCTCATGCAAGTTTACTCCACAGCAGTTGCACAACAAAAGTGATAACCTAACAAGATGCATCTAAGACCACAAAAGATAAAAGGAACTCTAAGCAATGCAGGATATTAGTTACAATGCTCAGTGGTGAATGGGGCCAGTTTAAGCTGACACTTCCTGAATCAGTGTTGCAATCATATGTGGTGTCTGTTCCTTCATATCTTGCATTCAGCTAAGCTATAAACACTGAACAGTTAATAACACTCGGCTTCTAAAATATTAGAATGAGAGGTAAAAATAGTATATGCAATGACTCGAAAATCTTGAAGTTTTGGCCCTTCTTCTGCTCACAAAAAAGAAAAGGGAACCAAGTAAGTACTTCCATATGTGAATCTGACAGAATAAAAGAAAAAGGCACCCCACGGAGTAAACTGTCTGAGAGATGTAAACGAGTTTGTGAGATAAGAGAGGCAATAAGTAAGAGAAAATTGCAATTCATTAACGAACTCTTTGGTATCCGATCCTTGATGAACTACAAATGCAAATCCAAACTCAAACTGTTCTTGGAACCAGAATCGAAGCCACCTTGCTCATTTGGGGAAGCCAAAGATGAAGAGGAGGAAGAAGAAGAGCCGACGCCACCCGCACCTTCCACTGCCATCTTCCTTGCGTCTCTTCCTCCGAACGAAGGTAGTGCGGGGGGATGGTTCCCTTGCAAGCCTGCCGTGCTGCCATGCACCGGCATTCTCCATGGCCCCGGGAGTGGGCTACCGTTTATGAGCTGAGATGCGGAACCAAGGCCGCCGTAGAAGCGAGCCGCGGGGTTCGTGACCTGGCCGGTGTGGCTAGTCCATGAAGGGTAGTGGGTCGGGGGCGGGTGGTCGAAACGGGAGGCGGAGGGGAAGGAACTCAGATGGCGGTAGTCGAGGTAGCCGTAGACATGACCGTCAGCGATGAAGCTGGGGTGGTGGTGGTGGTGGTAGTGTTGGGAGGCCATAGCCGAATGGAGATGGGTGCGCTTGGCGTGCTGGCGCTCGCGCTTGTGGGCGTTCTGGTGCCCGCCGAGGGCTTGCGACGTGGGGAACTTGCGGCAGCAGTAGTGGCACTCGAACTTCCTCGAGCTCTCGCCACTGTCAGTCAACGTGGTGGTGGTAGCGGCCGCCGGGGTGTTACTGGTCTCAGTGGTGGAGGAGGGAGGGTCGACGGAGGGGCCATCTTGTGATGCGTCTGGATCGGTGGCGAAGTCGATGCCGAAGAGCCGAATGGCAGGGCTCGTGTGGGATGCATTCTCGCGAGCTGGCCCGGGGCGGATGAAGGGCAGCTCGGAGAAGGAGTCGACGCTGACCTTCATGAAGTTGTGCGTCTCTTGCTCGCCCATCGCACCCGTCTCGGAGCCGCCTACTCCGGTCGACTATGCCGCTATGAGGAGGGAAGGGTAGGGAGTATTGATTTGTGCTTCTTCTTCTCCGGTGGTGGTGGTGGTTCAATTAGTCATCGGAGAGTTAATAGAGATGGAGAGGAGAAGAAAAGAGAAGAGAGGGGGAACCAAAACATGGAGGTGGGACCGGAATTGGTGTAGGGCTGACAAGGGATGATGCTAAACTAAAGAGGCTTTTTGCTACTCAAACAACTTCCAAGTACTACCCGCTGCTGTTACTCACTGCTGCATGCTACTACTACTACTACTACCAACTTGACCTCCCATCACCTCCAACCTTCCTTCGTGTTCTCTTTTCTCATCTGTACACGCCATGAACTTAGTTGAATGCATCTCTCTCTCTCTCTCTCTCTCTCTCTCTGTCCATCTCTGAGTGTGTGTGTGTGTGTTGCTTTGAACAGGGATTGGTAGGTGGCACTGGATTCTTTATGGCCGTAAGCTTCTTTGTCTGAGCGCTGTAAGTGGTCCTGGGCTGTGGCCATCTCCACCACCATGGACTAGAACGGCGAGTTGCAGTAAGTTAAACATGCTTTTACTGGAAACGTACTCTCTTTTCACCTACAGGTGTTCATGTAGGACGACTGTGACGGAGGGCTACACAATCCTTGTCTTAAGATCAAATAAATTGATTGACAGGAGGACCTGTTATATACATATATATATTCACCTCGTTTCCCAACTTAGTCCGTGTCGAATAAATGCACTAAACTATCTTCCATCTGAAGATAATAACAATACAATTTACGTAGCTATCGGATTGCCTTCTGCTGTGGGAGCATGCACTATCACATTTCAATGTCACCGAGAGGAAAAAAAGGATGACAAGGAAGGAGAAGCGATTACCGAAACCAATATGGCGAGCGGTCACGTAACTGATAACGACTCGACATGCGTGGTGGATTCACATAACTGTCACGTAGGTTGCTTTTCTCAGAATGACACTTAACCTAGATTTTGCAAGCAGCAAGAAAAGATGTGAGAGACGGATGGGAAACGGAGGGTCGGAGATGGATGAGGAGGGCGGGAAGCCCAATGGTACGGTGTCGTTTTCAGGGGAATGGTAAATGTGGCAACCATCATCATCAACCTTCTCCCCTTTATTTGCTCTCTTTCTCTTTTCCCCAAGACACAGCAGTAGCCTTTTTACAGCTCGAAAAAGGCTCAGTTTTGCTGTTTGGTAGCAGTGGGAAGTAGTTATCCGGCGTTGTTGCGGGAATCGATAAGTAGGTTTTGTGATACCGGAGGCGATGTTTGAGCCGCTCTGCCTGCCGTCTGGTGTACTTGGGTTTAGGCTGATATAGTAGTTTAATGATCATGGCATGGAACGGCGCCTGTGGAGGAGAACTGCGAAGACAAAGAGAGACTCCGAGTTAAAAGAGGAATTATTAATGCATGCAACGACTCATCATATGTGGATACAAAATTGGGCCCCGTTTCTTTACGTGAAAGCAACTGAAGAACATCGGTACGTAGTTATTTGGGAGGCCGAGATGAACTTGAAAGTAAAAGATCAGTAATCAAATAATATATCGAATCTTAATCTCTTAAAGAGTTTGAATCTAATTAGAACTCATCGAATCCTCCAAAAGTGTCTGTCAACCCAACGACAGTAATTGGCTTCTCTGTGCAAGATGAAGTGACCTGCAGTCACTGAAACCAGAAGAAGGTGGATCGGAATGGTTGGAACAAGTTAAAGGAGGAGAGACAGAGTCGAGTGCGCTTCGAAATGAGTCGTCCTCCCGACGAGGAAACAGAAGGTTGGTTTCATGAAATCCAACGGGGTTGGCAAGAAGAAGGGCAGTGGAGAGTCCAGCTAACAATTCTACGGCATGCAGGAGAGCGGAAAGAGCCATTCTACTACTGGCAAGCATGGGCCTGAGAAAAGTCAGAAGGTTCCTGTGGGAGTACCAACAAGTGAAATCGACTTTGTGTGCATTCTACAATATTGACTGAACTCTTTATCTGCAGAGTTGCTGTAATTCCTGCATGTCTCACCAATTTTGTAGTCATTCCCTCCATCCCCCACCTTCAATAACTGTTTTCTACCCTCCTCCCCTTACGGTTTCTTCACCCTCTTGATTGCTCCACAGGGACAGATCACTGTCGTCCGACCATCTGTCCCATCTCTCAAACTTTGGGCTCCTCGCTCGGCACCAAACTCTCAGCTCTGTATTAATGGTGGCACTGTCCTAACGAAAGCCACTCTGCTGTCCCCCCCCCGTTGTGTCTCCAAGAAAATTGCCCAACTCTCATGACACCGACTCCTGAGGTCATCATCATCATCCATCCATCCATGGTGGATACAAATCACTACATAACACTAGCTGAAGCGAAGTCATCGTTAGATCTGCGTGAGGTGCTCTGGGGGACCGTCTTCCGGACCCCCTCGAACTGGAGTTGTCCCAGTGTCCTGCCTACCTCAACTTGAGAAATCATGGAGGATGCCTTCTTGCATGGAGTGGAGTGGAATGGAGATTCAAATTGTTCTGCTTCATGTACATTGTCGCAACCCATGGATCAGAACTGCACCAGCTTAAGCCGCAGGACTGGAGATTGAAATGGGCAACCGAGAGGGTTTTGGATACTTAAACTAGGAGGAGGCCATGGATGCACTTGTTGGAGCACTAGAGAGGCGTCCAGTACCAGAATTTGAGGGTGATTGTTCCCTCCATGTAACACTCATGCCAATGTCAGAATTGGATAGGGCCTAGCTCTTAAAGACTTAGGTGGTCTTCTCAAGACATGGTGTGATAGTGCTGTCGGGAGATCTCCAATCTTAGGACCACCAAGTGAAGTAAAGAGTTGGCGATAGGAGAGTAGCAAGGAAAAGATGGAGGGAGGGAACATAGGAATTCCTTTCACATGTTTGGCAATCAATAAACAGGAGAGGGGAGGTGGAGGGAAGAGAATCTTGGGGCATGTAATATGATTGGTGCTCCACTATACATATAAATAAATAAATATATTTGTTTATTTACAAAGTTGAGGTTCAGATGGAGTTGAACATTCCTTATCAGGTTGATATGACCAATCTCACTGGCTGGATATCGCATTCCTACGGCTCATGAAAGGGATTGGTTGATGGAGGAAGTGAATGGAGAGAGAGAGAGAGCTCACAAGGAATCAGAAGTGGTTCAGTGATCACCTCATTTTGCAAGACCTTCGACAGATCACCCTAATAATTGCTCAGCATTGACATAGTCTGAAGGATTTGGCAGCTTATGATGCTGCATCTCAGTTGCAACCATGGGCATAAAACAACTTGAGAAGGAGGAGGAGGATGTGAGACCTGGTCAGGTGTGTGAACCAGTATTGATCAGCTTCATCTTCTGGGTTAATGGGGACAACAACTTGGCTCGGATGGCAATAGCAACAAGGCAGAGAGCTCTGTTGTTAGAGGACTGATGGTCTCTCTTAAGGGCCCAGAATGATAATGGGCAGTAGAAGGCAAAGCATGCTTGGAGTTAGGACCACTGCAACATCCCAAGGTAACAGCTCAATCTAGTGGGGGGAACTTTTAATGACAGTTTTAAGTTCTTGTTGCCTTTCTGCAGTGGGATGCTCACTTATTAATCTGATGGTCCAGTGATTTAATCTGATTTTGAGATTGATGTTGCTGCATCAACTGCTCCATTTAGCCAAATAAAATGGGAGCACTGAGATCCAAGAAAGGATACAAAGCAAGAAAACCTGATGACCAATGGATTGATGAAATAGAATCAGAACAAATATGTTCTGATCATTCACTCTCTGGCAGAGTCTCTACAAGCTGTACAAGTCAGAAAGAACTACTATTAGAAGCATGACTTGCAGCAGTAAGACTATCACTACAAGAGAACATGAAATGATGCAGCAGAGAGATTAGATTGCAACTAGGACCAAAATCAATGCGGTCAATCGAGTAGGATCAGCATCTACAGACCTAAACAAGATATGAGTAAGTTGAAGAGCATTCAATTCGGAGGTGGGAGTCCTCCAGAATACTAGCGAGCTATGAGTACATGGTTGTGCAAGTAAAAGTTAGTGGGAGTAGGAACAAATGGATTGCTCTCCATCAGAGAGAGGCGACCCATTGACACTATAACTCTGGTAGGTGAAGGTTAGAGAAGTTCACATGAAAGTTGTAGCCATAATAAGTTGGATTCCTTAAAGATGGTCCCCTTTCCTTTACTACTGAGAGACATGGGGAAGATGATACATCACAGCGAAAGGTGTAGCAGTATTCTTGTGAACCACTCGAACCCTTTGGAGTGATGCAGAGGAGAGGACGGATGCTACATGTGCTGAGGAAGTACTCGAATGTGTGTAGATAGCATTTCTTAAAACACAGCTTACATTCCAACAAAACTATGTACTTCATTAGGTTAACAGCCCTGCTGGGCAATGCAAGAACGCAGGAGAAGTATCCTTATCTGTGTGTAGAGTGGTGCCAAAGGCGTCCTGCTCATAAAAGAGGGGAGAAAGGGAGAGTCCATACCATGGTAGGCCATCTTGCTTGCCTTCGTAAAACGACCCCTGTGAACATTATTACAGGTGGTCCAAAACAGGGGTCGAACTCTTCCTTACGTGCTTGTGCTCACCCTGTCTCTTTCTTGCTTGCATTGTATTCCTAAAACATGCCTCTCTCTCTCTCTCTCTCTCTCTTTCATAGCAATATGGTGAGAGGGGACAAAGACGTGCACTGGGTTGGAGGAAAACTGCAGTTCAAAAAGCAATTACACTGTGGCAACATGGTTCAAGTACCAGACCTTGTTCTCAGTTTTGGAAGCCTTCAGGGTGGCCTCAACAATGCAGCTGCCATGTTCTGAGTTGTGATATTTGAGACAAACCATCACTTCAATTCTCTGCTAATTAACATCACTTTTAATTCTTTGTTCCATGTAATAAAATCTTTTCCTGTTCATGGAAACAGCTCTTCTTCTGCTTCTTTTGGGATTTCTTGTATTGCGTTGACAAGACTGCTGACATTGGTTAATAAGCAGAACTATATATATATATATATAATGACAATTTTGACTACTGTTCATGATATATCTATCCATATATTTGAAGTAGGAAAATTAATGATAAAAAAATAACTAATATACATCCATTCTAAATAGAAAAAAATTAAAAAATCTTTTAAGAACATCCCTTAAGATTAAAGTCAGTGGCTAGCTTAGTTGATAAAGATTTTAATATATCATCGTAAGATCCTAAACTTGAATCTCGTATTGGTCACTTATCTTTTGAAAAATAAAATATTTGGATTAATTATTGATTAAATTTACTTAACTTATGACCGTAAAGTCACTTAGTCAAGGTTGAGACCAAACTATATGCAATTTATGCTTTTGTAGTAAGTGAAACATTTACCAATACCTATAATTCTTCGATCACAATGGTTCCTAACACACTATCACATAAATAAAGCATGATTTATAGACACATTGAATTTAATATATCAAATTTGTAAATGTCAAATAGTCAGTCTACAAGTTTTCAAACGTAAAATAGAAGCAAATGCTGAAGAGAATCAAATGTCTCCATGTTTTGCACATCCCTTACATTGAAACAAAATGGTGATGAGGTTTGAATTAACATAAAGACTTGGGTATTAAGTTTGAGTTAGCCAATGGGGGTCTCTCTCTCTCTCTCTCTCTCTATAACTGGTTCATCTTCCTTTTCCCTCTCTTCTCCGTGGCCATGTAAACATGCTAGTCCTCTTCCTATAACCCCCTCTTGTTCTTTCTTCTCAGCTCTTTTGAAGCATTAATAGGACTGGGAATTGCAACTTGGTGCACATAAAAAAACACTGCTTTAGAAAGCTTAAAAGGAACTCTGTATTGGTTAAGCTCGTTAAATTTTATGGTGAAAGTGAAAGGAAAAAAGAGATTGATATGATGAAAAAAGGACAACATCAGACCTATGCATCAGGGAAGATGTGAGCAGCGTGCGGTGTCGCATACTCTACTGTTCAGGGAGTAGACGACGGGGGGGGAGGAGGAGGAGGAGGAGGAGGAGGTTGCACTGCGACCAGATCTATGCATTGTACCGGGCCACAGAAGTGAGGCAGAAGAGGCTGTGAGAGCCCCCAACCAAATGATGGAATCTACCCAAGTCGTGAGCTGGCTCATGACTTCATCCGGGTTGGCACGCTGTGAAGCAGCTACCACGGTCGGTCATGCGGAAGTACAGAGGACGGAGCAGTTAGTGGGGCGGGACTCGGCTGTCCCGTCTCATTGGATCAGGCCATGCCGGGGGTCACGCCAAAACGAAGCACGCACCCAGATTTCCCCACGCGTTGCACAAGGCTCGAGAAGATTTCATTAATGTTTATCTATAATTTCTTATTTTTAATTCAAATTTAAGGGAACTGGTAAAAAATATATTAGGAGGATTTCACTACAAAAGATCCTCATTTTCTTGTTTTCCCAAATAGCACACCTTCTTTTGATTTTTTTTTTTCAAAAAATTTCTTTAATTCAAAAAAATCTAAACTATATCTTAAGTCTTACCTTCGGTTATAATATTTTATTTTTATTATAATATTTTTGACCCAATATAATTTATTTAAAAACACTATAAATGATTCAAATGAAATCAAAGCATACACATCATACTATACTAAGATTCAAATAAATATTTATAATTTATGAATAATATCACCCAAATATAATTTAAAAACTAACTTATTATAGTATTTTTACTATCATAATAAAAAATACTATAAAGTCTACTTCAAAACATCATAGATAATAAACTCCTAAGCTCAACCAAGCCAACTAGAAATCTAAAAATATGACATCATAATGCACTAAGAACAATAACAAGAGACATAATATAATATTACTTATAGGATTTTTATAATATTTATACCATTTTTAATATCTCAACAGAAAAAACACTGTTGAAAAAAATATTTTGGATATTTTTTAATTAAAAACACCATTTGGATAAAACGAAAAAGGGAAATGCCATCTGGAAAAAACTCATTTTCTTGATTAATCACCCAAAATATTAACTATTTTACCCCCGGAAAAAAACAATCTTGCTTCTTTGTAATATTGGAAAACCTATCCTACACAAAATAGCTACTGCCACCTAAAGCTGTCCGTAAGGACAGATACGGTCTGGTTCGAGGTTGGGACCAGGAATTACTGTTACTGTCATGCAAGGCTGTCCATTGAGCACAACCACATCTGTATCAGCTGTCACCAATGAGTTCAAGAATCTATTGACAATGTTCATGTCCTAAACGTATTTTTTTCCTAGGGGAGGGGGTGGTATTTTGGGTTATGTTAATGGATGAGAACCACCAAATGGGTAGCATATTAATAGAATTAAAGTAAATGATAGAGAATATAAACAAAATTCATACTCAGAAAGTGAAGGAAAGGGATAGAAAGAGAACTCCTCCAACTATTCTATATAAAGGAAATGTTGCTTCGACATATTAAAACACAGAAAATGGTCCCAAGTATGGATTTTAGACATCTCTCGAAGATTGAGATGAATGGGATTCTTCGATGTATCGAGTGGCTCGTGATACCGCATAGTGTGATGCACTTGAAGCAGCATAATAAGATGTCACAGTCAGCTGAGCAAACCTTGGAACGGCGTAAGCTGGATAAATTGAAGAATTTGTTAGAATGACTTGTACTAGAAAAAGAAAATTGAAGAAAAAGCAATATTTAGCTGCGTTACTACGAACAGACTTATCTTGATGCCACTACAATATTTTAATATGCTGAAGGATTGTTACCCTTTGGGGCTTCTCGCAAGAATCCAAAAACTGGGCAGTTATGATGTGTATATTTATTACAATTCAATGATCAAAAAGGGTAAATATGCTGTTTTAATTGGAGTGACATGTCTTGTATGTGAAGCAACAGCAACGCATACAAATGACGGATATAAAGGATGCTATATAAAGTTCCAGTCAGCTGCCAGAACAACCGGGTATGAGTTCCTGGGATACCCTTGAAACTTGGAAATCACAAGGATAAGAGCCTTAGAAATAACACCTTTCCTAAACCACACTATGCACTATTAGACTGTTTCAACACTCGTATCACTCAAAATAGAACTCTAAACACTACCACAATAAGCAAAAAAAAATATGAAATCAGGATATATACTGTAAAAAAATAGTATAAACTCCATTTTCGGCCTAAACTCAATATAACCCAACTATGTGACGGTTTAGGCTTGCCTATACTAGATTATGATTTTTTCCTATGTGAAGATGGTTGAATTAAGCTATCAAAGACTTGATTTAGGGTATTTTAGGCCTCGTGGACTACATGAAATATGAAGAGTGATTTGACCAATACCAGCTTGACTGCATGCCAGTATAAATGTTCAGGCAAAAGCACCATAGGCAAATGCCACAGTGCCTGACATCAGTGTACTCTGTGCATGATGCTAGGTTTGTAATTTCCATGTTGGGTGCTTAGTGCAAGTTAGACACCTGAAAACACTAAGCTTTTCTCAGCTATGACAATACATATGATGAATACAAACTCTAAGCTGCTGCAGGCTAGTAATTGTATTTCATGGGCAAAATTGCTACAACTTCAGAGAGAACAAATGCTACCAAAATTCGCTTTCTAAATATTGAAAACACTAGGGACAATGAAACATGAATTCAGCAAAATATAATTTCTTTAGGATGTTGAGCATGAGAAACAATGGCCATATTATGCTTTTTACCTCCTAATGATGCACTAGCTCCTGAATACAACAGCAGTGGAGGAATCTGCGTCAAAAAGAAAATGTCAAATGGCAATGTCATAAGAAAATAAGATGAATAAAAAAAGATAGTTTCTATTCCTTCAATCACACTATCTCAATGTTAGCAAATACTACTTCCATAATGAAAATGGGTTAGTGTCTTTCCCACAGCCAAAAAAGCAACAAGTTCATGGATACCACTTTCATGCAAAAGATGATTAGTCAAGCTTGTCATGATCAATCTCCCAATAGATGATGGATGATCCATATACCCAACTAACTAACAGCAATGTTTTGAAAAGTTCATCTTAGGAGAACATGAGGACTGAACAAACTTTGTAATTGTCAAGTCAATAGGTAGATAATCATCTTCAACTTAGACTTTAGAGTGCTATACTATAATATAGAGGTCACTCTAAAGCACCAAAAATGTGATCCTTAAAGTGCCTCAGAAGTGCTGAAACTCAGCACATAGATCAAATTCTTAAGGTCTATTGATGTGTTGATGGCCCTACTATGGGTGACAGGACTAACTGGGAAGGAAAAGATGATCGATGAAATATGATGCAGAACAGCATATCTTCGAAAAGGTACTTTTTCAAAGTATCCACAACTAGAGCAAGCAATCAAATAAGATAGAAAAAGCAATGTCTTCAAAACAAATGTCAACTGCAATATTTTAAAAGAAAACCATGGTGTGATAGCGGTAGAAATACTGTGTAGTTCATTTGCTATAATCAAAGATATGTGGTTCAATTAGTCTATTAAGAAGAGCAACTAAATAAGTACAGCTAATATACAACCAAATTCAAGGTTTTAAAAACTGACCATATCGGTCGGTACAATCCAGTTCTAGTCCGATGGTTGACCAGTATAGCAACAGAGCAATATTGCTCGTATCAATCAAGAATTAAGCTCACCACCACACAAGCTTACCATACTGAGCTTACAAGGTGGTAAGCTGTCTGGTACCAAGTTGTACCAAGCAATGAGACTACCACCCGATACTCGTACCCAATGTAATCCTTTTTTCTCTCCTGTCTAGTTTCTGCGTCTCCCTATCGCCACTGCATCGATGTGTCCTCGCCTGCTCGCCACTGCTCCGCTTTTGCAGTGCCACCTCTCCTCCACTGCATGGTACAACTACTCTCCCTTTTATTCAAAGTGGTTCGACCTCTACTGACAGTTTGTACACTATATGACACTGGTACTATATTGGTCAAACCATTGACAGATATTGCTATCAGATCATGATTATAATGCTTGGCGAAATTAAATTATTAACAGGCATATAAAGGTGGCACCAAAATAAAAGAGTTATGGATGTATTTACTTTTAATTAAGAACTTATTTAACTAACATGTAATAAAAAATTATTAAAGGCCTCTGTGACTGATATCATATAATTATGGACCATGAATTGGCCACCAATTGCATGAGTCTGATACTGCAAAGGATGCTACCCAAGAGACTTCAAGACTTGAACAGCATAGTTCTATACTTCCAGAAAATAGCTATAACATGAAGATAGTTACAAACAGAATCATACATCTATGTTACTTAGCCTACCATTAGCATTCCTTTTGATCGCAACATATGTCATATAGTAAGTGTGCATTGTCATGAATGTATGACTCTGCATTATTAGATCATTTTATTAACTGCAAAGCCATGACATGTTAAGAACCATACAACAATCAAATGAGGATGACAAATATATCTGTTTTGCTTCTAGAAACAGTTTGACTGTACTTGTATTTGGCTAAACAAAAAAACTACAACCACATATTGCATTTACTAGGACAGATCATTTGCATTGTTGCTTGGAAAAGCTCCAAATTGAAGGTAATATCAACAATGTAGTTTGTAGTTACCAAGATGAAAGTGCATAATCGAATGTATGTATATATGTATGTATATATAAGCATATACATATGTATTAGTGCCTCCACTTTATTGAGAACAAACAAGGCAGTATCGAGAAGATTATTGCCAGATATCAATCAACTAATATACATAGTACATATCAGACATCCTGTAATAATTCACAAAAAATAGAAATTCCAACAAAATTGATAAAAAAAAAATTATTACCACGAAAAGAAAATGCAGCCATTTGGGCCCCTTTACATGCTTCTGAACAAAAGGAATCCCTATCAGAAATACCCAGAAAACTCATTTTCAGAACAATCTCAATAGCTCAATTAAGGCAAGGGACCAATTAATTTTTTGAGAGTGGGAGCTAATATCACTCTACCTATATTCATCCCATGGACAGCACTAAGCATCACGCCAGCCCCTGAACCAGCCTACACAACACATAACAGCTGATATAAATCAAAGTCAACAGAACAAGGCAGCATATGTATGATCTTTAGAAAAAAATTCGAACAGGTCAAAAAATGCAACAACGAGAGAGATCTATACCACAAAAGTTGCATCATGCAAAACAGAGTTGATGGCCCATTCCTCTTTTTCCTGCACATTTCAGAAGTACTTATAAGTACACAATAACAAGGAAAAAAGAATATAAATTCAAACAAAAACATTATGAACTGTCAATAAATTTAATTTTAATGCGTCAACCACACATTACAAAGAAATAACGGTATTCAATGAAAAAAAAAAGAGGCAAACACAAGAGGAAGAAGGAAAAATACAGAACTGAGTTAGGGTTTATGAGAGAGAGGCAACGGGGGCAACGAGCAGAGCCTAAGCCAGGATTAATCGTGGGGTCATGGTGTAGATTGCCTCTCCGGAGCTTCTCCTCGTATACTTCTCTCGTCCCCATCGTCTTCTCCTCCTCTCCAAAGACCTCAGAACCCCTGGAATACGCAACATCAGTCACAACGCTCTTATAATCTGAACCACACAACTTTGTTGACGGAAACGATGGAGACCAGGTGAGTGAAAGGAGAGGAACCAGGAAGAGAGAACTTACCCTAGATGGCAAATTCACGGCGATCTCGCGGCTGGGAGATAGAGAAAGGGGGCTGTCGGGGGGAGGAGCTGGGGGAGGAGGAGGCGGCCTGAGTGCTCTATCTCCCTCTGCTCGAGAGAGAGAGAGAGAGAGAGAGAAGGGGGGCTGAGCACGGGAGAGGGGCGTCGGCTGGGAGGCACAGGGAGAGCAACACCGAGAGGGTAGAAGGGAGGATGGCCGACTTATAATCGACAGCCGCCTTTCACGCAAAGGAAGGACAATCGTCACCGGGCACCTTCCACGGGAAAGAAGTCCCTTCCATGGCGTCACAGGGGTTGGGGGAGGGGGAAGTTGGGTTTAGATCGGGCTTGATTTGGTATAGTTTAGCCCACCTTGTCGTTAGAATGGCTCGGAGACGGTTCGAACAAAGGCTGATTTGGTTCAGACGCTCTAAACCGGTCTGACATTCATCATTTCTTACTTATTTCACATCTATTATCTTCCCCCTTTTAACTCCACGGCTATCATATCCCCGAATAAAGAAATACATGTTCTTTGTTCCCTCAATGCGCCTGTCCTGTATTAGATTAGTATCAGTGCATCATGTTCTTCATCAACAATAGCTCACATGTCAGCATATTGCAGACAAAACCAAAAAAAGAAAGATAAAAAAGGAAACAATTTTAATGACCGATCACACCAATTGACTAGCTTATTAAATGTTTATAAGGAATCCATTCATTAATATCAACTTCCTGTGCTTAGCTAATTCCACCTTTTCACCAAAATATTCTTTCTTCTTCCAATTTCTCTACTCGAATATCAGGTCTGGCGCTGCAGAGATTTTCTTAATAACTTAGCTTAAAATCCTTGAATTAACATCACTCTACAGAAAACTAAAGTCAAATTTTAGGAAGGGTAATTTTTTACTTGGTCACTACCACTGCAACAAATTTCTCGCATAGCAAGTATTATGACATTTATGACCTTATGGAAACAAAAGGTATGTAGATCAAATATCACATTTACCAAACTGATACCGAACTATGGCATTAAATCTGCTGATGAAAAAAACTCACACATTCATGAGAAAATAATAATCCACTGCTGAAGACAATTGAATGATTTTGCACTATTAAACAGAGACTTGGTTTTTTCTATGCAAAGGGAAGATAGTAAATCCCATCACCCTATGAAATTATCTGAAGATAACTCTAAAATCTCCCAAATACAAGTATACAAGTTTAGAGAAAAAAAGAAAAAAGAAAAGGGACCCTAACATATGATGTACCATATTAGGGCCTTTGGACATTAATTTAACTCTGGTTGGACTCCAAAATATCTTATAAAATTGTCGCTAAAACTAGTGATGAAAAAATTACAAATGTTGCTGGACAAGTTTCCAACTTTGATGCATAGACACCTTGGTTCTTCTACTTCATGACATTGATCTTCCCTAGATATAATGGAGACTCTCAAGAACCTTTGGTTATTTGATTTGAGTATATGTCAGTCTCCAGACTTCATCAAATTGCTCTAAGAACCGATCCACACACAGAAAAAGAGGTCCCATGTTGACTGGTGTGAGGAGGCTTTATTGATTCTGAAGCAAGTAAAATGGAGGTCAAGCCTAGGTCTTTGATTGAGTCTGCCGACGAGTACTGTTCAGATCAAAGATAAAGGAAGACTAAGTAGCAGTCATGAGTATTGCCTAAACTATTATGTGGCTGAAGTGACCAAACCTAGAGTGTTCCAAAATCATCCAATGATGATGGTTGAAGTCAGAATTGTCCCAATATAGTTCTTGGGAAATGAAAAGGGACCCATTATGATGCAAACTGAATCCATGGGAATTGATGATTTTCATGCTTGGGTTAAAAAGAATAGAACAAACAGTTTCTTTTGTCACCAATCTGCAAAACATTTTGCAACTTGACATAAGAAAAGCCAACATTGATATTAGCTAAAGAATTCCATAATACTATAAGCAAACAGAAAGTGCAAAAGGAAGGAGGCCAATGAATAAAGATATGGAAAATGAAGCCCTAAATTATGCTGATAGTTGGCATTTCTTGTCATTCTGAAACCAGAAAATGTCAAATACAATACTTAAAAGAAAGGCCAGACACCATCTCAAAACAAAGCCTTCAATATCTCAGTCAGTCATGCAACCCAAATTTCACAATCAAATATTGAAGTCTGCAAGAGAAAAAAAACCTCAGAACACAGAACCCATGGATTGGAATGCATTTGAATGAAACTACTCCGAAACTCAAAAGCACTATCTTAACAAAGATTTGTATCCTATTTTCTTTGAAGGGATAAAAAAAGAAACAACCAAAATAACCTACACACAGAAAGAAGGAAAACCAGTTATTCATATTATATTCATTATCATATATCGAAGCCCTCCTGCTTCTTTGTGGACAGACGCTTCAGGAACTCATACGTGGTAATCATGGTGGTTGCAGACATCGACATTGAAGCCCACCTTGGCCCTAATCCTCGGTAACATGCGCTCCACCCTCCCTCCCTTATAAGGCTCCTTACTGTTCGACCTATGGTCATCGGTCCCTCCTTCCCACCTTCCATCACCTGTATCCTCGTCTTAATCGTGTCCAGAGGCATTGTCACTAGCGCGGCCGCACCACCTGCCATTGCAGCGCTTAGCCCCTGCACTACCACCACTGTCCTGTACTCAGGCTTCACAGCACCACCGCTGTTATTTCCATACTCTTGCTCTTCAAAGCCAAATCGTAGACGACAAAGATAGTACCCAATTCCACTCCAAATTAGCTTTTGGGACAGCGAGTAGGAAGCCCACCAAACAGCATTTGAGGGGGCGTATGTCAATATAGACATGCCGAACCCTCTGTAAAGCCCGCGAATTCCGTCGCTTGCGACGATCTTCCGGAATGCGTCTATACCACCGAGGTACTTACTAGTGAGTCGGTGATGGCCTTGGACCATCAGCCGCTGGCTGATGACATCGATGGGGGTCCATACAACCTGTGCTGCGACGGCGGCGCTCAGTCCGGCGACCGCGCTGGCTACAGCGGAGGCAGTGGTCTCGGAGACGCCTAACTGGATGGTGGCGGTGCCAACGGTGCTTTTGGTGACCTCCAGGGCGGCCATGTAGAGGGTGCGGGCGGGGACGGTGCCGGCAAGGGACGTGGCGAAGCCACGGTAAAAGCCAAGGAGGCCCTCCCTGCGGAGGATGGCGGCCGCGGCGGCGCAGGCGGAGGGTGGCGCGGGGTGACAGACCTGGAGGCGGGTTTTGAGGACGACCGCCGGGTAGAGAGCGGCGGAGACGGCGGAGAAGAGGGCAGCGCCGAGGACGAAGAAGCGCGACTTGTCCAGCATCTCCCAATCGATTTCAGCAGGCAGGTGGAGCTTCGCCACCTCCTCCCCCTCCGCCTCTGTCGCAGCCGCCGCCATCTCCGCGTCCTCCGGCGGCGGCGTCTCAAACTCTGGCCTCGAACCTATGTCTACAACCTCTCCTCCATCTCCACGACCAATACCAAGCAAAAATAATCTAACCCTAACCTTATTCAATCAAGCCTCAAAGGACGAGGGTTAGGGTTGCAAGAAGGGCACGAGCGGCTCTCCAGACAAGAAGTGACAGACTACGGCGGGCGTGGCGGCGGGGAGCACTGAAAGCATCTCCGCCGTCGTTCGCCACCAGATCTACAATTAGGGTTTGCGTGAACGAAGCGCGAGATTGGGCGAGAGGGCAACTTTCCTATCTCCTTCGCTCTTCGCTTCTAGAGAGAGTGTAGTGCAGAGGGAAGGGGAACAGACTGGATCAGGGGGCAATTTTGGGTGCAGAAATCAACCAAGCATATAACTACATATATATTCCTTTCAAAACAGTTATTTTCAAATTTACCCCTACTGATTTTACTTATCATATTATATTCCTAAAATATAAATAATAGATTTAATTTAGTTAATTTATTATCTAATAAAAAATAAATACTACTAGTACAGCAATAAAATTGAAACTCCCAATTAGCTACATAGATGCTTTATTGTCATTGAGCTCACTAAAAAATATATATATTTAATTAAGTTTTAAAAAAAATTATTAAAATTTTTTTTATTACGGGAATAAGTTGTTGACATCCTGGTCAATTTGACGTAGTCCGAACTTGTATATATAGGATTGTCCGACATGCCTCTAAAATAAAATTGTTAAGCTCCCAATGTGTCATCTATACGAAGACCGAGATCAAAAAAGATCTCCTGACATGATCATTCAGACGTCCAAATTAATAACTCGAGATATATATATGAGTATGAATGAGAGTGATCAAAAAGATAACCTTCCCTTTTTATTATATTGAATATGAGCTTTTATACCTAATCGTAAAGGAATTAAATATTTTATAGAATATTCTACAAAGAGATAACCTCTAACTACCTCCAATAATATCTCATTGACCTTTTATCTACACGGGCGATAAAAGAGAACAATCAAAAAATGCATGCCCTAGACCCTTATCCACATAAATAGATAAGTAGAGGGTGACCTATGTCTTCTCGTTCCACCCTAGACACCACATGACGATCACGTGTCGGATGATAATTGACTAACGGTGTACTCCATATCATTCGTCCCCCCCCCCCGTCCCCCCCAAGCATACTTCAGGGCTCTCATAAGAGAGATCCGAAATATCACATCTAGTATATTCGACACATCAAGCTTATGCCTCTTTGATTGGTTTTTCAATTACGTACATTAAGCGAATGCTAACGTGGTTAGGGGGCATCGACGTCTTAAATTGATGACCCTCGTCCCTCGGTAAGGGATCGCTCCTAGCTGACGAGCCCTCCTTGGTAAAGGATAAATCCCTACTGATGTGAACTTGACTCTCTTTAAGTATGGAGGGTTGCAGGCGCTATTGGTGGTGATCCATTGCTGACTTACCCCTTGTATTATTGAGGAACACATCTTGGTTGGACAAGGTAGAGTTTCCCAACCTCCACGTCTCTTTCCGACTTAGTCAAGTTTGTCGATTGCCACTACTTGGGCAGAGGACAAGGTTGGGTTCTTCGACCACCACACCTCAGTGATCACGATGGGAAAAGAGAGGGTCGAGTTTCCAAACCTCCATGCCTCTAGCGAAGGTGAGGGTTAGGTTTCCTGACCATCGCATCTTGAGGGGAGGAGGGGATTGAGTTTTCCAACCTCCATGCCTCAAGCAGACAAGGGGGGTGGGTTTCTTGACCTCCCCACCTCAAGTGAAAGAGAGGGCTAGTTTTCTCGACCACCACGGCTTGAGCAAAGGAGGGGGTCGGATTTTCTCACCTCGATGGCTCGAGATGACTACAAGCGATGAGAGGGACATGTTTCCCAAACGCTGTATCTTGGGCGGAGGAGAGGGTCAAGTTATTCGACCTCTACACCTACGATGAAGGAGAGGGTCGGGTTCCCCGAGGTAGGGAGGTTAGGGAACTCGACTCCCTGCTTCGCCTAAGGCATAAAAAACGAAAAAAAAAAACCCGACCCTCTCCTCCACCCGAGGTGCAACAATTGTGAAACCTGGCCCTCTCTTCGTATGTGGTCATCGTCAAGTCATGGAGGTCGCTAAACCTGACCCCATCCGACCAAGATGTATTTTTTGATGATATGAGGAGCAGGTCGACAATGGATCACCACTAGTAGCACTCGCAACCCTCCAAACTCCAAGGAGGGTTAGGTTCACGTTAATAAAGATTGATCCTCTACTGAGGTGGGTCTATTAGTGAGGAGTGACCTCTTGTTGAGTGACAAAGGTCATCAATTCAAGACGAAGGTGCTCTTGACCTTGTCGGTGTTCACCTAATGCACAAAATTGGAGAACCAATTAAAGATACATAAGCTTGATATGTCGGACGAACTAGATGTTGTACTTCAGGTCCCTCTCACGAGAGCCCCAAAACATGCCTCAGTGTGGAGAGGACAAATGATACAAAGTACACCAGTAGCTAATTGTCATCTGACTTGTAATCACCATGTGTTGTCCAAGATGAAAGGAGAAAACAAATGTCATAGCTAATTGTCATCTGACTTGTAATCACCATGTGTTGTCCAAGATGAAAGGAGAAAACAAATGTCACCTTTCACTCGTATGCCAACGTGGACAAGGGTCCAAAGTAAGTGATTATGAAATGTTCCGTCTTTATCGCTCACGTGGATAAAAGGCCAAGAGGAGACCGTTGGAGGTAGTTAGAGACTGCCTCCCAATAGAATATTTTATTAAATATTTTGGTCGTCTACGATCATGTATAAAAACTCATCTTCAACACAATAAAAAATGGGATAATCTTTTTAACCATTTTAGGAAACTAACTTGAGCGTTTGAAGAACCAAATTAGGAAACTCTCTCGATCTCGATCTTCATGCAAGTAGTATATTAGGAACTTCACGTTTTTACCCTAAAGGCATCTCGGACAATCCTACGTCTACGAGTTTGGACCATGTGAGGTTGACTAGAACGTCAACGACTCATTCCCAAAACATCTTCTATTCTATTTTTATCACTAATATTAATTATTTCATCTTTTTAATTATCACGTTCCAAAGATTTTCTAATCACATGCTGATATCATCATGACTATTTTTTTATATATTATTTTTATTAAATCGATATATAGTTATTTATGAATAAAAATATTTTTTAATACACATCCATCTTAATATTCTCATAATATAAATTATATTTTTTTTTATCTACAAAAATAAAAAATAATAATAAAAATTATATTTTGATAAACTTTTTAATCGAAAGTAGTTGGGATAAACCATACTGATGTAGATAAAGTGCTATTTCCAAATCGTGTAAGGATATATATATGAAAACAACCTGAACAAATAGGCAAAAAAAGGAACGCAAGGTTACCGGGTGAAAAGGGTCAGGTGTTGCGGCGTGTGTGTGGAAGAGGTGCGGGAAAAAGGGCAACGGTTTGATCGAGGTTTGGACGTGTAACTGCCAGGTGTAGGTCTGGCGTGTTACTTCGTTCCATGGATTACATGATTACAACCGCTGAGAGGAGGCTACGTGCTGCGCTGCGAGACACCGAGCCTGTGTCGATGCGTGTTGACCACGTAATCGTGTGGGTCCCGCGGTTACTTGGGGCGCAGTGACAACATCCGACGGTTGTCATTTCGGACGCCGAATCAAGTGCCACATCACCCGCAACGTATCCACGACTCTGGGTAAGAAGGAAAAAGTAGTCGCTCCAGTGATCATCGGCGACCGCGTCGTCTTCGAAGGTGACCGCTGCGTGCCATCCAAGTCAATATTCTCTTTCAGACATGATACGGATTCCGAGGGTGACTCCTCTGGCTATTAGTTGAAGCTATTGCTTGAGCGAGCTCAATACGTCCAAGGGTTCTGCTGTAATATAATGTTCTTAGTTACTGATCCACCCATCAAAATACACTGACAGCCATCTCGAGCCAACTTTGCGCAAGTATACTCGCATACAATCCTCCTGCATATTTAATCACACAACTTCAAATATAGCAAGTTCTAATGACAACTAAGTTGCAAACTGGAGCAAAGAAACCCAACCGAAGCTTAAAAATGATGGGAAGAACAGCTGTGTGTTTATCTGCTTGCTTTGCTATCGAAGATACTGTTCTTGTATCCTTGCACGGTTCTCCTCCCACCATAACCTCGCGTGCATCTCTCCGAACCTCTCCCGGCTGCAAAATTATGATGGCATTTAAATAGAAAATATCACATAAATGGAAGGTTGATTTTATGGGACACATACACTAATGTACAAATTTCGCCTAAAATAAGAAAGTAAATGCCCCAACAAATAAACAGGAAGAGATGATGAAGATGCAAGTTCTCATCTGGATGAAGTAAAAAGTCATTTCTTAACAGAATGTTTTAGGTTTAATTGAGACTGATGATCCAGGTAGCACAGAACCTCATCTAAAACGCCTAATTTCATGAGGTTCTTATATGAGTTAGGTAAACACTCATGTTAGAAATGCCAATCAAAATGTTTGCAGAACGAGCATCGAAAGATGAAGGTTAAAAGGAAAATATTCAGCTGAAGGCAATTAAAAGATAGGAGTGAGTCTCTGACCTGAATCGGACACGGCGAAGTTCCCTGATACCTCGAGGTAACTCGCGAATTGTGATGTAGACACCAGGTTCATCCTCTTCCACCCATTCTCTCTCTAAATCACTAGCATTGCTAACTGATGCCGAGAGCTCCCCATATCGATCCAACTCCTCAGCGGATGAGCTCGTCCTCCGTGAAGCATTCATGGACGATGTTTCGGTTTTTGACCCGCTGATGCTCGACAGCTTCGGGGTTGACGTGAGGCCACCAGAGTCGTAGTAGTGGCATGCATGGCGTGTGTGGTGATGGCCATGGTATTTGTAACTTGAATGTTGTTCGAGAGAATCAGATGATGAGTAACCCATCCCAGCGTCACCGGTTAAGTAGAGGTTGCGAGGCAGCCGCTCTTTGCTGAGTGGTGGTGTCACCGGGCTGTCCTTTGAGCTCTAGCAAATGGTTAAAGCAACGATGAACAAAGGCCTGATGGAAATACGAACACAATAAGATGTGGAAAAATGATTCACATCGGGTAGTCTTCTTTCACCTCATCCTCAGATCTTGGTGGTGTCGGAAGAGGCATGGCGTGGCGATTGAATCTATGGACATTGTACAACTCCACGACCTTGTCATAGTTTTCTGCCCACCACCTCTGGGCTTGCCACTTGCTAAACATCTCTCGGCTACCAAAGACAACAAGCATGGCATGTATATAACTAATGCAAGCAAAATTTAATCGTGAACCGGGAATTGATTAGAAAAGCTTTAGAAACTCGATCACGATCTAAAAATTGTCCAACAATATAATTCTGTATCATACATGACCATCTACAAGAACATAAATAATCAGCATTAAACAACTGTATCCTCCAACAAGAACAGGAAATGACCTGAATCTAGTGATAGCATGAATAAATTCTATGAAGTTCAAGTCAATACTTTAAGTTTGTATTTTTTAGTTCAAGATGGACTAGCCTTCATGCCAAATATCTGTACCCATTCCATGATGACTTCCATTAAGAAAAATACTTCTAAATCATATCAGATTCCAGCTATGGGGTCTGTGAAGTGCAGAGAAGAAATCATATTATTTTGCAAAAATGGAAGTCATTGACCAAGATATCATATGCATTGGGTTTCTTTTTTGCTCTGCTTCAAAAAATACATGGAGAAAAAGCAACACAACTGCTAAGAAACTTGCTATTGCAGAATTTGTAGGATTTTCATGCTTTCCTATTGTCCAAAATGATATCATGGCATCCAACCGCATCTAACTTTTCAGCATTCAGACAAATCAGATGGTCAAACATTAATATGTTCTTCTGTAAACTATGTAATCGTTTCAAGCAGGTCATATGCATGGATCCAAATCCAGTGCCGACATAAAACTCAAAACCTTCCCTAACCTAATCCGCTAGAGTTCATTTAAGCAGACATAATGATCAACAGGGTGGAAGGCATGATGAAGGCATCCGAGACCCACAGGTGGGCGTGCGTGTCTGCAGTTTCGAGTGACAGATAGAGAGAGGGAGTCCCAGCTCATTAAGAGAATTCAATGGCTGTCACGGTCTACAGAGTTCATTCTATAACAGCTACATTTGCACAAAGCTCAAGCACAGTGGGCCATCAACCCCAACGAAAGCGAAGCAAGGGACTACTTGCTTGTTCTAAAGCCTTTTCCCACTCCCCGGAGGAAGGAGAAGCGGCCTTTCACCGTCATTCTAGATTTCGAACCGCCACTAATTTATGAGACAAAACGAACTAAAGAACAAATTTGGAACCGGGAAACGAAACATGCACAACATCGGGCGATCCGCCAATGTCTACGAAGCGGAACAAAAATCCATCACCGTATTGGCTATTCAGAATTCCAAAAGATCAACAGATGCCGGTCTTCTACTGCACGAATCTCGAGATACAAAAAGTTTACGAACCACAAAAATAAAGCTGCGATGCCTCTGTAAAAGTATGTAACTGATGAAAATACTTGCTGTTGTTCCATCACGATTTACGGCGTAAAATTTCGGAAAATTTTGACGGAAGTAAGTAAATATTAAAGCAAAAATAATTTCTCGTAAACAGCATAACGTAAATTAATCTTGAAAAAACAGATTTAAAGCCGAATTAGTTGATTGAGCAAAAGGTTTGTTTGGTGCCTCTGTATCAATGATGAACAAGAACGGAAACGGAGTACCTGAACCGGATCCTCTTCAGGTCGTTGCCGCCGTGGGGGAGCGAAAGGAAGGTGATCAGAATCCCGGGCTCCACTTGGGCCACCCACTCCTTGGGCTCCTCCTCTTCGCCGTCCTCCGGGAACGTCGATGCCACCGCCGACGAGGCCTCCGTCCAGCCGCTCACTGACGGAGTCCTCTCGCCGCTGGAGATCTCCTTCAGCTCCCGCCCCATCATCGGGGACGTCGCAGTCCTCGGAGTCCACGCAGCGCTGCCGATGGTCCTCCAGTCCGATCCCGACGCCGCCTCCGAGCAAGCGTAGTCCCCGTGGAGGTGGCGCAGCCCGTCCTCCGGCGCCCCCCCACACGGCTTGCAGTGCCGATACGCCCCCGTCGCCTTCAACGCCATCTCCTTAATCTGATCCGAAGAAGGAAAACTTGAGATCAGGCCAAATAACCGAGAGGAAGCCTAAAACGGAACGAAACCACATCAAGCGATCGGCCACCTGGGCAGTCAGGTCTTTAATGCCCCGACCTGCGCTGGGCGTCGCGGCCCCATTGGTGACGTCGTCGTCATCACGGCCGTGGCCGCCGCCGAGCTGCTTCGAGCAGGCGATGCACGTCAGCATCTGGGCGACGCAGAGGGATCCGCCAGGATAGAAAGGACGGAAGCGGTGTGAGTGGGAGGAGGGTCGTGGGGGCCTTTTGAAGGCGCGGCGAGTTCGTCAATGGCGGCTTAGCGTGTAAACGGTAAGCTTAAGGTTCGAGATTGCAGAAGCGTACCGAGCGAAGGGGAAGAAGGAGATGCCATTTTTTTTTATTAATAGAGGAAAAATAAGTAATTAATTTGACGCAAAAACGCTTGGTTGGTTACACGCTCTGTTATGGTAGGGCCCAGTATCCGCAGAGACGAGGGAGCTAAGGGAGGGGGGAGAGCAGCAGGTCACGTGCCGGGAGAGTGTTGCTGCTTCGGAGCAGCCGAAGGAATCAGTCATTTTATTATTATTATTATTATTATTATTATTATTATTATTATTATTATTATTATTATTATTATTTTCCATTAATCCTAAAGGCAAACAGCGGACTATTAAGAAAGTCTAACATTTAATAGAAAAAGAAAAGCAAGTACTGCATATGATGTCTCATTTAAATTGATTGAGAAATCAGGAAGTTCATTTTGTGGTTCCTAATTTATTTATTTATTTTTTGCTATTTAGTTGTCGATTGTTGTCGGTTCATCTAAATCTAAGGCCAGCAGATGAAATAAATTCTTTTTATTTTTATTTTGAGTGCATTAATGTTACAAAATGATTGTTAAACTTTTTTTTTTTGCATGAAAATGACATAGAAAATAATGAATGAAATATAGGAAGTGCAATAATATAATATATATATATATATATATATATATATATATATATATATATATATATATATATATATGTGCTAATTTTATTTGAATCCAACCCCGGAGTAATGGGAATCATATTTGATTTTATACTCGAATTTAGTTTGAGTGCATGTGTAAGGTATTTATGAAATTTAAATTTATTAATTTAATAATAAATAGGATATTTATGAAGAATTGTTAATATAATTCAACTAAATGAATAGGTATTAAGTAATATTTAAACTTCATTTAAAGCCAAAAATCCTTTGAGAAAGATGAACAAAGGATATGGCATATAGATAATAGGAGGGCATGACATGTAAAAAAACTTAATTGTCTATTATATCTCACTTTAAAAGATGATTAAGGAGTATGACATATACACAATTTGATGTTATGTGACATCTTATTAGACACCTTATTAGTTCAACAAATTTATATTAGTATTGACTCAATGATTGATGTACCTAATTATTTGAAGACATGCTCTCCTCGTCTCATTCACATGAATCTTTCATACGTAAATATAATGATTGAATAATAGTCTCATATATATTTTTAAGACTCAAATAATTTGAAATACACAACATATTTTTATTGCCCTTTATTTAATTTTGTAGGAGGTCCTATAGAACCATCATATTTTCGGATCCAAAACTTAGTTATTAGATTTTGATTTGATTCGAACCCTTCACATGCCAGATAATAAAAAATCATATTAATAGAAGGAAAAAAGTGTAGAGAAAGTATTAGAATACTTATCATTTAGGTGTATATATACATGACTTCACATGCACTCTAGGGATCGAATTAATCGTTTGCTGAAGACAAACAAGCATGGCTGGGTTCACGTGGGAAACACTTATTCATCATCACTGCTTTGTGACACTTCGCGTGCAGACCATCCATGATAAAGTAATTTCACATATACATATGATAAATGTAACAACGAGAGAGAGTGAGATACTCTAATGACATGTGGAAATAGGCCTTCATTTTGATCGGCACATGACGTGCTGGAAATGTGGCGTGGTAATCATTGGATGAGATAAACTAGTTTGCTGCGCATCAAACCCTCCCAGCTTTGCATTTCCTTTCCTCTGAGACAAAGGCTTGTGCCTTAAGGCTGGCTATATATGTTATTGGGCATTACTACGTACTTCGAGTGCAACCCACTCAGCTAGCTGGATGTGGCAGTTCCATAACCCCACTGCACGACCACTTATATGTCATCATACATTTATTTATCATGTCGACAACGATATTATCCAAGTGTTGTATCCAAAATCGATCGTGCACTAAGATGTCAACACCTCACATTCTGTAGGTGATTGATTCTGGACATTTTGCTGCTCAACAAGGGCATAGGAACCATCATGATGCCAACATCATCCTTGGTGTTTAGTTTTGTCCATCCACTAAGGTGGTTTGTCTAACCTGACCCATGCATATAGTTGCTTATTCTATTTACTTTAGGTTGGGTTGTGGATTTAGCAAATAGCTAGTGAAAGATGGTGCTTTCCTTTAAACAAGATAGAATTGTTGATTTGTAATGGTCGCTTGGAATAGTTTCTCAAAGCCCATATTATTGTTTTCAAGGAGCCAATCTCCTATGGCCCAAGATGCCTTCGATTGGAAAGAGTTTGGGAGATTTTGCATCCAACAATCTCATATTTTGATTACAAAAGAAGATGTGATCGATGGTTTCATGAGAACTGTTGTTAGAGAAATATTATTCGGAAAATTATTTTCTGTTAATATGGATATTAAAATAATTAATTTTATTGTTTCTTATTGCATCTTTATCCTTATCATTGAGGCACAATTTGCTTTCTTTCCTTGCGTTAGATGGTCGTGTGCTTCTTCTCCTCACTGCTTCTCGCCACCTCCTCCGGGAATGTCGTGTGGTTCAGGTCATCTAGAGAGAGAGAGAGAGAGAGAGAGAAAGCTTCTTTACTTGTTGGCACTGACACGATCTCTCTTGTGTTCCTATCCGATCCTCTCAACGTGTATGCCACGAAATCCCCAGAGAAAAATCCTGTGGAGACTTGCAATGTGTCACTACGTAGCTGCGATCTTTTTTATTGATCCTCTCAGCTCTCTTTTTCTTCTTCTTCTTCTTCTAGCTTTTTCTCTTTTGTTTTGCTTTTGTTCTTCTCTTCCTTTCTTACTTGCCGAATCCTTCCTTCACTTCTTAAGACTTACTTTTTCTGAAAGATAGCAACAAAGCTCCTTAGACCAATAGTATACCGGTTGTTGATCGAGGAATACCAATCCGTCCGCACTGGCATCTTGATCCAGCAAAAGCTGATCTTGAACTCTGCAAACTAAACACCTTCGATTCAGTCTCGAGCATCATACCAGCCTTAATTGACAGCCTCGTCCAATCTTCCACTCAGACAAAACTTCTATCGCTTCTGCAGCATTATTAGACTTCCAAGCTCGCAACTTTTGACGTCCTTTAAGAAAGCCTCTCCACCAAAATATATATATATATATATATATATCCTGTGCGACAGCCTTTCTGAAGGAGTTTGAGTCCACCGTGCATCCCTCTTACCGAGCTCCTTATCGAGAGCACATTCTCTCAAGCTCAGTGGTGCCTTGGAAGAGGAAGAAGGATGGTGACCTTTGGCCATACCTCACTGCTTCTTTGATGTGTGTATGTGTATATTTCAAGTTTCATTTCGTATCTCTAGATGGACAACATACTTGATTAGTAAATCTACTAAACAGTAATAAATATAAGCTTAAATTTAGGTAGCACAATTAGTCATCTAGTTGTAATTTCTTACAATGATTGATTGATGACACATCGAGCTCACTTAGTTGACACATCACGCTCATATGGCTGACATGCCAACTAAATCCTTTCTCATGAGGTTGCTAACACAGCACTTCTAGAAATGTTAGGTCTAAAACTGTGAGGCAACACGTTCGATCAAGACAACAACTGACGACACTGATCTCACAGCTCATCGATGGTGTATGTTTATAGGCTCAACAATCACCCCAATGCGCTATAAAAAGAAAACTTAGGTGTATGTTATAAGGGGAGAACTCCTTACACTTATTGGTTCCTTCGAATCCTTTACTTACGATGAATGCAGAGGTGAATTTTGGTTAGATTTAAACTAGAATTTGGATTTGCGTATGATATGAGATTCTAATACTGAAAAACTTATAATTTGTTACTCTTGAAAAATAATAATTTAAGCCATAATTTTTGTGAATTTCCTTGTAAGGGAATTTAGGATATAAAAAATCTAAATATTTCATTTATATGATTTTTGTGATTATTCTCAAATATTTTGTAAATAGCAAATGGTTAAAATGACACTAAGATGGCACTTTCATAAATATATTATTGCACAAAAATCAATTGATTGGAGCTGATTAGGTCAAAAGTTGGAATGACCGTTCAAATTAGATTGAGTTGATTTTCTCCTTATTTATCGATATTTATTTTATATTATTCATCAAAATTTCAGCAATTCCCAGAGACAGCACAGAATCAAAGTTTTTTTTGCCCCTATTTTGTTCTCTTTTGAATAAATAATACATGGAAAAAATGCCAATCGCTATTTCATATATTTAATGAACATCCACTATACTGAATTATTTACATGAGAACAGCCCACATCTTTATAAGGAATCCCTATTTGGGTTCCTTTGGATTTGATCGAAAGATGCGTAGTGTGACGTGGATCAGATGGACACGCTGTTGGGAACCCCGCGGCACGTGATCCCGGGTCCCGAACTCGGCGCCATCAACTCGTACGGCAAGACGCCGGCGCCGCACCGGTTCCGCCTCGCCGGATCGGCGTTCCGCCTTGCGATCTCCGTCTCGGCCCGCCTCACCTCCGCCGCGAACTCGTGGAACGCCTCCACCATCTCGCCGTCCCCCGTCCACGTGTACGGGTCCGGTCGCTCCCCCAGGTACTCCTCGTCCACCGAGTGCGTAGACAGCGTGTCGATCACCGTCATGAACGTCGTCGCCTGAGTCAGGCTCGGAAGCGCCGACAGGAAGAACTTGACTGGGTCGGCCCGGAAGTGCTCGTACTCCGGGTCGCCCTCCATCGGGACGAGCCGCCGCATCATCGGCGGGCGGTTCGGGATGTAACCCCCGAGCGGGTACTGGCCGAAGTTGAGAGAGGCGTGCTGGGCGGAGCTGAGCCAGATGAGGGTGGTGAGGACGGAGCTCAGCTCGGCGGGGCTCGACAGGCGCGGCCACCACGGTGCGTGGCGCTTGTCGGCGTGGCCGACGTTGACGGCCTCAGAGTACCAGCTCTGGAGCTCCGAGTCGGATTGCACGGCCTCGTCGTCCGAATAGTAGGCGGCGACATAGGTTTCCACCCACGACTGGATCGCGGACCACAGCAGGAGGCCGTCGGTCGCGTACGGGTAGTCCTCGATGACGAGCCTCAGGCCGTGTGGCTGCGTCTTGTCCTCCACCGCCATGCCTCTGTCAACGATCGAGTGAGAAGAACCCCGTTAGCTAAATACGATCGTCCATAAATGTGAGAGACGGCATGACACTTGCCTTCTGATGAGATCAGCGGGGAGTGCTTCCTGATCGAAGCGCCAGTGATCGCGATACGCCGCCGCACTAATCTCCATGCAGACCGGACCAGGTGTGAAGCCGGACTCGATCACTCCGCCGCCATTGATGAGGATTTGGCGAGCCAGGGCGTTGACCTCTAACGTGTATCGCATGTGGGGCTTCAGCAGCTTGAAGATGGGATGCATCGCACTTAGTTGTCGATGAGCCGCCAGTGTAAAGGGCTCTACGGAGGCATGAGTTCTCAACCTGCAATTTAGTGTCACCGTCCTTGAGGATACTCGTCCGCCGGATCGACTACGCTGAGATATAATCCACCGTGAACCTACCAATGATTTACAAGTTGGTGAACGCCGGCGTCGTTGGAGCAGACATGCGCCTTGGCGAGCTGCCAAAGCCAGTTGCCCGTGGCATCAGTCGGCGGCGTGAGGACGCGCTTCGTCCGAGCATCCCCAGGTCTCACCGGCGGTAGACTCAGCTCGATGGCAATCGGCTTAAGAGTTCCCAACTCGGTGAGGAAGAAGACGGTGCGCGTGCCGTATGCTTTTCGCCCATCTTGCGCATTGATCCGATCAATAAAGGGGAGGTAGACATCATGGAAGTCCAGTATAAAAAGCTTCTTCTCCTCCAATGCCTGTCACGGTCGAAGATAAAAAGGAAGATTCAACATAATTGTGACAGCAACAACGATTCATCCAAGCTTAAACGAACAAGAGCTACCTGTTGAACGGACATGCCATTGAGATGGCTAGTGATATGCTCTTCCGTGATGGCGGATTCAGGTGGACCATACACGGAAGGGTCAAGCCTACTGACAGGAGGAAACACCTACATGAAGTACAACACGTTTAGAATGATAAGTCGAGAGGAGAATTCATTTGGACATCGTATCCACATAGATCACGTGGGGGGCTGTGTTCCCTCCCACTAATTACACGGAGTACTCCACGCCTTTTTCCGGCTGCCGGAGTACCTTTATCCCCATTAGACTGTAGAAAATGGCTTGCAACTTTGGGAAGGAGACGTAAAGGACGAGTACCTGAAGCCTTTCTATGTTGACAGGGTTGATCCCCGCTAAAGTTTGACGGGCGAACTCATCATCGCGCAGCCATGCGAACTTGTCCTCTGTTGGGTGCGTGACAAAGAAAGAAGCAGGGGGTCAAAAAGGCATCATGCACTACGGATGGAGGGGAAAAAACAGCGATTGTACTATTGTTGTCGTTCCGATCTTGGCTACCACAAATCTAACACTACGCCTAAGTTCAGACCAGACAGTAATAATTACTCCAAATCTGCTACTCCACTGACAGCTTACTTGTGATTATGTCTGGCGTATCATATCGGAGTAATCCCTCGCTTGATTCTTCGATCTTGGTCACAAATGGGATCTTGTGGAAGAGTTGATCTTGTAAGCTTCGCTTCAAGCGTAGGCCTTCTTTGAAGAGGTTGTCCAACTCATGGAAGGCCTTGAAGTCGTGGCTCTGCGGGGAGAGGAAAGCGACCAGCAAAGGCACGAGGTTGTGGAGCACCGCCTTTAGAGCCCCTGCTTTTAGCATCTCCTGCTTGCCCTCCTCGAATCGCTCGTCGCGAGGCACGTACATGGGTAGGGGATCTTCTACCCTACTCTCCGCATGTGAATCTGCAGAAGGAAACACAGAAAACTTTCAATTTTCTCTTTCCACCCAATCCAAGCACCGCAAAGAAGGTAGTTCTACCGAGGTTCATTGATTTAGATCTATGACCTAGAAGACACGACAAAGGATTGTGTCAGATGGTCCCTGGTCACTCAGAGCAGTACGATGAAAATGCTTCTGTCGTTTACCTGTGGCTGTTGGGGCTCTCCCTGTCCTCAGCCTCCTCGGGAAAGGCATCTTCTCTCCTCCGAGGGTCGGCCGGGCAAATTCAATCCCTTTGTCGGGGTTGCCCAAGTCGTTGTACGTGTCGTAATCGTAGATTCTGTCGGTCAGCTTCCTCTCGCCATTGCCATCGCCCTTCAGCGCCTTCAGCTCCTGCTGCCTCAGCTCCCTCAGTCCGGCGGGCGTCTGCGACGGCAGATATGGCTACACCAACCAAACATGGAAGGGGCCGTCAGCATACCACGCTTTTGGTGATGGTTCATCGACGTCTCGGAGTGAAAGATATGGGTAGGAGAGGACCTTGTTGCCGAAGAAAACCCCGTTGTTGGGGTGAACGCTGGTGGGCTGGACCCAAGAATTGCAAGCGAAGTGGACGGGGCCGCAGGCGAAGCCCTCCACCACGATGCTCTCCAGGAAGAACTCACTCTGGTGTCGGTTGAGCACCGTGATAGCTCCCGGCTCGCCGAAGCTGGAGTCCACCGCGAACTCCGCCGTGTAGACGACCCGCTCCGCCTTCGTGTTCTTCTTTTCGAACCAGCCCCGTAGCGCCGCCCGGTTGCTCGTCTTGGGCTTCCGCGTTTCTGTCGGTACCAAAGGCTGGCCATTAGAATAGTCGACAAAAACCAATCAATTTCTACCTGTCAACAGCAGGGGACAGGGAAGGATAGGCCTACTGGGATCGATCTCGGTGCTGACGAGCTCCATCACAACATTTTTCCCCATCTTGTCCAAGAAAGCATCCACCTGGTTCGCGATGCTCTCCTTGAGATCCTCCTGCTTCCTCCTCCTCACCGTCACAGCCGCCTGGACCTTAAACGACACCGGCTTCTCTTCCACCTCTGTCCTCACGCACCTCTCTGTCAGCACGACCGCGGCCACCGGAGACCTCATCACTCTCCTGGCTAGACCAATCCTCTGCCTCGACGGGAACGAAGCATGGGAGAAGAGGAGGTCGCTCGGTCGGTCACCCGGGAACAGCGACGAGCTAGATGAACGAAGCAGAGGAGTCGTCGTCCGGAGCAGAGACGAGCCCAGCATCTCCATGGAAGCGACCGAGTGCGTCTTTGTCTATCTCCAAACTCGAGCTTGGTTACGAAAACAAAGGGAATTTGGAGAAGCAGAGGAGGGCTGGGCGTCTTCTATCCTTCCTTTTGGGGGGAGAAGAGGGATGAGTCGTTGCTTCTTATAGGACGAGAGAAGGGGGGGAGGGGGGTGTGGTAAAACAGGGGCTTGAAATCCTTGCGCTTTTAGGGCGCCGGCCACACGTTTTTCCCGGTTGCCATAAAGAAGGCGAGATGGGCTGCTTCGCGGCAATGATGGACGCTGTAATCGGTTAAAATGACCGCCGATGCCCTCACTGTGAACAAAATACCAATTCGGTCCCTCTACGACTAACACACGAACGACATATAAAATGTGGCTTTTTTGTCAATTCAAAGAATATTTTACGACTGATACTAAGAAAGAATTATCCTTTTGGCAACTGTCTACGGAGGAATTGACCGAGACATTGATCATCCACCATTGGTTGCCTCTGTTTGATGTCGTGTCATTATGGGGGAAAGAGGAGGGTAGAATGGGCATGGAAGTTTGAGGTCGTTGATTAGCCGCCTGTTTAACGTGCAGATGCTATGCGCTCGAAGCCATTCGCTAATTTGGACGGAGATCCGCGTTGACCGGAATAAGAGCACAGCCCAATCCGACGCCAATGGGAAAATGAATATTTATATCATTTTCTACCATTTATGCAAAGGTGATTTATTTAATAATAAATAATATATATATATATAAATATTTATCAATATTAATTTTGATCGGATCCCATCCATTTTTTTCAAAAGGGAATCATCTTAGAATCCAAACACGTACATACTTCCAACTCGTTTGGAACTTATGTTAGGAGCATGTCAAGCAAAGGTCCCTCCCATATTAAGTTGATAAATTATTAAAGCAAAAAATAAAATATCCCAACAATGATGGTTGAATTCCATATAATTTGCACATGACTCGCAAGAAATGGATCAACGTATTATTTGGTTGCATACATCATGTCTCTTTCAACCATCCCCACTAATGGCCGCGCCACTATCCTCTTATTATTGTACTCCTTCCACTGTCACTATATATATATATATATATATATATATATATATATAGAGAGAGAGAGAGAGAGAGAGAGAGAGAGAGAGAGAGAGAGAGAGATAGATGTTGATGTGAATAGATATCCTTAGGTAGGTAAAATGATAATGGAGTTGAGGTCATTTCAGAGGAAACTTTCCATTCTTCCATAGCTGGCTGTTGAATCTTCTTCCATGGGAGGCCATGGAAGACAAAGTCCGATTCTCCTGATATTAAAATATAGTTTGTTCGTATATAGCTTTAGTTGATTCAAAGACCAATAATATACATCAAGTGTGATAAAAATTCAACTAGAACATTTAAACTTTTAGATTTTGGATCAAATTCCAATGGGACTTTTCCAATCCATAACAATGTGATACTATTCTCTTAGTCCATCATTCTTCATCTTTCACAAATCAATCAATATTTTTAACGATAATTTCGTGTTAATTTTTCATATATATATATATATATATATATATATATATATATATATATATATATATATATTATCAGCATTATTGTTAATCACCACATGAACATGCACACGTAGCCAATTCTTTCAGAGCAATATAAATTTTTTAAGATGATTTCAATAGAACAAGTTCTTTAACATCAAGCGAGAAACATAAAGCATTTTCAACGAATCCATCTATGACAGCATAAACTTGGCTATATATACATTGGATTAACATAACTTGATTCTTGCTAGAGAAAAAGTCAAAACCAAAGACTGGAGAACAATTACAATGACATCACGGCATTGTCTACGATAAACAAACGAGAGCTTAGCATGGCTCATGTCAAATAGGAACGAAGACTTTTCCACCAAACCGCGATATAAACAAAGACTTTTCTTTCTATTTTACGTTGCATGTGGATTTAAACGAAATAGTTTAATTTCCTTGTACGGTGCACATAAATAATTAATTATTCTAGTTGACATTATGGTTGTCAAGATCTCCCAACGATCGTCATGCAATGGTCAACTATCATCATAAATAGATTTGACCTGGTCCTGGGCTTCATATGATCCACATCAGTTAGTCTTGCATGGTGAAAACCTACACACATCAAGCTTGGAAAACCACAACCCTGCATATCTAATAACAGGTGAAACATAGCCATCGAGCTTAGCTAGTTGTTTCAAAAGTATTGGGTAGAGAGATGACACCGAGGTTAGAGAAAGCTGATGTGAGATCAATATAGTTATTGATGATATGAGATCAGTTATATGTACTTTGAGTTCAAATATTAATTTTTGAGATTTTTTTCGTTTATACAAACTATTTTTTATATTAGGATTCCCTATCATGGAAGAAATATTTCTTCGCTGTTCCACCCATATTAATAGTGTTTCCAGATCGTTTTGCATGATTAATGTTCTACAACTCAGGTTACATCAGTGCACACTTTGACTAAGTATCATCCACGAGTAAACGAGAAGAGCTACAAATACATCAAGTCAACAGTCTTGCAGTTGAGATAGTAAGGCATGCACTTGAATTCGCAGTATATATTGCTCATGGCTTTAATGGGGATGTACGTACGTGAGACATGATATGAAGCGGGCAATTAAGGGAACAACATGAAGTTAGTCTTAGTCTGCACGCTTCACGACCAACACAAGCTTGGAAGAACCTGATGGCTGGCTTTGTGGAACGAGTATTAGTCCATGTAGCAAAGGATGACGAGTTGCATGCTGTTCTCACTTGCTACATTGACCGGACCATTTCCTAAAGCGAATGTTGAAGCTTGCAACATTACCTAACCCTCTTTATCGCTTCTGCATGACTTTCCATAAAGTGAGCACGGGACGAAGGTTTCTTTCTACTCGTTCTAAGCTTTTGAACTTTGACTCTCCTTTAATCAGGTCGTGGCTGATTGAGTGTCTTAGCATGCAAGTGTTCGAGTCAAACAACATGCAGTCTCAAGCAAGAAACCACGGGTGTAGAAACGTTGGGTTGGGAGACAAAGTTAGATTGCTAAGAGGGATGGAGAAGGCAATGAATGTGTGAGTGATGTGTTGGCCAATGGCTTAAGTCATTAAGCCATTTTTAATTGTTTTGATCTCACCGGTGCTTGTCATTTTTAATCTCTTTCAGTCAGGAAATTTTGGACGATGTCTCTTTGAAACTGAGTTGTTGGTGGAAAATGACATTTTGACTTCTGATAGAAATTCGACATTAGCTTTTGAAAAGTTCATCGTTCTTCTTTCAAAATAAGGTAAATTTTATTTCGAAAAGTAAGTGAACAAAAAATAAAATACAAAAAATTTGAAGCTATTATTTCATTTGCAAAATATGATACATTTTTCTTGAATTTATAATTTATTGTTTGGCAACGAATACTTACAGAGGTATTGGAATTTTTGTTAATCTTGTAATTTTTTAATAGACTATTACTATACCTAAAATTGAAAACGAATTGAGAATTTATGATATGAAGATTCCTAGATTTACTCGGTCTCAATTTGGGAGGAAGAATACGTAATAATGACATTTTTAAACCATGAATTGTTTTGTGGAAAATGACGTTTAGAGTAGTCTTTTGCATATAAAGTTTTTACTACCGATAGAAATTCAACGTTAGCTTTTGAAAAGTTTGTTATTTCATAATATATTAAGCTTTCTTCTTCTTCTTTTTCTTTTTTTTTTAAATAAGAAATAATTTATTTTCAAAAGTAAGTGAACACAAAATAAAATATAAAATATAAAAATTCTGAAGTTATCTTTTCATTTACAAAATATAACATTTTTTTTGTTTATAATTTATTCTTTGGCAACAAATTCTTGTAGAGGTTATTAGAATTTTTGTTAATCTTGTAATTGCTTAGGAGACTATTACTATACCTAAAATTGAACGCGAATTGGGAATTCATAATATGAAGATTACTAGATTTACTTGGTCTCAAACTCAAGAGGAAGAACAAGTAATGACATTTTGAAACAATGAATTGTCTGTGAAAAATGACACTTTGACAAGTATTTTGTATAGAAAGTTTTTACTAAAACTCAACATTAGCTTTTGAAAAGTTTGTCATTTCATCTTATGTTAAGCCTTCTTCTTTATTTTCTTCTTCTTCTTCTATTAAAATAAGAAAAAAATTATTTCTAAAAGAAAGTGAACATAAAATAAAATAAAATACAAAAAATAAAAATTATGAAGTTGTCTTTTCAATTGCAAAACATGACATTTTTTTTTGGGTTTATAGTTTATTCTTTGACAACAAATTTTTGTAGAGGTTATCGGAATTTTTGTTAATCTTGTAATTGCTTAGGAGACAATTACTACACCTAAAATTGAACGCGAATTGGGAATTCATAATATGAAGATTACTAGATATATATTTGGTCTCAAACTCTAGAGGAAGAACAAGTAATAGTATTTTAAAACTATAAATTGTTTGTAGAAAATGGCAATTTGATAAGTCTTTTGCATAGAAAATTTTTAGTATCGATAGAAACTCAACATTAGCTTTTGAAAAGTTCGTTAAGCCTTCTTCTTCCTTTTCTTCTTCTTCTATGAAAATAAGAAAAAAATTATTTCCAAAATTAAGTGAACACAAAATAAAATGAAAAATAAAAATAAAAATTATGAAGCTATCTTTTCATTTGTAAACTGACACATTTTTCTTGGGTTTATAATTTATTCTTGGGCAACAAATTCTTGTAGAGGTTATTAGAATTTTTGTTAATCTTGTAATTGCTAAGGAGACTATTACTACACCTAAAATTGAATGCAAATTGGAAATTCATGATATGAAGATTACTATATCAACTTGGTCTCGAACTCGGGAGGAAGAACAAGTAATGACATTTTGAAACTATGAATTGTTTGTGGAAAATAGCATTTTGACAAGCCTTTTGCGTAGAAAGTTTTAAGTACCGATAAAAACTCGAACATTAGCTTTTGAAAAGCTCGTCATTTTAGTATATGTTAAGCCTTCTTTTTCCTTTTCCTCTTCTTCTTCTATAAAAATAAGAAAAAAATTATTTCTAAGTGAACACAATATAAAATGAAAAAAATAAAAATTATGAAGCTATCTTTTCATTTGCAAAATAAGACACATTTTTCTTGGGTTTATAATTTATTATTTGGCAACAATTTCTTATAGAGGTTATTGGAATTTTTGTTAATCTTGTAATTGCTTAGGAGAATATTACTACACCTAAAATTGAATGTAAATTGAGAATTCATGATATGAAGATTCCAAGATAGACTTGGTCTCAAACTCAGAAGGAAGAACAAGCAGTGACATTTTGAAACTGCCAATTGTTTGTGGAAAATGATATTTTGACAAGTCTTTTACGTAGAATATTTTTAGTACCGATAGAAACTCAACATTATCTTTTGAAAAGTTCATCATTCTATCATATGTTAAGCATTCTTCTTCCTTTTCTTCTTATTCTATAAAAATAAGAAAAAAAATTATTTCAAAGTGAACACAAAATAAAATGCAAAAAATAAAAATGAGAAAGCTATCCTTTCATTTGCAAAATATGACACTTTTTTCTTGGGTATGCAATTTATTCTTTGGCAACAAATTCTTACAGAGGTTATTGAAATTTTTATTAATCTTATAATTGCTTAGGAGACTTTTACTATACCTAAAATTGGATGTGAATTGGGAATTCATTATATGAAGATTACTAAATCTATTTAGTCTCAAACTCGGGAGGAAGAACAAGTAATGACATTTTGAAACTGTGAATTGTTTATGAAAAATGACATTTTAACAAGTCTTTTGCATAGAAAGCTTGTAGTACTAATAGAAACATAACATTAGCTTTTGAAAAGTTCTTCATTAAGCCTTCTTGTTCCTTTTCTTCTTCTTCTATGAAAATAAGAAAAAAAGTATTTCCAAAAGTAAGTGAACACAAAATAAAATACAAAAAATAAAAATTATGAAGCTGTCTATTCAATTGCAAAATATGACATATTTTTCTTGGATTTATAATTTATTCTTTGATAACAAATTTTTGTAGAGGTAATGGAATTTTTGTTAATATTGTAATTGCTTAAGAGACTATTACTACACCTAAAATTGAACGTGAATTGGGAATTCATAATATTAAGATTACTAGATATATTTGATCTCAAACTCTAGAGGAAGAACAAGTAATGGTATTTTGAAATTGTGAATTGTTTGTAGAATTAGCATTTTGACAAGTCTTTTGCATAGAAAATTTTTAGTATCGATAGAAACTCAACATTAGCTTTTGAAAAGTTCGTCATTTCATCATATGTTAAGTCTTTTTCTTTCTTTTCTTCTTCTTCTATGAAAATAGGAAAAAGTTTATTTCCAAAATTAATTGAACACAAAATAAAATGCAAAAACTAAAAATTATGAAGCTATCTTTTCATTTGCAAAATATGACATATTTTTCTTGGGTTTATAATTTATTCTTTGGCAACAAATTCTTGTAGAGATTATTAGAATTTTTGTTAATCTTGTAATTGCTAAGGAGACTATTACTACACCTAAAATTGAATGCAAATTGGGAATTTATGAAATGAATATTACTAAATCTAATTGGTCTCAAACTCGGGAGAAAGAAAGAAAAAGTAATGATATTTTAAAACTGTCAATTGTTTGTGGAAAATGACATTTTGACAATTCTTTTGCATCGAAAGTTTTTACTACCGATAGAAACACAACATTTGCTTTTGAGAAGTCCATCATTTCATTAGTTGTTAAGCCTTCATCTTCTATTTTTCTTCTTCTATGAAAATAATAAAAAAATTATTTCTAAGTGAACATAAAATAAAATGCAAAAAATAAAAATTATGAAGCTATCTTCTCATTTGGAAAATATGACACATTTTTCTTGGGTGTAAAATTTATTCTTTGGCAACAAATTCTTATAGAGGTTATTGAAATTTTTGTTAATCTTGTAATTGTTCAGGAGACTTTTACTACACCTAAAATTGAATGCAAATTTGGAATTCATGATATGAAGATTACTAAATTTATTTGGTCTCAAACTCGGGAGAAAGTACAAGTAATGACATTTTAAAACTGTGAATTGTTTATGGAAAATGGCATTTTAACCCTTTTTTTTGCATAGAAAGTTTTTAGTACTAATAGAAACTCGACATTAGCTTTTGAAAAAATCATCATTTCATCATATGTTAAGCCTTCTTCTTCCTTTTCTTCTTCATCTATAAAAATAAGAAAACAAAATTTTGTGAGTGAACATAAAACAAAATACAAAAAATAAAAATTATGAAGCTATCTTTTCATTTGCAAAATATGACACATTGTTCTTGGGTTTATAATTTATTCTTTGGCAACAAATTTTTTTAGAAGTTATTAAAATTTTTATTAATCTTGTAATTGCATAGGAGACTATTACTATACCGAAAATTGAATGCAAATTGGGAATTCATGATATGAAGATTACTAGATCTACTTGGTCTCAAACTCTGGAGAAAGAACAAGTAATGACATTTTGAAATTATCAATTGTTAGTGAAAAATGATATTTTGACAAGTCTTTTGCATAGAAAGTTTTTATTATCAATAGAAACTCAACATTAGCTTTTGAAAAGTTTGTCATTTCATCATATGTTAAGCCTTCTTCTTCCTTTTCTTCTTCTTCTATGAAAATAAGAAAAAAATTATTTCTAAAAGTAAGTGAACACAAAATAAAATGTAAAAAATAAAAATTATGAAGCTGTCTTTTCATTTGCAAAATATGACACATTTTTCTTGGGTTTACAATTTATTTTTTGGCAACAAATTTTTGTAAAGGTTATTGAAATTTTTGTTAATCTTGTAATTGATTCGGAGACTATTAATATACCTAAAATTAAATGTCAATTGGGAATTCATGATATGAAGATTACTTGATCTACTTGGTCTGAAACTCGGGAGGAAGAACAAGTAATTGTATTTTGAAACTGTGAATTATCTGTGAAAAGTGATATTTTGATAAGTCTTTTGTATAGAAAATTTTTACTATCCATAGAAACTCAACATTAGCTTTTGAAAAGTTCATCATTTTATGAGATGTTAAGCCTTCTTCTTCCTTCTCTTCTTCTTCTATGAAAATAAGAAAAATTTTATTTCAAAAAATAAATGAACACAAAACAAAATGCTCCTATCATCTTCTCCTCCTTCTTCTAGGGCTTTCATCTTACCATTGATTTCTATTGGACTCCTCCTCTCACCTGCTCCTCCTGTAGAGATTTTTCTATTCTTGTTGTTAAAAGTAAATAATTTCACACCTTAATTAAGTTAATGAAACCAGAGTTAATTGGAGTTGAAAAGCTATTCCTTTATGCAACGCATAAAAAGCCGACTTTTGCCATGTTATTGGTGATAATAAACATTTAGCTTTTATTATGTCCTATCAACTCAAAATGTTAAATTCTTTACATCCTTTACTAAGAGGTTTTGGGGACCTATATGAGCATAAAATGGAGATTAAGTCTATTTTTTATAAGGATTGAAAAGATGGGAACTTGGCTTAAGGAGTGAAATGACATGACTAAGGACAATGATATAATCTAAAGAGCCTTCATTGTTTATGACTGAAATGATTTGGCTTCTAATAAATTGAGGATAAATCCTTTCTCCATAGTATATAAAGTTAGGAAGTAAGTCACATTCTTTCTAGTTGAATGGAAAAAACCAGAGAATGAGTCGTATAAGCTATACATCTATGAAGCTTTACACGAGCAGTGGAAGATATATATTGACAGGAAACAAGTGGCCGAATGTGCTTTGAGAAAAGACATAAAAAGAGGGTAGAGATTGAATTTGATGCCAAGTTTGCCAGTTAAATTTTTCTTAAAGGACTTCGAAGAATGTAATAAGGAAAAGTGACACGTACGCGATCAATTGACACATCACCCTATGGACCTCATACCTACTCAGCCTTGAGTAGGATGCTCGTCAAGTGAGATCAATCGACACATCATCCTATTCGACGATTCGATATATATTTTTACTGGCGAATAATGATAGATAATTTCATAGATTAATTCTCTACCTTAGTTTGATAGTGACTAATTCACTAAAAAAGATATATTGGATGCTAGGATTGATAAGCATATTGGGATTCTAAAGCTTATATTCTAATGAGATAAGGAATCCTAATAAAAAAAATAGTTCTCGTGAATAAAGAAAACCCGATCATTAGTTTGGTTTTTTTATAAATACCTCATATCTTTTGATGGGAGAGAAAAAAATATAGGAATTACTTTTGATGCTCATGTGTTTCTCTCTATAGTGTCCGATCTCTAGGAATTTTAGAGAATATAAGTGAAAATATATAAATTCTTTCATATTTATATAAGAGGATGTGAAAAATAATTATGCTTGAATAAAGATATCTCAAAAGTATTATAATTAATCTCACATAGGAAACAATTTAAACTTATCCATTGATATAGGTAAGGATTTGCTCAACCACATTAAAATTTTATATTGATCTCTTTGTGTTTTCTTTTAGTTTTGAATTTTTTTCCTCCACCTCTAATAGGTGTATCCCTAAATGAGCCTAATAATAATATATATATATATATATATATATATATATATTTCTATCTTTGGAATCTTTAGATTTACTAAATTAAGTATCGAAAGAGTGATTGATACAACCCGAATGTAATTTTTATAGGATCACATGTCGAGATCTTCATTTTTTGGACACTAAAGTTGTGGCAAGTTTAGATAGTGGACTCAAATTAGATCTACATATCGAAAACCAAAATCTAGAGTAACAATAGGTGATTTAAGGCTTTCAATACGTGTGAAAGGCATAATGACGTAGATAAATTAGCTTGGGAAGCAAGTAGACATCAAGAAAATAGAGATGAGAGTCACTAAAAACATTAGAAGCTACCGAAGCATTATAAGTGTGTTAGTTTTCAGCACATCACACCACCATGAATGCCGTTGGCCACTGTTGTCATTCAATGCCGGCCTATGTCTTAAGTTCATGACCTAAAGAGAAATAGAGAAAGAGGCACATTCTCTTCATGTATTTTTCGTTTACATTTCGTATCTTAAGTTAGGCATGTAGTTATGAAACATTGTTAATATGTTATTTATGACATTCTATTTTTGAAATATGACTTGTGTTGAAGTTTTCATGTCTAGAATCGATTTGAATAATTTTTTACTAATTAAAAGAATAATTTTTTTTACCGAGCTTTTTTGTAGGAATGATAGAAGATCAATTACGATGTTATCGAGGATGTATACATTCTTATTAAGAGTATATTCATGTGTGCGATGAAGATCGAAGGACGAAAAATAATATCATATTTGTATGATTAAAAAGAGCCGAATGATATATATAAGATTTGAGCCATAATTTATTAATTTTGAGTTGATTTGCTATTTGATACAATATAGGATAATTCTGAACAGTTTGACTTAGATTCATCAGCATTAAAAAGAATTAATGGCTAATTCAAATAAATAAAAATTCTCGCATGAATATGTTAATCCTGATTAACTCATCATTGTTCGATCTAAAAAATTCGGCAATTCTTGCAAAATTAAATAAAAATTTTCAAATAAATCAGCATTCTTGTTTCGAAATCATAGGGACCGAGTATATTAAAGATTTATTTTGAGTTTCTGGTTTCAAGGATTAGATCAGCCATGGTTTGTAAGAGTCATTAACTCACCTCCTCCTCAGGGCTTTACTAGTATATAAAATAGAAGATATAATTAATATATTGTAATACATAAACAAATTTCCAACATTCATAGAGGTCATGATCATAATTTATCGGGTAAAAGAAAAAAAAAAACTTAGTTCTCAATTCAGTAAATAAATTAGATGTAATTCTCGATTAATTCATATGCTCTTTGTGACTGAAATCAGAATAATGTCAAGATAATTCATATGTTTATCTATACTTTTTTTATCTATTTGATATATTTTTATATGTTTGCTCTGTGTTATATTATACACTTTATTTTTCATATTTATGTGCTACCTTTAGTAAAATTTTTATATCATTTGATGATTATTCTCTTCTTTTTAAGCTAAATGTATATTATCTATAGTAGGAAGGTATAGTCAAAACATTTCTACTCTTTTCCGGCATGAGAATGAAATTATTGTATCCAAAACATTTCTATTCCCTCCGGGAATAGTTTCTCTGAAATCTTATTTCAAGCATTATGCTTGAAATCTAATTGCCAAAGACAGTTTATCTAAATCAGTAACTATAGAATCCGGTGGATCCAATTAGGTGATAGTAACTCAGAGTTCTATTCCGACTTGATCAGATCCAAAAGAAGAAGAAGAAATAAGATACAATTATGGATATGTGGGAAAAATAGTTTCCAAGTGATATGGAGGAGTAATAGTGTATGCTTTACGAAGAACTTTGGTCTAAAGTTCTACATTTATACGATCCAATGTGATATGGGTACTTATTCGATCCGATCTCATAAGGTTGCCTATGTGGATGATGCTAACTTAGCTCTACTAGGTTAACAACTTAGCGTCGAGAAAGCTAGCTCGATAAAGTTGTTATCCTCGTAATCATAGTTTTGATGGTTTAATGCATGATCTTACTACTTATTAAAAACCGAATGATGCATATAATTATTCATGATATTTACCATAGTCTCAACCTAACGATCGACCTTCCAAGTATTGTCTAACTTGGACGCTTAATGGAATCCTCAAAATCTCATATTGACTTAAGAATTCAAAAAAATAATTTTAAATATATTCGTCTCAAATACCTTATACTCAAAAAGTAAATCTTGATTTGAACTTTAAATTTTTAAGAAAAATTTGGCATTACTGATGGGAAGATGTTGCTGATAGCAGTGAAATCAGGTTCATTTGAAATGACTTGAGTCAGCAGTAATTTCAGACTTTTGAGTTGAGGACTACATCTAAATGAAATGACTAATAACAAGAAAGAACCCAAATATATATTAATGAGAGTGACTCAATCAATGATACTATTGCTGACAACCACAATGCTTAGGTCATTAGTACGAAGATGACAATGATGTCAATAATGATCAATCTAACTAAATAAAGTCTCTTACAAAAATATTGCAGACTACTTTTGTAGGTTCTTCAAAAACCTATACAGATAGTACTGAAAGAAAGATGCTTCTCCAAGAAATTAATTTGTACCCTCAAATAGTAGATATGCTTTTCGTAGTCTTCAATTTTAACATCAAGTTTATCTTAACATACGACAAACACCTCTTACTGACCGTGAAATAAAGAAAAGACAATTAATTCATAAGGATGCTAATGTTGTTTGTATCAGGCAATCAGCTCCTGAAATAAAGAACACCATCATCATCCTAGCTAGCTTTGTAGAACGCCATTATTATTATTATTATTATTATTATTATTATTATTATTATTATTATTATTATTATTATTATTATTATTATTATTATTATTATTATTATTATTATTATTATTATTATTATTATTATTATTATTATTATTATTATTATTATTATTATTATTATTATTATTATTATTATTATTATTATTATTATTATTATTATTATTATTATTATTATTATTATTATTATTATTATTATTATTATTATTATTATTATTATTATTATTATTATTATTATTATTATTATTATTATTATTATTATTATTATTATTATTATTATTATTATTATTATTATTATTATTATTATTATTATTATTATTATTATTATTATTATTATTATTATTATTATTATTATTATTATTATTATTATTATTATTATTATTATTATTATTATTATTATTATTATTATTATTATTATTATTATTATTATTATTATTATTATTATTATTATTGTTATTATTATTGTTATTATTATTATTATTATTATTATTATTATTATTATTATTATTATTATTATTATTATTATTATTATTATTATTATTATTATTATTATTATTATTATTATTATTATTGTTATTGTTATTGTTATTATTATTATTATTATTATTATTATTATTATTATTATTATTATTATTTATTATTATTATTATTATTATTATTATTATTATTATTATTATTATTATTATTATTATATCTTTATCGTCACGCAAGGATTCAATAAAATGATAACAATTAATTCAGATAATGACTTAAGGAAGGAAGAAAATGATCCATAGCATCAGCCATTCTTGAGAATAGATTTTGATTTAGCAGTAAGATTGTTTCTACTGAGATTAGGTTTCGAATTATGGAAAGAAGCTCGTTATATTTTACATTATAAGATTGAATACATTGAGTATCTCTAAATTCATCTTGAAGGAATATATTGCTAAAAACGAAATTATTGTAATTTATTAAGCTATTATTGAAGAAATCACTTTACCTATAATAATTCAATCACACGTTGAGCTAATTGTCAACGCATCAAAGAAAATACAAAACCACCTATTATTTGTATATATATATATATATATATATATATATATATATATATATATATATATATATATAACAATGCGTTAGTTATAGTGAGAAGTTTAAAATAATATATTATTTTTTATTTTTTATAAAAAAAATAAAAAAATAAAATAATTTAGTTGATAAAAACTGTGACTCAATTTTCATAATTTATCATTGGTAAAAAATAATAATGAATAATTGTAATAAATTTAGGATGAATAATGATAAATTTGAAAAGCAGGTTGAAGTCAAAGACGGCCGTCGCTCACTTTTCTATTTTATTACATTAATCTCTTTCTTTCGCTCTTTCTCTGATCAACCCAATATGATTATTAGATTTCTCGTCCTTGTTTCTCTTTCTTCGCCGGCCGCTCCAACATCTTCGCCATGCAAACTTCTCTTTTCCTTCTTCGAGAGGCCATTCATTGATTTGTGTGAGGAGTCGCAGGGATGACAAGTGTCCCATCCGAAGCAGATCCTGCAACAAAACGAAAAGAAAAAGTAGAAACACATGCTCTGAAACGAGCCACATCTTGTGGGGTCTGCGTGTTGACTAATTGCATCACTCTCACTTTTCTTTCCTGTCCTCCTTAGCTGTCTTACTACCTGCACTGTTCTTTCTCTCGTCAACATTATTGGCAGCATCTTTAACCTTTTCCATCATCTGTGTCTTTAATTTCCCAAACACCGTGGAATTATTGGGTCTGAGAAAAAGTTTCGTCGAGAAACTGCATCACCAGTGTCAGTATCACTCATGCAGCTGATTCCCTTTTTTTCTTTAGACGTGGCCGAGTGCCATGCATTCTCATGTTTTTGCTGCCTGTTCATCTTCTTCTTCTACGGTTCTGCGAGAGTGACCTTTTAACGGAGAACCAGCAGACCTTATCATGCATGAAGTTAGCTGCAGGAAACGAATCATGTTTCAGAATTTAAATGAGAAAAAGTAGAGATTCTTGGTTCATAGAAAAGAACTCTATGAATGAATCTTAGATGTGTAATTACATAACCTTTCTTTCAGCATTATAATCTTACAGCTCTGACCTTTTGAGTTACTTTCCTTTTGATTGTGAACTCTCTCTCTCTCTCTCTCTCTCTCTCTGCCAAATATTATGAGGATTGTAATACCTAATCCATGGAGATACTCTATTAGTAATATTAATATTAATATTAAAAAAAAAAAATAATATTATTATTATTTCTCAATGTTCTTATACATTCTAATGATATAGTTGATCGAATATGAATTGTTTTTCTAGTTGTTTCATTTACTTCAATACATGATTTAATTTTATGGCTGTTAAAGAGCCATTAATTAATCAATTTTATGGCTCTCGATTTTTCATTTTCTGAACATTTCAGAATTTACATCTCATTTTGATGAAAATGTTTTTTTATTTGTGTTTGAACACTTTAAAATGTATAATAATTTTTTTTTATCAAAATATTAAATTATTAGTAATTATTTTGAATTATAATTAATATATAATGAGGGAAATATTCGTTCAAAATAAAGCTGATAACAAAAATTTTAATTAATACAAGTGACAATTAAAAAAAAAATACAGTTCAATGGTGGCCAAATTAGTGTTTATTTTCCATTACATGTGGTCAGTAATGTTTTATTTCTAGTCTCATTCTTTCTGTATTTTTCATTATCCTTCACATCGAAGAAAACAATTATTCGTTGAACTTTTTTTTTATGATGGAATTGATGTTTCATCTTTCTTATTTTAAATAGAAAATTTCTTGATATCAATTCCTTTTCAATTCGAGTTAGCACATTTTTGTGAGGACACGCTGTTCGAAGGACACATGTTAGCCTCTAAAAGTGACACATTGCCTCTACTTTTGTCTCCACGCATGGAAAAGTTTGTGGGCTACGTTTTGCCGGAAAAATGAGAAATAAATGAACCAAAATGAGTTTTATTCTTTAATCATATGAATTCAAGTCTTATATGTTTCTTCACTGGTGAAACAAAATCAAGCCATCCAAATTATTTCATTGGATTGGAAGAGTTTAGGAGCCAATAAATATAAACGAACTTCTATTATCCTAAAGCTAATTTCTCAAAACCGATCAAGTAATAAGAAAACAAGTAAATAGCTGAGTTTTTTTTCTTTCTCTTTAATTTAATTTTTCAGTGTCATTATTATGTATCATAATATCTTCTTTATAGATAATTTCTATCATCTAGTTAATATTAATATTATTTTTGACAAAAATCTACTGAAAGATTTTGGATGTTTAACTCACGATGATTATAAGATTCAGCATACATCTTTGTGTAAATTATAAGCTCATGATCTTACGATGTATTATCAAAATCTTTTAATTGACACGTAAACATATTTCTGAAATATGTTAGGTTGTCCCTAAAAAAACATGCAAAGTGCCACGTGGTCGTGGACGTAGAATTAATGGTGCTCTCGTGTGCCCTGTTGGCAGCTCACGTGCAACATATCACGGCACTCGTTTTTGCTGATCACATCATTGATCGTTAAGACTGACAACCCAAAGAGAAAGGAAACATTATTGTGATCTCATTTTCCTGTGCTGCATTATTTTTTGCATGATTGGAATCAGCAAACCTTTGGGGCTCGTGTCACTTATCGAGAAGTCAAGTTAGGCATTTGAAAGAGTTGAGTCTCTCGAAATCGAACGATGATGAAGTTAACACAAACTGACCTCTTTTTTACATTGTTCGAGTAAGTGAACGTTCGTAGTATTTTTGTCATCACTCATCTATTTCTCTGTTAATTATGTAAAATCGATACCTTAATTAAAGAGGGTTTTATGTGTTGTGGTTGAGGGTTCTTAGCTTGATTTATATTATTAAAAATATTTATACGTATGAGATTAAATAAAATAAAATAAAAAAAAATCTTATGTCCTTAAATAAAATAAAATTTAATATATGTTAACCTTGGTCAAGTTAGACTCAAACTCACCATCGTTATTTGACTTCTAATATCATATCAAAGTTGAATCGATTGAATAAAATAAAAAATAATTGAGACAATGTCAAGTCGCATCTCCTCGATGATGGGCAAATGTAGATGAGTGGATCGATTTGTCGTCTTAAAAAAAAAAGGTTTGGCCCACAATTTAGAAGCCCTCTAATATTAATATTATAGGAAAACACCGATGAGTGGATCGTTTTGTTATCTAAAAAAAAGTTTCACCCACATCCTAGAAGCCCTCCAACGTTGAATCAATGGATAGATATCAATAAGTAGATTATTTTGTCAACTCCAAAAAAAAAAAAAAAGTTTAACCCACATCTAACATTAATACTATATAATCTTAATATAGTTAGCCGTTAAGATATTCATTATGAATCGGTATCCTATAGGCCAAGATGTTATAAATAATTTGAGAAGTTGAATAAAATTTTTATTTTAGATTTAATTTTTTTATTTGAAATCTTGGGTTAATATGACTTTGTTACACTAAAATAATTACATTTATATGTGTTTTTTTATTTATTTTTTTATAATAAAAATTGATGCACGGAAAAGATGTGGTTAAAACCATCAACCGATTGCCACTGATACATTCTCTAGAAACGATCACCTACAAGACGCCAAACCGAGCACCCAAGTTAGAATCAGAGTTCTAAGATCCTGAAATCGAATAAAATATTTATTTCTACCTTAAATTTTCTTTTTTGTTTTACATCTTGGTCTGATATTACTCTGCTACTACATTTATATGTGACGATGCTTCCTTCACAATAGAAGCTGACTACACTTACATCTAGAAATTGTGTCCGAATCATGAAAAAGACAACGACTTTATTTCTCTTTCTCTCTCTCTCTCTCTCTCTCTCTCTCTCTCTCTAGGTAGAAGTTCTTGAGGGTGGTGAGTATTATTACATGAACGGAAGCAAGCGTGGCTACGTGCATCAGATGTAGGCCGGAAAACCCAGAGGGTTCAGCTCCGTGAAACCATGTGCCTGGCACCACCGTTTGCTTTCCCGTTCTCTACCGAATCTATCAGCGAAGCTAATGTACCAATCTCAGCGGCTACTTGCAGTTCTGGGCGATCGGTACTTACTCTGAAATCTTGGTGCACGGCGTCGCAGAACCAAAGCAAGTCGTCGCCAACAATTCCGTTCATGTTGCCACCGTCTTGTACTTCGTCCATCCTAAGCTGTAAGAAACAGTCGTCCTGAAAGCTGGGCACCAGTTCTTCCATGTTGAAGTCCTCGAAGAACCAGCCGGAGGGGAAGGCGTCTCGAGGGACCGACGAAGATGGGCTCCCATTGTTGGTAGGTTTGGAGCCGTGGTGGGTCGGTGGGTCATCCGGCGGTGACGGGAGATAGACCTTGGTGCACCTCACGGCCTTGGTACGAATCACAGCACTGGCCTCGCCCGCTGCCTTCACCTCCTCCGGTGACTCCTCTTTCCTGGCCTCCTTCCCTTTGACCGGTCTCCTGATGCAAGTCCGGGGGGGCGTCATTTTCTTGCTTAAGTTTGTGTTCCAGTAGTTCTTGATTTCATTGTCCGTTCTCCCCGGCAATCTGCCCGCAATGAGCGACCATCTACACGAAGAGAACAACAGGACCACGAAATTGTAGCTTCCTGCAACCGAGGTTTCGGACGTTCACGGAATGTTCAGGGAACACTTACCTATTCCCGAGGAGCCTATGAAGCTTGATGATGAGACTCTCTTCGTCCTCCGTGATGTTACCTCTCTTGATATCTGGCCTCAGGTAGTTCAGCCACCGCAGTCGGCAGCTCTTACCACACCGCTTCAACCCTACAACCCATTTCTCTCTCAGGAACACAGATCAAGACATGGATTGAATCGACATCTTAAGCTTGGCTACACTTACCTGCCCTCTTTGGGAGGTCTCTCCATTTACCTTCGCCATGAGTCTTAATGTAGTCAGACAGGATCTTGTCTTCGCAAGCAGACCATGCTCCTCGGTTGAGTCCCTCCTTGGAGCAACAAGGCCTCCTCCCCATTTCTCTCTCCCTCGTTGCCTATCACATTCAAGTAGCAATGGCAGTGATATGGTACCAGGTTTCCTAGACCACGAAGACCATCTTTAAGCGCCTGCTCGATGCATCTTACATGGTGACTCTCGCCTCACGGTACCACCGCATCATATATATATATATATATATATATATATATATATATATATATATATATATATATATATATATATATATATATATATATATATATATACAAGGGCTTATGTATGCATCGGTAAAATCATAATCTATGGATGAGTACGCATGTAAAATGCTGTCCACGAGGGAGCAGTTCACCTCAAGCGTGCAAAACAAAAGCCACTAATTATAGCTAATGAAGCAGCTACGAGACGATGATTAGGAAAGAACTATACATGCCTTTGTCATTTTATGGTTCCGCCTCCAAACTAATGATGGTTGAATGGAAGATGGACGACCGCTGTCCCTCAGATTTATCCTCACGTTGACATGTGAATGCATGCCTGCATGCATGCATGGCTCGTAATCCGTATGAAGCAGTGTATGATGGCATGGGAAAGCTCAAGAAGCCATATTTATTATTATTATTATTATTATTATTAGGTTGCTGGTCCCAAAACTTGCTTTCCACGATAGTATGTGGCAGAATCGATCATTATGTTAGTTCGGGCCCAGAAATCAGAGGAAAAAGTCATGCAAGGAAACTTGATCTCCAACTTACCAATCCTGCACTAATATTATTGCCACATAAATCATAAGTAAGTGAACTCTTTCTAACCCTAATCGATTAATCAAATTGATATCAATGTATTGTCGAGCCATATTACTTTTAACATTATGGGAAAAAATAATAATTTTTTTGCTAGAAGATGTAAGTCGATGACACCATTTAAACTCACTTCAGAATGAGGAATAGATGGGGAATATTCTTTTCCTCCCTTGATTGAAGAAACATTATTTATGAGAATCTCATAAATTGGAATTAATGGCTTGGTCTGTTTCAAGAAAACCATGCAGTGCAAGCAAGCTTTGTGAATCGAGGGACCGGGCATGTAATAGAGGACGCTATGCTCGGATCATGTTCTCTCTACCTTCTTTCTCAAGACTTTGGATCGACATAGTTGTGCCCGACAGTTCCAAAACATTTCATCGACGAAATTTACTGCGAATGGTCGAAGAGGAATCGATTAGACTTGCACACCAAATAACAGCAGAGATGCTACGCGAATGCTGTGTCCTAAGCTCAATTAAGCAGCCATTAAAGCAGCATCCCGGCATCTTGCACCAACCATTCAAACAGCTCGTGTTGCCTCAGCAACCCTTCCAAGTCTTCCTTGTGGCTCACACGCCATATTACTTGTTAGGTCATGTGCACCTCGGTAATAAAGCATTCACCAAGGACAAGCTAATTGTAAGGAATATTAGGAGTTAAATAGCTGGCTAAGCCCTCGTTACTGTCGATAACGACAACCCAAGTATGTACCTTAGATTCACAAAGCTACAGATTTGGGATTCCATTCGGGATGGAGATCTTTTACAGCAGTTCATACTGCCTGAAGCCACTACAAGCTTAAAAGATCATCACTTGGTTAAGTCTCTCTCCTATCAGGAGATATGGTGACCATATCTTAAAATCATTCCGAAATATTTCTCTTGATGCTATAAGAAAAAGTCCAGACTGATCATGTTCATATAAATAAATAAATAAATAAATATATATATATATATATATATATATTATTTTTTATCTTATGGTAGTAAAGGCTCTTAAGGTTTTTTTTTTTTTTCTAGTAGATTAAGTGAGAAGCTAAGAGAAAAAATCTTTAAGATTTATGTGAAAGGTTAAAGAAGTTGGATTTGGATTTAGGTAAGCTTAAGAAAGAATTTTATTCTTTATATTTTGTTGCGTAGAAAAATTATCGAACAATGTGACATCGACGACTTTTTTTTATTTAATCTTTATTGTTGATATATAGATTTTGTTTTTCATTTTACATCAAGGTATTCTCTGAGTGCAGTGTCTTTGGGTCATTGCTTCCTCGACTTGTTCTTTTGCCTCAAGTAAATTAATTTGTGAGAAGTGTATGGAGGTCAATCTTGCTATCTTTCCAAATTCCATTTGTTCTGTCATTCATTTCATAATGATTCTAAATTACCAAACCTTTGTGCAAATGTTTCATCTTTTCGTGGGAGGCATAGCATCCACAGGATTTGTAAATGACATCTCTCTCAGGAACAGTTGGGTGAGCTCCCTTTGTTTCTCTTTTATTATGCATCTATAAAAACAATCACTTGTGATGTATCAGTTTATAGTTTAGTGCCAACCCAACACATATTTTGTATTATGCACATGTAGAGACCACCCAACTCTTCCAGAGAGTATATATATATATATATATATATATATATATATATATATATATATATATATATATATATATATATATATATATATATATATATATATATATATATATATATATATATATATATATATAAAATTTCTTTTTTCCTTATTATTTAATTAAAAATATTCATATGATATTCAATTTCTATTTAGGTTTGCATCATACTCTCGATGTTATGTTTCTTTTTCTATCTATATTCATGAAGAAAATTAAATTCTTCATATTTAAAACTCTTGACTATAAAAATTTTCTTATAAACTCTCTTACTTAAGTCTAAAAAATTTCTCATATATATTCTCGCATCTTTTTTTGATCCATTAAAGAAAATTTTAGTAGTATTTAAAGTATTTTTTCACATCTTGCTCTCCCACCAAGATTTAGGAATACATAAATTATTTTTAAAATAATCAAATCATAATTTTCGAGATGTCTATCATTAACAAAAGTTCTTTCCATAATTTCTTATACTCCAATGAGATTATCTTTAGAAATCCAAATAAATTTTGAAGCTTGTTGCCTCCGAGTTCCTGAAGATTATTAGTCTAATGATAGAGAAAGAGAGAGAGAGAGAGAGAGAGAGAGAGAGAGAGCAGGAGTTCCATGACCTCTTGAAATGAGAAAATAAGAGTTTTTCCCCTATTATTTTACGAGGAGATATTTCTTTATGAAATTGAGAGATGAACGATGTGTTGTTGAAAAGATCCTTCGGGACTGTATGATGATAAGAAATATATGTTGTGTCAAAAAGAATCATTGGATAATTATACAAGTATGGACCTTGGATCAATCATTACATCTTTTCAGCTTTACGCAACATTTTTCCTTCCATCGATGGATAATGGAAATGATGAGACACATTGTTTTGATCTAATAATGCTTTAGCTGCAATCTCAAAGTCTATCAGACATATGATGAGAAACTCGAATAGAAATATGTAACAAAACATATGCAGATTATCATTAATACTTTTAAATTCTCATCTGATAAACTTATCATCGATAACAACATACACAACACAGGAATCACGAGATTTCATCTAAATTAGATGAAATCTTGTCTTGATGTACAAAGAACAAACCGACGAAGTCTTGATGGGCATACGGAATATATTATTACATTGGCAAGAAATAAAATGGCAAAGAACAAAAGGAGAGAAAAGTATAACGAGGAAGATGACCGAGGAGCGGAAACCTCGCGCTGGCTTCCAACTTGCTTCATTAAGTTTCGCCAACGATGAGCCCAAAGGGGCGACGGCGGCGAAGCCGGAGCATGCATCAACAGTCTTTAAAGAGAGCATTAATGCTGGCGATAAGCTGATCCAGAATCATAGCGGCTCCAGCGAGGAGCAATGATACCGAGTCTTTTATGGGCATTAATGCCAGCTTCAGTGGTCGAGGCAGTTGAAGTCCCGCAGATTGGTCGAGCTTGCAATGAAGAGGCCATCGCTTCGAGGTAGCTGCAGTGCGTGGAAGAGTACGCCTGTGCGGGTTTCACAGACTGCTTTGTGGCTCGATCATGCATTTATTCTCTCCCCATTGGATCATATAGGATTTCGTTCTCTCTCATGGAAGTATGCATCCTTTATTCATAAAATTGAATTACTATCATTCTAATTCTTATTAGATATTTTAATCTTTAGAAATCTCATCCCCATCAATTCAATGACATGTTATATTCATCCTATCAATGCTTAACTAAATCCTTACATCTAGTGATAACAACTTGACGATTATGGGATGATGACTCGACAACAACATGATAATTAGTCGCAGTGACACTTGATGATATCCAGTATTAATATGAGTCGTTATCCAATAATTGTAACACTCTGATCCTTAATATTAATCTTTTACTTAGTGATATCGTGTAGCTCTATAAATTTTTTTTTATGAGAAATCTTTTTTTATCTTTAAACTCAAGAAGAAAATTTCAACCTTAACTACTTTTCGAATAGGCCAAATATTTCATTAATTTAAGTTTTTCGAGGGGCTTTTATCTCATACTTTTAACATAATTTTGATAAATAATTTAATAATATAATATTAAATATTAAATATATATATATATTAAATAATATAATATGAATAATGAATAGAAAAAGTTCTTTACAGATACATATCAATCAGAAGTGGACTAACAGAAAAATGCCACCTGTACAATTCTTTTACTTTTTATCAAAGGGTTAAGAAAAAAAAAAAAAGAAAAAGCGAATCATTATCCAATGACAACCACCAACCTAACTATCCCCACCACCGGTCTCAGCTTGCCACTAACTATTTCCTTTTTATTTTCTTTTTTTATTCGTCTCTTTTCCAGCATTTATTTCCTTCCGTCTTCCCAGCATCATCATGATCTGCCAGCCTCGGAGCCGTCACCACCGCCTCCATTAGGGAGCGGCGGCGGGAGGCTCGGCCCGGGCGAAGATCGTCTGCCCGGGAGCGAGGATCGCGATGGGATCGTATCGCCTCTTCCGCTCCACGAACCGCGCCCAGTCCCTCCCGAAGTGCCGGGCCCAATCGGCCTCGCTCTCGTAACGGGGGATGTAGACCTTGAAATCGTAGCCCTTACTCCGGCAGCAGCCGATGATTTCCCGGTTCTGCGCCACCGCTTCCTCCAACGCGGCGTCCCCCTCCCGCGGCGCGATGAACCGGAGCAGCGCCACCAGGTAGAACACCTCGCTCTCCGGCACGGCCACCGACATCCGCGGGTCCCACCTTCATCATCATCAAGAAGAAAACAAGCCATTCATTATAGACGCTAGCATAGCTGTTTCGCTGGGCCACCCGCGAGGGGGGCGGCAGAAGTATGTTACTGCCCGGAAATCGCAACCGAGTCCTCGGTACTCCCCTCCCACCCAAATCTACTCAGACCCAGGGAAAAAGTAAAGAAAGGAAAGTAGTGCATTAACTTGCTCCGGAGCAACGGGTACACGAGCATGGGCCCGCCGACGCCCCTCCTGAGAATGCGCTTGAAGACGGTGCGGTCGAAGTCGGCGATGTCCGACGAGGAGACGAGGATGTTGAGCCACGGGTGCGGCGTGGCCCAAGTCCCGTTCGCCCGCGCCTCCTCCTCCGACCGCCCCACCCGCGACAGGAAGTCCACGTAGCTCACGTCCGCCGCGAACACCAGACCCCGCATGTACCGCAGCGGCCACATCATCTCCTTCGCCCGCTGCCAAAAGCATATACAAAGATTAAAAAGGGGGGCAAAGTAATTCCGGACGGCGGCAAACAGTGCTACCCCACGGCCATCAACAGCTACAGCAGCCACCCCCTTTTTGTACGCAAAATATCGCCCGAGACCAGTCGGTGTGAGCCACTAGTCTTAATTACGAGAGATCGAAACGAGACACCACCCTAATTGACTTCCGGATGGGCATTAAGGCGAGCAGGTTGGGGTCAGGAGTTCCAACGGGAGAGAGATACTGCTCGACGGGGACGAAGAGTTGTATAGGTGCGCGCTTTCGTTGTATTCGCGACGATGGCTCTGGAGAGATACGTGGTGTGTGTCCGTATGCACCTGGGAAGATGGGCGAGATTACCCACCTCGTCCACGCCCGCCGCCCCGCGGTGGTTGTGGTGGAGCGCTAGCTCGAGGCAGTAGAGGACAGGCTCCGACTCCGCCGGGATTTTCGCCGGGTCAAAGACCGAGCCGGGAAGGATCGCCACAGATCCCCACCCGTTCACCGGGTCGGAGACGTCGTTCACGAAGGCGAAACCCTCCACGTAGTCGAACGCTTCCGAGTCAGCCCGAGTCACTAGCCACTCAGCGTCCCCCGCGTACTCCTCGAATCCTTTGTAAACCACCCTTATCCACCTCACCTGCATCGAAATGACAATGGACGGTTCAGAAAGCATATCAAAAGAAAGGACGCTCTGAACGAGGGATATAAGAGAGTAACGGATCGGCGGTCGCTCACCATTTTGGGGGCGGGGACGAGAGGGATTCGGGCGCGGGTGATGACGCCGAACTGGCCGAGCCCGCCGAGGGCCGCGAAGAAGAGATCAGAGCACAACGAGGGCGAGCAGACACGCCGCTCGCCATCGCCGGTGACTACCTCCAGCTCCGCCACGTTGGCCACCTGCGGGCCGTGCCGGAAGGCCTGGCCGCCGATCCCCCCGTTCGAGAGGGTCCCGCCGACGGTGAGCCCCAGGTAGTCCGTCCACGACGTCGGCGCCATCCCATGGTTCCGGACGCCCCACTCCAGGACCTCCTCCCACAGCGCCCCCGCGGGGACGTCTGCGGCAACGCCCCCGCACCGGACTAGCTCCATGGGGGGCCCGAGATCGCGCATGTCGAGCACGACGCCGCCCCTAGCCATGGCCTGGCCGCCGACAGAGTGGCCGTTGCCGCGGGCGGCGACGGTAAGTCGGGACGAGCGCCTAGCGACGCAGACGGCGCGGACAACGTCGTCTGTCGTGGACGGCCGGAGAAGGGTTGCAGGCGGAATGAAGACCATCCCGCCGAAGTCCCGCGCAGCGAGGGCGATGTCTCCGGCAGCGGCGGCGGCGGCGACATCGAGCGCGCCGATGTTCTCCTGGCCGGCGTCGCCGCCGTCGCTGGGCTCCGCATCGCCGTCAGACACGAGGCGCCGTTGCTGTTCGACGTAAGCTATCATCGTGGTAGGCATCCCAGCGTAATCCGCTCTTGCCTCGTCTTTATCGTGTTCCTCCAAAGATACTCTTGGCGGCGACGACGGAGTTCATATAGAGATAACGGCGACGTCAAGCACGACGTCACCAAAATTGGTAAATTAACTGATATTATTAATTTATTATAGAAAAAGCAAGAGATAAGAAAGTGGTTATGGCGAAACCAGAATCCGAATACACTTACCATGGGTGGAGAGACGAGACTGGAGGGAAAAGAAGATTACAGGATCATTTGATGACATAGAAAGTGGATGGAAATTGAGGATGGGAATAATTGATTGTGGTAATCTGATTTTTATTTTATTTTATTTTATATCCAAAGTAAAATCATACGTCTTGTCACTACTGTTAATCTCGACCCGTCAAATGATAAAATTGATCCGAATTAATATTTTACTTAAATCTGGTCACTTTTTGAAGCTGAGAAGGGATTCGATTTGGCATGAAATGTGATCCCCAAGGCTACCACAGGACCTTAACAAGGGAAGACGTCCACTCAGGGAGATATGAATCAATCTTGTGAATTGATTTAAATGATGGCGAAGTTTTCTGTAAATTTTTCATTGGACTATGTTTGATAATGTTTATCCGATTTGTGAGTTAGTGTTCATTCATATCCTATGAAAAAGACCCAAGATTTGCATGCGGTGATGCTCGATAAAGAAACAAAATAAACAGCACATAATGTTATACTTTTTTATTATTTTAAAAAAATAAATAATAAAAATAATGAAGAAGATGATACAATCTCAAAAAATAATCAAATCTAACGACGGCTCACTCGAAATTTTAATCATTATAATACTTTTTTTTTTTTTTTTTTAGAAGTTCGATGTGAATGAGAACTTATTATGGTACAAAAATAAGAAATTTCTGTCTTCTTTTTGTACTAAAAAATAATAATATATATAATGTAAAATAGTACAATCTTACAGATAATATAAATTTACAATTATGAAATATGAAATAGTTAAAAGTAAACTAAAGTTTAAACAATATGATGGAGAATATTACAGAGTTATACAAAAGTGAAAATGGTAACAAATAAAAAATTTTAAGTACCAAAAAATTCATATTATTATTAATCTAGATTTTTTTAATATATTAACTGTTTTAATTAACCTTAATCTTGATTCTAATTTCGATTTTAAAAGCATATGGACCATACATGATTTCAATTTAGATAGAATACAATTATGATTCTATTTAGATTCAAACAACGAAATAGGAAGAAGATTCCGTAATCCAAGCATGAACAATACAAATTAATGATTTTTATTCCTTCTTGACTCCAAGGAGATGAAAACAAAAATCGATAGAGATATAGGATTATTACAGGCAAAGAAGAACCATACTGCCTCGAATGCCTTTGAGAAGAATAAAAGGGTCATTTTGAAATTTAAACGCACACAAATCATGAGTCAAGCATTGTCCAAAGTCTTAATTACGGACCTACTATACTAATGATTTTGCATGCATTGATAAGGAGACTTCACTTAGTGGTGTGTCGAGTGTGGATTACCCAAGTTTCCTCCATAAGCATTGGTTAATTTGATTGGTATGTGGATCTGCCTTGAGAAATCTTTCAATTAATATGAGAACTTATTATTCTAAGAGATTTTGATGCAATATGCAAGATGAGTCTTTCGATGTTTAAGTTAATAAATAATTGAGAGGAATTGATGAATATTGAGTTTTTAAAATGACTAATTTAGATTAGAGAAAAGATAATATAAGATCATCTAATATGAAAATTAATATTATTATTTGTTGATAGTTGAGTGCTTGTTAAGTTGGTATCCTTAAGATGTCGATAATGCATTTTAGAGTGTCAATCTACCCATATCACTTACCATATTTTTTATATTTTAATTTTTGTTTACAAAATTTGATGATTTGATGCCCCCATACATCATTGAATTAAATATCTTTCTTAATTTTTATAAATCAGCTCACCTTTTATCCTTTATTCACACAAGGCTTGTATACTTTGCACCACTCTCACTATGAAAATTTACATTTATCCAATCAAGATGCAAAAGTATGATGATTTTGAAGAAAAAAAATAATTTATGAGACTTTAGAAAATAATCAATATATCATAATTTAGTATAGTTTTAAATGAATTAAGGTAACAAGTCAAAATTATGAGCCTTTAGAAAAGATTTTATCTTAAAAAATCAACCATATAAACTATTTGTTTATTAATGCAATTGATGGAGAAGTACATAAAGAAAGATGGATGAACTTGTTAAACACTACTGAACCTTGTAACTTAAGATATTTTTGTTGTTTGATAGATTTAATTATAATCCAAGAATATACCTAACAAAGTACAAAGTACCTTTAATACTTAAGTTAGCAATATTATTTGGTAGATATAGTTAAATGTTGAACCTAAAAAGTTATTGATAATATTAGAGATATATAATTTATTAAATTATAATGTACTTGGGGATTTTATAATAGGACGGATGATCGAGCGACGACCCATATTATCGCAAAATTATTATGTCTTTAATTGTGCATGAATCAGATCCATCAAGAGTTTGATTCTAAATTTTTCGATCGATCAACCGATGCGATTTGATCAACAAATGCGATTTGATCGAATCAGATCGATGAAAGAGAAAGAAACTATATAAAAAATTAAAAAATATATAAAATATAATTCTATTAAATACGTAAATGAATCAGATCGATCAAGAGTTTGATTCTAAATTTTTCGATCGATCAACCGATGCGATTTGATCAACAAGGAACAATATGTAGTTCTTTTTCTTTTTATAAAATTGCAAGTCTCACGTGAAAAGAGATTCTCATGGTTGGTGTTAGTGACATATGAAGAAGATATGGCATTTGGATATGACTAGCAATCCGATCATAAAAGTTAAATTCCATTTTAGATGGGATTGACATTTATGTTGCTTAAGTACTGAAACCAAGGAAAGGAAAGGTGATGAGGTCAGTCCAAAAAATATAAAAACACCGGCCTAAAAGATGGCGATTACAAACTCAATCGTACCTTTTTAGAAGAACATATAGTCTCACAAATTTGACTACAAATAAAAGTCTTCACTGTGCAATCGATGACTCCATTTGGTTCCGTAAACTAAAAGTAAGTCTAATAAACTTAGCTTTTCCAACACAAACATAAATCATCAAATCCACTTAGCTAAGTTTGTCATAAGTCAGTAGTCGTTCGATGGTGCTTAAAATATATCCAAACACTTTCTTACTACGAACAAAGTACCATTCCAAACAAGAGATATCCTTCAAAGAAATACTTGCATTATATTATCTTCATATCGATGCCACGGATAACAAGAGATAGCAATGTATCTAAGGAACTTAGAGGACATTAACATGATGCTTTGTGACATGGATCGAACACTACTGATGAATCAAGTGATGCTGTGCATATAGTATTTTTCTTCTTTTTTTTTCCTGAAATAAAAAAAAACACCCTACCATACGTAATCAGACATAGTGAATGAATGCTCCATTGTTTTATCCATCCTACAAGCCGTCAACATGCAAAGCACAACATGTGTTGAGGCCCCTACCTGCCTAATTCCTCAAGTCTCCATCTAACCATCAGCTCATCTATTCTCCTCCACGTAACCTAAACATGTAGCCATGCCAATCTCACACTATCTATCATATAGCTACCAAACAAAGGAGACTTGTACTGAAAGCTCCTCGGTCCATATCAAACCGTCATCACCGAAAGAGATCACCGTGGCGAACACGGAACTGTTGACAGCAGCGTTTGGAGGTGTCCGCAAGCGTACAAAGACGTACGCTTCCAAGTAAAATAATGGGGAAGATGTCTTCTTGCATGGCTTAGTTTCGTACCGTCTGTGCTTGGTGGTGCTAATATACACGCACAAGTTTCTTGCAGCAACGCAAGTAATATGATGAATTGAACTTGGCCCTTGTTTGCACCGAACAAGAAGTAAGGCAGTATACATCTTTGACAAGATAATATTATTGATACCTTACTATTACTATCGTATAGCTAACATGATTTCATCCTCGGATGTTACAATCATACTCACTACCCTATCATATCTTTCAAATTCGATGTAATATAATTACACCAAATGTCGAAGAAGACATATAATCATTTGCGGTATTAAATAATGATTTTAAATACAACAGTCTAAAACTCTCATCCATAAAAAGACCCATTAGTTCTCGGAATGATTTCGAGTACATTCCACCCATATAAATTTAATATTCAGTCGATACTATTAACTTGAAAGTTAACTTAAGTTTTAGCTTAAAGAGACTTTGTCGGACGTCTCTAACATAGTTTTGTCGAGTTTGACATATATTTTAAATTGGGTAGACTCAAAATCTCTTAGTCTGACATCAGACAATACGGAATAAGATTTTAGTTGATTCTAAAACAATATCATAATCGGATAATCTTTTAACAATTTTTTTTCCAAATTAGGTTACACAAATTTATTGAGAGCATGAGAGAATAAAATCTTTATAATAAAAAAAAGACTTAAATATCTTTGAATTTATTTTTAAATTGAACTAGTCGAATATCTGGGCCTAATTTTTTCGATCTGATGTTTAGGTTTTATGGCTATGATTTTTATGGTGGTTTATAATGTAAAATAGAGAAGAACACTTGACTTATTGGAAATATGCTATATATTGATTATATTTGATTGGATGTAACGAAAAGAGCAGTAAGATCGAGCACAAGTATCGATTAAATATGAGAAATTGATTTGAAGATTATTCTACAATGGCTAAGTTTATTATTATATTTTCTCTTTTATTATCAGAAATAATGTCTATTTCATCATTATAATCCTCGTTGCCATCTAAAATTTATGATATCAACTATAGTGCATCCTCACATAAGGCTTTATATATTATAAAATTTCTTTCGTCAATTTTCTTCCATAAATTAGGAGAGCTTCATAAGCTTTATATGGATCGAAGAAATCTCATATTCAATTGTGATCATGAACGTCTATTATTCCTTGTGATTGTCCATGGTCTTTTGCTCTGACATATTATATGTAAGTATTTATTATGATATGTACATAATACACATATAGTGAAAAAATAATAATATAACCAATCGTGGATATCTTAACGTTACGTGGTTGACACCCTGACATCATGTGATCGATGCCTTATCAACATATCCTGATATTCCGATGTCCTACTGTGGCAAACTTGACGTTACTCTCTTGAATGTTATCGATGATTATCGTACGTTTTACCTATTTAATACAACACGATTCCAACAGGATAAAGAGAAATGAATAATCATATTTGACATCAACATGTATCTTTAAGTGTAATGGCTCCGAAGCTCTACTATAAAAGACCATCTTAGGTTTCTTCTTCAACAAATAAGAATTCATAGGCACTTTATGTATTTGGATCTAAAAGGCTTGATATTTAGTCAATATATCATTTCCTAAATTAACTTAAGCATTTTGTTAGATCGTCACGGTTTTGCAGAGTTTGGCATTTCCTAGCACAAATCATAAACATACGTGACATAGAATCTAAGTTGGCTTTGAATCAAAATTTTAGTTCGATAATCAAAATCTGACTTAACACGAGGAATATAAATATAAATTTTCTAATAAATATAATAAATAAAAATTTAAATTTAAATATTAATGAATAATATTTTTCATAATACATTTTAAATTCTCGTTAATATGTTTTTCAAACATAAATATTATTTCATATGTTTACATGAACGATGGTTATGTAAGTTCTTTAAATTCTTTCAGAACTTTTAAGATATTTGCCAATTTTTTTTAAGAAAAAGAGAACGTATACCACTAAAAAATCTATTCACTAAAAAGAAAAACATTAATAATGCTCCCAAAATTAGTTTTCCTAACTTTAGCCAACTCAAGAATTGAAAAAGCTATATGTCCATACCCTCCTAAAATTTACAAAAATTCAAAAATATTCTTGAAATATCATTTACATTCTTCTAAAGCCATTCACAAAATATTTAAAATACCACATATATATATATATATATATATATATATATATATATATATATATATTCAACAAATGCGCATATACTAATAAAAAATAAGACACATGAAAGAATTTGGAGACTCTGTCATGTCAATTTCAACTACATAGGTATATACTTGAGATTATACTCTTTACGAGCTACACGGAATTATGTTTCTATTCAAATAAATCGACCTCTAATTACAAACTACTGAAGGAAAAATCCTATTAGGGAAACAATAAACAGCATTGTTAGTGTCAGAATTAGTGATCGATCCACATCAAAAAGTCAAATCGATGAGAAACATCACATGAAAATTACTCTAACATTCAAGACAACAAGAATTGAAGTGGGGACTATACCTTCATTAGCATTCAGTTCAGTGCGATGTGAAACACAACGAATAAATGATGATATGGGAGAAGACAGTGGAAACAAATCGAGGGATGGGTGGAAATTGGGCCTTTTCGAGAAATCGGCCCGGCCCAGACTAAGCCCAAACTTGGCCTATTTACGAGACGGAGAACCTGAGTCGGGCAATTGGGCAGAGAGGTCGCCGATGAGCCGAATTGCGTCTTCTAACTGTTACACCCACGCACGCTCTCCTCCATCGCAGCTGATCGCAGCGACAGGGGAGAGGAAATGATCGGGAAGGTCGCGCGTAAGGATTAGGCAGATGCGGGAAGACCGCAATCGGAACTTTGGAATCGGGCGAACTATCGCGATGGCGCACGAAAGACCCTCTTCCTCCCCGTCCGCTTCTCTCACCGCTGAAGAGAACAACCTGTAAGCGTTCCCCGATTCCTTTCCGCATTTCTTTCGTAGAAACCCTACCTCCCTCGATCGGGGTTTGTCGTCCCTGCCGGTTTGTAGGATTGGAGCCGAGGGGTTTTCTTGGGTTCATGAAGATTAGGGAGAAAATTTTCGGGTCTTCCCCGTAAAAATTTGACATTGGTGTATCGGGATTTCTTTCGGTAGCTAGTGAGTTGGTGAATAGCTACCTGATGACGAACTGCTGACGCAACTGGCCTGTTAAGTTGTTTAATGTCGTTGATTTGGAATCTTGCATTTCTTCCCCTTGTTTTGGGTCTAAGCTTGTGGCTTTGACACCCCTCCCATGCATTAGCAAGGGTGATGTAGTGCAGATGATGATGCGATTGAGGTTCACGGAGTATGGAACCACTCTTGGCTTTTATTTTCCCCCTTCTCGAATGATGTCAATTACTTGATCCTTATTATGGTTATATTTCAAGATTGCTCCATTTTGCGTGATTGGAGACAACGGGACATTTCTGAGTATCATTTGTTTCAAGAATTTCTTTTGTATCTTATAGCTGTTATAGCTCAATTTTTTAATGTGTCATGTAGGTTTCTTGACATACTTCATGAAGCTCCATTATCCGGTCATCGGCAGCCTCGAGGCATCTTTGGTAGCGTCCTATATTGTGTCGTATTGGTAATTATTCTACTTAATGATTCACCTATTTGATAATCTTTTTTTCTTTAAAGCTGGTGTGCTTATGTGTTTCTTAATGGCTTCTTCCTCACAGAGCATCTTGTCTTGTTTCTTCTTAAAGTTTTTGAAATGGGAAGTTAGGTACTTAAAAGTTCATTTTATCATTTCCAGGCAGGATATGCTGTTGTAGCTGCAGCAGCTCCATGGATATTTCTTCTAGTACCAAAATTAGTTCCAACACTGCTCTGTAGTTGCAATGTCCTCCTTTTGATAATTACAGGTTTGGTATTTGATTCTTTTAATTATGTTTGTTCCTTCCTTACGTTGTCAAATCTGTTCATCTAGTTAACCTGAATCACTTTGTGTTCCTGTCCATTCTGTATTATCTTGTGTCTGAGATTGATCTTTAACGTATTTTGTTTACTCTTTGTTTCTACTTTTCTTTTACCCAGCTGTCTCTGTGCTTAGGATTTATTATCAATAATATAGATTTGCATGCTCTTACATTTTCTATCTTTCTATAATCATATTGTACATGATCCCACTTTTATTATCTGTCTACATTCATGTAATAGGTGGAATTGAAACTTCAATATTTAAAATGATTTTTTAAAGAGAAATGGCGTAGAATGCTTTTAACAAATTTTTATTGGTTCATTGGTTGCAATTGCCCAATCATTTTCCACCATGAAAATTCTTAATAACCTTGCCTGTGGCATGGGCGAGAAATATAATGTCACTGGACTCTAAGAAGATGCCATATAAAGTTTAATAGATAGACTCAAATAGGTGCACATGTTTATTAGAATATGATTGTGTGACCTTTTGTCTAATATTCCACAAATAATCTCATTCCTCTCAGCCCCATTTCTGATGACAGTTGGAAAGGAGAGAGGACCAAAGAGAAGAAAATAAAGCTCACAACTCAAATAGATACATTAGATGTCATCACCTAGAGGAGTCTAACTAGATGTTCAGGCCTTGGGAGCTAACCGCACTAGGAAATCCACGAAAGAGATACATAGTTTATATGAAAAGGAGAAGGCATGTCCAAAGGAATGTGTTTAAAATTACTTGATGCCTTCAAGGCTTACAAGCTTTTTTAAAGTTGTAGTATTGGAAGTCCAGGGTTCTTAATTTCGATGTGTACCGCCTGGTACGGGCGATATGTACCGGTCTGAGAGGATATCGGTACGCCAACCGTCATCTACTAGGCAGTACTAGCGTTTTGACTGATACTGAGGCATACCGATTGGTACAACTTCGGATTTCGACCGTTACCAAGGCATTCCGATCAGTACGCCCTGGTATGATAGGTGAAGGTATTTTTAAGGTTTTAGGGTGTACCATTGATATGCCCTAGCGTACCAACAGTATATACCGGTACGTACCATACCGAGTAGAGCTTGGTACACCGATATGGGCCGGTATTCAAAACCCTGATTGGAACAACCCTTTGAGTGTAGGTTATTATTGAAACATCTTTATTTTTAAGATTTATGATAAAAGAAGACATTATTTTCAAGTGATAAATTGATAATTTCCCTCGTAAACATCTTAGAATCAATTTGGATTCAGTCCTAAAATTTTGGTTCATTGGAAACTAGCAGACTCATGAGATTATGAGAACACTTTGACTTCTTTTGATTTAATGTTTGGTGACATAAATAGCGACACTCTTGTGTCAATCTCCCTTGGCTGAGAAAGACATTATCTGATCCTAACTGTTATTCTCACCACGGTAAAGGAGTGAGAGATCAACAATATTGAAAGCATTTGAGATGCCATAATTGTTAGGCAGAGGAATCTTATATACATTCATTATCAATATGTTGAAGGACTTTGGAAGGACCATTGAGAATTAACAAATTCTGCAGAGAAACAAGTTATTTTAGGGCATCTTTTGATTTTCAAGTAGCTTTTGATAATTCTGAAAATGACTTTTCTTACAGAGCTTGTTCATGATGTCAAATTGAATTTAAACCTCCTCCGCTAGGAACCTTGATGGATCTGGGTACATAGACCAAGGGCATTTTTTATTTAACATGTTGGTTATGATGTCGAATTGAAAGTCAAATATCTGGTAATGCTGCTACATACAATCTTCTGCTAGGAACCATGGTGGACTTGGCTACATAGATAACAAAGCATCTTTTGTTAAGCACAATGATCTTTAACAGGTAGAATTGCCTCTATAGGTATATAGACTTGTCATTCATCTCTTGTTTAATACATTGATAATATTTGCATTTACCATAAAGCAGATTTGCAAACTAGTGATCTTGTGGATCTAAAATTTGTGCATATTTGCAATACTTTGCAATTAATTTTTAATAATTGGAAATAAAATTCTCTAAAAGGTTCTATGTTTGTGATTTCTGAATAGTATACTTTCTTGGACTCATTATATTCATGGTCGATTTTTGACATGCTACAGGCATATTTCAACAGTATTGGGTTTACCAGGTTAGAAAAGTGCGCTTGCAGGTACATCTAGTTGCTTATTATATTTTCTATCCAAAATTTCCACTTTCTCTTTACCGCTGTGAATAATTTCTTACGTTGTTATAGCTAGAAATGGATATTAAATTTTAAATCTTTTCAAGATTAACAATTTAAATAGTTTATGTGGTTTTAAACCTAATGAAATTTGAAGATTGATTAGAGTCCAAAATTCAAAACTGAGTTAACTTAGATTAGGCTGTCTAAATACGTTAGACTTAAATTTATCATTTTTTCTGTAATTTTTGTATTTATTTTATGGATTTTTCGAGCTTTAATCTGAGTGTTAGATTTTTTATTTTCTAGGTTTTTTTGGAATTATTTTTCGTTAAAATACCATGCAACAATCTTTCAACAGATTATGTAATTTTTTGGTGATTTTTAGCGGTTTAAGTAACTAGTTAATTGTTATCCAAAAGAAACAGATCAGATTTTGTAAATTTGATAAGTCAACAAATCAACAAAAATCAGTTGAACATATTAAAAATAGGAGTCTAGCTAGAATCTCGGGTAATGTATGATATATGCTATTCTTTTAGTGAAACTTTTGATTTTCTCTGTGGCAAAGAACAAGGTTATCTTCTTTCCTTGTGTGATCTACTCTTCCTTTTGATCATCATCTCCTCTACTACGGTCTCCTATCTCTCTCGCCCTTGCTCTTGTTTATTCTACCTGTTCCATCCATGCATGCATCAGTTTGGTATCATATATACCACCAACATATTCTGCCTTAATGTTACATCCCTATAAGATATTAAAGTGGCATTATGAGAAACTTAAATGTTTGTTTATGATCAAGGATTTTAATTTCGAATGATATCTCCCGTACTGGGCGGTATGTACCGGTCCGTTAGCTACCGGGTGATATTAGCTTGGCTGCGGCAAGAGAAGAAGAAGCATTGAGGGAGAAGAAGAGGAAGAATCGAGCGAATCTTGACGCTTCCCGATCCAGCACCGCCCTCCCTCGATGATCTCGATCCAGGAGGTAATGGAGAGGTGGCAACTCGGCTTCTTCTTCTCCAAAGGCCGGAGACGTTTGCGGCCTTCGATGTCTTTACTGAGCGCCGTAGGTGAGGAGAAGACAACATCTTCTCCTCATCTGATGCGACAAGGAGAAGAAAAGGAGGCAACATACGCCTCCTTTTTCTTTTTTTTTATATATTTATATATATTTTTATATATTGATTATATATACACACACCGAGCGGTACACCCTAGTATATCACTCGATACGCTCGTACCGTACCATATCGATCAAATTTCGAAACGTCGGTACAGTACGAAATTATGAACCTTGGTTATGACAAACAGGAGTAGGACTTCCATGATTAGAACAGATATAAACTGGAAGTGAAGCAGTGGAAATCAGTGTTTTAGGCCATGGGGTATTCAAATTGTAAAACATAAAGGTCCTGTAAGACCTTTGTCTACTGAGGCGACATGAAGAAAATTAAGGAAAAGTTGTAGCGAATGCTAAGAGACCTACGACAACTTGTGAAAGAGATTGAAGAAATCAAAAAAAAATGTGAAGAGTGTAAGATTGAGAAGAAGCAATTGTGGTAGAATCGACACCACTCATTCTGCCACAATTTTGATGTTGTCGTTTGTCTTGCTTACTGATGCTTTCAATTTTAAGTTGCCTATGCTCACTACCCAAAGAGGATGATGGTGATGAGGGTTTAGGCAGTTGAACGCATGTTGTCAGATAGGCAACCATGGGGAATGAGCCTGTCTAATAGTTCAGGCACTAGGTGGTAGCCCAGGTGTCACCAGGTGACAATTTTAAGGAAGGCTATTTTCAGTTTTTTTGTACACAAATACTATTACTGAATAATTAGCATTTCAAGATACCATGAGTCTGTGACTTCTGTTGAAGGAACATTAAAACGTTCAAGAAAATGTTTGAAAACATAATACATGTTGCAAAGCAAATAGACTCCAAGAAAGAACATACTGTTGTTACATATCAGATAAAGAATATATAGATGAATATATCATGCACATATGTACATCTCATATCATACATGAATACTAATTATAGATACAACTCTTTTGGTTCTATAAATGTCACATGTATATTTCATAGGTCTAGGTGAGCATATATTAGATGTCCTGACTCCTGAGGTCTATTTATTGCCTAGGTAATCATCAGTCACAACACTCACCGAGTATCCTCGTAATGTTCCTTGTGCCCATTCCTACCTGAAGCCTTTGCTTGTATCTCTTCCCTCTCCACCACCTCTTGTTGTCCCTCCACAAGACTGTTCCCATTCATTCTGCGACTGTTGCTGTGCTGAGATTCCCAATCTGAGCAGCTTGGCAACCAACTCAACCTAGCTTCGAGTCAGAACTGAACCATCTCAGGGTTTTGATGTTGGTTGGGATGGAATGTAAGCAAACACTAGATTAGGTTTATGTGGAACTCTAACCTGGTGAGCTTAAACTGAATATCATGTTCCATACTATTTTGGGATTGGTTGCGAGAAATATTTTGGAATGTCAGATTAAATTTCAGAAATTTAAATCTGCAAGTAAAAGTTAAGGTTATCAACAACTTGAAAATTAATTTAACATGTTTTTTCTGCCAAAGTTTATCATATCTGGAAATCTTCTGCTGGTATTAAGAACTCGGAAGTCATCTGATAAATTTCAAGTAATTGTTAGAAATAAGTTTTTGATGATAGATTGATCAATTGTCTGTTTGAATCTATACATAGTTTTAAAATTTTTTCCCTTAAATTTGCCTACCTACTTGATGTGCTTCAGCAAAAGCTTCTCTTGAGTAATCTGAATAAAAGAGTACATTTACAAACATTTAGGAACTTATAGTTGTTTTTTCTAGTTCTTCAAAGTTGTCCTATCAGAATTCAGAAGCATCTAATAGCATAATTATCCATGTATTCAGGGTTATTACTCTTTCAGCCAAAGACTGAAGCATATTGCTCGACTTCCATTTGCTACCATTACCTATGGTATGTGTTCCTATTAGCTCGTTATATGGTTGAATGATTAAGAAATCTGTCATCTTGGTTTCATTAAACATATATAGGTGTAATATAGTGAACTGCATACTTCAAATAAATCTGATGGTAGACAGTGAATTTTATGAAGGTTGCACCTAATCTAATTAGGAACAAAGTGGGATCCTCTCCCTTTGTCTGAAGAGATATAGACTTTTATAAGGAGGCTTGCAAGAACCTATACTTGGAAGTATCTTGTATAATATTAGTCTCTTAGACTGTTATACATTATGATTAGTATTTGGGATTGTCTTCATGGATTTTTTATTGCCGTTGAGCCTTGTACAAGGTAATATTTCTGGTTAAATAAAGATTATTTAAATTCCGTTACATTGTTTCTGATAAAGCTTTCTTAGGTCTTGGTTTCTTATTACTAGAATCATTGATTAACTCAACCTAATATAAGCATAATAACCATGATTTGCAATACCGTACCATACCGCTCGGTACGGGCGGTATGTATCGGTCTGATAGAGGACCGATACAGGCAGTACATTGGTATATCTTAGTGTACCGTGTGTTGGTATGCTCGGTACAGCTCGATACGTACTGTACCGACAGCTGATCAGTACACCGGTATGGTGCAGTATTCAGAACCTTGATAATAACTATAAGTCTCCTTTGAACATGTTGAACTTAGACAATCCTCCCTCATTATATGTTTTCTTGAAGACATATTTAATTGTTCATGAGTGAAAATATATCTTTATCTATTAATTCTAGTAATATAATATATCAGCCTTGACAATTTTGTTTCAACTACAAACTTCTTTTATATATTTTATATCTTAACAACTGAATACATAATTTTATGAATTACTCAACGTTCACACAAAACCCCCAATACCCCTGTACTTCAACCACCTTGCTTTTATTTTATCAACAATATTTTCATCAATTTCTCAATTTTGTTTTATAATATATTCAAGATACCTAAAAGTTTAACGTATAAGAACTTGTTCATCCATCCAAATCCTATACTTAGGTCTCCTTTTATTACTAATATTATTTTTATCCAATCTTACTTCTACTTGTTCTAAAACTTGTATACATAAGTGAGGTCTAAAATCAATATCATCTAAATTTTCATCAATCAAAATGTACATCCACTACCAATTTAAAAAAAGTAAGAACCTAAAATTTTGAGACCCTATAGTTCTATGAAACTTGCTAAACATACTCTATAGTTCTAATTTTAAAGATTTAACTACCATATATATCTTTTATAATTTAAAAATAATTAGTAGATCCAATTTTCTTTTTTGACACCCACTGTAAAAAATATTGAGACACTATCATAATCTTCCAAACTTAAAAACAAATTGACTCTTGAAAATGCTCGTTTTTTTAATTCTATGTTCAGTTACTTATTCTTGAAGTTCCAGAGTGTGACTAATTATTTTAATTCTTCCATGATATATTAGTTTTGATTATATCCATTATTCCTATAAATTGGTACTAAAAAGTTGTTCACTAGGTTGGAATTAATATTTTAAAAAATTAATTATCTTCTTCCCCCATCCCATACTTCTCCCGTCTATTATACCTCTTGGAGACACTACCCTTAAAATAGCTCCATGATAAAAGACCATTTTGCTCAATATCTGAACTGTTTTTTGGATACAAATGACAAAATTTTGAATTTACAATAAATTCTGGGGGTGTTGGCAGCTTGACAGAGTGCTTGTGGGTTGTCTGTGGGAGGGATTTCATTAGCATGTTAAATCTACTGGTAGTGGCTGCAGGAGGGATGTAGAGAATAGGAAGATGAGTTGGGAATAAGTGAACAACAATCTCATATGGAAAAGGGTGTTTCCCTTTTGTTGGGTTGGGTTGGGGCTTTGTATCACCATTGGTTCTGGTCAAAATTTAAATGTTTTACCTAGTACAATCAAGTCTCAATATTTTTGTGAGAAACTAGGTAGAATATATATCTGTTTGGGCTTAGTTGATAAATAAGGTCTGATAGGATTATGTTTTATAAGTTAAAATTCACTGTTATCGATAAATAATATTAGCTCAAGATTAAGACATGAGAATAAGTGCAAAGTTGAGTAGACATTTCTCTCCTTTCTGCTGATGTAAAAATTTATCTCAGCTTTTGCGAGAAGACAATTCCCCGTATAGGAAAATGTTGTTTGATTTTCTTTTTTGATTATAAACTTCTTCACCTGATTGACTTGATTTATGAAGTAACAAAATTGACCTGACTGAAAATCTTGTTTCTTTGATGAAGTCTTAGGTCTGTCATCTGGTTATTGATCTTCTGTTGTTTGTGGTGTAGGAAGTGCACTGATGCTGCTTGTATTAGTTTGGCAACCGTATATACACATATTATCTATATCAACATTGTTGAGGTAAAACTACTTTTGAGCTTCTCTATAACTTACTGTTGGCTATCTAATTGTAGACTTGTTACTTATTTCATCCAATTTTGCATGTAGCTCTGTTTTTAGACTTGTTACTTGCTTTTAGCCATTTACTTCTGGACTTTCTATTTTAAGCCCTAACATAGAACTATAGCATAAAGAAAAGTTGTGTGCAAAATCTTTGTTTCTACAGAAATTTCATTGACTCAAAATTTTTTAATATAGATATACCATAGTGTCTTCAAATTCAAAACCTATTTGTTAAGCATCAATAAATTGGATATTAAGCATCAAATTCCAATTCTAAAGAAGAATACTAAGCATAAATAACTTGAATTATGACTACAGACACTAAAAGAATGAGTTTGAGTAGTCCGTTGCTAGCTTGATCTTCTTTGGATGAAAAATCAAATCATGTATAATTTTTGCTACTCAAGGATATTAACTAAATGATAAGCCTTGGCATTGTGGTAATGCTATTCATTTGAAGTTTGAGTAACTAGGGTTTAGACATGGAAATAACCTCTCTGCTTATAAGAGTAAGATTAGCATGCATTAATTCTCTCTCGACCTCCTATTGGCGCTTGTCTTGCATAATGTGCTTGTCCTTTTACACGAGTATTTTATTAGAAGATCATTACAATTCTCCCATAGGTTACCATAATTTTTCACCATCAAAATGAAGATTATGATGAAAACATAATAAGAAAGAAGTAATTGCAAATTAAAATTGAAGGTGGTTTGAATGCTCTGTGGTTAATGAATGCACAGTATAAATGCTCAAATAATAGCCTATTCACAAAGAACAGGAAATTTTACTGTTCATCTACCTAATTAGGCTCCCTTTCTGTTGACCAAAGGGTGACTTTTGTAGGATTTTTATATTGTTTGGTTGCACAGTGTTACCATGAAATCATCTAGTTAATCAAACCATTCTAGCCCATTCTGCAGCTCAGTAGGTCAACCAGACTTTTACCCAGGTTCAACTACAAATTAGTCATCTCGTTAGGTTCACGGTTAGTTTGCTCCAACAAAAACAAAATTGATTAAATACTTGAAACTTCTACACTTGCAAAAAGATTATGCTTTAGGAACATTGCTATCTTTGTTTGGTTTATGATTCTTGTTAAATAAGACTTGATATGCTCATCATTTCATTCACTATATATTTGTTACCAAAACCTACTATAAGAACATTATGGTTAAATATACCAATATTCTTGATTTTGGAAGCTCTGTATTGGAAATAAATGATGTCTTAGGGCCCTTAAAATGGTATCACATATAACCAGTAATGAAACCTGATCATGAAGAATCAGTGATTGCAAAAGGCGCTCGGGCGCTCGCCTAGGCGCTCGGGTGAGGCGAGGCGAGGCCCGAGCGCCCCGCTAATGTCCCAGGCGGCGCGCTTCAAACAGGCGCCGCCTAGGCGCTCGCCCGAGCCCAGGCGCTGGGCGCTTCGGGCGAGCGCCTAGGTAAACCAAGGCGACCGAACCAGCATTTTAGGTCTGGTTCGGCCCTGGTTCGGTTGTTAGTTGGTTCAATCGAACCAACTAAACCGATATAATCCCAACCCTAACCCTAACCCTAACCCAACACTAACCTGCTGCCGCTCTCGATCCCGATCCCGATCCCGATCGCGATCTCGTCGCTCGCTGTCGTTGCTCCCGCTGCCGCTGCTCGCCGCTGTCGCTGCTTGCGCCTCCCGCGAGCCCTCCCGCTGCTCGCGTCTCCTGCGAGCCTTCCCGCTGCTCGCGCCTCCCTCGAGCTCTCCCGCTGCTCGCGCCTCCCGCGAGCCCTCTCGCCTCCTGCAAGCCCTCCCGCGAGCCTTCCCACTGCTCGCGCCTCCCTCGAGGCCTCCCGCTACTCGCGCCTTCCGCTCCCTTTCCCTTTCCCGCTGCCGCTGCTGTTGCTGCTGCCGCTGCCGCCGCTCGCCGTTGCTGCTGCTGCCGCTGCCGCCGCTCGCCGTTGCTGCTGCCGCCGCTTGCCGCTGCTTCCTCGTTTCTCCATCAGGCTCAGTATACTCTTAATATTAAGTTTATTTGAATTTTGAAATGATTAATTTTCTGTTAATAGATTAATAATATATTATTTTGATTTTAATGTTATTAATTTTTATTTATTTAAAATTATTAATTATATTATATATTTTTATATTTTAGCTCCTCGCTTCGCTCGGGCGAGCGCCTGGGCGAGCACCTAGCGCCTCAGGCGTTTGTGGACCTTAGCGCCTTTTGACGCCTAGCGCTTTTTAAATCACTGTGAAGAATCAGGTTTCTTGTACTAATGATGCATTAAATGGTTTTCAAGATCAGATTACTTGCAGATAGCCATCCTAATTGGTCATCTGGTTCCATTGGAGATGGTGGACATGTTGTTTTAATCTTGTAGCTGTGGCTTTAACATTCTCTCATATCAATATTCTGAAGCAGTTTCTTTCATTACAAATGTTAGAAGAAAAGGATATATGAATATGTTGTTGGGATTTGCTTTTCTCCATGCAATCAACATGACTCAGCCTATTGGTATGTCTTGGTAGGTTTGCTATATTTAAGATAATTATTATTTCAGTAATATAATTAGCCATATGCAATAAAATATCTGCTGCATAATTTCAGACATTATATTAACATGGTTTTTTAAATGTCTTAGTTTTTCAATCTAGTGGTCACAGCTGTGCTCAGCTGTACCATCAGAGCTAGTTTCTATACAAAATTTTCAGAACAGCACAACTGTAATGAACTTATTTTCTAATTGCTTGCAATTTTATATCCTGGAATGTGCAGGATAATCATGATTGTGGAAGTCATCTGTGCTGGATGCTTTATGAGTGTATATATTGGCAAGTGACTGAACTTTGGCTGCTTTGCTCATAAATTTAAAATATTCTGTTCTTGATTAGCCTATTCACATAATACAGAATGCTTTCTGTTATTACACATGTTTAGTCCCACAGTATTTAGATATGTCATGAAATGGTATAAAAATGGCTAATCATTCCAGAGCGCAACTCCTAAACAATTTTTTTTCACAAGTGCCACTCTTGTTGTGAAAGTAGTGAGCACAAATTGTTGGTTAGTGTCATTCCAACTCACAATCAGGGGAATATCATGATCAAATTAACTTTTATTATTAAACAAGTCATCTACAAAAGTTGTGTTCACGTATTGTATTTATATGCCAATAAGGCTTAATGTTATTGCCTTAGTCTTGAACCTGATCATCAAATTCTTTAAGCAATTTTCATTTAAATTTTACAAAAATATTGTTTTTGCAGGGTGCATCCATCAATACAATTCTTTGAATGGTCAACCTGATATATTGAAGTCACTTTACTCTGCGTTGCAACCATCAAGTTCTTTGGAGGATCTCAGGTTCAATTTATACTGGTTGTTACTCTGAGTCATTTCAGATTTAGAAGAAAACTTATTTTGAGTAGCAACCACTTCTTAGTAATGAACATCCTTGTATTGCTTACATGTGCATAAATGCTTTTACAAAAAATTTCTGTCACCATCCATATGCTTAATGCAGATATACTTGTTTAAAGTATGTGCTTTCATGTCAGTTATTATCTCACCTTTATTTCCTAGTAGAAAAACCAGCTTTGCTCACTTTCACTATGTTTCCTCTTACCTAAACCTACTTCTTGCTTTATGAGTGGGAAAATATATTTATGATAATGTGATATCCATCGTTTTTCTTTTAAAGAAATATTCTAGCTGCAGTTTTCTTTAGAATGTTGTTCTTTACATAATTACATCAGAGGAACTTTGTTCTATGTTTCTAAGCACAGGCCAAATCTTATCTACACCTACTAGTATAGTTGGTTTTTAATAGTCCAGCAACTGATTGGTTTATTGACCGGGCAATTCGCTTGGTCTGATCTGAAATTGAGTTTTCTCCTCTCTATCGTTTGTCACCTTCTCGCTGCTGCTAGTCTGCAGTGCCACCTCTCCTCTGCTGCATAGTATGGTTCCTCTGCTGCCACCTTCTCAGCCTCCTTTGTCGCATCTTTGCCTCTCTCTCTCTCTCCTTTGCTTTTCTTGCTTTTGCTGTTCAGATTATGCCATTTAGAGATTATTAAAGGAGTCTAATCACTTCAAAATTCAAATTATACTAAAGATGTACTGCTACAAGACTACTATATGCATGTACCTCATATTTTGTTCCAAGCATTTGTTTCATAGAATTCTTTGACATCTCAAGCTCATTTGGATGTTTTTTGGCCTAGTAGATATTATGATGGTGGCCGTCTTTCGGACCAACAAATGGCACTGTTGCAGTACCAGCGGGAAAATCTGCATTATTTGAGTGAGGAGGTACTAAGCAAATGACAATATAATACTTGATTTATAACTACAAGGAAACTTCACAATAATGCCCTGTACGCTTCGATATGATTTTGTTAATTTTAGGTATTGGATTTGTGTAGAATAGGTCTTATGTCATCATTATTTTAGGCTTTGTCTGAAAAAAGATGGATAAGATAAGATAGGCATCTTTTGGAAATCTTAGATGAGTTTAAATTGGAAGAAGATTATATTAAAGTATTTATCATATCCATTGTTAGCAGCAGTTGAATTTAATAGTATATAGATAAAATCTTAAATGTCTTTGATATATGACAATGACATGATGAGTTCTGGATGAAAATGCCTGGTTTGTTTATACCTTGTGGTCTGACTATTATCTTTCTTAGTAATGGACAATTTCTTTCAGCTCCTAGTCTTATGCAAATCCATGGTCTCCTACTCTCTTGTTCTCTGACTCCAATTTCATTGATTACATTATCTATTAGTAATTTATTACTTCAGCTTGCTTGCTTAGATTCATGATGCATGTGCATTAAATTGGAGTATGGTTGTGGTCTACCACATTTCTCCTTTTTATATCAACATTTATAGAAATTACTTCTGAAATACACAGATAGTTTATGTAAATCTTTGAATATAAGATTTTATTTGGAAGATGCAACAAATTAATCTGATTTTGCGCATTTATTGTTGCTTCTAATTATCAAATTTGTAATTCACAGGATGTAAATTTTGTATTTAGTTTTGCCCATTACCAATATAAAGATAACATAGAAGCTTCTTGAAATAAATTAATTTGTTCACCTAGCAGGTATACAAGTTGTTGAGGCTACACAGTTATGTTTATTGAGAAAATTAGTGAAATAGAAAATAGCCACTGACAATTAAAATCATATTGCCAGCTACTACATTTTGTAGATGCATGAAGTGATTATAGGAATTCAAAAAATGAAAGGGAGATGGTGGAAGCCTAGCAAATGAATAACACTTACTAAATCATGTTCATGTTAATTTATCTTACTGCTTGTAATTTCTCCATTCAAGCATCTTCCTTGCAGGTTCTCCGTTTACAAGAATGCTTAAGCAAATATCAACGATCTGATGATGGAAGTACCCCCCAGGTTATCTGGTCTAATTCTCTTAATTTCCAGTCCTGATTTAGATCAATAGTCATGTTAGGCTTTTTAAACTAGAATAATCAAACCATACATTGGGCAATCTCTGATAATTCTTGTTGCAATAGTGATTGTTGTAGGATATAGTCCAAGATTTACTACTGACCTGTTTAAGAACAGATTGTTTGTAGTTTTCTTCAAGTCTTATTTGATAGCAATAGTTTGGCGATACATTTTTTGTAGTATTCTACTGCATCATCCTTCATTTTTGCTGTCAATTGTTTTATTGCCTGCTCATGACAATTTAGTTATCCAAATCCCTTGTCTTTTCTCAAACTAATAGGATTTTTATATTCGTCTCAGATAGTGAAGCAAGCACCATAAGGAAATCAATAGAAATTAAGAGGATTTTTTTCTAAAATTATCGTGTTCAAGACTAAGTTTTGAGATTTCAGAATTCCTTCCTGTTCATATGTAATGGTGCACTTAAACCTCTGGAACAGTTCAAATGTTCTATTTGTTTAATCTGAACATAAAAATGGAATCAACATATTGTTCCAAGCTTGTGAATTAAGAGGAATTTTTTCTAAAAATAATGTGTTCAAGACTAAGTTTTGAGATTTCAGAATTCCTTCCTGTTCATATGTAATGGTGCACTTAAACCTCTGGAACAGTTCAAATGTTCTATTTGTTTAATCTGAACACAAAATGGAATCAACATATTGTTCCAACTTCCAAGCTTGTGAATTAAGAGGAATTTTTTATAAAAATATTGTGTTCAAGACTAAGTTTTGAGATTTCAGAATTCCTTCCTGTTCATATGTAATGGTGCACTTAAACCTCTGGAACAGTTCAAATGTTCTATTTGTTTAATCTGAACATAAAATGGAATCAACATATTCTTCCAAGCTTGTGAATTAATTGTCTTAATTGCAATTAATTTGTGCTAAAATTCCTGCAGTTTGGGACTTTTAGCTCGACAAAAAATGCAATGATTTAACATTTTTAAATTCAAATTCTATGAGTGTTTCCACTGTTGATTTAGTTCAGGCGACTGATAACTGAACCAAGACTTTTCCATCAGACACAATAAATTGGACATTCGTGATGAATGGTGATTTTTTTTTTCTTAAACCAATGGAATAGGGAAACTTTAGTTATTTCATGTGTGATCATCAGCAAGCCCCTGACTTCTTTTCTCAACCTTGGATTCAAACTTTCTTTTTTTTCTTTAAATATAATGAATGAGGTAAATTTTCTAGTAAAAAGGTCTACACAAGAGGTCAGTATCATAATATCAGTCAAGAGCTCAGTCAATCAAGGATACCTCTTATATAATATAGAGATGTTAGAAAGTAGATCTCGAGATGCATCCATGTGTCTGACATTAACTTCCCCTTGAGCTGTACGACTGTTTCCTCTCATTAATTTTTTTCCTTTACTTAAGGGTGTTTGAGACTTTCAATATTTATGATGCTATTCTATTGAATTAATGGTAACATGCTAGTTGATTTTACTAGGTTGTGTTAAAGTTGAGATATTGCAAACACCAATTGGGTTACCTGCTCAAAGCATTTCTTCAAGTTCTCACTGATGATGTACATAAAGAGAGTTCTGTACATGCCCACTAAACATTGTCAGTGCTAGCAGTTATTTTGTATGCATGATAGTTTATGGTGGAGCAAATAAGGTCTCTAGATTCCCATTGTTTGCTTTGTCCAAGAAAATCTTTTAAAGTAATAAATTAGGAGATGGAAGTGGTCCTTGTAAGTGCATTTTATTGTCCAATTTCACCTTTTCTTCTTTAGTAACATATTTTTTATTACCTTTTAACTTGTGTGCAAGAATTTATCTGCAACATCAGTGATTTCTTAGACATTTTGATACCAGGTGCAGTTGAGAAGTCTTTTGTTCTCTCTCTCTCTCTCTCTCTCTCTCTCTCTCTCTCTCTCTCTCTCTCTAGCCTACAATTCATCCCTTTAAATGCATATACTGGCAAAATTTCAGCTATGTCAGTATATCCTAACCTAACTAGTCTGCTTGTTTAATATATGTACAGGTTGATCTTGCTCATCTATTAGCTTCTCGTGATCAAGAACTCCGAGCATTGACCGCTGAGGTAAAATCATGTCTAAAGTTGCGTGTAGTCAGAAAGGTGTTATTCCTGCTTGTGACATTAATAACCATGGTTATTAATCCATCTCTTAGCATTTAAGCTAAGACCAGATGTGTCTTGAAAATGTCATTTATCTTTAAAATAGGCATGCAAATGAAGAAACTTTATTTTTTCTTGATAATATGCTGGCTCATACATGCTTTTAAGTTCCCTGTGCATTAATTGTTCCTGGCCTGTCAGAACCCTGTTTACTGTATCATACACAGTTTTTTGTGCATGAATTAATATATATTGTCAACTATTAATCACAATGCCTTTTAGTGGTTTTTTTAGCTGTAATTGTTTAGATAGTTAGGAAATCAGTTCGTCATTCACTATGCATCTATGATTTGACTTATACTCTATTAGCATTGCAGATGAACCAAGTGCACTCTGAACTTCGCCTTGCTCGTAGCTTAATTGCTGAGAGAGACTCTGAAGTCCAACACATGCGTGCAACAAACAACCAGGTTTGCTAATTGATCATGCCATCAAAACACAGCTGTGCTTCTACTTAGAATTATCTATCAAGTTCAGAAGTTTCTGGGTCCAGAATATTAGGAGGAAAGAATATTGAAATGATATTGTTTGACTTGTAATGAGCCTACTGCAGTACGTCGAAGAGAACGAGAGACTGAGAGCTATTCTAGGAGAATGGAGTGCTCGGGCAGCCAAGGTCCGCTAATTGATATAGTAGCATCTCCTTTAACGGACACCATTATTTTGAAACTTGCAACTCACAGTTAGTTATCTGCTGCAGCTTGAGCGAGCGCTTGAGGCAGAACGCATGTCGATTGTGGAATTGCAGAAGAGCATAGCAGAGCTGCGAAGCAAACCACCCAATCAGTTGGCCGATGAGCATCAAGAATAATTGCTGCATATGTGGGAACTTGCTCTCTAGTAGAAACAAGCTACTGAGCGGTCTGATCTGTACAGCTTACTCGCCTGGAATGCAATTAGTGGAGATATTTTTGTCGATCAGACCAAAGGGTAAAAGAGAGGGGGATATGGCCAAAATGATGAATTGGTTCGAATTTATGGCTTTTTGAGACTTTGTTAGTTGACCCTTGTTAATATAAAGCGAAGATATATTGATTGTTGTACTACAGGGTTTCATTCTTTCTTTTGTTTTTTTGGTCTTCAGGTATGGATTTTACTATAAGAAAAGTTTCAATGCTTATATAACGAGATTCAAACTCAACCACTAAACTAAACTATATACAGAATACGCCAAGGTTTCTGTAGAGACAATATGAACTTAGTGTTAGCTGCCTTCGGGCTATGATGGATGGCTGTTAGCTTTATGCCCGCTTGTATCAGTATAGATGCAACTACGACCTGTCTTTTGGGCCTCACAGCATTTGCTTCCATACCATCAGAGTCTCGAGTTAAACTATAGAGGACGCTAACTTTTCCAGAACTAAGAACAAAGAACGATAGATGCAACGACAGTCTTAGCTTAGTCACGCTGATGATGATCACTAGAAAAGAGCAACATAAGACGATCAAATTGGGAGCAAAGCACCTGTGCGTGTCCAAGATATGAAGGCAAGCAAAATTAATACAAGTGATAATGCCACACGCAAACATTTGTAACAGTATCAACTTATCAATTCCCTTGCAAGTACAAGTCTTCACTGATCCCCTTAACCCAGTTGCCATGATACTGGTAGATATAATTATCGTATTCAATCAGTTGATATTTACAACCAAGTTAATTTATACAATAGATTGAATAACAAACACCGAGCTTTCCGCTTCCTCAACCGTGCCTGCCAGAAAGAGAAAGTCCTCGTTCATACATGCGCTGGATTTCTTCCCTATACTCTGTCAACGACTTGTCGGGAAGGGCCGGGGTCAACTCGACGACATCCCCCATTCTGAGATTCCGACTCGGATCGCTAACTGGCTCATGATTCAGTCTGGGCCTTAATTCTAACTTCACAGGGAAACTGCATGGAGATCCTCTCGAGTTTCCTTCCCCAGCTCTCTCCATCAAGTCGAATACAGTGGAATCTGCTGGAAACTCCTGCACGGACATCTGCAATCACACATAATAGCCACCTTAGTTATCAGCAAGAGACTATTTGCAGACAACAACTAAAAGAAGAAAACTCACCTTCTCATTTTCCAGTATTATGATGTAGACAGGTCCATTATGGCTACACTGCTGTGTGTAGGAATAAGGGCAGTTATCAGAATGAGAAGGAAATTGACATGGTGGCCTGAACAAATTTGTGTGCCCAATTGATCTGCACTGTTCGGACTTCATCGTCTCACATTGCCAGCTGAGAACCCATCTTGCCCATTCGACCATTTGAAGTACAAATGAAGCATGCCTGCAGTTACCTTCTTTGTATCTCCAATGGGCTGCAAATCCATATTCTGCCTGCAAATGCATCTCGTTTGTTCGGATCTGAACTTCCAGAGGAAGCATTTCTTCGCTCAATACAACCGTGTGCAATGATTGATACCTGCAAGCAATGTCAACATCAATTCAAAGAACAATTATATTAAACTTCATCAATAACTTACCCATTAAATTTGGGATGAGTTACGTAGTCCTTGAACCTCCCAATAACTTTGGGCCATAATCGATGCACAATGCTCAATGCCTTGTAGCAATCTTCCTCTTTCTCAACTATTAAACGTAAACCATGAATGTCATGGATTTGATCCATGTTAAGTTTCTTCCTAGAAATAAGCATCACAAGAATCAGACTCAGAAATTACATAAAACTATAGCTACATCAATGAAAGTTTTAAAGGATGTCAACTTCAACTTGCAAAAAATTGGTAAATAAAAATTTGGAAGGCGTACTTTGTCATTTTAGAGTAAATACTATACAAGCTTTTATGCCTTCCGGATAGAACATGATAAGAAACACCTTCATCTACCAGAGCCTTTCCTAACTTCTGCAGTGCAGATGCAACCAGTGCTTCATTTAAGGATTTCAAAAGCTGCAAGGATAAATCTCTGTGCTGTTCTGGATGAAGGTGTTTGAAACACAAAGTCTGTAATTGCTCCTTCCAAGTAGAGATTCCCAATCTACTAGCTAGGGGTGCAAAGATTTCCAGAGTCTCCTTCGCAAATCTCTGTTGTTTGACCATAGGTAATGCTTCCAATGTCATCATGTTATGAAGTCTATCTGCTAGCTTTATAAGCACTGCCCTAGCATCTGCCATTGCAAGGAACATCGTATGCAAGCGATCAGCCTCAACATATTTATTTGCAGTGTTGTTATCACGAGCAAGCTGGCTCAAGTGGCTTAACTTAGAAACCTGAAAAAAATGAGATAAGTCATTTATTATCTTAGCCTTTTTTCTGCTCCGTATGATTCCCTATGGTGACTCTATACACTGCACCAAAATCCACAGAATGGCCTAGATATAAACAGTTCCAAGAATGAAACATGAAAATATTTCTTTCTTATTTCTCAAAGCATATTAAACTGCATAGCGAAATGACTAATAAACATTTTAGACAGTATGATAAGCTCTAAATTTAAATTAAGTTGGATAAACTGAACTAAAGGAACACAACATATTCATCATGACCAGTAGTCTTCATCGAGATATGAACATTAATATTTGATACTGAGCTCAGTGTCACGGAGCTTGACCACCATCGATCACCTTGTTAACAAAAAGCTAACAGTTTTGCTTAATAGATTATTAAAGTGATACCCCATAAAATAGACAACCACGAACACAACATACCATTTTTTTCCCACATGTATCACCTCACATCTCAATATGTGGATCATCAATGTCTGGTTTTCACGCTACCCTTCTTTTGGTACCCAAAATATCATGTTTGATGACAATAATAAGTATATGAACACTTATGTCTCCCCAATCACAAAAGTAGCTTTCTTTCAATAGTCCTATGAGTTATAAATACAAGGAGAATGTCAAATAAGTTTTGGGCTAAAACACGAGACAATAAATTTAAAATAGATGAAAGCTAAATTGTTTCAATGCTTAAACTTATATTATTGCACTTTACTAAGTAACTAGCAAGTAACTTTATCAAAATTTTACCAGGATACTGTTGAAGATTTACAAACATAATTAAGCAAAATGGATGCTGGTTATACAAAGTCAATCATTCTGAAGCTTTGTATATGAATTCTGATAAGCATTTAGCACGTTCATACAAAAAGATTTCAAATTAGAGTAAAGGTAAAAAATAAAACCTCTTTACAATAAAAATTGCATAAGAACAAGCCTTTCTCACACATAAAATAATGATCCAATGTGCTAGAAGATTCTCATAAATTGAAGAATAATTTCAACTCTACAACTAACAAGCACGGTAAGATGGTAAGCCGGAATTAAAAAAAAAACAAAGCACAAGAGAAACACAATACCCCTTCGACCATATCAGCAACCCCAGCTCCAAACATATGAAAAATATGATCATAATCCATAAAAGAATCATCGAGCGTATCATGTAAAAGCCCTGCAGCAACTATCGTACAATTAGCCCCAACGTCGGCCAACAACACTGCTGTCTCGACACAGTGCTGCAGGAAAGGATCTCCACTTGCTCTCATCTATCATAAAGGATAAGAAAACCCAGATCATGTGAGGACTTATTTCTGGTTTTAGAATTCAAACACTCAAATGTCGTGGATTAATTAATCTAGAAAGAATAATAATTTCACTCATCAAATTAAAAAAATTAATGATCACCTGCCCCTTGTGAGCCTTTTCGGCCTCATAAAAAGCCTTGAGGACGATCTCCTCGTGGAAAATCTTATGTCTTGCCTGAGCCCCTGCTAACAATTCTTGGGCGTAGGGCTCACAGGTAGTTTCAGTGTCGATCATACTGTCATCCAAACCAAAAGGCAACTCTTCGACAGAAACTGTGCCACCGTTTGGTGTAGAAAAGCTCGGGGAATCATAAACCAGGCAAGGACTGAGGGCGTTCCGAATGAAACCCTTAAAGAGCCTATCTTTTCCCGTTCTCCAATCGCCTCCCATCCACTCCCGAGGGGTCCTCACCAAAGGCGGGCTTTTGGAAGATCCGCTTCCGCTGCATGTCACCGGGCCCTGGAACACCGACACCGGGCTATGCTCTCGGCCCTTGAACGGCGACGATGAAAGCGAGTAGGAGTACAAGCTTCCAAGATCGTCCGACCTATCGTGTCGGAAAGAGCCGAGTTCGTCGGTGCTGACGAAGCCGGAAGCGGAGACGTGGCGCGAGGCAGCAGCCGCGGGGGCGGTGGACGAGAAGATTCGGGAGAGACCACCAACAATCGGCTTCTGGGAGACGGCGGCTGCGGCCGAGGAGGCGGAAGAGGAGGCGACGGGAGCTGCAGCGCGGGGGTTGAGGTCCAAGTCCGTGGAGGAATGGGAGGCGGTGATCTGGCACGAATGGTGATGGTGTGTCGAGCAGACGCCGCTAGGGGGGCTCGCGTAGAGGGCGATCGCCGGCACTGACATGGTCTCTCCTGAAGCAAACAAATCGACCTATGCCCAAAAAACAAAAAAAAATCGACCTTTCACCCCGATGATGCGTCGAAGAGGAGATCAGAAGCCCTAATTCCAAGGAAATTTAAGCAAACAGATATAAGAAATCCGAGGTCGGTTGGTGGAAGGGCGACGAAGGAAGAAGCTGAGGGCAACGGAACGCTAGAGAGGCTTCAGATCGATATCCTTCGCCGCCCGAGAAGAATCTGGTCGCTCCGGGAGGGCTATTATTATTGGAGCGCTCTTATTCAGCAGCCACCAGTCTAAGGAATGGTGGAATGACCCGATTGGCCTTTGGATGACAACTGTTGGTTTGCATGAATAGAGCTTCCCCTAAATTGAAACAGGCCACAGCATTTTTGAGTCATCTAAACCCAAAAGTAAGTCACACACCCTTTATTAGTTTATTGGAATTTTGCTTTCCTTTCTTTTTTTTTTGCTTGTTCGAATTTGGCCAAATTAATATTGGAATTTTTTTTTTCTTTTGCTTGTTTAGATTTCGCCAAATTAAACATCAAGTTTTGTTGCAGTAAGTGGTGAAGGTTATCGGCTATGATAGTATGCATGCCTAGAATTTGTTGGATCGAGATTTTAAATTTTAAATCTACCTGTTAGATGCATCATTATCATTAAAAAAAATTTATAGATTTCGAACTCTCTAAATAATATTAAAAAATATATAAAATAAGATTTTAAAGTCTTGGTAAACTCATTACTATATTTTAGGATTAATTATAAATTATCCTTTGTAATTAGTTATCTTTTAACATTTTGATGATTTCACTTTTAAAAATTACGTTCGTATTTTTATTATTATATAAATAAAATAACTAGATTTATTTATCCTAATGATATCAATTTTTATTGATAAAAATAAAAAAAAATAATTTTTTTTATATATTTCTAGATGATAGTGATGAACGACGATACTGCTAGGAGCCATGGTGACTGTTATGGAGGATGATTGCAACGACGAGAGATGAAAGTCGCTTTACATCTGTGTTGACGCTAATGCAATGTCGAGCGATCTTTTCGCCGCTCTAACTGCATCGGTGTCAATACAAATACAAATATGCTCTCATCTCTTATCGTCACTTTCCTCATCCATAACAATTCCTCGTGACCCCTAATAACGTCATCATTCGTCATCACCAATTGAAATATTATTAAAATTATATTTTTTATCTTTATTTTCGAACGATGTTAGGATAAATGAACCTAGATATTTCGCTAGCTAACTACATAAAATAATATATAACTAATCCTATATTTTAACTGACCTGGTTGATTGAAATGACATTTGCATCACCATTTGTTATAGCATAATCATAATGGCTTAGCTAAGTCATACAAAGTGGCCTGTGCTTTACCGCTGGAAACCATTGTTGTCGGTCCCCACAAAGCTATGACTCAGCTAAGCCATACAAAGAATTCACATCCATTTCAAGTTTATCATCAAGAAAAGAAGAGAAGAACATATTCTTCTGGACGCTGCTGTAGTTGACGTCTCAACTCGTATGCCAACAAGTGTCTGAACATTCAGGATTCTTCTTATTATTCCAATTCACAATGTGCTCTTCTATCCAACAAAATCTGGGGTTCTATCCAACAATTGGTGCATCGAGCCAGAGCACAAGGCAACAACATGGGGGAAGGAAGGTGTAGCGAGAGGGCAAAAAGCAACAATAACACCCTGATGAAATGGGCAGATGCAGAAGCTGTTAATCTTAGAAGCTATCATTCAAAACTATTATTCAATGCTATCTTGACTTCGATATTCATAAGTCCCAACAATTTTTGTATAAATCATAACTTAATGTATATTGTAGCAATCACAAAATGTGTTTTTTCTTCTCAACTATTCTTACTCGAGTTCACATTCTCAATAAAGAATGAACGATCACCATTTTGGCTTATCAGAACGAGGAAAAATGTGATCGTGGAGTCAGCTCCAAACTCTAGAAACAGAATTAGAAACCTCATCAAGAAGTATCAAATTCTCAACTGACGCCTGCAGCAGCTGGAAGTGGTTGAACATTGATGACGTCATAACAACGCGCACAAAGAGTCGGATGATCTGCAAATGAACCAACTTGAGGTTCATAGTTCCAACATCTCTCGCATTTCATGCCTTCGGCCCGAGAAACTCCAATCCAAATTTCACCACTTCTTTGATCGGTGTAGTTGCCAGCATATGGTATGCTCGTAACCAATTCGGTATTTGGTGAACTTAGAACTTCAACCTGAAGCAGTATATAGATATGCCAGGATGATGTATATAGAAATAAGGTTGTGCTAACAAATGGCATCCGGAAAAAGTCTGTTACCTGAGATGTTATAAAAATCCTATGCAGAGCATCAGCTTCATTCCCAGCCATGCACAATTCCTGCAATCTGGAGGTCACAACACCATCTGAGGCACGAAGATAAACCTTTGCTTCCAAGCTGGACCCAATCAACTTTCCAGCTCTAGCATTCTCTAGGACTTTGTTCACCTCTGACCTCAACTGGTTAACGGTACACTATGAATCATTAGCAGCCATGACAATAATATCAAGTATTCTGTAGTAAGAATCACACACCACTACATCAAGCTTTAGATTTTTAAAAATATATTTAACAGCCACAATGGAGGGCGAGCCTTGATGCCAAGGTTGCTAATTAGCAATCTAGGCATCCAGGTTCAAGAGAAGGAAACTGTTGAGCAAGCTTTAAAATATATTTAACAACCACAATGTAGGGTGAGCTGTGCCACCATGGTAAGGTTACTAATTTGTAATCTAGGCATCCAGGTTCAAGTCAAGCACTTCTCTTCTTATAGGGGCATGGCTATGTACAATGACCCTCATTAGATGCACATTGCAGAATTCTGTTGACTGAGCTATACTTATTTGATAGCACTTAGACACATAAAAGAACGAGAATGACCAACAAAACTGATTCAGTGACAATTGAACATATTTTAACCACACAATTCGTCCATATTGTCTACGCACTCTTCCACATTCGTCTCAACAAAGAGAATAGGAAGACAATGCACAAATGATATGAGCACATCAACAAAATTCCAGTTAGTGTGGACAAAGAGTGATACAGGGAAGAGTAAGTAAAGAAAAAAACACACGTCGTTTGAGGCCATGAGACCCATCAGCTGCACCTACTCTCCGTTCGCCAACAGCATGAGAAGGAGATGAGGGGACAGATAGAGGGGGAAAAGAAGTGAAAGAGGGTAAAGAGAAGAGAGAAAACAGGAGAGAGAAGGGACAGGGTATTCGTTTTGTTATTGATTTTTTAAAATGTTAGCAGAACATATGCATAATTATTTTTGTTGCATAATTTGTTTTTGCAGTACTTTCTGAAAATTCCTTTTTATACTTTTGATTAAGTATATTTTTTAATAAATCCTGATATACTAATTTCCAGTTTCTGCATGGGCAGGAGCCTCATTTTGTGTTTTTCCTGAACAGCTCCTGTCTTTTGGTTTTTCCCAAACAGTGTTCCCTTATTCAAAAAATACTCAAACTACCCCTCAAAAAATAGCCTGTACTTTTCCTGTCCATTAAAGTGTATTGGCTTGTAAGTGTTTTGGCTACTAAAACAAAAACACTGTAAACTACTTGAAACACTATAACTGAGCCAAATGAAATCAAAACACAATCATTTGAAATATTATACTAGGATTCAAATAGGTATTTATAACAATTTATGAACAACATCACCCAAAAGAGGAACAAAAAATATGTTTGTTACAGTGTTTTGGCCATCATAGCAAAAATACTGTAAAAACCTACTTGAAAACTATATAAATGACCCAAATGAACTCTTAACCTCAATTAAACCAGTTATAAGCCTAAAAATATGATATTGTAATGATCTACGAGCAATGACAACCAAAGATGCACAATATGATATCACTTACAGTGTTTTTTAATAACGTTTACAGTGTTTTCAGTATCTCAATAAAAAAATTGTAAATGCCATTGAAAAACACTATAAATAACCCAAATGAAAACAACGTTACAGTTCAAAACTAGTGAAGAAACTAACGGAAAATTTTGGCGGAAAGAGTTGGTGATGGGGTATTTTGGGTATTTTTTGAATTAAGGGCACTATTTGGAAAAAACCAAAAAGGGAACGTTGTTTGGGAAAAACCCAAAATGAGGATCTTTTCCAAGGAAATTGCCCAATCCAGAATCTATTAAATTATTTTGCTTCACTTGTTTTTTATCCATCATATTTGGCTAGAAGTGCTAGGTTCATGTTGACACCATATCACTTGGACCTATCTGAATGTTGGTAAAATGAGACACCATATCAGGGGTCCACTGAAGTCCTTATGCCATAGCTGCAATGGTATGTTGCAATGCGTGTACATCGCACTGTATCTCACATATGCTTATACCATAGAAATGAGAGTGAGGACACTTTTCAGTTATTAAAATAGCTTAACTGACCTAAGATATAGGCAGGTACCTTCATTTTATTTGAAATTCTAGGTGGCTAACATCTAAAAAAAACTAAACCTTGAAATAACAAGTAGCTCTAGTTTGAATCTACAATAGGCAACAGCTAAAAAAGTTAATCAACAGTAATTTAAAAAAATACAAATGATCTGTCATAAAAGTAATCTGATTACTGTTCAATTCTGGCATTAACAAGAAAATGACAATCTCAATGACAGATGAAAGCATATTGATCCAAGGGAAATAAAGGTCAATTACCTATTTATTCTAATGCACGCCAGATATAAAGAAGGGGAACATATAACATAAAAGGTACATAATGCTCCGGAATTAGATGAAGAAATTTTTGCACACCTCGAGGATTGTCCTCCAAAAATCAACATCATCCGCAGGCATCCTGAGCCAATTTTCATTTGGAACCGGCCATTTCAACTCGAAAACAAATTTCACAATAGACCCGTCTCCTGTAATGTATTCAAAAGGGAGGTTTTGCCATACATCCTCAGCTAAATGTGGCAAAATTGGAGCAATTAATCTAACAATGGTAAGAAGATGTGCTTCAAGAACCGTTTGGCAACTCCTCCTAGTAAAACTGGCTGTACCCCTGAAAAATGCCCATTCAGTTGAGGAACAAAAACAAGAACCAACAAGCATTACAGAGAAAATTATACTAGTCTATACCGAATACCGGGACAGAGGCAAAATGATAATCTGTCTCTAAGCTTTAACAATGTCAAGCATTTTAGTGTATCTGAATAACTCCATAAATTTCTCCATATAACAGGACATGTTTGACATCCAAGTCTTCAGCAGCAAGTACTAAAATACCACAAGCCAGAACTACGTTGGTCATATATAGGCACAGCAACGCACCATCTCAGCTAGTGCCAACACTGTTAAAATTATGCACTAATGCACATTGCTCACTAGATTACGTTGGCAACACCATAAAAGAGATCACACTTGTGCATGGTGCTTCAATGCTTTCCCATACCAACTTTCCGCATAATGTCAACTAAAGAAGTGAAAGAGATGACACACACCAATGCAATTCAGCTGATTTGACCACAAAACTATTTTTGCCGATTATGAATCAAAATATCAGTCCGCTTAACATTCTTTGTCTACAAGATGCACCTAAAATGAAAATTGAGCTTGATGATTCATCTAGTGATAAATCAAAATGGTCATAATTCTTTTGGATTGAAATTGTAATTCTTGTTCATTTCAGCACCTATTTGCATTAAGTAGCATGAAATGAACTATAAAACATCAGATCAATCATATGAAAATACAGAGGCTGGAGAACCTTAACATATTCACAAAGCAACAAATTAATACAAATCATAGACTCAAGAGTACATCCTGAAGGTGTAAAATAAAAAGAATCTAGGTCTAATGTACGAAGCCTATGCTAGTAGCAGACTGGTACTATAAGAATTGTATCACAACCTGCCACAATATGCATGTATCTCACATGTCAGATCACATGCCAAGACTATTTCCAAGTCAAATGACAAGCATACAGGTGCCTTCAACGGCATATCAAGAACTAGCACAGTATCAAATGCATCAGCACAAAATTGGCTTGTTATACATGGGTTTGCCATTCCAGTATTGACATACATATCACTGCATGGCCAGTGGTGTGATGTCTGATTAAAATATCATGTTGCTCAAATCAGGCATTTAAATGGAACATATACAAGTCTACAATGGAAAAGTAATTGTTACAAGCATACGATAATATGTCCAAAATATATCAGTTTTGACAAGTGTGTGAAAAAGGTAGCCAGCAAACAATATTATGTCCAAAATTTCTTCCTGCTAATCGTAAAGGAGTTATGAACACATTATTAAGAGTTAAAAATTTGATATGGCATACTAAATTAAACACTTCGTATCTAGCATTGTTCAAGAGTATAATCCAAGTTGGTACCATACCCAAAGTGGTAAAGGATGTAAACCTTATCTGAACTCGTAACTTTTTTGGCTCAGTTTATAAGAATAGCTTCATTTTAAAACCAATTCTAAGTCATATGTGAGATGCCAATTGGTTCTATCACCTACTATATGTTTTCATCTTGGGTTGGGATCCCCTTTCAATTTTTTTGCATGGATCCAATTCTCAGTCATTTGTTGACAACTAGAGGAAGTGTTTGGGCCCACAGATGACAGGTATGGATCATATTAAAAGATGATTCAGATAGGAGAAAGGATGGTTTCAATTTAAGAAAACTGTCACCCTTTTAACTTTTTTACCCTTGTAGGCTTATACCACGCTTCAACTTATTTACTCTACCTTGCAGGTGCACCATCTAGTCTAGTTTGGTGGTGTACATCTTGTATCATCTTCAAATCAATTTACACTTCCTTTAAGTGCACTTCATGGTAGCTTTCAGAATTCTGAGCATAGGTTATAGACAACTGAATGCCATATACTGTAACAAAGAGTCCTAAAAGATCTACCAAAAAATCAACTGCATGATTATATCAATGACTATACAAGTCTAAGAATAACCAATTGATAAAATTTTATTCTGTCTACAGGCCGTTTCTAAAGACAACCTACAACACTAGTCACTGTAATTGGGCCAAAGCTGAAAACGACAGTTTCAAGCAATTCGATACTGAAATAATCAAATGTTACTCCCTTGTTGAACAAAAGAACTACTCTCAAAAGATTGTAGTAAACATGAAACACATAACTAAAAGACAATAACCACAAGATGCTTCCAAAAAACTATAAGAAAGACATACCCCACATAAAGTCGGTCTTTAGCAACATCAAGATAGAAATTTGATAGATCAACAATGGCAAAACGTTGAATAATCTGGAATACAAAGAGCAATCAACATCAAACAAATTATATGACTTGTCAAGATATAGATCAAAGATGGAGGACTGGCATGTCAAGATGTTGATCTCATTTCAATTGAATGACATTTTAAAACTACTTATAGAAGACACCCATCAACAAAATGATGAATTAAAAAAGCTGCAACTTTCATGACCCACAACTTCAAGTCTTTGCTAGATGATAGTGCAAGCTTCCAGAATGACTCATAGCAAGGATTTCAAAACCAGTTCTATTGATTAGAAAGACTGGTATATGGCCACCTGGTATACAAACCAGGTGATTTTGTCAGGTTCCTTTTGATACTGGGTATACCACCTCTATTGCTTGGTACCGGTAACCCTTTTTGGTTTTTAAACTCCCCACACCTCGCTATTTAATTTTAAATCCTTGGCCTCCACCTCCACCTCCTTTTAGACTGCATTGTCACCTCCTCCCTGATGTCACCACCTCCTAATGCACTCACTCTCTGATAATAGTGGTCCAGACCATACTGCTGGTACCAACCTAGAGGGACACATGTTACAATACATGGTACCAATATCATACCATTCAGGTCACCTATCATTACCAACATTGGATCGAGAATATGATTCATATTATCAAGCCTTAGTCCTTACTACCAAAATAAATGAATTATTGTTTAGTGTATGCATATGGGCCACTAGTTAAATCACAAACCAAAATGTGAATAGGTGAGTAAGCACTAGAAGTTTATTACTGTCAGTTTTGATCGGGGCTGTTCAATTCGTATCTTATAGAAACTTAGTTTTGATAAACAGAAATTCCAAATATTATGGGAGTTGTATAATGCAAAAGCATAACTTGAGGAAGAAATATGTTTACACTTTTATTCAAAATTACAACAGCAAACAATCCTTTTGATAGCATATCACATAAAAAAATAAATGAAGACATGCAAATTATATTTTAAAACTTTGTACACCTAGTATAGCATCATATATATCCATTGTTTGAAAGCTTGTCAATAATTTTTAGCCATGTAACAGACAATGGAGTTAGTAATGTCTAACCCATGAATCTGAAAATTGGATATTGTTAACTGGTTATATATATATATATATATATATATATATATATATATATATATATATATATATATATATATATATATATATATATGGACCAGTATGCCATGGTGTTTTATTCACTGGTATTGTTGTAATTGTTTTATGGACATTGTATCGACCAATAAAAACATGTTTGAGAAGAATGCATGAGCAATTGAAACATTTTGAAATTTATTGATGATTAGCAGAGAGTTGGGCTGCTCCAACAACAGATTCATCCTATTATAGTGGTCAAGAGTGAGCTATACTTGTTAAACTAAAAAAGGAAACACTCTACTAATTTTACCAGTGAAGCTGACACACAATAGTGTTTTTCTCACAATCTTTGGAATTTCGAAGTGGCATACAGTAAAGCAAATGCCTTGATTGTATTTTCATGTGTCTGAGCATTATATTATTTTGCTTGCAAGTAGGACACTTTGATTCAAGTTTTGCTCTAGCTGTCTTGTTTGTCAATGCAACATGGTGGAATAGTCCTAAAAGTATATATGCCATGTAGTTAACTAATCCATTGCTAATCTCAGCAGAGCAATTAATTAATTCTGCATGTGACACATATGCATAAAGAATGAATTGGTTTTGCAAATAATGAGTTGCATATAGTGAAGCAAAAGTACCTGGTATATTTTGTAGAAATGGTAAAGCTCATAACCATCCTGTATTGTCTTCACAACATTTTCAAGTTGGTATAATGCAAATTTGTCAATTTTTGGAAGATCATCATATGGAACAGAATTCTCTGTCTATATTCAACAGAAAAAAACCTATGATTAGATGAGATTCATGAGAAAGAAAACATACTAGGCACTAAATAACATTCATGGTTATCATATAATATTTTCAAGGTAGCTATAACTTTCACCTTTGCATAAAAGTTCTATCATTTTATAGATCGATATGGTAACAGTAACCGGAACTTTTTATAGGAGTATGAAACATTGTAATGCAGAAAATATTAATTTGAACGGAATGGTATGACATGCAGTGTGCTTTATTAATGGATGAATCCAGTGCATGATCCTCTAATCAATGTGGGGTTTAGGGAGGACCAACAAATACAGCCTTATCCCTAGAAGTAGAGTGTGTTTCTGTAATACAAATTCTTGTCATCCAGTTCTGAAACAAGCAACCTTACAATTGTAAGGTGGTTCGCCCTTGCAGTGTGCTTTATTAATGAAACGTTGACAAGTTTCATCGAAACAATGATAGTCTCATTATAAATTAATCTTGGTTAAGGTGCTCTGGAAGGTAATAAAGAGAAATACCCAGTCAGAAAAGGGAATGGTGAATGACCACTTATGATTTTGCAGCACATACATTAATTTGTTAAACAAGAAAAGAATATATAACAGACAACTTAGACATACTTTCCAATCATGAAGATTTGACAACAGAAACCGCAATGTTCCCCGTAGTTTTCTATACATGTCAGACATTTGACGGAGGATTTGGGGACCAATCAACACATCGCTAGTATAGTCGACACTAGAAACCCAAAGACGAAGTACATCAGCTCCATAACCAGGTTGATCCTAGCATAGAAGAAAGAAAATCATCAGAAACTTAAAATTCTTAAAGCAACTTTATAAGCAGGTCTATTAAAACAAACCTTAGAATTTTTTCCTCCATTAATTACAATATCTGGATCAACAACATTACCAAGAGATTTGCTCATTTTCATACCCTTTTCATCAAGTACAAAGCCATGGGTTATGACACATGAATAAGGAGCATTTCCTGGAAAAGATAGAAGCAGTATGGTATCACTCTTTTCAAATTAACTATCAAAATATATTACAGAGTAAGACTAGAGAGATTATAATCCTTCACAGTTTCTCATGTTACTGAGAAGAGAACTCCTCCAGAAGTTGAAGATTTAAGAATTAAGATCTTTGGTCTGTTTTGATAAAAATATCTCATTACAATAATCTAGCAACATCCGAAACCCCAGTTCCAGGCCAACAGCAGTGATTGCATTTTACCGAATTGAACCAAGCTCTAAAAGACCATATCAGGCACACGAAAAAGGACCAGCCTTTAAAAGGGATGACTGAACTGATAAACCAATTTGGGCTCATTAATATCAAGAGCTCGTCAGAGATCTAACATGCCTTTATCACTTTATCAGTCAAAAGGACCTGTTCCTTCCATCTGTCTTTGATTGTGAGAGGGGACTAGGATTGGTTTGCAATGCTGCTGTAGCTCCAAAGGAAGAGAGAATGAGAGATAAAGGGAGAAAGGAAGAAAGAAGAGAGAGCCATGTGGGCCTCCCTCCAAAGAGCCTTGCTGGGCCACAGAAACGTAGCTGGAGTGCTTCATTTCACCTTTCTTTTGGCTTCCCTATTCTATAAGGCATGGTAGTTGCGACATCAGCCTCACACAGGACAATCCATTCTGGCAGCCAGTTAAAACCTAGGTGCTTCCAGTGCTTAAGTACTTTGCCCAAACTAATGAAAGCAAATCATCACGTGAAGTCATCACCACATAAATTCTCAACACCAAGTGAATCTGATAAATGGTAAAAACCATTTGAAGTGAAGAAAGTTACAATAAGTACTTTACAAAAACTTAAATACCTGTTGTTGCAATACTGGTTAACAAGGAGCTTTGGAACCATCCACGATGCTGGTCACTACCTTCGAGATACAAATCCGCAGGAAAATGAAGGCCATCTCTTTTTCCTAACACTGCTGCCCAAGATGAGCCTAGATAGGTAGCATACAGGAAACACAACAACAGAACCAAAAAAAGAAAAAGAACAAACATTTCATATCAGTTGAAGAATAAAATGGTAAATTAGTTAAAAACTGAAACTCATGTATATCATATAATTACAGCATAAAAGAGATGCAGAAGAGTTGCATTGTATTCCAGTTAAGCTAACTCATGAAGTCAACCGACACAAAGCTAATAAAGATCTGTTATCCCCAACTGCTGAAATATCAAGCAAAATTTTGAACAAGTGATGAGATAAATTTATATAGTGCTGAAAGTACAGGGGTAAATCTGTTAGAATGGTGTTCATCTTTCATCATTTATTCTTTAATCTTGTAAATTATCTTTTCATTTCCATTCCAAAACTATAAATCCTAAACAAATAATGTTCTATTTTCTTCAAAGGATCTCTATGCATTTGTCGTACTAGTCGCAGTGCTCATCTTATATCAGGTTGGTATCAAAGCAATTGGTCCTACATAATAGTGGTATCAGATCTTCCGATATAGATGAGATGTTCTATCGTTAGGACAATCCATATATTCAATCATTTGACTTGGTATGATTTCCTATGTAGTGAAAGTGTCAGACATGGGAATTATTTTGTCTTTTTTTACTTTATATATATGTTATTTTGGGTTGCATTCTGCGAATGTAATAAATTGTGATATGACAAATCTTATGAAAACTACATTAGATACCAAGATTATACAAGAAGAACGGAGGTTAAGCTAAACATGACAGTAATTGTGAACATATATTTGACTAAAGATGCTCTACAAGGATAATCTCCAATAAACAGTTAATGTTAAGCAACATAATCTCTCAAAGCAAAAAAGATCAAGCAAACATGGTAGATGATATACTCAGATGTAGTTTATTTGGTTAGCCCTTGATTTATGAAATTAGAATTCTTTATTCATATTATATTTTTCTTCTTGTACTTGGTGCTTTATAAAAAAGGAATGTATTGTTGAGATCATTACAATTGTAATACAAGATTATTACAAACTAGTTGTATAAATAGAATGTTTTCCATATTAAGTAATAAGTATGAGGGATCAAGGCCACATCCCTAGGAGTGATTCTCAGAAACAGTGTATCTAGTAGTTATCCACGGTGAACATATCCATCGTGAGCTATGTGGAGATATAATATCATCCTAGAGAGTTAATTCTTAAACCAGAATGAGATAGATATTTTATTCTTTTCCTCATAAAGTATCTTTCCTTTTTAATTCCACAACCATCAGATCCTAAAGAAAAAAACATATGCTATTTGTTCGGAGAACCCTCTGTGCATTTGTCAAACGTCATGTTAGCATCAAAGCTCACCGCATATCGTCATGGTTAGCTAATGAAAGATCATAGTAGTGTTATTTAGTCACAAACAACTATAAGGGTGAAGGAGACAAGTTTGGCAAAAGACATTGGATACTGATTTAGGCTTCACAATTTACAACATGCCATGGATAAAAATCTTGATCCATTACATACTGATCAGTATCTGGACCAGAACAATATTAATATTGTACAGTGCACCAAAGTCGATATGGACCGACACCATTCGATATCGGCTGGACCTACATAGAGATTGAGCGATAGAGAGGACTACAAAGAGAAGAGGAGGTGGTGTAAGGGGAGGGTGTGGCATAGAAGTGGAGAGAACAAGAGGTGACAAAAGGAAGAGAAGATAGAGACAGAGAAAGAAGGGAGAAAGGTAAGAGTAAGACAACTAGCAACAGCACAAATTAAACAAGATAGAGCAAGGAACAGATATTTAACTTGAATAAGAACACAAATTCACAATATAAACAAATAAAGAAAATGCACAGATATAAGTAGATCCATCGAGGACCTTTTAGATGAGAAACCCTCTACAGAAAATTTATTCATCATTTGATTTGCTTATGATCCATATAGCACAAAAACATACCAGAGTCAAACCAAACATCCATGGTATCAGTTCCCTTATAGTATTCTGAAGCATTGTTTTGATATTTATGAGGAAGAAGTTCCTCTGTTGACATGTACCACCAGGCATCACTACCCTTCTTTGACACAACAGCTGAAACATGAAAAAAATGGATCATAATAGGCAAAATAAGAACATACAGTATTTTATATCGCTACCCATTATATATAGAAAATGGAAATCATACCATCATAAGCAACACAAGAACAAATAAAATCTATAAAATCCTCATCAGAACTTTAAAATGTAAATTAAGCCCATGACTAACTCAAACAATAAACAAAAAGGAAAATCCACTAAGCTCACATTGTATGTTATGTGGGATAATATCAAGAAAGATATCTGTAATGCTTTATCAGAAGGAACCTTGTATGTCATTTATAATTCTGTCAGTATAAATTAAAGAACTATTAAAAACTCAAGTTTTTAGGAATAGAAAACACAAAAAAATTATGAAATTTTTGCAATGAGAAATAGAACTAAAGCATAGAACCATGTCTCTCTAAATTTATATTAAGCATCCACCCCTTCATCAAGTCTTAAATTACAGAAAACTTCCTTAAATAATTTACCTCAAACTTATCAAGAATATGCAATATGGATATATCCACCAATCAGCAAAGACTGCCCCTATATCAAATAACAGTCTATGGCCAGCCGATACGCACAAACTCACAATGCAACTACACAGTTAACTAGCTACTCAATAATCAATGTAGTCATACTTGCTCCAAAGTTCCAAACCCACTTATCCAGACCTAAAACAAGTATCTGAATAGTGACTAGTAACCCATAGTGATCAATGATCCGTATGGGGTTTGGATTCGACAATCTGTTGACTCGATACCACCTTTCCGATGGATGTTTTGGCAGAGAAATTAAGCTTTTGCTGCAATAAACACTCCTTAGAAAAGGGAATTAATTTTGTTGTGAATTTAAAGTGCCTAAAATAGGGAACTAAAGCAAAGAGTTCTTGAGTGACGATCACTCGAAAATTCTTGCATGACAAGCGCAGATAGATCGCTCTCGGCAAGACGCAGTTTGCTGTTGGTTCTCCCTTTCTTCCCTCTCACCGACAGCACCTTTGTTTGGCACTATAGAAGGGGTTGAATGTGTCGAGTTTGCTGTTGTGATTCTACAAAATGCTAAAAAGTGATATTATGCAGACATTACTGATGCAATGGACATAATTTAACTACATAGACTACAGATAATGCATGAACAGTACAAATATCAGTACTTGCCAGACAACCAAATGCTATAAAAAGCAATTCTACAAAGTTTTTTACACAATATTATTTCCTGCATGAAACTCATTACCTTTAACATGTGCAATCGTTTCTTCATAAATCAGTGGTTCTTTTGAATGAACATGATAAAAAACAGGAATTGGAACCCCCCAAGTTCTTTGTCGTGAAATACACCAGTCAGAACGGCTAGAAGTCATAGCAATGATTCTGTTCTCTGCCTGGCAAATGTTTAGCATGTCATCAGGAGATCTACTTATACAGTTTACAAATATTTATGTATATTTCCACGTACATATATTTGGTGGACTTTACCATAAAAAGAACATTGTTCATTTTACTACTTTCATAAATGTCATAGAGACCTGTATAGCAAGGTTTGAAGTCACAATGTGGTGATGTTGCAGCACGAAATGCGTGATGGGCAGGCTTACGGTATGTCAACATGCGCTCAGCATGGCATGAATTCCAGTGAGGAAACAATGCAGGCATGCTTGAACATCCATCGTTTAGTTCATGTAGATCAAACACTCCTTTGTGTTCTCTGTGAACCATGTGCATACCTTAAGTACTAACATGTCTGACAATCACATATTAACACTGTCTAATGAAGTGCATGCATAGAGTCTGATAATTAAATGGTATTTTAAGTGTAACAAACATGAGTATTTTTGCCCCAAACACAAACAAGATGATTTTTACTATCACAAAGCATCCATTAAATGATAAAAAAAAAAAAACTTTAACCATATGTCAAGAAAAATGTAAATCAGCAAATAAAGAACATGATAATGGAAGGCCATTAAGAAATCATTACAAAGACATTTTTAAGGCTTCTGTGTTCTAAATGGACATTTTTTCCAGTACTATAAATGTAAAAATAGTAAAGAGAAAAAACATTAAAAAAATTGCATAAGGTCATTTCCAATTTTAGATCCTCATATATTCACCAACTACCATAACATCAATAATCAAGGGTATAGTCAACATTTTGTTCAAGATAATCATTTGGAATAGACCTTAAAGGAATTCTCAAGATTCCCAACCCCTTCAATGAGTGCCTTCTTCACAATTTTAATACTTTACTATTTTTACAGACCAAGGAAATAGCTAGCACAGCCACCATGTTACTGAGCATCTGAAGATTTTGCCACCACCACCATCCTTGTGACAGTAATCTAGGATTCTACAATATAAATTAGCTTTCATGTGTCTCATTGCTAATTCACCTTTCTAGAAACCAAAAAAGGCAATTTCTTGCACCTTACCTAAATCAAGGTTTTCACATATGGGTCTAAACAACAAGCACCAATCAGTCTATAATATATTAGTCCAACAAAGGACCGATATTAGATTGTATAGGTCAGGACTCGTTGGTATTCAGTTTTTTCTTATTGTTTCAGTGATACCAACAGAGAGGTTGGTATACCATCTGATATACCAGCACTGTACTGGTCAGCGTTGAAGATGGTATTGGACCATATTTCAAATCATGACCAAGATTTCCACAAATTGTCTCTCTCTTACAACTTTAGACCTCACAAAGTTCACAATTAGATTCTAGTTTATCTGTCAGAAATCTAATATCATTTCGTTCACCATCTATTATCTATTATGCTTGCAGCCCTTCGACAGCATTAACCATACTATTAAACAACATAATACAGAAGATAAAGGAACACAGAAATTTTTAACCAATTTTCAGGCCATTTCAGTATATGCTTCAAGAACAGATATAACCTTGCTGTTAGCAGAAAATTTTTACCAAACTCTGTTGCAGCAAAACTTTGATCTCAGATACACTAGATTCAATATAATATTATGTAAGTACTTTAAAACACACTAAAAGTCTTAAAACTTCACTATTCTGAAAAATTGAAACCAAATGGATTTCGACATATTTACTCCTTGACATCAAAGAAAATACAACAACCCAGCATAAAAGTTATGAAAAACTTATATCAAATAGCTTGCAAAATAAATGCAAACAAATTAGAAGTGAAGGTGAGTATAACATTGAAATTAAGTAGACTGAAAAGCTGAATCTCGTTTATGCCTGATGATTCTCCAAACAGTCAGAATCAAAGGTAACTGATACCTGTGCAGGAATCCAAGTTACTTTGTTAATTGCATCCATAGCCAACTGGCGGAACCCATCAACAGAAGCAAACCACTGTTCGGTGGCTCTAAATATTGTTGGTTTCTTTGTTCTCCAATCATATGGGTACTTGTGCTCTAAAAGAAAGCAGAAATTTGAATAGAAAGTAATGCAAACTTTCACCTCAGCTACATAAAGGCCAGATCACTGCTTAAAATAAAACTTACTGTATGGCTCCTCTAGAACAAGCGATAGTTGTTCATCCAGGCGCTTCACAACAGCAGCATTACCAGCCCCAAGGACTTCCAGACCATTAAATTCACCAGCTTCCTCAGTAAACCTTCCTTCATCATCCACAGGAGAAAATATAGGTAGTCCATATTTCAAGCCAGTTATGTAATCTTCCTGACCATGACCAGGAGCAGTATGAACTAATCCTGTTCCCGACTCTGTTGTAATATAGTCTCCGCCAAGTACCACAGGACATTCCTTGCCATTTAAAGGATGAACATACCTGGCATCATGCTTTCAATTAGACTATAACGAAAATAAAGCAACAAAAAAATCACTGACACAATTACATAAGGCTTCTGGCAGCACATTTAACATTGGTAAGATTTAGGCTGAAGGTCGTACTCATTTTTCTCTAAGTATGTTCCATCATACAGTAGTAGATTATGGCAATTCACATAGGTTTTCATTAAAAGATGGAGACATACTATGCTTTATGTCAAGTAACAACCTGCAATTCTCCAGAGTTGATCCCAGGAAAGCTTTCTTGACCACAAGCTTCACCCCCCACTTAGACTCAAGCATGGGCACGAGCTCTGAAGCCACTATAACGAAAGGCTTTCTTTCACTAATTTTCAATAACCTGCCAGCCTTTGTTTGCTTCTTCTCAGATATTGTTGCATCTTCCAAAGCATGATGCACTTCAGCTACTACGTATTCAAGCTTAGCATTAACAGCAACAGCTGAGAATTGCCAAAGATATTATTAATTAAGATATAGACATTGGCTCCCTACTACAAGAATCATACAAATTGAATAAGAAACTTAAGACCACAGACTCATGATAGTGATACAACTCTTCTTCTGGTACTTTGCAATAGACTCTTCAACTCAGAGGATATAATCCTCAGTACAAACAGTAATAATTAAGATTGGAACTGCTATCCAACGATAGTGAAATGCAAGAATCAAAAAGTTATGTTACTTCTGACAAGTATTTCATAAGACTTGAGCATTGTCAAACTCAGTGCAATTTTGATAATGAGTTTCTTGCTAAAGCACATTTTAGCATTGTTCTCATAGCATGGAGAAAATAAATAATGTTCCTTTCAATGTACAGAATCAGGAGAATTGGCTGCTCTTTTAAATCACATATTAAAGCAAAAGGGTTGGTATTCTCATTCTTTGGGCCTCTTTGGCTGTGAAAGGCTCATGTACAATTTGGATTGCAGTTAGAAAACTTGCAGATAATGTTTGGTTCTCTAAGACAAAATATTACATGGGAAAAGGCATTTCTCTTAAAAAAATGAATGTGTTAGTCCCTTTCCTTACAGTATGGCAATTTGCAAGAGACCATATGCCATGACAAAGTCAATAGAGAGAAACCTAAGAAGACTTTACTATAATACACTTAATTTAACTAATGATATTGCCTGGTACAGAGTTCAACAGCGAGAAAATTCATGCAACAAACCCCAAATAGTTGGGACATAACAATTCCTGTTGTTGTGATTGTTGCTGAACTAAACAAATAACAGATGACTACACAAATTGCAGATAAATTTTAACACAACATTTCTAGAGTGCCAAACTACTCAAACATTAAGCCTCAAAGCATGGTTCGCCTTACTGGTCTATGCTAGTGTACCGACAAGCTGTTGGTATGGTACATACCAAACTGTATCAACATACGAACACATGATATGATAGGACGTACTAATAAACCGATATATACTGCCCATACCGGTCCTCTGTCGGACCAGTACATACCACCCATACCAGGCGGTACGACGAACCTTGCCTCAAAAGCATTTAGACTAGGATTTGCATACAAGGAAAAGAGAAGCATTTTATGCTTCTTACAACACAGCTACTTTGTCTCAACCATATTGGACGCATTTGGTATAAATATTAATATAGCACTTCTTTATTGTTTGTCAAATAAATTGAAAATATCAAATTATTATATACTTTTTTATACTTTGGATCAGGGTTCTCAATTTCAATGTATACTGCTCGGTACGGATGGTACGTACCGGTCCGAGAGGATACCGGTACGCGGACTGTCCTCTACCGGGCAGTACTAGTGTTTTGATCGATACCGAGGCGTACCGATTGGTACCACCTCGAATTTCGACCATTATCGAGGCATTCCGATTGGTATGCCCTGCCGTGGTAAGTGAATGTATTTTTAAGGTTTTAGGATGGACCATCAATACGCCCTAGCGTACCGACGGTATATACTGGTATGTACCTGCTCGATACGCCGATATGGACTGGTATTCAAAACCTTGCTTTGGATATACTTGAGAAAGTTCAGTTTTTCTTCAACATTGGATAACTTCATAATGGCCAATATGGATCACAAAACTAGATATATTGTGCAATCTTATCATTCATAAAATTGTAATAATTACTTCATGAATTATGAGTTCATCAAGGTTTAGTTTCACAGCATGGGAGTATGCTGGTATGTGCTTGCAAGATGCATAATGAATTAAACCCAACATGGTCATTATGCCAAGCCAACATAGTGTAATGGCATGACCTGCCAACCAAGAAGGAACAATAATTCAATGCTATACATTGCTGGAGCATTTTTTTAGACAAAATGACTTTTTTCGTCGATGGATTAAGCATGCACATCGATAACTTGATGTTATCTATTAGAGTTAGCAATTACAAATTTTAACAAATTGATCATCCAACCTAAGTTTGAAAGGGAAGTATTTTCACAAAAGAAGTTGCAGGATGAAAGATGGCATTCTTATTGCAGGTTTAGATTACACATCCATTGTTACAGCAAAGTGCAAACCAAGGTTTCAAATACTGGTCAATGCCAAGATTGCAATACCACCAGTATGGTTTGGTACATGCAGTATTTACCAGTCTGATAGGTTACTGGTATATAGACCAGGTAAACCAAGCGGTTAGGACCTGTACCACCCGATACGTGCAGTACAAGGCTGGTATTGTCTAGCACAGGGCAGTACATGCTCTGTACTGTGTCTTGTTTTTTAGCTTTTCTTAGGCTTTTTCAAAACTCAATATGAAATATCATACCAACACTCGGAACACCAGTACGGACCAGTATAATACTGGCCCAAGCCCTGACGGATACACAAAATTATGAACCTTGTTAACAATATCATTCACCTAGAGTGTAAATATCATTGAAAGAGTAGGAAGACAGAATAAAGAAAAGTTCTTTTAAATATGTTATATAAAACTATTCCATGTATATGGAATATATATAGTATATGCATCAAAGCTTCTCCTTCCTTTGCACAACTGAATACAAACATTGGCAAGTATTAACATTTCTCGAGAAATAATGCAGATATTTTGATAAGACCCTAAAGTCTTATCGTCGCTCTGATACCAATTGATAAGACCCTACGATCTTATCGTGGAAGAAAGGGGAGAAAAGGGAATGATAATGATCGCTTCGAGGGGATCGGCCTCCTTGATCGCTTCGAGGGGATCAACCCTCCTTGATCACTTCGAGGGGATTGACCCTCCTTGATTACTTCGAGGGGATCGACCCTCCTTGATCACTTCGAGGGGATCGACCTCCTAGGGTTTGTCCACAGAGTGGAATAACATTTCATTGATTGATTGATTGATTTAAAGAAAAGATTACATCACTATTTATAGAGTTCCACCTAGAGTCCACCAAGACTAGGACTCTTAATAATAAATAAATATTAAATAAACCTCTACCCGACTCTAATTGAATTAAACAGACTCAATAAACAACTGGACTAAACAGACTCCATAAACATTATTCAAAAGCTCAGAAAAAGGGTCCTAACATATTTCTCAAAAAATATTTCATAAATCAAACAATTATTCATTATACCTAATTATAGATAACAAGTCTAGACATTTTGAGTTACAAAAATCTTACCAGCATTTGCTGGAATAGTCCATGGAGTAGTTGTCCATATGGCCAAGCACAACTCTGGAAAGAATTCCTCAAGCAAGTGACATGAAGGTGGAGGTGCACTAATAATCTTGAATGTTGCATATATGCTCCTAGAAATGTGTCCTTCAGGATACTGTAAAGAAAAAAAAGAAAGTAAAAACTCATCAGAGATAGAATGGAAACGATGTGCCATTTGTAATGCACAGATATTTACATAAACTATAAGCCTAAGTGGCTCCCAAGAGCACATAGCAAAGCCACACCCGATCCTAGCAATTTATCCATCATTTTATCAATCTTGGCAAGTTTAGTCGAATACTGCTGGATCTGACTTAGATAAGTGCAGATTAACCAAGATCCAGCACGCCAAATTAAATTCATTAAAATGCTAGCCCATATAGATCCAATTTAAATTCATAGACCAAAACAAATTCTCTTAGATCTAAGCCAGATCTTTCTAGGTTGAACACTCACAAATCTAAGATATACTTGTACAGCTTCAGCCTAGAAAACGGCACACTCATTTTCTAAATCATATTTGCAAATTGCATTAATCATGTGTAATTGTTTTATATATTAAAGTTGTTTTCTTAATGTTTATAGGAAATAGCTCCAAAGAGTCAATAAATTCTATATCCAGCATAAAAGAATGTTCGACAAAGCCACAACCAAGGTTTGACATACCAAAGCATACTGCTTGGTATGGGCGATGTGTACTGGTCTGATAGAGGATCAATACAGGTGGTACATTAGTACACCCCAGTGTACCATGTGTCGGTATACTCGGTACAACTTGGTACATACCATACCGATAGCTAGCCGGTACACCGACACGAACCGATAATATAAACCATAGCCACAACCATTGACAATGCATCCAACAACATACAAACCAGGGTTAAACCAAACAATACGCATAGTACTAGGCCTACACTAGGCAATGCAGGGTTTTTACCACTATGGACGCCTTGTATACGGCTGGTATCAATTGATATAAGACTGGTACCACCTAGCTAGGAAGCACGAACACGCTGATTTGGGCGGCATACTCGTGTACGACACATGTTGGACACAGATTCATCACCGACACGATAAGACACGTGTCCTTTTTTATTTTTTATTTTTTATTTTTAAATTCGTTGGATATGGCATTCATGTATTGGACTCAGTGCTCGCATGCGAAGGAACCGATAAGGATTAGGTTCCCTTCTTCCTCACTGGTGAAATCTTTGCCCCCGCCCTGCCTATGGAAGAGACAGGCTCTGTCCCCAACCTAAGTGCCCCCCAAACCACCACCACCCACCGGCCACCTCTACTCCAACTCCCAAGTGAACCGGAGGTTTCAACCCTCCTTCTCCGGCAACCTACTTGTAAGTGACCCGGCGGTCGTCGTCGTGTCATGTGCTCTCAGGCCCTCCACCCTGAGCACCCCACTTGCGAGTGACCCAATGGCCATTGTGCACCCTTAGGCCTTCGACGACTTCACCAACGTCCAGCGAAGCTTCTTCCTCGGCCTTGCAAGGTATATCAACTTTGTTTAGCTTTTTTTACTACTAAAAACACTTATCTTCGATTATTATTTTTTATTTTTTTAGTTTTGATTAAATTGTTAAAATATTTTTAACCTATTTTATCATTTTTATTTTTTTAATCTGGGTTTTTTATTGCTTTCCATTAAACTGTTAAAATATGATTAACCTATTTTATTTTTTATTTTTAAAATCTGTTTTTTCTGACTTTTGGATTAATTGTTATAATAATTTGAATAAACTGCAAATATAATAAGTTGAATAAAATATAAAGATCCTATTTCTTAATTAGTAATATATATATAATAAAAAACATGTCTTCATCATGTCTATATCCTAATTTCTAAAAAATGACATATCGTCGTGTCCGTGTCCCATGTCCGTATTCGTGCTTCTTAGCCACCTGGAACAAGACGGTAAAGACTCTATACCAGACAATTATTTTTTTATTTTTTCAGCTTCTTTTAGTTTTTTTTTTTTTAACTTGGCCTATATCTATATATCGAAACTACATATGCTGGTACTAGATATGTCAATAAGGACTAGTCCGAGCCCTTCGATACACGAAATTGTGAATCTTGCTTTAAACGGCTCTTAGTGTCTATCATGTTACTTTTGCATGAGTTCTATATTCTTTTCTTAACACTAGAAACTTTGTTATAGAACTAGTCCACCCATTATGTGGGCCTCTATGACTAGACTCCAAAAGAGTCCAAATTAATTAATCCACAAATGTATAATGTAAGATGAAAACAGTGTGAAACATAATACTGAATTCAAAAGTCTCCACCTGACAAGTATAAAAAAGTTAACTTAGAGACTAAAAAGATCATCATCTAATAATGGTATAGTATAAATATTGGATATTCAGATATATATATATATATATATATATATATATATATATATATATATATATATATATATCCTTAATTCTATCATGCAGGTCAGTGTCATTATGCGCCAGGTATATATTGTCTAAAATACATTAACAAAGAATATCTGTTTCTATATTTGATTCTCGGTAGTCACTCTAGAGCTTATTTCAAGATGAGAAATTACATCAATTGCGCTAAGGTGTATCATAGAAGTTGAGAAAATACTGCATCATTGACAATTATGACAATTGCAGTAAAGAAAATGATTATTGATGTTCCACAAGATTCAGAATATATCAACAATGATTACACAAGCTTTCAAAAAATAACTATTCAAAATTCCTACCTTACCTCCAATTCAGCCTCTGCCAAAGCCGTACATGAAGATGGACTCCAGTGGACAGGCTTTCGACCTCTATAAATATATCCTCTCAGTGCCATTTGACCAAAAACTTCTATCTACCAAGGAAAGACACAGAAAGAATGAATAGCAGATAGATAATGACAATAAGATTATTTTACATTCATAACACTGAAGCAACAGAAGATGGTCACTAAACCATGCGCCTGCAATATCTACATCCTAAATCCTAATGCAGATGTAGTCATGCAGAACTACAAACAGAAAAGTTTTGATCATCACAAAATAATTTCCACATAAAAATGGGTTCGTTAAGGAGAAAAAGATAGATAGAAAGGCAACTATAAACAATGCTTCCTCGAACTAGGTGTTGAATCCTGACAAAGACAATCTAGAAAATTTCTAGCTATAAGCCAGTAGATGAACCTCCCAGCTGGTCACGAGTTGTATAATTCTGTGATTTGTACAAATTTAATTAGTGCTTACCAAGAAGAATTTGGCCTTAACTTGGATGAACCAATAGAGACTTACAAAAGTAAGTTATCCTTTTAGCACATCTAGGAACGTAACCTGGCACATGAAAGGCACATTAAGCGATGATACTATACTGGCCCAGCACAAGATTGGACCATGGTACATCAGCTTGATCAAAACCATAAAACTAATAGTCAACAGGAAACAGTTGAACATTTTGTAAGAATCCAGACTCGAATTATGGAAAACAGTGGTGAAAGATCCAAAAAGATACATCAGAAAAGAAGAAATAGGGAGATAGGCGAGAGTACACCAACCTGTGCAGCTTCATACTCTGGTGAAAGGGTTAGATATGGTCTATCCCAATCTGCCCATACCCCGAAGCGCTGTCAGCTTGCAAGAGTTAGCAATATATACAACAAACATAGGAATTGAGATGTAGTACTTATCTGAGAAGATCAGAAGTTTACAAAGTGCAGTTACAAGAAAGATAGAAAGACTAAAAAAAATACCTTAAAAGATTTCATCGACTAAAAAAAATACCTTAAAAGATTTCATCTGAATGTTCACAGTATCTTTTGCAAACTTTGCAGCCTTTTGTCTCAACTTTAAGGGCTTCAATTCTCGTCTGGTATCTTCATCCAGTGACTGCAGAACTAAAGCAATAGAAAATTGTCCAAAGAAAGGTCACTTGCAAAAGAAAGTGACTAAAAGCTGAATATCATTTGCAGTCAAATTTTAACAATCAAACAATCAGTAAAACAGAAGTATATTAATTGCAGCCCTAACTAAGTATATATGCTTTAAAAATATAATGAGTTCTTACAGTCTAAATGTACAATAGTTTTAAGCAGGGTTTGCCGTACCGAGCTGTACCGCCCGGTACGGGCGGTACGTACCGGTCCGACAAGTTGTCGGTACGCGGACCGCCCTGTACCGGTCCGCACTGTAGCAGTGCTACAGTAAACCCGTACCGTACCGTACCGAGCATGAGTCGAAACGTCGGTACGGCGAACCTTGGTTTTAAGACTTGTTTTGTAGTAGGTAGGAGAATTTTGATGGTGCACATCATACTATCAGTATCATCTATGTGTTCTCATTATTTAGATGACAAGATGCAGATACAACCATATAATGTAGTAGACTATATGGAGGCAAAAGAGCAAAATCTTCCACCTATAAATATTGTCCTAGATATTTCCCGACTAAGTTGCTCTAGCCAAATTTTAACATGGCAATGAAGATGCCCTGAAGGAGTTCCTACCCATGTCAATCAGCAGTGAGAACTTTGTTACAAAAACAAAGAAAGTCCATGTAACTCTAACACAATCAAAATTCAACATAGATTTCTAAATCATGTTTTTTCCTCCAATTATTCTCTTATTTTGTTTGGTTCCTTTTGCTTGTTTTTCTGCACCTAACTTCTTGTCATCTAAATCCATGGAGCACACTCCTATTCAACATCAGGCTGGAAAACGAAGCCATGGTAAGAAAAAGTCAGTTATCAATCAACATGATACAAGGAATAACATCCAATAACAGATACTTGCCTCATCAAAAATGGAAGCTAGGGCAAAAGGATAGTAACAACAAACAGCTAATGTTGGAAACAATTGTTCCTACTTCACATGATAGTGACTATGATGAACAATATGTTGGGTGAATGTTTACGGGCAAAATACCTTGCAAAATCATTCCTGGATTTACCTCTATTGCAGACAATCCTAGAATGTAAGGAAAATTCACAAATAGCCCTAGTATAACACATAAATGAGCCTCCATGGCTGCCACATTCAAAAGTTCACTCTTTTTCATTTTGTTATTCCAATAAAAAAAGACCACATAGAGAACAAGAGACCAAAGATGATCCTATTATTTAGTGGTATGATGCATGAGTACAAGGGTGAAAGAAAACTCTCAGAGCTTGGACAAGTAGAAGTACCTGAAAGACATAAAAATAATATTCAAGGTCCCAACAGCTGTGAGGTCAGTTGTACAGATCTTTTGCTGCTATTCAACTCTATGAGGATGATATCACTAGTCAAACTGAGAGTCACCAAGTTCCATTTTTATCATTTAAATAAAGTTCCTTTTGTCTTTTTTGGCCTATATTTACACCACTAGTAACTCACTCAGGACCCTAGTTTTCTGAATCAGATTATCCCAATCTAAGTTGAACCCAGCCAACTCAACCAGAACTAATTGTAATATAATAGTTTAAGAATGGAATGAGAGAGAGAAGAGGAAGGAGCAGAGGAAGAAGACACTGACAGAACTAGGCCTGATAAAACCGACGACAAAGAACAAAAATATTAAATAAGTAGAAAGAGGAAAGATAATCAGAAGAGATGAGAATAGGGATTTTGCATAAGCAGGCCAGACAAAATACCCAGACAGTCGACAAGGAGAACAGTGAAGGGACAGTCTTCATGTGATTAATTGGGTTTGTAAGTAGACCAAGAATGACCTGAGGTTCATGATCTAGAAAAGAAGCAAAAGGATATTATAACTAAAAGGATATGGATGTTTTGTGTATATAAAACATAGAGGTAAATTATATAATTGTATAGCTAAGGATTAAATACTAATCAGACTGGTACATACCAATCGGTAATTTACTGGACTTACCTATCACCAAAAGCTATCAGAAATAAGGTTTAAAATTCAAAAACAGTGAAAGTTTAAATTTCCAGTGTTGAATGCAAAAAAAAATGTTTAAAATAGGTTTAAAAATGTGTTGAATGGCAATTCTAAAGTTCCCCTCGGTGCTCAACATAAATGAGTGTTCAATAAGCCTGACAAGTGGGACAAGATTAGGGACACTCTATAATGCATGGGCTAGAGAACATAAAATCTATATGTGCAACAAAAATATAAGATCACCTAGATTTTGAGATTAACATTAAGGTGAACTGAGAATAAAACATATGTTTCAAAACATTAACCAAAATCTATGGTTCAAAACTGGCCATATTAGGCTTTTTTATATACAGAACATAGAATTAGAAATTTGCAGTTTTCAATACTCTGACAATTGTGGCTTTGCATAGATATTAAAGTCTGATATATACTCTTCATAGGAATGTATATCAACTTCTTTAGAGGTTACTAAATGAGGCAAATCATACCAATGACAACTTGACAAAAACAAACTTGTTTAACTACCATAATTCACATGTTTATGAAGGATATAAAATATGTTAAGGTTGTGAAGCTTGCCTTTTAATTCTATAGGAAGACCGTGGCAATCCCAACCAGGAACAAAATTGACTTTATAGTTCAGAAGAAGCTGCAACGGCAAAAAAACTAACTTTAAGATAGCATAATTATTCAAGTCACGATATCATGATAAATACAATCATAATTCATGAGGAAATATATTAATATATCTTCCCCAATAACATCTGCAAAAACAGAGACATGTCTTGATGCATACAAATTTAAGTGGATAGGCATGTAGTGATTGTGAAAATGAATACAGAAGGAAAGAACTAAAAGACCACATTTGATATTCCATGAAAAAAGGGGAAAGAACCATAAAAAAGTTATTTTGTTACCTCAACTAGATTGCCTATAATTGTTTTGCTACAAGTGGCCAAGTTGCATGCAAGTATTCTACTATTAAGGCCGTAAATGGGTTGTTCTCAAGCTGATGAGCCTGGCTAGATTGCAAGCAGCTTGTGCTAAGCCCAAAAAACAAAAATGCAATTCACAATTTCAGCCTGAACCAAAACCCATCTCCATCAGGGCAAGCTCAAAAAGTGTTTACTAATAAATTATTTCTATAACATGAGCTAAATATCCCAAGCCATTGACCTAAAACAGTGTAGTCAAAGGCATGAGAGGCTAAAAGGCCCCGAGGTGCCAAAACATCAGTGGCGCGACCTAATATTAAAATTTAAAATGTATATATCATGATTGATAAATATGATCATTAAAATAAAAATGGCACATCAAATTGCATTCATTTAAGGCACCAAAGTACATTGTCCAAATTTAATTTGTTGTCGAAGGAGGAGGAGATGGTGTTGTCGGGTATAAGAGGTGGATTGTTGGCAGTTGGGAGGGGAGCAGGGCAGAGGAGGAGGGAGAGGGGGCTATCTGGGTCTAGGAGCAGGGAGGGGCACTATCAGGGAGAAGAGGTTGTTAGGGTTCAGGGAGGCTCGGGAGTGGAGGAGAGGGAGCTATCAAGGCCAGGGAGGAGGGAAGAGGAGGGAGGCGAGCTACTCGAGGAGGAGGGGAAGGAGATCACACGAAATCCTCTCATCAAAGGAAGATACTGCCACATAGCTCATCAATTAAGTGTTCCAAGGGAGCAAGGGCTCATGCTTGTGGGGGTGGTTCGATCTAACCAAAATCAACGAACCTATTTCAGTTAGGCACAACCCAAACCTCAATTTGATGCCCCTTGGGTCATATGCCCAAGTCCAACTGAAGGCACCCGCCTGGACTAGTTACCCGGCACCCTTAGTTACTTCAATGATCTAAAAAAATATGCTAGAATCTAAGAGAACTTTCGTACATAATATAAGATAATAGCTTAGGATTTTCCAATCTCCATCTTTCTTCAGCATATTCACTCTAAAATGTAGCTCCTTCCCAAGATCTTGAAATGCTTCCCATGATTCATGGTCAACACCGCCCTCTCATCTCCTCTATTCCTTTGTCATCCCCAATCAGTGACAACTCCTTCCCCATTGAAAGCAATCTAATGATGGATTTATTATTCCTTTAGATTTCTCTTATTGAGCATCACTATCACGATTTGCAGACATTGCCAAATCACCAAGCCAACTTTCTCTTCCACCTCATCTAGCCCATTACCGTTCACCTTCGCCACCTCATTCTCTCCAAGCACAAACAAGCTGAACCAGATGAGCCCACACACTATCATTGGGCTTGTATCAAACTCGAACTGAGTGAAACAAGTCCTCAATTCGATTAAGCACAAACACAAAAATGGGTCTGTTTGGTCAAGATCAGCTAATTCACACACCATAACTATTTGAGAGTACACATACAAATAATAACCTACTCCAAACAAACCCACTTGTGATGGGATCTGCAAGGAGTAGGCATTAGTTGAAAAATGTATTCCTAAGTAACAGAATACTTGAAGGCAACCAAACACGTACTATCGGCCACTTTCTGTGAACACAAGCCACTCAACCAAAACTGCAACCAAGCAAATGTGAATGCAACTGTGATCATAGCATTTATAGTTGCACTATGATTATTTTTGCAAGTGTTTATAGCTGCAGGCAACTAAATGCACCCTCAGGGGCAAGTTCGGTTGTCTATGTTTCATTTTTACATTTACCAAGGTTGCGCTGCATTTTTGCTTCATCACTTGTAAAATGGTATTGCGTTGCATTTGCAAATACGATTTTAGCAGGATGGAACCCAACTTATATCAAGCTACCAACAAAACCACCTGCGGCCAAACTATTTATAGTTGGTTTTGCAAGTTCCAATTGCAGGTCGAAATGACAAAAGCAAATGCAAGCATTTGTAACTGGTTTTTTTATGCAACATCCATTTACAATCACCCAAACAATTGTCTTCCAGTCATTGTGCGTAATTGGGCATTTACAGTCCCAGCTGCAGACAACTAAACATGCCCACAGCATTTTCAAATGCATTTATATTTTCATCACTTGTCGATTGGGGCTGTGTTGCATTTGCAAATGCATTTTTTGCAAGCTTGAATGTGACTTATTAAGGTACCAACAAAACCACCTGTAACCAAACTATCTATACTTGGTTTCGCATGTTTGGGAACAGCAAGTAAATTGCTTTAACCTAATTATCCATGATAATAGTTTTTAGTTAGGTTCAGGTCTCCTGATTCTTTTACAAATTCAGATTATCCAACTTAATTAAACAAGCTCCTTAGGATAAAGTGCCGAACGTGCAGCCTTTATCATATTATTTGTGACAGATTATATTTGAAAACACAATAATATGCTAGAACCTTATAACAACTCACAAATGGAAAGCCACAAATCACAAGAAACTGAGGCTGACAAAATTACCTTGTAACGGTTGATAATATCCTTCAGAATCTTATTTAAAGCATGGCCCATGTGTAGACTTCCGTTTGCATAAGGTGGGCCATCATGAAGAACGAAACTCCCCTGTCAGGCAGCCATGCATCAACAACTTGGTTTGATTTTAGATCATTTCCCAAAACCACAATAAAAAAAAAAGAGCAACAATGCAAAAGAGTTAATCCAACAGAACTTACCCCAGTATTCCTATCCGCCACTCGCTTAAATACCTGGTTGTCCTCCCACAGCTTCTGGATCTCAGGTTCTCTTACCACTGCATTTGCCCTCAGGCCAAAAGTTGTCTTGGGCAAATCCACTGTGTGCTTATACTTCCCCTCTTGCTTCGCACCTTTCCAAAACCAGCATTCATGATAAAATCATACATAAGAATGCAATATATCCAGTTAAAATTCACATCTTTCAAGCAGTTGGCTGACACAATATTACCACAACGACGAAAGTAGAATATCCAATATCATCACAAGTAATATTTCTTTTTAAAATGTGTAAAAAGCCAAGACCGATCAAGATCGCATTTTTTTGCAACACGTAAAAGATTTCGAGCAAGGCAACCTCGAAAGAAAAAGTAAATTACCCTCGGAAGCCTTCTTCGCTGCCATCACGGGTCCGCGAGCTCTCCGTTTCGAGCCGGAGCCAAGACAACCTTCAGCGAGTTCGGTGCAGAAAGGTCGCACGAACAGAACAGGCCGAAGAAGAGGAGAATTTCGACAGTGAAGCCCAATCCTGGGAGGCGAAACCTGCATACAACAACTCGACGGATTACACGATTGGATTCAACTACAGAAACAGAAAAGCTGAGAGAGGGAGAGGAGGCGAGTACGAGGGAGGAGGAGGCCCGCATGGTGAGGAGACTAGCTGCGGCGGCGGAGGAGCGGTGGAGAGGTTAGCGAGGAGTCATGGATACAAGAGCCAACCGCCGTTTATACGGCGGAGGGAGGCGAGTGGGAGGGGGGATAAGGAGGAAGAGGAGAACCGGAGGGTTTGGTTCATATGTCCCGCAGGAACATCGCGAGGATCATATGGACTTTCCGCCTCATGTCGGGTGAAGCGTTTGAGGACATGATTCGTGAACCCTCTTAAATGGATCGGATCCAATTTGCGAGTGAGACAGACCCGACCCGTTTGACAAACCTTAGTGTAAGATTAAGTTTGAATCAGCAATATTTAGCCTATTGAAGATTTTGATCCAAATAATGCAAATTCAGAAATATATAAAACAAAATATTATGATCACAGCATTTTCTGAAATAAATTGATTCTAAATTTCTTTAAATTGTTTGTAATTTTGTATTTTCTTGATATAACTCTAATAAATTAATCGATTGGGAGAGAGTCATAATTACTACAACCCTACTTAAGGATTCCTTTTTATGCATAATATAAGTGTTCATCCAACTAATGCAAACAATATACTATGCATCAAAGATGGATCGGCTAAGTCATAAGAAGGGAGCACCAAAGGGTTATTTGCCGGTTAAGCTATCCTAAAGATTAAGATGAAGAGCACACCAATCATAATTTAGGACTCATCCACTTTCTACTTCAATCTCTTCCTTCCTTGTGTACACGTCCTGAACGTTCGACACGCGGAAAGCCACGCAAGTCTGGGAAAGATCGTGGTGTTTCCAACATGAACAGCAGACTTTTTTGGGTTCCTACGACAAGGGGCCGCTGACTGTTCTTCAGACCCAAGCAGGTGTGAGAAGTCAAAAGCAGAGGAGGCTTTTATCCTATCCTTCCCCGGAAACAAATCTTCTACCGAAATCTCTACACTATTTGATGCATCAGCAAACAATTTGAAGCTGATTCGAGCAGCAGTTTTGACCAGCTATGCTGCTAAAGTCATCTCTCGTTGTTGTTCTTTGTTATCTGAACTAACCACAAAGCTTCCTTCTGGATTGATGGAGATAGTCAACGGAGGTTTTAAAGAAACATGCCAACTAGGCGGTCAGTCAACCCGAATATCGCCGATTCACATCCATTTCGATCCACGGATCGTTCTGCAAGCAGTAGAGAGAGTAGGTGAGGTCCGACTTACTCGACGAGAGGTGGGTGGGGTGGGCGTGGAGGAGTGTGGAAACCACGCAGAGCAAAGGCGACAGGGAGTCGAATGAGATCACGCGGTCGGTTTGATTTGAATGGGCTCTGCGCTCACACGAGGCTTGGAGAGTTTTCTCGGAAGGGGAAGAAGGGATAAGAATGCGACTGTTCTCCGTTGTTGACGACGCCGTGCTGCGTCGTGCAAAACGCCGTTCTCGTCCTTACGACTCATGCAACGACGCGTCGATTCTCGTGTTCTCCTCCTATTCAGCGTGTTCACGTCAGTGGAGTTGCCATCGGCACCGGAAGTTCTTTGGGCTGTGGTGGCGGTGATTGGGCACCGGTTGGGTGGCAGAATCGGACCGTAGAAACTTTGATTTGATTTGATTTGAAGTATATTCGTGACCAACCCACAAGCTGACAACTTTGTTCCTCATGTCGTACGAGATAAGAGCTTGATTTGTAAATCGTAATTTAGATTATATTATTTGTGTGATGAATTTTGATATGAAAAATGGATTGGATTCATTTATATCGGAATGTAAATAACATGTAAAAAATATTTACATAAATTCGAATCAATTATCTAATAGTTATCAAAGACTATTATAAAATTATTATTAGAGATGGATAAGATGTATCAAAATATTATATATTTGTTGTCTTGACTTGTCTCCATTTATCTACTACAATATTATGATGTTGATTTAGGTTCATTTCAAACCCATATTATTGAATTTATTGTATTACGATTTAAAATGTCTATCTCTAAAAAAATAAAGAGGATGACTTATTCGCAATTATTATGAATAGGAGACGATAATAGAGATACTTTGTAATAATGTCTTTCAAAAAGTAAGATTTTGATATTGATTTATGTAAGCTTTTAGGATAAGATGAGATGCTTTGCACTCAAACTTACGAGTAAATAATTTTATTTTTGAAAAGAAAAATCAAACCACAATATGTTTGGTTGAACTTTGCAATCAACATTCTCTTTCTTTGTGTTTGCATAGAAAGGTGACCTGAACCTAAACCAATGCATGATTGTATTTTAATGCACGCATCCTTTTCCGGCGATCTCAAGAAATAATTAAGAGAAAGAAGCCTCAACTAACGTTGCTGAAAGGACAGCCCACCTATTCCCAATTTGATGCTGTCGATTCACAGTGAATCATCAAACATTTGACGTCGCTGTGTTTGCGTTCCTTCGGGACGATCCAACTTTTACGAGACAGATGAGCACGATGGACTCATTACGTACCCACGAAACGAGTGTCGGAGTTGTGCTGCTGTGCGCCACATGTTTCTCGAAGACAATCTCATCCGTTTGATCGAGAGGATCATTCAAAGAATGTTGCAGAAGAGACACACCACCACCAACTCACATCATGTAATATATTATATTCATGCATCTCATATTTTCGATCAATTTAGATGTGGCATTTAAGAATGATATTTCCTTAGTGTGAATAAGCGTGAATACTTCCTTGAGGCTGAGGTGACGATCCAAAATATCCTACTTGCATAAATAAGACTTTATTATGGAATACTAGTCAAAAATATTCCCTACTAATTCATCGTCATCAACCACAACACAAAGGTGCAACGCAAAGGAACAAAAAACAGTGATGCTTCTGGAATCATGGCAAGTCAAGGCTTTCATCTCCTGCAAGAAAGAAAGTAGACCTTCGTTCATTAATCAATAAATGAAGAGACTTGAATCTTCTAAGTCATCTGATTTCTCTCTCTCTCTCTCTCTCTCTCTTATTTCTGTCTGACATTGGCCATTATAAATGATCACTCTAGAGAGAGTTAGATGACGTACTCCGGCAAACAATTGGCCTTAAGCAGACACTACTTTCATTCTTTAAGAGAAACCAGTCGATATGGGTATCCACCAAACGGCAGAACTTACCGACGTGCATCCTGCAATGCTTCTCTGTAGGGGTACAAAAATGGAAGTAAACTTGCTGCGTGGTCTGTGTTCGAAGCAGATCGTTGGGAGCTCAAACACATATACTACCAATCATGTGTGTTGATGAGAACCAGCTGCCAAGACAACCATTTTGATGGAAAAGGAGGACCAACCGAAAGGATCTGACTTAGCAAGAGGATGCTCGAGAATAAGCCACCAAAGCTTTGTTTATGATGGGCCACTAACTTCCCGAAATCAAAGGAAATCGAATGAAGGTTCCTCGCAGGTGCTGTGTCAGCTTCTGGAGAGGCTTACATGATACTTATCTCGTGTCTCGGTAGAGAAAAGTGGGGAATGCCCCTCAAACCACAACCATTCCCTGGGTTTGGATCTCCCACAGATTTGCTGTGTCATTGGTCCAAGTCAAGGGACACTTGAGTCATTTCCAGGAAACCAGCAGCACTATATGAATGAGATCAGATTGCTGAGTCGTGCTTCCATGTCCTCTCCTCCTCCTCCTCCTCCCTGTGATTCTACCTCTTGGTTCTCCTCAGCTGCGAGCCTTCTCCAAGATGGCCAAGAGTCCATGGATATCTTTCTTGATGAGCTGCTGGGGGAAGAGTGTGAAGAGCTCTTCAGCGAGGCGCAGGGAGCTCCGAAGCAGCTCGAATTCCGGCATAAGCGACTCCTTCCGCGCACCGTTCTCCCCGGAGGACCTGTCGTTGACTCTGGCAGGATCCAACCTGCTTGCGTTCACAATTGCGGAGCTGAAAGCTGTCACCAGGAACTTCTCCATGACGAACTTCGTTGGATCGGGTGGATTTGGCCCTGTCTACAAGGGATACATTGATGAGAAGCTGCGGCCGGGGCTCAAGGCGCAGTATGTGGCGGTGAAGTCCCTGGACTTGGATGGATCGCAGGGCCACAGAGAGTGGCTGGTGAGTACTAACACGATCACCCTTGGTAATGAAGCTTGGATTGGATTCCTCTGTTTCCTGATCCCCTTGCTCTGCGTGTGTGATTCCAGGCGGAGGTCATCTTCCTCGGGCAACTGCGGCACCCCAACCTCGTTAAACTCGTTGGATACTGCTGTGAAGATGAACACAGGATGCTCGTCTACGAGTTTATGCCTGGAGGAAGCTTGGAAAGCCATATTTTCAAGAGTAAGTCTAATTTGATTTGTATGATCCATGGAATTTCCTCTTTAGATCTAAAACATCAATCTTTTTATCTTTGTTTTTTGGTTAAGAAGATGAATTATTGAGATTCTTCATAACTTTCTTATGAATTGAATCGTTCCACTTTCCTTTTGGGTCAATCATATGAATCGATCAGAGAGTGAGGTCAAATCAACCTTTTTTTTTGCTTTTTTGTGTTTATGGATGTCAAAGACAAAGTGGACAGCTCACAACCACTACATAAACGTAAAACTAAGGAAAGCCAAAAACACATTGTTTTCAAGCAAGGTTGGACTATCACATCAGACTACATTCCATTCTCATCTGGTCGCCAACTTTGTCATTCTGTTCATCCAACATGTACACACAGTTTAGGTGTAAATCGTATGAAGGTTTAAGCTTTATCTCCTTTATGTTGCACAGGCCTTCTTGCCTCATTGCCGTGGTCAACGAGGTTGAAGATTGCAGTGGGCGCCGCCAAGGGGCTCGCCTTTCTTCACGAGGCTGAGAAGCCGGTGATCTACCGCGATTTCAAAGCATCCAACATACTGCTCGAATCGGTAAATTTCTTGGACTTTGAACGAGTTAAAACAAGAAGTCTTTTTGCACGCATCAATGCAAACTTACCTCATCGCACGACGTTGACTTGGAATCACAGGATTACACGGCGAAGCTTTCGGACTTCGGGCTTGCCAAGGACGGACCTCAAGGAGACAACACGCATGTCACCACGCGTGTGATGGGCACGCATGGCTATGCGGCACCGGAGTACGTATTGACCGGTGAGAACTCGTAGCTGATTCGTGGTTTCCAGGTAGAAGATTACTGTGGCTGATAGTTGAGTAACAGTCCATCGATCCCCTGCACAGGCCACCTTACAGCCAAAAGCGACGTCTACAGCTTCGGAGTCGTGTTGCTGGAGCTGCTGACAGGGAGACGATGCGTCGATAAGAACCGCCCCAACAGGCAAAAGAACCTCGTCGACTGGGCGCGACCTTACCTGAACAACGCCGACAAGCTAAGCCGCGTCATGGATCCCAGCCTTGACGGACTCTATTCCACCAAGGGTGCTCAGAGGGCAGCCGCGATCGCTCACAAATGCCTGAGCCAGACTCCAAAGTCGAGGCCTGACATGAGGAGCGTCGTCGAGAGCTTGGAGCCACTCCTGAGCTTGAATGACGTGCCCGTTGGTCCCTTCGTGTACGTTGCGCCAACGGAGAGAGTCGGTGAGAAGAAGGAGAAGTTGCAGGAGATGGAGGAGAAGAAGATGGAAATGGAGACGGAAGAGAAGAACCATCACAATCGGGATGAAAGACACAAACAAAGGTTCCCGAACTCGGTCATTCATTCTGAGATCACCCTGCACAGGGATGGCAACAACTTGTATCGGAACTCCCACGTCCGGAGAACAGTGAGACAGAATCAGGAACGGGGAGCATAAACAACAACAGATGTTAGATTGCTTCATACTGTACATAGATTACAATCGGATACGACATTTTGTTTAGTTGCATCATTTCTTCGGATAATGTCAGATTTTAAGGAAGTTTTGACATAGAAGATGCCATGTACATTGGCTACACACTACGGATGAGAAGACTAATTAGCGAAAGGGGCCACCAGCGTGAAAAGTAGCTGATCCTTCCGGTTTGTTGTGGTTGTATCATTTTGGAAATATATTGTGCAATAAAAATAGAGTGAAGTTAAAAATAAAAAAAGATGGACATTAGATTTTGTAGTAGTTTCTGAGGCTTGCAAAATCTTTTCTCTGTTTTTAATGTCACATGTCAAGCATTAATTATATAATTAATGCTATATGTTAAGCCTCTAGATGGAATGATAATGATAAAAAATTTGAAGATTATCCTTATCCATTTGTCCTTTAATTGGGTACAACAGCAATAAAAACACCACACTTCACTTTCTTATTGAATGCGATTTGATCCTTTAGACTTTGCTATCAAAGGTCAAAGTCCTTATCAAGTTAGATAATACTTCACTTTCAAAAGTATGGTAAATGGTTTATAGTCAGTTAAATTTGCCATATATCGGCACACTTATTTTTCTTTTCATTTGCTGCTTTATTACAAGTAGAACATAATTAAAAGGGTGAGAAGAGCAGTACTATAAACATTCATAAGTTCATAAACATGACAATGGTTTTCTCTTCAAGCAGTCTGTTCTCTGCACTGTACAATTTCATCTTACCAACAAGACGGGTTATCTCTTATAAAACGCATATATCCTCAGAGGCCAAATCTACAGCATCAGCAACTACCTCTTCCGCCGCTTGGGTTCAGCCTGCAATAAGAAAAATGAAGGATCTGACGAATAAAATGACCATGAACGAACGAAAAATATCTGGTCATTGATAGCAATCTCTTTTAAAAGTTCTGCTACTCAAGACAACTGAATTAACACTCCCAAAATGTATATGCCAGCTTTTTACTATTTGAAATAGGAACCCAGCGGCTACTGCCTAAACTGGCAAGCTGTTCTTTAGAGGGTTAAATTGACTGGAAGCAAACACCTAAGTGGTAAGATGCACAATTAAGTTCCTATTTCCACAGCCCTACGATTTATTTACAAATGAAAAAAAGCTCCTTTTTCACATGGATACAAGAATGATGATTTAATATGTTCAAAAGCAACCCCCAGTATGACTGTTATGCACAAGACCATCGCACATGCTCCACAAAAGAAACCATTTCAATTAGCATACATCTACTAGTGCAGGATAGTCCTGAAGACAAAATTCACCTCAGTGAGCTCAACATAGTTTCTGAGCCAACAAACTTGAAATTTTGATTTAATCTATAAATTTTGGCACATTGGTATGTTTCAGAATCTGTTTAGTGTTACCTGAGATCCAAGTATGTACATTGACAGAATCCCACATCAAGAGTTTCCCTCCACTAGGATATCTTCCCTAGTCCACAATGCAAGTATTTTGGTTTTTAAGTGCTTTTAAAGGTTACATTATGGTTGCAGAACATGAGAACAGTCAAAATTAAGAATAAATATCAAATATCATGCAGCATTCTGTGTGGAATCTGCTTCTAGGCATAGATCTCAATTAACATATCATAAACATTTACAAGTATTTATACTGGATAAATTTTGTAGAAGGATATATATATACATATATATATTTATATACATATATATGTATATAAATGTGTGTGTGTGTATATATGTTATGTGTATGTATATATGTGTATGTGTATATATATATCAACTAAAACAGAAAAATATAAGGAACAAGATCCTGTTCTAATTTTCCCTTATACCTATGTCTAACATACATATAGTTTCCCAGGCATGCTAAATATAAATTGGTAAGTAGATAAAACATGGCATGAGGTTCTCTCATGATCAATATCAGGTGACTCTTTGCATAGCAAGAGTATATTAGTATGTGAATTGGATCTTTAATCCCCTTTATACTTCCACCAGTGAGCAATGCACTAAAATTCAATAACATAGCACATGATGTCGTATACAAAACCAAGAGAATTAATAAGATGCCTATAAGTTATGTGTACATGAGAAACAAAGATTATCATGATAACTGTCTTGTGGAAAGAAACTCCAATGTACTGTTTTGAGGTAACCAAACCTTGCACTGAAACCAAACTTTGTGAAGATTATAGTGACACCGATTGGAAGGTGCTTAGAAAATTTTCTTACTGCATATATTGTAACATTACTATCAGGGATATAATATTTTTCGAAGTTAGAACTTAACACAGTATAAGGCTAATGCATATGTACCGTAAGCACATGTTAGTTGGATACCAGACTTCTAAACCACTTCAAAATCAATAAGAAGAGTTTGGATAACAATCAAATTATAAAAAAAAAACAATTTGAAACTTTTTGTATTATTTACTATTATAACCAAGCATAATTACATCAATCAAGAACTAGGGGCAAATACGTAATTATCATATTACCTTGGCTTCAGAAACTGGTGAAGTTGGAAACCCATTCATAGATCTTTTGGCATCATTTTCAGAGACACAATCAGAGCATAGAAAGTGATCCAACTTTTTTGCTTGTTCAATTGTCATGCCCATGCAAGATGGATGGAACCTGTCCATAAATTCATGTTTATTACCTCAACCAAACAAAAAAAAATATTACCAAAGGAAATATAACACAATATAAACCAAAGGTTTAACAAAACAAAGCAAAAAATAATCTCAGCTCATACTAGGAACTGACGATGATCACATGCAACATCATAACATATATGCATTGTATTACTTGCAGGCTGCGGATGTTATAAAACAAACTTCTGGTCCAAATACATTGAGTGGTTTGTAGTTCACGAAGAGGTACTGTGATGATGAGAAACATTATTTGTGGAAACTCCAGCAACTTTGATGGGGAATTATGATTGGCTAAAAAATGCATTAACATAATGGCAACATATCACTGGTGGTCACTGTAAAGAAAAGCCCTACAATTAGAATCAGTGGACATGCTTATTTATAAACTTAATCTTAGGGAGTGAGGAAAATCTTATAGAAGATTCTTGTTGGGAGTCTTGACAGCCTAGATGACCAACTTCGTCCCAATAGAGTGGTTACCAACTTTTACTAACTTCGGTATTTTTAGACTAGCAAGTTGCAAGCCTTAGGAATGTTTTGGTAAAGGCTTTCAAATTTGCTTTCAAGTTCAACCTTTAATCAACTGAAGCTCAGTGTCTAAGCACCCATGAGCTTCATGTCTCAATATAACTTTGATAACTATCATACAAAGGCTTTTAACAAGAAAATGGCTTGTGCTACTACCAACACATAATGGACCAAGAAGTAAAGAACCACTAAGATAACATGAAATAAGTGTTATCCTCTTCATTGATTATTGGTAATTGTCAATGAAGCTACACAAGCTTTCTTTACATGCAATATGTGAATACTACACTTTAGCTAAAGGCCTAATCCACTCAAAAATGCAGCAAGGAGAGGAAGTGGCAGCTAAACCAGCAACATGACAGTCTCCAAGTTTGCAGCATCAAACACACGAAAATAAATAAAAGATGAGTTAGAAAAAAGAATCTTAGCTTGGCCATCTCTATTAAAAGATCATGTCTTCACTCCATTAAAAATATTACAGTGTATTCCAGAAGATGAATGACTAACTAATGAAGCTAAAAATAATAATGATATATCGTATTTAAATCAGAAGATATTCAGGGAGAAATATGGAAGAGCCAACCATAGCTTTAAGGAAAAAGATTAGCAAAAGCACGATAATCATTCAGCAGCAACTGGTCATGACTAGACTAAAAGTAGCCAAAGGCTTGTAGTGATCAGAGTAACAACAAAGAGGAGCAGAGCATGAAAGAATAACTTAGGTCACTTGCCAATCCTTGCATCCCTCACACTGGACCATGAGATCGTCAGGGTTGTAAGGCATCTCACACTTGCAGTACCTGAGACACAAAATGCCAGTTGACAAATGGACAGACAATTACGAGAAAGCTAAAGAAAAGTCAAAGGAATTAAAGAGAAATACACCGCGACACGGTCAGGAGTGAAGCCCCCAGTGGCCGCCTTGTACTCAAAGCGACAAAAGTAGTCCTCGGCACCAACATTCTCCAGCTTGGTGTAGTTCTTGAAGGAGTGGACCGTGCACTTGCCCTCGATGGTGTGTGCGCTCTGCACGTCATAGTGGTCGGAGAGAAAGAGCTCCTTGGCACCATGGAACTGCCGGCGGCCACCAATGGACTCCTCGGGGCGGTAGTACCACCGGACGCGGACGCGCACATTGTTGCGGTGGTCTGCCTCGATTTTCTCCACCCGTGCCACGTACGGTGGCTTCTCTGACTCCGCCGGCCGCATCAGCACGCAGTCCCCCACTACAACCCCCCCACCCCCCAGCAAGCATAAAACATTAGCAGCCAAAAATCGAGAAACAGATCCAAGAATGATATCATCCGCATAAAACTCTAATACCTTTGACGACCTTGTTGGTACCCTTGATGGAGTAGGAATCAAGGTCCTTCTTCCCCGGCTTGGTCTTGGCCATCAGCTGCATCCGACAGAGGACACCAAATCAAACCACTATCCCCTTTCGTCTCTCCGTGGATTACGCTGGAAGAGACGGATCGTTCGGATCTCCTTCTCCGTTGGTCGTGCTGAGATTGGAGGGGTGGAGGAAAGGCGATGGAATTAGACGGGAAATAGAAACCCTAGAGAGCGGTTGGGCGTCGACAAGAGTGGGATGTACAGGAGACGGCTCGTCGAGCGATGTAATTGTTTTCACTTTTTGTTTTTGGTTGGGTTAAATAACGGCCTCGCGTTGCGCTTCACGGACTACGGGGCCTACAGCGTAGTCATTAGGAGCTATGAGTGGGTTTGCTCTGCTGGATGGCATCAACCATGCACCAGCATTTCCTTCGATCATGATTTCGTACGTGTCCTTTCAAGTGACGTGGTCCGCGCTTTGTGGTCTGCAAAGGATTTGTGGAGATGATTACATCGATTTTACCCACAAAATCTAAGTTTTGACCTTTCATCTTAAACATCATTCATTCGAACGCTGGGGTATTCATTGTCGTCAGCTTTTTTGGCCTGCCCATCACCCGCCATGGGGCACCGATGAATGTCTTATTGCAAGCGGTGGCCTCGAAGATGGGCCACCGTTTGCCACCAAGGGGTGTGTCGCTGGCGGCAACTTGCTGCTGACGGTCTCCAAAGACTGCGGAGGTGAACGAGGCCGTGTTGGTGTTGCTATCCCTTACTTTGTCCCCGGTGGAGGAGGTGCCTCTTCATCACTGGTGGCAGAGGAGGTTGTTGGGGTGGATACGGAGGCGGTCCTGGTGGCCCTGATGTACTGGCCCGTGGTGGCGGCTGTGGCGGCCGTGACCATGATACCAACGACAGCGGCAAAGACATTAATAGCTGTTCAGAAGCAGCAACATGCTTCCACCTCCCATGGCAGCGGCCGCGGAGAACGGTGTCACGGAGCTCCGCTCCGAAACAGTAGATGACATCCAATTCATGCTCGTTAACGACGAGAATTCGCAGGTCGAATGCAGGGCGACTCTTAACCTTTGCTGCCTGACCGAGAAGAATAGGAAAGCAAAGAAAAGAAGGCCGTAGAGGACCAAGCTGCTGGCTGCAGTGATGGAGACAACGTTCTTGCTAGCGGCGGGGATGTTGGGAAGGCGATGGCGGGGCCATTGGCGGTTGCTTCTTACAGTGATGACTTATTTGTTGCAGTTGCGTGGAACCTTCGATTTCCATGTGACCATCAAGTTTCCTCTTTGTTGGCGAGAAGGCTAATGACTACTGAATCATAACAAAATAATAATAATAATAATGTAAATTTATGTGCTTTTTCATAAAATTTCCTTATTTAATTTTTATTGTTTCTTCATTTTGTTTTTCTTGTTTTATTTTTTTCCTCAATTGTCTCTTATTTTTTTCTTCGCCTTATTCTTCTTACCATCCTTTTAATAATTACACAACTCTCACTTTTCTTCATATGGAGTCAGATCTGATCATCTTACTAAATACATCACTTTTCTTCACCTCAAATATATTTTTTTATTATTCTTTTATCGTCTTACTAGGGACATATATCATAATATCATTAATTTAGTTAAAATTATCTTATAAAATATCATTATGATAATATCATAGAATTAATTAAAATTCAAGCACCCTTATGCCAGTGCCATATACTTAGAGATTGTCTAAATTGTAAGGACATCTTATGTTATCATCTGTAAGGTATTAATTTAGTTACAATTATGCTTGGGTCCCGAAGGATTTATAAAATAATAAATTGATTAATTCAAAAATGAGTGATGAACAAATCGTGATATCTCGCAAAGAGGATAGTTTTGCAAGTAATTTAATAAATATTCAATGTGAAAAAGAGAGAAAAAAAAGAAGGAACAAAATAAGGACTTTAGAAGATAAATAAACAATCGTAAGCCCATAAACAACTACTCACCGAGTGCATTTGGCATTGATTGGATTTTATAGGTTCGCACGTTAAACCTACGAGGACTTGTCAATGTGCCCAACACCTAATGAATAACCATTTGCCTTATAAAATTCTTTTTTTTTCTTTTTTGTCATTTCTCTTTTGCACTTTGAGTGTTTGCTAAATTGTTTATAAAGTTATCATCTTCTAAGACATTGTGATTTATTTACTACTCACTTTTGAACTAATCAATTTGCTCTCTTAGAGTCCATCTTTACTTGAGTAAAGTTGTAACTAGATTGATCCTTTGTCGATAGATTATATTATGATTTAAACGATCTTAGCTAAAAATACCTCATAACTTAGATAATTTCAACTAAGTTTATGACGTAAGGATATAGACATAGATAATTTCAGTTAAGTCCACGACATTATTGATATTTAACACAATAATATGCTAACTTTGTTAAATGTTTCTCTATTATTATTTAAATAAAATTATTTTACACTCAATACAATCAAATCATGCCATTTGCATAAGACATACACACATATGACAAAAAAGATATTTATGATAAAAAAAAACTCATGGCTCCTTGCGTTCACCCAAACGTTTAAGTGAGATGCATTCAACTAAGATTGAAAACAAAAAAAATTTGAAGCATATAGTGCTACTAACCAAATCTAAAGCGTGCATCTGTTCAATACCATCCAGGATCAGAAAAGTAATTAAAATATAATTTAATTATTTTAATAGAGACAGTAATATAAATTGAGGTCTGGAGATAGATATTATGCTCCGAGATAATCAATACTTATATTATTAGATTGAGCTTATAAATTTAAAATAGATTTAGTAATTTTTAATTTTCTATTTAACAAAATTATCAGAAAACGGGTTTCTAATGCTCTATCTCTTTTCTTATGCATTTAATTCTGGTGGGAGTCTGAAGAAATCAGCGAGCTATGAAGCAGAAGAAAGTTGACTTTTTAGAAGTACGACTTTTTTAATCAAAATTCATTGATTATGTCAAGCCTGCATCTGCATATGTCATCAATTCCTCGTGTCTTGTCGACGGAGTCATCAAGAAATCCCCACCCCGTTTCGTAACCCTTCACGCTACATGCCACGACCCGCCACCAAACGAACCTCTAGTAATCCGTATCGGCGTTTTCCCCCACCGAAGAATTGTGGTTGGTAGGAAATGGAAGTTTCCACCCAGCGGCAGCGAGCTATGACCTCTTCTGCCTTTCCGTGTACGAATGAAGCCGTCGGCCGATGAAACCGTGTCCGTGAACGGCGACTACCCACCCAACTTCTTTCCACAGCACGCCCCCACCCCCCCCCCCACAACAATCTCCTCTTCTTCGTTCTTCTCTTCCACGGTTTCCTCCAAAGTCATCTCCAGCCTGTTCATGGCCTCTAAACGGTGCCTCCCTCTCCCTCTCCTTCCTCTTCTCCTTTCTTCTTTGATCTTGTGTCTCGCATCGGCATCGGCATCGGCATCGGCATTGGCATCGACTTCTCCTCCGAGGCGGCGGCTTCTAGATACCAATCCCCCACCTTCAGGCCCCAAGAACATCCAGACCTTTTTCCCATCCCTTCCTTCCCCGGCCTTCCAGAATAGACCTCCTCCGCCGGTGGCCCCGCCATCGCTTCCACCAGCGCCTCCGCCGACTGTGTTGAAGACGAGCAACAGTAACGTGAAGAAGGCGGTTGCCATCACTGCGGCCAGTAGCTTCGGCCTCTGCGGCCTCCTTTTCGTGACTTTCCTGTTCTTATCGGTCAGGCAACGAAAGGTAGAAGTTGGCAATGGCGGAAATAGCACCCTCAACGAGCGCCTCCAGTCCAAACCAAAGCTCCAGCCTACAAGAAGTCTTATTGTTGACGAGAATGGATTGGACGCAATCTACTGGCGAGAGTTCAACCAGAAGAGGTGCCAACACTGTCACCACGTATTGGATCCGTCCGGCCTCATCGAGGAGAAAGAAGGAGGAGTCGCTGATCATTCGCCCCCGAGAAACGACCGGAAGATTCAAGAGAAGCCATTGCTTCCCGCTGGTTCCATCCGTTCCTCGTCGCAGTCATTTGCTTCGGAGCAGAGCTCGGCGTCACCGTTCTCCGCGGCTGCTGCGCCCATGCGGAGGAGTTCGAAGCATGTTGCTGCCTCTGAACAGCAATCGTTGCCTCCGCCGCCTGGTAGATTGACATCGTCGTCATCACCCCAACATCCGCCACCGCCGCCATCGCACTCGCCACCGCAGGCCAGTAACTCGGCGCCACCAGGCCCACCTCCGCCTCCGCCTCCACCGCCACCAGCAATGAAGTCGAGCGCAGCACCTCGACCACCTCCTCCTCCTCTGCCACCAGTGAGAAAATCGAATGCGGTTCCTCCACAGGGGACGAAGTCAAACACATTGGCTCCGCAATCCGCACCTCCACCGCCCCCACCACCTGGCGGCAGCCGTCCATCCAGCGGTCCATCTTCGAGGCCACCGCCTGTACCGGGACAATCATCGGCGGCCATCGGAGCGGAAGGCGGGCCGAAAAAGCTGAAGCCATTGCACTGGGATAAGATGAACCCAATTAACCCCCAGCATTCAATGGTCTGGGATAAGATCACCGACGGCTCATTCAAGTAAGCTCCACTTCCACATTTCTTTCCTCTCTGTGAATTCTAGGGAATCGGTTTAACCGAGCGTAGCGCATGCAATTTCAATGTGGAATAAGCCACCCAATTTATCCTCTTTACGGAGAGAGCTGTCAAACCTTCAACTTGGAGGTGGCATTTCGGCGAACAAGTTGCAGGCACTAAACTTTAGGGACAATTAGATTTAACCGACAACTACTATCATGGATTGATCTAATCACAATTGCCAAAGCTTTTTAGTAAGATCCATCATGTGAGATCACAATTAAAACCTTCTTAGAGTAGCAATACTAACATCCTTTTTTAACCTTCAATTTGCAAGAGTAGAACAAATCCGAACTGATGCAAAGGCAAATATATTTGTTTTCCCGAATCAATTAATTTCTTAAGATTTGAAACTTTCAAGTTCGTGAATTGATCAAATCCACTATTTATATGCTTTGAGATGCTGTCATGGGGGCCAAACGCATGCTGCGGTAGTCCTATTTTTATGTATGACTGTTAGAGATGGATAAACCTATTCTACACCAACAGCCTCTTGAAATTAATTAGTGGAGTACAGATCATAATCCACCTCGAGCAAACTTTGACCTGGTAACTGAGTATGAGCACCATCTGATAGCCTCTTTGACTGCTTCTTCATCTGATAGCTTTCTATTAATCTATTTTTCATATGAAATGGTTTTCTTCTTCTGAAATGTTAATTACTGCACTCTCATATTACACTCTCACATAACAAAGTATGGAGTTGCTATGACTCTTGACTTGAAATGAATTAAGAAGGTTGACATGCATTGCAGGAAAATACAAGTTCACAGACATTATCTCGAGCATGTCATCTGCATGTCTGATGCCAGTTGATGTTGGCAGACCTAATGCACTGATAAATTCGATTCGCAGATCTTACCGGCTTAGTTATGATGCCTTTTGATTGCTAATCTTGTAGTAAAAGTCTGATTCATGTTCGTATGATGGAGTCGTCTCGTTCTTATGACTCTTCTGTTTGGCTCGGCAGGTTCGATGAAGACATCATGGAAGCTCTCTTTGGCACGATGGCTACCAACAAGAAATCCTCGAACGCGGCCAAAGACAAGGGCAAAGGCGCCGCCTCATCCACCAATGGCGGCCCCGTCACTCCCACGCAGATCTCCCTGCTCGACTCACGCAAGTCGCAGAACATCGCTATCGTCCTCCGCTCCCTGGCCCTGAGCCGTCAGGACATCCTCGACGCCCTTGTCGAGGGTCGTGGCCTTCCCGCCGACGTCCTCGAACGGCTCACCAAGATCGCACCCACCAAGGATGAGGAAGCCTTGATTCGAGACTACACCGGCAACCCTGCGAAGCTTGCCGACGCCGAGTCCTTCCTCTTCCACATCCTGCGTGCCGTCTCCTCGCCCTTTCTGCGCCTCGAAGCCATGCTCTTCCGGACCAATTACGAGCACGAGGTGGCGCACCTGAAGCAGTCTCTTCAAACGCTGGAACTGGCGTGCAAGGAGCTCAAGAGCCGTGGCCTGTTCTTGAAGCTACTGGAAGCGGTCCTCAAGGCCGGCAACCTCATGAACGCCGGCACGGCCAGGGGCAACGCGCAGGCCTTTAACCTCTCGGCGCTCTGCAAGCTGTCCGACGTGAAGAGCACTGACGGCAGCACGACGCTGCTCCACTTCGTGGTGGAGGAGGTCATCCGGTCGGAGGGCAAGCGGCTGGTGGTCAACCGCAACCACAGCCTGCGCCAGTCCGGCATCAGCGGTCCGACGCTCGACCGGACGATGAGCCGTGCCGCGAGAGAAGAAAGGGAGAAGGAGTACATAAAGCTGGGACTGCCGATCGTGGGCGGGATCAGCGACGAGTTCGCCAACGCGAAGAAAGCAGCCGGCATAGACTACGACGTGCTTGCCGGGACGTGCGCGTCACTCGGGGCGCGCCTGGCGGAGATCAGGAGATTCGTGGACACATGCAACGGCGACGGATTCGTGATTGAGATGCGAGCGTTCATGGGCGGGGCGGAGGAGGAGCTGAAGGCGGTGAGGGGAGAGCAGGCCCGGGTTCTGGAGCTGGTGAAGAGCACCACGGAGTACTACCAGCCCGGAGCTTCCAAGGACAAAGGGAGCCACCCGCTTCAGCTGTTCGTGATCGTGAGGGACTTCTTGAACATGGTGGATAAGGCCTGCGTGGACATTGCCAGAAACCTGCAGAGGAGGAGGCCGGCGGACGCAGGGTCGGCGTCCAAGGCGGGTTCGAAAGCGGTGTCGGTGGCGGCCGATCAGGGTTCGGAGAGCGGCAGGAAACCGATGGCGAGATTTCCATACTTGCCGCCAAACTTCATGTCGGAAAATTCCAAGTCGGACTCGAGCAGCGACGACGATGACGGGCCGTCGTGACGGGGAAGAGGAGGCAGCAGCAGAGTGGCTGCTTGTGTGCTAAGATTCGTGTCGAGAATGATTGATTAACATTGTTGATTGATTTTTCTTTTTTTTTGGGTTAAATTAATTAAATTCTGTAATTAGTGTCAACGTTGTTTTCGATTCACAATTCCAAAGTGTAGAAAAATATTAGTTTGATGATATGTATTCATCTTTATTTTTGAAGCTTACTATTCATTTTTTTTTTCTATTAACAATCTCTTTACTATTGATAATTATTTAAAATAATAAAAAAATATTATTTATAATTCTAATATTATCAATTTTATTCTTGGGAAATTATTTATAATCCCACAATCTCTTATTTCATACTTATGTCATTCGATGATGTTTGACATCACTTGTTGTCCCCTCGATATCGTCCTTCCTCAAGAAAGAAGAGGATTAGGAAATAGAAAAAAAATATTTTTATTTATTTAAAAATATCTTTAAAAAATTAAAATGAGATTATAAACAGTAAAAAAAGTTACAAATAATAATCTTTTTAATTTTTATAAGTCAAGAATTTGAAGTTACTATGTGACGGTTGAGCAATAATTAATATGTTAAACGAACATATTCAATTAATTATGGGATGAATATTTAATCATGTGTCCAACCTGAAAAATAAATGATAAATTGAGTTTATGGTATTAATTAGTTAAACACTAATTTTAATTTTGTCACTCCTATAGATTTTCGTTTGAACTTGTTCAAAGGTTTGAACAATTCCATCCATTTGTTTTTAAGTTCATACTGTAATGCATATTGAACCAATGTTATTATTATAATTATTCATTCTCATATGAATATTGCAACTTGATCATCTTCCATGACAACTTGTTTATTAACTTTTACTATCGAGACATCGAATTTGATTCCTCCACTTTGTTACAGTTCTTATTGAGCTGGGAATGTTGGGAACACTTGAGGTTGAAACCTTTCAATCAATTGTTTGATAAAATAAGAAGAGTCATCATCTTTGTGTGTTTAAGCCCCCTTTAAGGTGTTACCTTACAAGAGCTTCTTAACTTGAATAGTTTGTGGTATTCTCCCACGAGGAAGTTTGCTTCTCGCATCTTTGGATCCTTCACCATCTCCTCCAACTGGGTTTCTGCAATCCCCCATTTTTAAGGTAAATGATCGTGAGGAGTTTATTTCTGACTTGTGAGTTCCTTTGAAGAACTTTCTACTTGATTGAGCTCCACTGCATAAGTGAAGAGAACCGAACTACTTTGATTAACTTCACCAAAATTGCTCCAAGTGTACTACTTGCTCTGAGTCAGTTGGTTTCTTGATTTCACTCGTTCTTCGACTTTTGGAGTGCCAAAAGTATTGTTGAATCTGAGTTGGGTTTCACCCTCACGGAATGCCTATTTAATTAATAGCTTTGCCGACACCTTTCGCATCAACTATGCTTCATTTATGGTCAGAATCAAGGTTTGCCGTACCGGACTGTACCGCCCGGTACGGGCGGTACGTACCGGTCCGACAGGCTAGCGGTACGCGGACCGCCCTGTACCGGTCCGCCCGTACCGAGCACTGTAGCAGTCCACTGTAGCACTGTAGTAGTGCTCGGTACACCTGGGTGTACCGAGCGGTATACCGTACCGTACCGGTACTGAGCCTGAGTCGAAACGCCGGTACGGTACGGTACAGCGAACCTTGGTTAGAATTATGTTTTTCCCTCGAGAGCATAAATTTGGTTACGCTTGAAGACTTACCACTACAGTATTATAACCCATACTATCATGTTCATAAGCTTCTAATCCGATGGTTGAGTTCCTCCTAGATCATCTTAATATCTTACTTATAGTAATTCGCTATTATTGCACATCCTGTGTTTTATAAGGTATTTCCCATCAGATCTTATATCAATAAAATGAACTTTTTGATGTGGTCACCGTTAGCTTGTTGTAGGGCATTCCAGAACCTATGAGCAAAGCTTAGCTCTAGGATGATCCATCATCCAATAGCTTATCTAAGATGTCATGAGATTCTCCTGCTCTAAAAATAATGATAACCGAAGTGGATGGTTAATTAGATCTATGACTCCTTGGTTGAGCTTGAGCTATCATTCCACCTTGTATCGTTGTGGAATAAACTTTGACAAATAATTTATCGACAAATCAATATATTCTTCAAGAGTGTCTGTCTCGATGGACACTTACCCTACGATGATAAAATCTTCTAACTCCGATTGCATTATTGTAGGATGAATTATTTTTTTTAACCTCAACTCCCTTATTATTTATATGACTGATTATATATATGTCTTCCTTGTTATAAGACTATAAAATGGAGAATCAGTCCATCAGAAAATAAATGAATTTAAGAACAAACTTTCATTTATGATAGAAACTTCATTTTAAAAATAACCTGAAAATCTTTGTGCCATAAAGTTAGCGCTCCCACTCTCATCTTTAATCTAAACGTTAACTCCTTTGTCAATTGAGAAATATGCTCCACTTTTAAATTAATTTTTTATGCGACTTATAACCTTTTGCTAGTTTCAATCTATATCTCCTTGCCTCCCAATCAACTATTTATTTACTAGTATGTGGCTCTTGTATCCCCATTATGCCGGTCACATTCCTATTCGATTTGATATCCATAAATATTAATATATTATCATATACCTTTGTTTTTGATTACTTGAACTAGTCGTGCATTTAACAATTAATAATTACATTATCCTAACGCATGATATTCCTTCGTTAAGCTTAAAGAGTCGATCTTTTTCTTTGACCTCTACTTAGGTTTCTCTTGGACTTCACCTCGCAAACAAAAATACAACTCCCATGCGAGGTCTTGGTGATAAGTTGTTGACTTCATTCCTTCTGGATCCATGTTGCATTGAATCTTTTTTCTTGAGGTCGTTCCATTTGAAAGATTTTATAGAGCCCATTTTCCAATAAGCATTTCTTTTCCTTTGTCATCTCTCATATGAGACGTTCCACCTCAGCAATTGCATCTGTTAGCTCATAAACACAACTCCTCTTTAGCCAATGGTTTTAGACAATTGAGAAAATAGAAAAGTTTGTCATTCTCATATATATATATATATATATATATATATATATATATATATATATATATATATATATATATATATATATATATATATATATATATATATATATATATATATATATATATATGTATGTCTTGAATATCTAACATCATCACATAAAATAACTTCACATAATCTCAAATCGTAGAGGTTTGGCAAACTTGCCATAACTTCACATAATCTCAAATTGTAGAGGTGTGACGAACTCTATACTCTATTGCATAAATTAAATTTACAACTCGCCCAAGTACTGATGTTACAATTATCATAGTGTATTTCCCACAACAATTTTGCATTCCTAATGAGATGCATTGTTGTGTTGTTTACGACGACACCTTAGTGTATTTCCCACAACAATTTTGCATTCTCAATGAGATATATTGTTGTTTCCGACAGGTATCAATTTGGATAGGATTATTTTAAAGTATTAATCCATCAAAAAGAAAGTTTTTTAATTCTTTAAAATCCCGAGCATCCCTCCCCCAGCTTTATGGTTTGGGAGCTCATGCTCTCCATGAGAGATGATAATGAGATATTCCTTAACTTGTATGAGTAACTATTCATGAGCTATCAATTTCCTTACTTGCTCTTACAAGTATATTGCTTGAACTCTCTTACGTCACCTATCAATCTTTGAACTTGGATCTCCAACTGAGCCAATTGGGATTCTAATCATTTAGGATTCCAATCATCTATTCTTACTGAGCTCTAGTTAGGATTCCAATCATTCTTGTAGAGACTTTACTAGGATTCCAATTCTTGTAGAGACTTCACCACAACAAAGCATCCGATCATTCTGGTAGAAACTCTTACTACCACAAAGCAATCTATACTTCCGTAGAGTTTCACCTTCAGTTAGAATGTCGAGTCATAGCTCCAACTCAACTACTTTAAACAAAAAATGTGCACAAATAGACTGAACAATCCCACACAAAGAGAATTCAGAAAGAATTCATTTGATATATTGTTGCATTCTCAATGAGATATATTGTTGTTTCCGACAGGTATCAATTTGGATAGGATTATTTTAAAGTATTAATCCATCAAAAAGAAAGTTTTTTAATTCTTTAAAATCCCGAGCATCCCCCCCCCCCCCAAGCTTTATGGTTTGGGAGCTCATGCTCTCCATGAGAGATGATAATGAGATATTCCTTAACTTGCATGCGTTACTTGAATGAGTAACTAACTATACATGAGCTATCAATTTCCTTACTCTAACTCTCTAACGTCACCTATCAATCTTTGAACTTGGATCTCCAACTGAGCCAATTGGGATTCTAATCATTTAGGATTCCAATCATCTATCCTTACTGAGCTAGTTAGGATTCCAATCATTCTTGTAGAGACTTTACTAGGATTCCAATTCTTGTAGAGACTTCACCACAACAAAGCATCCGATCATTCTGGTAGAAACTCTTACTCCCACAAAGCACTCTATATTTCCGTAGAGTTTCACCTTCAGTTACAATGTCAAGTCATAGCTCCAACTCAACTACTTTAAACAAAAAATGTGCACAAATAGACTGAACAATCGCACACAAAAGAGAATTCAGAAAGAAGATTTAACTGTCACAAAAATGGAGAAAGAAAAAACTAGTGAGACAAACCTAATCCTCCATCACCTATCCATAAATTACCATTTGATAATTTTGAACAAATTAATCAAAATTTAACTGTCAGCAAAACCATGACAAAGAGAATAAATTATAAAAGGACTATAAATTCTTTATTTATTTATATCCACAAAAAATGGATTCAGGGAAGGTCAATGGTCTCGTTTGCCATCAGATCCACTCGTCCAAATCCGTATTGGAGGTGAATCCTGATTTGGATCAAATGGCATCGAAGTTCATTAACTTAATCAATTAAATACAATTCGAGCCCCCAAGGTCTTTTTCATGAGCAATATTTTGCCGAGCGGATTCCTGAAAGCATGAACCTTGGTGCAAGCAGAGGATGAACCAACAAACATAATAGGTTCTATGCCACGATCAGGGATCTAATAACCAATGGAATGTGGGAATCAATGTTTCATGTTGAACTCTGCTTGCATTTCTCCTGCACAGTAACAATAATCAAGCGGTTTCAGTGTACTTTGGCCAATCAACAATACACAATCAACCCGCAAGTTCATTTATGGGTGCTCGGTCCATGACACTGGATGCAAGCAGCGCATTGTTTTGTAGAAGTGGATCAATATCTGGCAACTTAGGAATCTGGAATAGATGCAAGCAAATCAAGTGTCAGTATACTGTTTGCATTGTAACAAACTGAAACCAAAAAGAAAGCAATGCTAATTGCAAAAGATACATGCACCCACCCGACTTAGCAGCTTTTGAAGTGAAAAAAATAGTGGATGTCTGGGCTGAAATTTTAAGCTACATAGGGCAGTTTCACTACCTTTCCAAACACATCCTATCTCTTCCAATGAAACTATTTTAGAGTTGTTTTTACTCTAGCAATTAATTCCCATACCTTTTCAGATGCTTATTATTTGTTACAGAACTCTAAATTTGTCGAGTCATATCAGGCAACATTTCAGCACAGGTAATCAATCTTCCATTCCTTGTCATTTTAGATGGATATGCAGATTGAATTCCCTTTCAAATCTAGCCCAGTTGATTTTTTAATCCATGTTTTAGTTGGAGTGACACTCATGAAGCATGCATTTCCATCTTTAATGACAAAGACAATTGAAGTATTTTATATGAGATCATAATTTGATCTCTAATTAGCATATGATTATGATGATGACACAAATCAGCTTCAAGAGGAATGTTCTTGGAACCAAGATTTGACTTCCATTAACTTTTCTATCTTGCAAACCACTGCCCTTTCTTGAAGTTTAAAATCTTCTCTGCAGTCAGCAATTTCTGTTCTTAAGGCAGTACATTATCCTAGGTTTTGCAAACTCTACCTCATGAATGTTTATCACCGACACTCCTAACATGTCTGGTACAATGGCCAATATGTATCTTTCAGATATAAACCATATGCCCTTCACCACATAACCAAATCATTAATTAAATAATAGTTTTTCTTGTGCTAGTGACTTGTAATGAGTAGCAACATTTCAATTTTTGTTGGTTTTGCCGCTACACGCTTATAGGCCCATTAATCAAATTCTCTTATTGTATTTAAAAGATTTGATCATAAAAAGTATTAGTGTGAGAAGAAGGGTGAAGATGAACTAGAAATTTGCAACTATGATGAACCCAAGCTATTTGGAGGCAACAACACAAGAGTAGGGCCAAAAGAATTAGTACAGATTAATTTCCTTTTTTCTTTTTATTTTTTCTACTTAGAAAAGGAGATAGCTTTTTCTAAATCTTAGAAAATCAGTTTAGATATGAGACCTATCTTAAAACGTAAAGATTTTAGAATAAGTAAACTAAGATTTATGAAATATAATTCAGTACTATAAGAGGATAATTGAGGGCATATTCAGATGGACAGTAAGTTCTTATAAGTGAAAGTTTTAGGCGTCTTCGAACTATTATTCAACAAAATGGAGAGATTAAAAATATTATTCAGAGCAAAAACAAGATGGTTAAAGTGGAGAGAGGCATTGTGAGCTTTGCTATCATTGAATGTGTTCTAACTAAAAAGAAAAGTTCTAAAAGACAGTTATTAGGCTACCCATGTTTTATTGATTGGAGGGTTAGGTAGTTATAAAACTACATGTACCAAAAGTTTGTATAGATGAGATAGTGGGTGTGAGATACCTATTGATGTTGTATAAGATAAGATGAGTTTATTATTCATAATACAAGAAGATGTAGAGAGACCTACAAATGTTGTATCAGATAAGATGAGTCTATTATTCAATTCGAGAAAGGTAAAGAGAGACCGACTTCACCAGAAACAATAAAAGATATTTACATGATCTTTGATTTAACAAGTAATAGTACCTTAGACAGTATGGAAAAAATATTCATATAACCAACTTCAAATACTTGGAATATCATGACTTGTTTGTTTGTTTGTTGTTCAGAATTACAAGTAACACTCTTAACTAATAAGAAAATAGTTTGGATTATGGCTTAATTTGTCTTGACACTAAACTGGATTCAACCCATACCTAGACAATTCCTTTAACTCCATAACTGGAACTAATGAAATTAAAAATCTGAATAACAATGTGCAAGCATAAAATGGGTTTTAGCTTTTTAAGATAATAACGAGTGTATAAACTACAAGACCTCTAATTAAACACAGAAACTTGTTAAACATAATGATTCAGAAAAACTGTGAATGCCAATTAATTTGCAAAAATACTAAATTACTCATGTAAATTATGATATTAGTCACCAAACTGATGTCTGGTATCTTCATGAACTGCAGGTTTTAAATTCAAAAAGCATCAGATTAAAACAACCAACCTGTGCCAATAAATCTATTGTACGACGTAATAGTCTAGCTAGGTCCCCCTCATCCATAGCACAGTCCATCATTATTTCTCTCCAAGTTAGACCAGAGGCCCAGGCTTCAACCATTCCAGAGAACTGACCGTCTAACTCACAGGGTATCTGTAAAGTAAATGAAAGACGAATAAATTTAACAAATCTATAATTTTATGAGAAGTAAACATTTACCAAAGATGATAACAAACCTTGACGCCATATTTATCCTGAATTTGGATAAGAGATATTCTCTGCTCCTCCAAAAGGTAGATAACATCAATCACAATTGAGGATGGCTCATAAATATAGCTGAAACAAGGAAAAAATCATCAGAAAGAAGGTACTTTCGGACTAAAGGGAGTTCGCAAAAAACTGTAAAGCATGAATACAGATGTAAGGCACCAATACAGTCCAGATATATGACACCAACATGTTGATACAAATTGAAAAATAAGATAAGATACAATATGGATATGAAAATAAAAAATATTTATGAGATATATCATATTATATAAGACAAAGTTCAACCACTTTGTATAGCATTATTAATAATCAATAATAAGTATATCCCATGCACCATAATTCATAATGAGTATTAACATAGTTCGCCAATATCATATAGAAACATCATGGCTTTACGATAAATGAAGCAAAATCATTCTATTATTTTTTACTAATCTTTCATGTCCAATACATGATAGGAAAAAATCTGTTTAATCATAGTTCCATACAGTGCTTTTAAAAGCGCTAAGTGTCAAAAGACACCAAAGTCCCAAAACGCCCGAGGCCTAGGCACTCACCTGACTAAAACAAGGCACTCTCGAATATTAAAATTTAAAAAATATTATATTACCTATAAAATTTAACAGAGCACCACCTTAATATGTTCTAAACTCTTAAGTTCTAACTCCTAACAGAGTAATAGTGCACCACCTAAATATCATGCAGCAAGTTAATTAATGAAAATATTACCTATAAAATGAGAAAGGGAGGACTGAGAAGATAGAGAAGCAACCGACAACCATAGAGGAATGTGGGGGAAGGCAGAAACAAGTGAAGAACGAAGATGGACAGGGTGGTGGATGACACGGATGAAAGCAACGAACGAGGTTGCAGACGACGATGAATGGAGCTACAGTGGTGAACGGAGTGTACAACATTGCCGATGGTAGCAGACAGAGCTGCAACGATTGACAGAGTGTATGAAGAAGGCGGACAAGCGATAGGGTTTCGCTTATGGTTTCTTTCACTGGGTTGGGTGCGCGGGGAGGGGGATTGCAGTGTTAGGGTAAGTAACATTAGTTGGTTCGATTAAACCAACTTACTTGGCTAGTTGAACCCATGCTCAAAGTCGAATTGATTTGGCTCAGGCACTCGCCCGAGTAGGCGCCTGGGTCAAGCGCACGCCTGAGCAGTGCTTCATTGAAACGCCTCGCCCCGAGGTGTTGTGAGGAGCTCAAGTCTTGCCTTGCCTTGCCTTGCCTTGCCCAAACGCCTAGGCAAACACCCGAGCACTTTTTAAAAACACTGGTTCCATCATTATAATTAAGAATGAATACTACACTAAGAAAAATTCCCCAAAAAATATCCATGAAGTATTGTACTGTATCCTATATATCTTAGTAGTTAGTACAAGAATTTTCAAAAAGAATAATTTTTTTAAGAATCAGATACTTTGAGAAAGTATTTGACATGTACCTCGGGATTATCTTATAAATATCATTTTTGACACATTTGATACATATACAATAAGCAATTCCAAGTGTTCATTCTTCAAATACAAAAAGGCTTTTGTAGTCATCAGCTAGCATCCTTTTGCTGCTGTCATCTCCTAGTAACCATGCTCATGCAACTAAAAATAATGTATATTGAATCCCTTAACTTGTAATTTAATTCAGCACCCTAACCACAATGGTGGCTTTTCCAAAAGACAATCTATTTGAAAAGATGCATATTACTTGTTTAAATGCTCAAAAGGATTGTTTTTGGTTCTATTTCTCACAGTCCATCTCTATAACTGGAACATTGCTTCTGACATCTTTCATTTAATATATTCTTGTTTTCCGGATAAAATATCATATGATCTTCCAAATTTCTGCCAGGTCATTTTCTGAGTGAAGATTGGCTCACTTTTAGCCCTTACAAACTTCTAATCATTTCTGTCACATATTTGTATCCAATTTATGAAACCAACAAGCTTAATCCCATTTAAATAGAAGACTTGATGGTTCCTAAAAAAAATTTTATGACGAAAACTACACTATCAACCACCTTACTTTTCAGAGGCAACCAACACAAGGTCGAATTCTTGTTGGGTAAACAGACCAGGGCTTATTGCATATCTATAATCCCAGCCAACAACATTGTGCATACTGCCTGGTACTTGGTACATACCTGTTCAAATATTGGGCTTACTGCCTGGTATTTAGTATATTTCCATGCCTCACCCATAAAGGTCCAAGGACAGACCCTTAACTGAACTTTCAGTCAAGTCTCCTCTCTACTCCGCTCCTGTTTCACTGAACTTTCCTCTTTCACTAAGATTCAAAATCCAAAGACCTCTTTTACTCCATAGCAAAGATTCATTGACACTCTTCTATCAGATTTGAGGGCCCATTCCACATTCAAGATATTATTATTGAAACTTTCATGTAGCATTCTAATTCTTTATTAGACTAATAATAAATCCAAGTTATATTAAACTAGGATTGGGCAGATCTAGGCCGAACACAGTTAAACCCCAAGGAACTAGCCTAAATCTACGTGGATCTGGATCAGATCTGATGTAGCCTAGATCTATGTGGATCTAGGTCAAATCTGTAGCAATCAAGTTTAAATCTTATAATATTAAATTAAACAATGTTTATATGAGATGGTACAAAAGCCTAAAAAAAGTGTCGACCCTAGCATGAAAACATGATAGACATTTTAAATGCCTCCATCATTAGCAAGGTGTTCACTATGATTACAATTGTCATGGTGGAAGAATCGAAAGGGTGAAGATGGATCTGGCTTAGGGATTTCTTCACATCATTAGTAAGGTTAGTTTTCAGCAAAGAATTGGGAGCCAAGAGATCCTAAAGAAGAAACAATGAGATAGGAATTCAAATATTTAATGGGTTGACATATAGGAATTCTACTGTTAATCAGTAATGAGGTCATTCGGATGGCCACAAAATTGTTGGCGTCCATGTGTCTATGTATCATTATATGATGTACAAGCAGGCAATGAGGATCAAATGCTATTGACACATCACTGGTTATGACAATGGTGATGACGCTAGTGAGTTGAATAGGCATGAGCATCATGCCAACACCAAGTAGAAGGCATACCGGTTCCTTCAGTTACTTTAGACAGGTCGACTTTAGATGCCAGAGACCTTGAACCATGGTGATTTAGTCTTGAATGTCAAAACATAAGAGGACTAATGGCTAACATATAATAAGAATATTGTCTGGACAATTGCTAAGTGGTCTTTTTAACAACATGCCCTTATACTGGCCCAAATAACTATATTCAACCCCTTACCCCATATGAGTTTGCAAGAAAAGTATCTTAATGACGAGCTTGAGAACATGCACATGGATGACATCTTTTAAAAGCTAGAGGGACCTCTATGGTGTTACTATGATGCAAAATAGATGGTCAGGACTCGAAGAAGAGGAGAAAGAGGAGGCAGAGGTAGAGAGGAGGATAAGTGCTAGTGGCAGTGAGCTATGAGTGGGCCCATGGCAGAGGGCGGTGATGTCGTACTTCATGTCATAAAGGGCTTAAGGGTTGACAATGCTAGAGAGAGAGAGAGAAATGAGGGTGAATTTAATATACTTTACAGTTTACAATATATTAAAAGGGTTTTTGATTAAACTCTGAAGCAGACCAGAACTGTTCAAAATGGGCTGGTCCACAATCAGAAACTCCATCAGCTTGGTATTTACTGTTTGGGTCATATCAGTCTGAGCAGTTTTTTAACCAAGGTGGACACCAAAACTTTGTAATGGTCATGTATTTTATGATTTAAAACAAGTTTAATGTTTGAATATAAACCTCATGGTGGAACTTGTATGCTAGCTTCAACATTTTTATTTGTTTCTATATATGTTTCTTCTTTTTATAATTGATAATAGGTCATAAAATATCAAAGAGATAATGAAAGTTTAAAAATATCAAAGATGATGAAATTATTGGATCTGAAATGGATACGATCCAGATAGGTTTGTAGTGATTGGTACCTGCCTGTATTAGCACTCAATGGGATCAATATAAGTATCAATTTCAATCCTGAGCAGAGCTCAATTTAATATACAACAAATATTTCAATCCTTGGACCATCCCATTTATTTCTCAAGAAGGCACGACCAGCCATGAAAGAGAAGATGCATATCCTTTTACTTGGTTTTGACTTTGATTTGGTAAGCCCAGTTTTGGTAGGATTACTGGCAGTATCCGATGTTTCAGACCGAATTAGGGAAAATCACTCTGTACGTGTCCTGGTCTCCAGTCGTTTGATACAGACAGATCCATCTAGGTTTTAAAACCATTCCTTATAAGTTTAATAATTTGAATAAATGACCATCTTGTTTGTTTTTTGTCTCTTTATGTTATCAATTACATTTCAATACTCCATTTATTTTAAAAATTTTAAAAAATTCTAATTTGTAAGCTCTTATGTTTTCAATTCTTTAATTTATTTATTTTACTGTGTAGTAATTAGTTTATTGCAAGTTCATAGGAAAAGTTTTTAATTAAGAAAATAAAAGTATAAGATTGATTTGGCAGAAATACCAACCTGTTACTTTTCCAAGGTCGCACTTTGATTCCTTCTGAAACTAAACTTCCGCATACAGCAGCGAGTTGTGCTGGCTTCAGGTTTAATAAGACTTTATTCCTAAGTATCATTGCAAGCCATAGCTCATTTTCTCCTCGAATTGCTGCTGCTGTTTCACCTAAAGGGTATATAACCTGAGTGCTCAAATCCAATGCTCTTGCTTCTTGTATTACTTTGCTTATCTAATCAGAAGAAACATAAACTGATATAAGTTTAGCAATCTTGAAATCAACTGAATTGATGAAGAGCAAAGATTAAAAAACCACGAGCTAGAAAATCAGATACTGAGATGTTCAGCAACCTTGCCTTCAAATCCTTGCATATATGCAACAACAATACACATGAATAATGATATTGTAGACATGGAAGCAATGATGTGATGCACTAACATATTTATGCACAAGCACCAGAGAAACTTGCACACACAAAAGCAGGCACCCATGAGATACAAGCATAAAACAGAGATATATTTCTGTAATATCTGATTGATCTCTGAACACGTACTAGTAAGAAGATTCCAACTAGAACTGAGTTTACCATGAATGTTTCCTTTTTCAAAGATGCACCGTTTAGGTAGAATAAGTGACAATTTGAATAGCTGATTGATTACACATTTTGTTATAAGCAAAATATACTGAAGCAAACAACTTTAATACATTGAAAATGAGTAGTTCACAGAATTTTCCTAAAGGGGAAGAGGAGAAAGTAGAAAAAGATAGGACAAAAGGAGAGTATAAGAAAAGGTATTGTTTAACTACTATAGCATTCTGTACGTACCAGTTTTGAAGAACATGGTATGCTGCTTAATGCTTATAGTGCAGTTAGTACATACAACATAATGATCCAGTGCTAGACGGATCAAACCAGGCTGCTGTCAACCAAAAAAAAATCCCACTAAATTTTTTTGTCAAAATCAAATTGATTTTTGAAAGCTTTGGGTCTAAATCCATCAGAAACAGAGTTGTGATCTCCTCCCCTCCATCTCTAATTCTCTATAGGGAAGCGGTTAAGTGTGAACAAAGAAGAAAAAGCATTCAAGTGGAAAATTTTTGCCTGCAAAAAAAAAGAAGAAAAGAAGAATTTGAGGCAATGGAAAAAGAGGAGGAAGAGGTCACTTTTGGTTCCATCCCACACTTTTTATTCTAATTTTCTATAACCTTCCTCCTTGTTATTTTCTTTGTTTCTTATCCGTATTAGCAGGTATGATGGTATATTCTAGTCCGATAGGGGATAGTATTGGATCCAATACCAAATTTAAAATGTACACATGAACCACTTAGTTCAGGGTGACATGTAGCAAGCCACTTAGTTCAGGGTGACATGTAGCAAATTGAACTGGTCATAATCTAAAACTAGAGAAACCTCACCTAAATCATAAGAGAGCAACATCATGCATAGCACCTTGTGAACTCTTCTTTTTACATGCTTATCCCCTTGACTCCAAAAAAAAGGACTATGAGGAACAGCAATGACCCTGCTCTAAGCAATACTGCAGTGGGGGAAGGAGATATGAGAATAAGAGAAGAAATGAGAATAGAACTAAAGAAGGTTAAAGATTGTTATCACTTACCATCATCATCATCATCAAGAGTATCTAGCGTATAAGGCTCCCGCAAATACAGGGGATACAGGAGTCGATAAACAAACTTACCCTCTACTTATAAGTAGAGAAGTTGTTTCAGTGACTCGTCCCTTGGTCACATAGGCCATGAAGGTGCAACCTTATGGTTATATTAAAACTCACTTTTTTTGCCTTTTAAATATTATCATCATCACAATAAAATTATTATTGCTATTTGCTAGTACTTATGATTTCTCTATTTCCTCTTTAATTCTAAATTGGAATCAGCTAGTACTAATAGATATACTGACAGTATCAACATGCTTAGCAATTCAAGGGGTAATCCGCATGGGAGTAGTACCTGAGATTTAATTCCTCCTACCAAAAGAAAATATTTAATCAGCCAAAATCACGATTCACCCCATAAAATTGGGTTATAAGTGACATTCTTTACAACACAAGGGAGGATGGAAAGACTGATTGAATAAGAAGTTCTTTCAGTTTGTTCGTTTCCATATTTTCTAAGAGATAGGCAACATCAAACAACCCTACTCTAGTATTCAATAGGTGCAATTGTCTCATAGAGCAGGGAAAGAGTATATCAAATTGGAAAGTGTTAGAGCCCACATAAAATCAACAAGATATGATGAGGTGGTCAATTGTCTCCACAAAATAATGGCATATAGTGCAGTTTGCGATTCTTGGCCCTTCTCCCTCTCTTTCTTTAAATCAAGAACCATTTCAATGTGGAGTTTAATATTTACAGGAAGGAAAATTAAGTCTAGATGTTGTCCCAAAGTTTTCCAAGTGTTCTGAATATATATATATGATGAATGTATTATCATTGCAAACTAATCATGTGGTATATGCAAGGGACATGAATGTTATTGAATAATAAACAAAAAACATGGATCTATCGAGATTACAATGAAGCTCTTATAGGAAGATCGACCAAGCATAATCAGTGATATCTTTAGAGGACAAGTAACCATCCTCCTGCAACAGGAGGATTGACTGGTCAATCACTAGCTGAAGGTGTGAAATCTTGGTCCAAGACTAGTTTTGGCCCTTGGATTGACTGGTCCCATGAAGGGTATAATATGGTGTACCATGTGTTGATATCCTCCTGTACCCATTACAATGGGTCCAATTTCAAAACTAGCTGCAAATAAATACAAACCAGATTTAGGATTTTTCTTTTATGGGTTTGACCTAATAGGAGCTAATAATTGGTAAATAAACATGAGTTTTGACTATATTATGAGTGAATAATGAATGAAAAATATGTTTCAAGTACGGATTACATGAAAAGAACATGTCAATGAGTACTTTAAAGTCCTGAACATGACATTTTAAATAAAAAAAAGAACGTCATACCTCGACAGTTAGTGATTAGGCATTGTCTAGAAGCTATCATGGGGTTGCCTGATTGGGTCAACAGCTCTTAATGATTTAGAGCATCCATTAGAAATAAGCCATAACCCTTAAATTTATCCCACTTTTACAGAAAGATCAACTAGTCATGACTAATGATATCTCTGGGAGACTGGAGAACTGTCAGTTGATTTCTCATGAATGGAGGTTTAACAGCCAACCAATGGTCATCGTATCTAAAGGCTAGCTGTGATTCAACTATTGTCAACTAGGTCACAATTTGATGTTCGTATGCCTCATGAACCTTTTAAGTAAACCAAGAATACTGAATCTGGTCTGGCGTATGTGGTATCTCCCATAGGATACGTGGATGAAGCAAGGTGTCCAAGTCAAGAAAGGGGCTAAATCTGCACTCAGCTGAGTCAAAGCAGGTTATGGACTGCTACCAGATGATAGATCTCAAAGTGTACTGAACCTATATCAACATATAGGAGTCAGCATACCAAGTTTCGCTCTAGTCCTGAGTATAACACTAGTATAGCATGGTGCACATGCCAAGATTTCATGGACCAGTATATACAATCTAAACAGAGTGATACAAACTGGTATGACTATTCATGCTCTTGAGCTTCCATATAAGCTTACAATCAGGGTTTTGAATACCGGTCCATATCAGCGTACCGAGCTCTGCTCGGTACGGTACGTATCGGTATATACCATCTGTACGTTAGGGCATACCGATGGTACACCCTAAAACCTTAAAAATACCTTCACCTACCATGTCAGGGCGTACCAATTGGTATGTCTTGGTAATAGTCGAAATCTAGGGCGGTATTGGTCGGTACGCCTCGGTACCGATCAAAACACTGATACTGTCAGGTAGAGGATGGTCCGCGTACCGGTATCTTCTCGAACCGGTACGTATCGCTCGTACCAGGCGGTTCACATCGAAATTGTGAACCCTGCTTACAATAGTAACTTATAAAGGTAATCAGAGAACTGGAACCAAAAAATTAACACTACACTTTGTCATTTAATTAAAAATTATAATTCATCTCATCAATAGGCACCATTCAACTTAGCAAAAGGTGATCCTCTTGGAAAATTGAACTGATTTCATCGTATGGAATAGGATTTCCAATGGAAAACTTATTAGTGAGAATTTATCAATTTACCTATTTGTATATATTGTTTTAATTGAACTATGTAATATTTTATCCAACCAAGCATAAGGTTGATAAATTAATTGGACAATAGAAAACATTACAGTTTTACTAATGCAGCATATTAAAGTAGCATCACCATACATGGCATTGAAACATTGCTGTGATAATTCAAAATCCAAATATCTTAGTAGATATGCACTACACCTGCAAGAATTCCTTCCAACCAGTTGGCTCAATTTGTCCTATTCGTTTACTTAAGCGATTTGATCTAGCATTCAGGCGTTCCATTTTCTCTTTTATAAACTTGGTCATATCAATGATCTTCTTAAATTCTTTAAACCCTTTGGTATTTGTTATCTTTTTCTTCAATTGAGAGACTCTGCTTCTTTGTTCCTTGTAACGTCCAACAGCATCTCGGTATGCTTCAGATTGATTTGCCACCTGTCACAATAATATAAAGCAACCTCCTCAATCATCATCATTCAACAAATTATGTTCATATGCATGTCATTCACAACTCAACAATATTATAAGACCTGGACAACTAATTTTCTTGATTGATTTTGACTTCTTAAGTCCTTTAAACAAAAATATGAAGTTTTTAAATCAAATAGCAGAAAATATTAAAATAAAATTCATTAGGATTTTGAGGCATGAAGTTTGTTGCGGAAATGGATTTATCCTAAAAAGATTATGATTTAACCACAGAATCTGTTGATGATTTTAGCATATCCTAGTTATAATAGTTTAACAATACTTTTTATTGCTGCAGCCAATCGAGGCTATCTTTATGTAAACAAAGGAAGTGGACACTCAACCAATATATAACAAATTAACCATTTCAGAATAAAAGCATAGTGCAGCCAGTCAAGGCCATCTTTACAAGAATGAAGAAAGCAGACACTCGAGCAATATATAACAAATTAACCAGTTCAGGATAAAAGCATAGCAGGCATAACTTGGGATAGATAAAAACCTCATCGTCCTCCGAAAGGCTACTCAATACAGGAACATTTAAACTCCATGACCATGTCTCAAGAGAACCTCCAATGGACCATAATGACCCAAATTCAGAATCAGCAATCTTTTCCCACTGCAGATCTTCCTTGATGAGAAGGTTCCTCAACATTTCTCGTGGTAGAATATCACCATCAAGTGATGAGATGTTTGGAAACCCTGTTCTATATATTGTTTTTAACCATTTTTCTGTAAAGAGATACCATGAGTTATCTGAACTCAAAGCCACATAATATGCTGGTTTGCCATCTTCATGACTTGCAACATCTCTAGAACCTGTCTCCAAGTTGTCAAAATCAGAAGAATCCAACTTAACCTGTAGCAATCAATATTTTGCATCAATAATGTTTTTCCATCTTTCCAACAAAGCAAAGAAAGGTGCAACAAAAACACAATTAGGGGGAAAATGGAACCAATGCCAGCTGGAAGGACCTGCCTTCTAATATATATGTCCATGAAAACATGTAAAATATGTACTACAGCAATTGATCAAAAAAGAATCTGAAACCAAGATTGCGAACCAACATGTTAAACATGCAGGACAAAACGATACACATTACCTGAATACATCCAATTAACTCACCTTTCTAATCATAATCTCCCACCAATAAATTCTAACGTGAAACCTTTATGTCAATTCCATCTAAGTGATTACTTAAATATCGATCAAACAATTTATTTCAATTCTTTCCATCTTTACCGGTCAAGAAATATGTATTTATTCACTAGAGATGGTGCTTTCACATTTTTATTAAGATCTCCATTAAAATATTTGCATGATGCCACTTAAAAAGTTATGAGATGTAGCAATAAGATAGCACTTGAAATGAAAGTATTAGCACTAGCAAATGTAGAAATATACAAAAATTCTAGGTTTTTAACACTGACCATATTCATGATCTTCTGGACAGAAGAAGAGCTAAGTTTTCCAACATATACAGCAGGTATATTGTGCTGAACTCCTTCCTTGTCTTTATATCGCAAACAAATAAATGGAAGGTTTCCACTTCCAAACTTATCTAAAAGCGGTCTCCAAGCAGCCATTCTTTTGATCTCCATCTGTCGTCTGAGTTCAGTCCTTGTTCGTTTCTCAGCCTGAGAGTTTAGTTAAGCACTACAGAACTGGGGACATAGCAAACATTTTGTGCCGAAAACAATCAAAATTTACTTCTAATAAAAAAAAGTAGCAAACGTATTAATTATGCACTAACATTCAAGATGCATCATTTCTAACTTCTTGAAAATGATGGTTCTTGTAGTTTCTATAAGTATCCTTGTATGTCCATTATCACATTATAAGAAAATTTTCCACATACACAAAACAGTATGGGAAGTAATTTATTTAAATCTTAATACCAGCACTTCCCCATGAAGATTTCATGTCCAAACAACTGATGGAAGAATCAAGGACTAACTGTAAATATTTTATAGTTTGGTTTATTCTAAAGATGTACTTATATTTATTTCTTTAGTTCAAGTCATAACTTTTACTAGGCAACATTTATTTGTCCAGAACATTTAGGTATCCTGGTACATAACAACGAAGAAAAATCCATGAAATCAGTATAAATAAACATTCATTCACCAAAACATTGAAAAAGCAATTCATCTTTTTAAACTCAAATTTTGATATCAGAACATATCCCATCACAAATTACGTATTAATAAAAATAAACAAAACATTATTAACTGTTGAATGCAAACTGAATAGCAACTCATAAATCAATACAAAAATTAAGTGCTTGACTCAATAATATTGTAGTAACCTCAAACTTCAAAATGTGACAAGAGAATGATACCCTTAATTCTTCTTGCAGTTTAGAGATCTCAGCATAATCATTCTCAGATAACTGTTCCTGGCATTTTCTATCAATAGCATCTTCAGTAACTTCCACAGAAAGCAACTCAATTTCATGTTGTATTTTTTCAAGCTCTTCTTTGGCAGCTTGCATAACATTACTGCCAACATAATTTCCAAAGCTTTGCTCCACTAGCTTTCGAGCTTCTTCCAGAGTTCGTCCACAGTGAGAAAGTTTTGTACCATCTGGATCATGAAGCTTACGAGTAACCTTTGCACCCTATGGAAAACATGGTGACAACATATTACAACAAGCACCTGAACAAGAAATTAACAGGAGATAAACATAACCATACTACGTACAGCAAGGAGATTCAAAACCATCCCGTATGAAGCAGTAAATTGTGAAACAAGAGGTTCAAGCCCAGCAGAAAGTAGCTCATAGCACTCCTCAGCTCCTTCATAGGGAGTCTGTATAAGAACAGCATGACCCACTTCATCAATGCCTCTCCGACCAGCACGTCCTGCCATTTGGAACAGTTCATTTGGGCTTAGAAATGTGCGTCCAGTTTCACCCTTTTTGCTAAGTGAGGAGATTATAGCTGTTCTAGCAGGCATATTTATCCCAGCAGCAAGTGTTTCAGTAGCAAAAACAACTTTTACTAGACCCCGCTGAAACAATTCCTCAACAAATGATTTCCACAGAGGCAGGCATCCAGCATGATGTGAGGCAATTCCATGCAAGAGACCTTTCACAGCAACTTCTCTGACAGCATCAGGATACTGCTTCTTAAACCTCCTATATTCAAGTTCGACTTCACCAGCCTCACACTCATCTAAAAGCTTGCAATCCTCAAGATACTGAACAGCAGCATCACATCCTCTTCTACTAAAAATAAACCAAATAGCTGGAAGCATATCCCGCTCTGCAAGGTGCCATAAGGTATCTTTAATCTGAGGAACCTGATGCATAAAGTATAATCTCAGAAGATATGTGGTTAAAGAAAAAAACATATGGTTGACAAAAAGCATATTTTGATGTTAGTTAAACAAGCAAGCATTAACCTGCAAACTTAGAGACCACAAGTGAATAAAGTCTATACCTGTGAACGGCGAATATAGTTCATATCATTTTTTGACAATGGTGTCTGTTGTGAGAGACGAGCAACATTACTATAACCTCGTTCAACCTTGCCCATTCTGTGCTTCTTAGTTTTGCTTTCATTGAAATGTTCACCTCTTGAAATGGATGTTTGCAAATAATCCAGTGAGAGCTTCCTTCAGCAGCATACAAATAGATCAAAAGCCACAGATCAATTTCGAATTTACAGCTAATAAACAAAAAGCTACAGAAGACTCAGCTAGCATGATAATCTCTAGGCCTACATCACAAAAATCAGATCAAACTATTCAATGAAATTCTATGCTAAACTAAATGTCAATGTATTTCTTTTTCCCCATTTTGATGCAATTGAAGTATGGACAACTTGAAATCAATTACTTCTATTTTTCTCTCCCCTCTTTGGATATATTTTTTGTTAAAATCTGACACAATAGAAAGAAGAAACAAGCATAGTAGATATGATTAAAAATAAAACTCTTGGACTAAATGGACATAGTATTAAAAGAAATTAAATATATCAGCATCAAAGTTGCTGATCATCCAGTAAATACTATCAAAGATTCTGGCATGAGAACAATCTCTAACCTTGTAGAGTTTAACCATTTCATGGTTAATTATATACTAGAAAAAGATGATGCAAAATAATCAAATTAAAGATCACAAAAGGTCATCAAAATAACTGTTAGCACCATAGTATATCACAATATGCCTAGAAACTTGAGTGTTATTTTCACATTGATAAAAGACTAGAATTTAAAACATTCCAATAGTTGACCCTCCAAAAGAGGTCAACAACTCAACTCTGTTAATTGAGCTTTCTGTTTCCATATTCCAGTATTAGTGATATTTTTAAGGTGAACATCAAGTTACCAAGAAAAAGCATTCAAATGGAACATACTAGGTGGAGAGGATATGATGGATGAACCACAATTTGTTATAGAATAAATTATAAATTCATTCAGGAGGTTGGAAAGAATTTTTCTAAACTTGTACAAAAGAATTTAAAACAAAGCTTCGTATGAGCAATGGAAATCAGTCATCATTTGGTGTACCACCCAGTATAGATAAGTAAAGACATTAACATGATCATCTAAAATATAAAAAAAGCAAACTAAGAAAATAGTTGCACACAGCTTCAAACAGTTGTATACCATATTACCATATAGGAAAATTTCTGGACAACAACTGAAGTATGAAGAGGTAATTACCTATTCATTCTTTTCCCTTTCTCATCAAAAAGAGGTAGCAGAGAGTTCTTCAGCGAGAAGTGCCAAGTAAGTGGGACCGGTCGTTTTGTCGATGTTACCAACTCTGTTTTACCATGAATCTGTGTCAAACAATGAAGGTTGGAACATTTGGTAATACACAAATTACAATAAAAGAAACTATTAAATTTATCTTGATAATTTTCTAACACATGGATTTGTCACATATCACCTTAGAAACTGCCTCAAGCCAATTTAAGTATTATTTTCACAATGTATCAAGCCTACTGATTAGATGGTTCTACAATTAAACTCTTTTGGGCATCAAGACTTTTGTATGATCATTGTGAGCCCCTTAGATTAAGTAAAATATAGTTGTAAGGTCAGTTGTATTTTATGTATTAGAGCAAAGGGAAATTAAGAAATAATATGTATAAGAAATTCGTGTAGAGCTAACAATGATTAGAATGTTATTGTGGATGGAGTTACTAGAAAAGATAAGAAATAATGACATTAGGGAACAATAAGGTTAAGTTGTAGAAAAGGATAAAATACAAGAAACAGTCTATGATGAGATGAAACATGTTCAAAGGATATCTATGCTATGCTCAGTGCTCTTAATTTAATTAGAGAATAGAGATGGCATTACACAGAGGTTAATGACACAAAAAGATCATGTAACTGACATAAAAAAGTTCGGACATTACAGCTTCTAGTTGTTATGTAAATCTTTTATTAAGTAGAGTTTGCACACACATGCATCTATAAAAAGATTAAAATTATGCATTAACCTTCTAGCATCTGTAAAAAGATCAGCATACCACCTACTAGTTGCCAAAATCAATGCCAAACCAGCATACAAAGCCTAGGTAAGAAGTACATTTGTCATGTATGAAATTTAACTTCTTGCTAGCATATCCTTGAAAAGAACACATATGCTTTTAAATTTTTAGGGATTCGTCTTGACTTGTATACTTGAAAGTTTAAGACTACTTCTCTCGATAACCAGGAACGAAGGATCTACTTTTAAATTGAACATTAAAGTTTTCTTCGTTGCATGAGATGGCTATTATTTTGCAATAAAGTCTGTCGAGGTTCATTTGCATCTTAGAACTTCTGAATGCCATTCCTACAAATTTCAAATTGAACCACACTGTCAGGCCAAGGACATTGTTCTTTCAAGAGGGTAAATTTCAGAGAGAAAATTATGACTTACCTCAGATAGTTAAATGTTTCTTGTGAGGAACTTTTGACTTTTATCTCTTAGAGAGAACAGTCTATATAATCTGTCGACAAAGAGTTCAAGTTACCTTCCAACCCTTGTTTACAATTCGGTTGAACCATTTAACTATTTGCAATTAGTGTTGTAGGAAACTTCTTTATCCCTCTGGCCATGAGTATAAAATGTAAACAGGATCTTTGAGTGACACAGGTGTGAATATAATGAAGTTGGTCAGTGTAAAGGAAGATGATATGACTGCAATAAAGATGTCAGCATATAAATATTATGTGCAGACCAGCAAACATTGTCAAAGTAGGGCCAGGGACAAGGTTGAACGTTCCCCTTCTTTTGTTGCATATGGTGTGTTTACGTGGACATGAGTCCTTTTCCACTATTAATATATCATTTCAATTAAAATTAGATTTTTCATAGTTGAATCAGTATGACACAAGATCCTAGGTTGAATAGTTCGAGGAGTTTTCTACATAAAATAAATTGGAAAAAAGAACTCTTTAGAATGTTCACTGTTCCAGTCCAGATTTCAATAAATTAGCATCAATAGCAAGCATCTTCCTTGACATGATAAATTACATACCAAGAACTAGATGCAGTCTATGCATTACCTGCCCTATCCAACCAGCCAATTCATCGGGATTTGCTACTGTAGCTGAAAGACAAATAAGCTGGACTTCTTTTGGGGAATATATAACCTGATTAATTTTGTATCAGTTCATTCAGATCAATAATAAGCAGTTCAAATTTCAAGCAACACAAACTAACTATAGCATTACTTACTATTTCTTCCCAGACTGTCCCCCGAGATATATCACTTAGGTAGTGCACTTCATCCAAAACTATCACATCAACATGAAACAATCTACTTGCAGAAGAAATCATTCCTACACTGAAATCCACAGTACTAATCAGTAATCACTGATGTGCACCATCAATTTATTTAGAGTATCAAGGACAAGGAAACACGAAGTATGGAAAAAGAAGTGATAAGAGAAATGCATAATGACTATTCACTAATTTTGCATGTTACCTATGATGACAAGCTAGTAGATCCATTATATTATATCACATACTTTCTTATCATGTGATTGCTTATTTCTTTTTATTTTTAGCAAAATACAAAACTGCTAGTTAATTTATGCTTCAAAACAAGATATTTGAATTATTCTAAAAAAATGGAAACATTGCATGATAGGGCACCATACGATGGACCAAAGTTTCAAATCTCAACTGTACCAATTTGTTTTGACCATGTTTATTGGTTTGATCAAGCCCTAGTTGGCCAAATGGGACAAGTGGCTCGATGTTGAAAATAGGTTTTTTTTTCACAATTTGTTTGTATCATGTGTGATATGCTAACTCCATTTCACATCAATACTAATATATCAGATCTTGGTCATTACTTCTAGTTGAAAAGAGAGCCACACCAAGATGATCCTCTCTCTTGACATCATTTTATTAGTGGCACTCAAGGAAAGGTACAAGTAGACCTCATCCATGGGACCAAATATGATTACAGGCACCATCCATTTCACACCTGTTACATAGATGACATCAGTTCTTTGTGTGGGCAAGGGAAACAAATTGCAAGACTATGCTACAAGTAATAAATCATATGAGTTGGCATTTGGTTACTTGTGAATTTATCAAAGACTGAGGTCAATTACACGGCCAATATGCAACTCAAAGTTGAAGCTCATCGTCTCCAAATTCTTCGAATTCAGCAGACAAATCAGCATTACAAGCATTGGGGTTACATCATGTCTTAGGATTAAAAGCTAAGATGTTTGATGTTTTGGTTGATAGGTTATAAAAAAATGTTAAATGACTGAAAGGAAAAAATTTAACACGAGCTAGGAAGGAAATCTCAATCAAATCAATTACCCAACCAATTCCCACTTATGAGTTGCTTCAAGCTTTCACTTACTACATTACTATAAGACAAGCTATTAGAAAGTTTTCATGGGAATGAAGGGAAACGTTGAAGAAATATGTTTGGTTAATTAGAACAATATGTGGTAACAAGTCTGGAGGTGAACACAATTATTGAATCTCAATGTACAACTAATGGAACTTGAAGGTACTTGTGGAAGTCATTTTATAAATAAATCAAATACATCACTGGAAGGAGTATATATGAAGTTAAGACCATTCGTAGGCAAACATGTAGATTACTTATCTAATGAATTTGCCATTAGTACAGGATTTCATCAAGAATCAACTTTAAATCTTTACCATTTTGCATTGGTAATGGACAAACTTATCATATTCAGGCATGTTGATCATCCTATATGACAGTTCATGTTGATCCTGGGGCATAAGAAATTAGCTTCTGTAATCACTTAAAGAGTACCTTTTATAGAGCATGTTGCGTAAAATCTCCGTAGTCATGATTAGTATTGGTGCTTCTTTGTTGATAGCAGAATCTCCGGTTAGAAGCCCAACATAAGCATCACCAAATGTCCTCCTGAAAGAATTGCAAAGAATCAAAGTAGAATAATTAACTATGGCATAAATGAATAGAAACTTCAACAATATTGAATATAGATTAATTTCGACAAAGACAGAATTCAAACAATTTAAGAGGTAACCTATGCTAAATTATCAAAGTGATCTTAGTTGTTCAGTAACAAGTATCTTTTGGTTAGCCTAATTGCTAAACTCTGACTTCAAAGAAGACATTGTGGGCTAGAAGATTTTTAAGTAAATAACCATCACAGGACATACAATTGAATGGCCTCTAACCTCTGTTGATGGCCTCTAACCTCTGTTGATGGCATGAAAAAACAACTATATTGCAGCCATGACACTGCATAGCAACTAAATGTTAACAACTGAAATAGGCTTTTACGACACCTGCTACCATCCCCTCAATGTAATAAAATTACCACAAAGGAGTTCCTTTAGTTGATCATTCTACAAATCCACCCCACCTTACTCTTCTCCTGTCGTTTTTCTTTACTCTTTTTTTTTAATTTTCTAGGTTTCATTATCTTCTGTCTCTATTTCACCATTGTGACCATTTCAACATGTTATGCAAGTGAATCAGTTCTGATCCGTAGAAATGACATCATTGCATAGCCGTAATTTTAAGTCTTTGCTATTAATTCATCTGATTTGCTGAATGTATTTATGATTACATAAAGCGCTCAAGTTAAATTTCAGCTTATCCTGAAAGGGTACAAAGAGCCATCAAAACCTTGGGAGAAATAAAGATCTAGTAAGCACAGAAATATTATAATTAAATCGCTTAGAACTTTACTTGTTAACATGAACTAGTGATCTCTTTCATCAAACCCCCAATTGCAACTATGTTAATCAAATTGCTTCCTACATACTGGATTCTAAAATCTTCAAACAAAAACTTGTGGTTACTACTTACTAGAAGATTCTTTGACACAGTTTTGCCAAAAATTTAGCCTTGATTAACTATAAGCAATGTTAAAAAAGGATAAGTAGAGCAGCCAGACTGAGATAGTATTTCATACAATTATATAAATTCTCACCATATTTTGCAAGAAATTATTCAGACTAATCAGGCCTTCTTATGACAAACCAGATGGTGCTGCAGGCCTCAAAGGTTTTTTTCTTTTTCATCTGTCTAACAGGAATGCTTCATCATTTGTGTATATGTTTATTGATGATTATGTAATTAGTGAATCCTTGTATTTCTTGTGAGATATCAACTTAAAAGTTAATTCAACAATCATTAGGAATTTTTTGAACTCTTCTTGGAAGTTGATGATATGATTGACTTTTCTAGAATATTACAGAAGTTATAAGTGGCTTCAAATGATATGATATGATGCCTCATTACGGTGCTCAATTCATCTTTATTGGTAATACTCACTGTAGAAATTTTGTTGTGGCCCTGGTATAAATAGTCTATTTTGAATTAGGTTGACATCGTTCAAGTTTTTCCAGAGATTTATATTGAGTACTGTCTTTTAAAGTCAAGGTCATGTATTAGGTTGTTTGCAGTTTTAAACTGTGGTTTGAAATGTAAAAATATTTCCTTGTTATGCTGTTCAGAAAATCTCTAAATATCCAAATATGGGTCAGATGTTGGATTTAGGTCAGCTTCAGTCCTTAGACACAAAGCTCAAGGAATGGCCAAAATGCACTACATAATGTGCCTTGAGATGATCAGGGCATGAGAGCAGTTGAAAGCTTCCCTGAATAATATTTAGTATTTTGGCAGTTTATCTCAAGATAACTTCTACATATTCTTATATTAAATGGGTAGAAGTATTTGTAAGAGGTCTATTATTCTGCCACTGAAAAAGCTATCAATTGACCAAAATATACCGGAAATCACGAAACTTTTGATTTGACAGAGCCTTCAAAGGTGTTGTGTAGAAAAGCCTCCTTCCTCTGGCTACGGTGGCTACTGCAGCAGCTTCAGCAATTAAAGTCTTCCCACTGCTTGTTGGCGCAGAAACAACAACAGATGAGCCTCTCAAGAATGCTTGAATAGCTAAACGCTACACAAAATGCAGAAAGAGAAGTCAGAAAAAAGAATAAGGAGAGAATGGAACAACTATAATTAGATTGTCAAAGAGTGTGAGTGTCATCTTTCTGACAATGACATATTTTCAATTCAAAGTATAGTAGAAACCAAGGAATGCAATTTTTCCCAGTTCAATATGGTACAGCCGGTATTTACTGGTCCAACCACCGACCATCTCATGGATCAGCTCATGTGCAATACAAGGCGTACCACTCGCTAAACTGTACAAACATGACTGTCACATCCTTTGTTAGGTTAGCCTAAGGCATCCGATATTCAAATGATACTTAGCCTGCAAAGGACAGCCTAGACCTTAACCTCGTATAGTCCACTGAGGATTTGCACAAAGAAGAAAGGTTAGAAAAGCAAACACACAAGTACTATATTTTCATCAAGCACAAAAAAGGAAAACAAAATTAAGATTGCAAACAACACAAAACAACTAGATTTTATTATGCATAAATGGCTCAAGCAAATGGACTGAACAATCACACACAAAGAGGATTTTGAAGGCAAGTGAAGGCCGAGTGTTCACCTAGCATTTTCAATTGGAGGGTTTCTGGTGAGTCCTCTACCTTAAGCCACCCTTGTTGACCTTAGTAGAGTTCATCCATGTTCACTTGGATGAGGTTGAGGTGAATCTCGACCTTTGTGAGCCTTTTCCTGTGCTTCCACAACACCGGCACTGATTGCCTCCCCATGAATTCTCATCTGGCCTTCAACTGCAGTGTGCAGGGAGGTTGCTCCTTCTGTGTGACCATGCTTTTCTGCTTTGATACCAAATTTCATAGACTTAGCTATATTTGTCTATGTCACACGATGTTCACATACACAGATATCGCAAGGGTGTTATGCGATGCTGAGTAATGTACTTGGACTGGACTAGGTGGTAAGGCCAATGTATTTTTTATTTTCTCAAATTTTAAAATAAAAAATAAAAATCCTAAGTTCCTAATCTCTCATGTGTACTCCCCTGTGTCCACATATGCTATCGCTCACATCCCTCGCCGCTTGTGTCCATTGCAGGTATGCTCGCATGTGTCAGCCCGCGTCTCCCGTTGCCAGCCCTAGCAATTGGTACTCTTCTTCTCTTTCTCATCCTCCTCCACTGCCTTCTCCCCTCCTATATTTTGTCGCCTCCTTCCCTCCTCTCCTTTCACACAATAGCCTCTCCTCCTCCTTCCCTCCTCTCCTTATGCATCACCGTCTCTCCTCCTCGTCCTCTGTCCTCCGCAGCCTCCTTACCTCCTACTCTCATTTTGCCTCGTCACCTTTCCTCCCTTGTTGCCTCCTTCCCTTCTCTTTTCCTTCGATAGTTCTATATCACCATCTCTCTTCTTCCTTCCCTCCTCCATTGTCTCTGTCCATTCTAATTTTTAAAAATCCTTAAATAGGATTTTTTTATTTTTTATTTTTGAACCTTTTTTCATAAACTGATACATACTGATACATCGAGAGTGCCAGTCTACCATACCGACGCTATATACCAAGGTCCGATACGAAATTGCATTTTTAATAGAAATGATGAAAATTTCCCTATAGCATTAAATGTATTAGGCACGTAGCCAAGTAAAGAAATAGGGTTAAAAAAATTAGAACCAATTCATAGCATGACAAATTAAGCAAAGCAAAAAACAGACTACTGCAGCCAAAATTTATTTCTTCCAAAAATAGATTCTTCGGCTTGGAAAATTACTAAAATATACACTAGGACATAGGATCTCAAAATCATCAAACTTAGTTTTGGAAGGTTACATGATGCAACCCCTACCCAACACAAGTCATTACAGATAAGAACACTACCAGACTTATTTCAAGCTCAAGCCACCTTGATTGTGTGCTTCTAAAGGTCCTAGATAGGCAAATTTAGCCGACAAGTGATCCAAGAAACACTGTCATTTGTTATGACAATGTTTGATCCTAAAGCGAACCCAGCAGCCCCAGGCTTGACCTCAGCATTATCAGCATTGACATTAATAGAGTCAAGCCACGTGGGGAAAAACCATATGGTGTGATCATCCTGTACTAGAAACTATTCTGCCACTAGGTGCAGCCGTAGGGCTAAATGAGCCCTACAGCAAACAAAAGAGCCTAATATGTCAGTTAATAGATGATTGAGCATGAATCTCTCGGGAATCATATCCTACAGAGACTTGGTAGGATTTAGAAATTATTTTCTATTATAAAAGAGGCTAAAATCATATCACACGCAGAGTTTCAATGACATTTTATTTTGAACTAAACAGCCACAAAATGTATATTGGAAGCCCAAGAAGGGTCCACAACAGGTCTATGAGCGGGTAAAAAGAAATGGAAGAGAAAAATTCTTCTTTGAATTGGAATACTTCCACTTTTATTTTCAATGGCTAGTTCAGTGGGTAAAAGGAATTCTATTATTAAATTGGTATCAACAGACCCTACATAGACATAACATAGGTTAGCCACTTTATTTTACCACCAAAATTCATATTTTTGAAATTTCTACATGTCTCTTTCAGCATGTATAAAAATTAGTATAGCAGATATGAGATTGAAAAAAATGAATAAGCAGACTATCCAGAAAAGATAGGATAAAAATATGTTTATATGCAAACAATTATATATAATTCCTGTAGAGAATAAAATGATAGTGAAATATTTAGGACAATATGAACATATTCAAAGAAAACGTGATTACCCTAATTAGAGAAGGTGAGTCAATTAGGTGTATGGATACAAGGCGAGAGACACAACGAGACCTAAGACACAAGAAAAACAAAAAAGAAATTTAATTACACTTAATTAAACTAGATACATGGCTTATACAGAGATCATTGGTGAGAAAACATCCATGTCATACCCATCCCAAATAGTTGGCACGTTATGGTTTGTTGTTGTTGTTGTTTGGGACATTAAGGCTTATTGTTGTTGTTAAACAAGAAAAGAAATAATTTAACAAAAAAGCAAAAAATAAATTTTGCCGTAAACTAAAAGATTGTTCAGATTGGACAAGGTAAAGAACCTGAAATTTATCAATTGGGAAGTCATATATCCCTGCGAGCTCCTCATAATCAATAATCTCTTCACCAAACTCCCTAACTTCAGCAAGAAGCCTGGTCACTCTTTCCCACTTGTGTTCCTCGAATTTAGCAGATGGCCCCGCCTCCGCCTCAAGCTGAGCAGTCTCACCTTCTCTCTCCTCCTCTTCCCGGTCGACATCGGCCAGCAGCCCATCATCGTACTCCATGGCAGCAACTTCGTCATCGTCGTCGTCTTCTTCATCCTCGTCCGTATCAGATAACTGCTCCCTTATTGGAGAAGCAGAGCCTAAAGGGTTCGCACAGAGAGGGACAAGATGCAGCCTCGCTCTTGGAGAAACGGCGGACTGGGGACTGAGGAAACGGCGGAATCGGTAGCGACGGCGAGAGGTGGGAGGAAGGAAGGAGTCGAAGAGGCAAGCAGGAGAGGAAGAAGAGCAAGGCAGCGGTAAAGCGAGGGAGAGCATAGCGGGGGCAGCAAGTGGAGTGGAGAGGCCGAGAACGCATGTGTCGGCTTATCATCATTTTCTTTATATGGGATGTCTGATACCAAGTCATTACATTGTATTACCGCAACTGCGAGAATTAATTGGCCGTTTCACAGGTTATATAGCTACGCTATTACCATTTATATGGAGAATGCCAAATATTCTAAAAGAGATATGCCTTTTACATAAAAAGATAACACAGCTAAAAATTAAAGCCGGATTATCTTAACTAATCGATCCATCAATCTCAAATTGAAGGTGTCATTTGGTCTTTTATTTTGTTTCCTTTGTGGTGCATATTGCACTTTGAATTACACAATGATACATCCGATATCCAAACTTTGTTCTTTCTTTTCTTTCCTTTGACGAAATATGTTTAGTTATTAATCTAACAGTTTGTGCTCTTGAAGAATTGGATGGGCATTTACTATGGTTTGTACCTTTGGGGGCACTTCCATCTCCAAACGAGCCTTGAAGGAGTTACCTTGAAGGAGACTGTGGCACCAGAGTAGCAAAACACATAGTTAAAGGTTACTAAATAATAAATAATTGCAGTTCTTTCTCTCGTCTCACAAGCTCATAAAATTACTAGCCACGTTGCCTCTGCTCAAATTTGCAGCTCTGTTTCAGCGAATCATTGGGAAAAAAGAAAATGAAAGTCACGTTTTATTGACTGCAAGATCTTCCACTGTGAATTTCTAATAACGAGTGCATTCTTAAAGCTTTAACAGAAAACATGTGCTCTAAACTTGGATTAATCTTCTTGGGAGGATGTGACATCAGAATGTCAAGTTTGTCATTAAGAAAGATCTCAAGGTTGACGGCCTCTTTGGCAACTTACGCTCTAGCTAAGCCTGGGCTCCAAGTTCCAGAAGTAGGGTATGATTCACATCACCTGATCCTGGACCCATAAACTGAATGGGGCCTGCAAAGAAAAGTTCGATAAGAAAGGACATTTAGTCCCATATGTTAAGTTGCACCTTGCAAAGAACACAAAGCTGGCAGATAATGAAGAGAATAATACCAGGGCTTATATATCTGTTTTTGAGAGCCCACTCATCTCGCATGGATGCAAACTTTCCAAATGGTGCACCTGAAGTAACAATTGTATTGATATTGGAAATAAATCCAAGAGTTTGATTTTGAAAAATACACTGGACAACAATATGAGCAACTTTTTACTATACCTTCGAGTTCCACCATTGCCTTTTTTATCACTGGCTTGAACTTCCCTGGAATGAGTTTTCATCTCATGAGAAATAAACACAAAGTAACAAATTAATGCTGGAATGATGTTTGGAACAAGCCATCTTGACACTTGGCCTGAGTCATACATCAACAGTCATTGTTTATTGGTTTATCTGTAAGTATTCTGTAATTGTAAACTTTAAGTGTTTAATTTACATAAAGTGATGGATGGACAACTGCAGTTTAATTACTTGAAGTATTTGTTCTCCTACACTGAAAGGATACTTAACACTTTGTCTTCTTTTACTGAATAAGTTGTACAGTCTGCAAATTATGACCAGTATATCATAAATAGTGAAGAAGGAACAGAAGTATTGTTGGTGATCAGCAAACAGATGATAACTGATAATTTAGTGGTGACAAGTGGTCAATGAGTAGGCTGTTAGCCGATCATTGCTGATTGTCAATAGATCATAAATAGTTGTCAAGGCAACAGATGAACGTTATGGTTGATAGGAAAAACGTGATCGCTGATTAACCATCATGGATGATCAGCAACCATCAGATCACGATTGCCAAATGCTTGTGGCATTTGCCAAAGCAGCCAATGGTAGCCAATCACAAATTGACCATAAATCTGTTAAACTGTTAGCAACCAGCAGTTTATATGGATGATCTTTGGATGTCAACATTTCTCTGTTGTTGCCATGGTTGGCTATGGCTGGTGAAAGTTGCAAATAGGAAGGTTGGCTGGGCAACTGGTGAGTCACTGATTGTCTGCTATCTAATACCGTAGTCATATGCAGATTATCAAGTGCAGCCAACCTATAGCCAATTATAAGCAGTCAGTAGTCAATTGGTGGCCAACTGGCGACTGCAATTTGTTTAGTACACCTTACCTGACCCAGACCTGATTCATTTAAGGTGATCTTTCAGGCTTTACAAGTTCTAATGGGTCAACGAAATGCTGAACCAGCAAGTAGATCAGGTAAATTTTGTGTTAACATATCTTTACTGAATATTTAGGTTGGTTCAACCCCATTCAGTCCTGATTTTTTACTTAAGAAAAGCACAATATTTCTCTACTTGTCAATCATATCAACGCAGCAACTAAATGGCTCAGGTCCAAGTCAAGAATTCTTGACCCACCAAAAAACTGGAGCTGGATTCAATTATTTTAGTTCTATATTCCCTTAAGTGCAAGAGAAAACATAGGAAAATAAGCAGCGAAATTAGGGTTTAAAGCAGTTAGCTAGTCAGGTTCAGAGCACTCACCCATCTTCCAACTTTAGTAGTTCATCATCCTAATTGACCAAAACTAATATTTGGTCCAGGAAAGCTTATGATCTAGGGTTGAAGTAGTTAAGAGTTAAGATAATGGTACAAATCAAAAAAGCAATCTCATTAATCCAAAACTTAGTGATATTTTAGCAAATGATGTAACAAATCTACATAATATGATTGGTTTCATTGATTTTCCTGGCAACAATTGCCAAGTCTTATTTAGTGATCCTAAGTAACAATCAATTCCACCTCGGCCTCCTACATCCTTTTCTCCATTCTTTTCTCCATTTTTTCACCTTTCTTTCCTTTCTCAGTAAATTCCTTGAGTACTTAAAACATCAAGATGCATTATAAAATCTAGTGTATTATCTTGAACTAATAAATTTCATCATGTTAGCATCAAAGATTAACATTAATAATGCAGGGAGAAAATGGCTGCCAAGATTAATTTGATAATCCCCAAAGATCAACAACTCCTCCCCCTCCCACCACCTTTTTTCTTTCCTTCTCCCATTTTCTTTTTCTTTTTTTTTTAACTTTTTAGTAATTTCATGAACTTAAAACATTGAGATGCATTGTAAAGTTGAATGTATTACCATGAACTATGAAAGTTCATAATGTTAGCATTACATAGTGACATCAACAATGCAGGGAGAAAATGGCTTCTAATCAGTTTGGTAACTTTAATAATGTATGTCATTCACTGATGGGATAAAATAAATACATATGCTAGCAAAGAATCAACCACAAGCACAATCTTAGAGGCTAAATATTTCACAATCAGTAGGAATGACATAATTTAATCCACAAGATTATGCAATTATAACATATGGGCCATGAAATATACAAATGTAAAAGTTACTGATGCCTTTGATCCATTACTCAACATGTCAAAAAGCAATTTAAGTGTAATGTTAGTAAATGGTTAACCGATTAAGTTGGATGTTCTAAATCGGTTTGAGATAAAACAAGGATTAGTAATTGTCGCAGAATATAAGAATTATGTTGAGGTGAAGTTTCTCATTTCCACTTTCAAGATTTTACAATAAAAGGACAGCAGATATATCAACAAGCTCAGTGGGGTGTGGCACCTAAACTAAATTCTCTCATAAAGGAAGACAAAATTTCTAACAAACAAAAAGCTGCATCTCGACATGAAACTCCCAAACTTAAGCAATGGAAGTCTTGAAGAGTCGAAAATGAACATAAACTATGCACTAAGAAGAGAAAGAATAAAATAAGATGATATACCATGTCTCCTTTCAACATCCATCAATGAAGTCAATGCAGTCCCCCCAACTGTCCATTCCTCAACAGCAGCGCTTAAGTTACCAACCTAGATGCATCAGACCAAAAACAAAACTAGTTACTAAAACCAGTAAAAAGGACTTCACATTATTTCTTTATTAACAAGAAATCATGCAGAATTTTTTAACTCGAATAATAGAATGAGATAGTTGGAAGTATATAAGTACATTGCTTCATTCTATCTCAACAAAATATTCACGCAGCCAACTCCAAATAGTTGGGACATAGGGCTATGTTTTTGTTGTTGTTGTTGCCTCATTCTATATTAAAGCTTTTTGGGCAATTGTGACAAAAGAAGACCAAATGTCATTAGTTGACCTACCAACATGAAGAATATGGCATAGTAAATTGGTAAAGTGAGAATAATACATAAATGCCAAGAGATTGTAATTCTTGCCACCATAGGAGTATCAATTGGTAAGGTACCCAATGATTCCAACCTACCCTAGCCTGAACCTGGATGATTAATTACCTAGGCACCCAGGCCAGAACTTGAACCTGACTCAGGTATCTATTTTCATACCCGAACCCATCTTAAACCTGATTAAAGGCCAAACATGGTTTAAGCAAGGCAGATTAATTAAAACCAGACTGGATCAGTTCTCATGTACCAGATCACATAATGGGATTCTAACCAATTAGGGTTCCAACAAGTCATTTTGTCAGCACCTTTGCTTGTTGCCTACTTGTCTGCTGAGCAGCTGCTGGCAGATTACTACACCTGGCATTCAAAACGTTGGTGCCTCTGCACTTATATCTCCAGTAGAAACTTAGGCTAGACAATGTCAAAGCATAACCTTTTGTTTCAAACTTCAAAGCCATTTAAACATATAGATATATCCAACAGAGCTGTTGCTCAATTTTTATTGTCCAGTTCTTATATTTTGGTATCATTGAGAACTCGATCGATACTAGCTCAACTCTACATGCAAATACATATTTGTATTTTGTATACATAAACAATATGATACATACATAGGTATATACATTACAGTTCCTTAATTGAATTATTACATGGTATTTCATGATGTTGGAACATGAAAAGGAATTATGACTAGGGATAAGAAAATTCTTCAGAATAACAGTGATGATGGTAACATACTGAGGATATGAGGCCTGTCTTTCCAGAACGTAACAGAACTCCTGCACCATAACCCAATGCATAGCAGTAGGTGGCATCAAAATTTGTAGGCAAGCCACATCTTCCCTCGTATCTGCAAATGTAAATTTCTAATCAGAACTAGAGAGCAAAAAGAAAAAAATATAATCTGACACTAAAGGTTATTCGCAATGCTACTAAAAAGGAACCTTATAATGTGTAAAAGGATTTCATAATGACTGATGTGAGAGTTATCAATCAATGATAAGGGCATCCAATACAAATGGCTTCCTTCTACTGATAGGAGATCTAAAGAGGGTCAAATGTGTTCCTACATGTAAGGAAGCTATTTTGATGGTTCCAACACTTGATGCCTAGGTTTTGATGGAGCATCACTAGCACAATTCCAGGGCTCCGCCTCAGTTATCAATAGGTCCATCAAATCAAACCAATTCATTTAATATGTTATTCTTACCCAAAAAAGTGGGATTGTCCTTTGAAGTGTCCAGAGTATGTACCCTCCAATTTTCTTTTCTCCAGCTCAGTTTCGACCATGGAGATAAGCATTTTCTCAGTTTCAATTTTGGCAACCTGATCAAGTAATAGCAGAAGTCTTTGAACAAGATGAATAGCTAGCCTTCTTTTCAAAATCAAAGATCACACAGAGCTTTTGTATGATGAACATTAAGTACAAATGTAGAATACATTACCTGCACATTTCCATGTGGATCTCTTTCTAGCAACAATTGCTCTTGGATTGCCTGGGGAAGAAATTCAAAGAGAAGCTGAGACTGATGTTGAAGTTTCTTTTTCCATAACCCCTCTTTGTCAACTACATCATGAGCTAGGATTTCATTTAGTTCTGCAATAAGTTGTTGAACCTGAAAAAAGGACAATCATATCAATACTCCGATGAAGATAATCCCTCAACAAATACATGAAAACAATGGATTTCTTATACCTCAGGAATAAAGTCAATTAATCCTTCTGGAATAAGTATGACGCCATAATTGTAGCCAAGTTCTGCTCGCTTGCAGATTATGTTAGTAATGTAGTCTGTAACATTTTTGAGTGTTTGCTTCTTGGCTGCCACCTACAAACAAAAAAGGGCCATGGCAGCTACTAGACTTATTTGATATTGGTGATGAAAAACTTACGGCGAAAAATTTGCAACAGATTTAATGACGTGCAAAATGTTTTTAATTGATTTATTATAAAATACTAAGATACTGAGTATTGTCAGCATGAAAGCATCACTTCTACAGGCAGTCTAGCTGGAAAGCAGTAAAAAAGTTTCCTGCTAAGATGCTAGAATGTTGGTCAGATGCTAATTATCAGAGGGTGTAAGCATAATGGCCCATGGATAGATTTTTATTTTTTTACTTTTATTGCAATACATTTAATTATTTTGTGGCTTCAGAAGGCTCCTCTTCCTCAAACTAAAGAAGCGCACACCAAAACTGATACTCTAAGTCCAAGAGTCAAACAATTATCAAGCTCTTTACTATTTAAACATGCAAGTTGAAATTTTGCATATTCTTTGTTTCATACATCATATTGTTGAGTGTTGGTATTCTCCTCACAAGAGTAAACAGCTTTAAATGATCAATATGGTCATTATTTCAGTTTTTATTCACTATTATGCTTTTTAGACTTATTAATTTACAGCCTATGTGTTGGTTATGGTTCCTAGTGAGCTCTCCTTTTAAAACCCATATATTGAAAATATAAGCAGAAAATTCCAGCAGATTCCACATAGAATTGTCAACATTTATATAGCTTCAATTTTAATTTAACAATTTATCATTGTCCTTAAGTCTAAAACCTCCCTCATAAACATCCTAATCATTACTTTCAACCTATATCACGAGGAAGCATTATGGTAACCTCTTTCCCTAGCCTCACACAGAGCAAGCAATCATTATTGATACTACAATATAAAACAGCACAAAAGGACAACTCAACTTCTTGACCCAGATGGTGACAAGTTCTAGCAAGAAATGAACAAACAAGTTTTCTCCAAGTTCATGTAATTTAACTAAAGATGCATGAGGAAATTGACAAAATGAGTTACTAATAGTCAAATAGGCTCTTCAAACTGAAATCTAAAATCAAAAAAAGAAAATAACCTCTTCGCCGATGATAGCAATATTCGGGTGTGTTTGCAAAGCACACTCCAATGTAATGTGAGAAGCAGCACGGCCCATTAACCTCACAACTGAACAAGAAAGAGTCATTTATAAGATTAAAAAAAAACTAAGTAAAAGAAATTTAAATATTAGTGAACATATATTAAAAAATTACCTAATACAATGTTATGAATTGTTAGCTAACAGGCAAATTAATGTCATGTTGGTTAATCATTTAATAAAAAAAGGAAAAAAAATTAAACATAACATATGAAGAATAACACTGCAAAGGGACTAGAAAAAGATTTTGAGCACAAACAATTTGAAATGAGTTGGTTCTCATATTTAATGGAAACTATTGAACAACCTTGATATGTATATTTGAAAGTAGACCAGATCATTCAGTTCAGTTATCATGCTGGGTTTAGATAAGCACAATACAACCCACAAACTTGGTTTAGTACAATTTTGTACAAAATTGGTGGGAGACTGTTGGGAAGGAAATCAAACCACATTAAAATAATGGGAGAATTTGCCATCAATGGTAGATGGTTGACTTGGTTTTAGGCCAAGTAGCTGTGAGAATTATTTTTCGGTAATAAACCAATCTACTCTATGTTAGTAGCATTTTAGAGTTTATAAATAACCAGTAGCAAATATCTTTGGTCAAGGTTCTGCTCCTTCTTTTATACTCAAAAAATAAAGAAGACATCAAGTGTTTTGAACCAAATACTAAAGCAACTATCAAAGGTCAAGTCTTAGAACATAATCAGCTCACAGTGATAATATTTTCCAGTTGATCGTGCATCTGTCATGACATTTCCTATCATTTCAGAGTATATCTGCAGGAAAAAAAAAATCTCTGAGAAAATTGTGCAATGTAACTATGTTAAAATTGAAGAAATGAAGACTTGTAGAGTCACTAAGAATCTGTCTATTTATTCCTAGAATGATGAATATTTGATTCTCATATAATTGGCATCCCTGTCAAGCAACTCGTAAGCAAGGAAGAAAACATGTTTAAATCCTTGCTTTGCAAGTGCTCCCGTGTCAAGTAATAACCAGTAAAGCTTGCAAGTCAAAATGTGTTGATATATTGACTACCTTATCATTTCTACAATAATTGGCAAAAGAGACATCAAATTGACAAAGTAATAACCCTTTTCGAATCAGAATGGATGAGTTTGTCCTTCGTAGGATAAATACGAGGGATATCGCATATCGAGCAATATGCTTGGTATTTGAACCTTGATAAATATGTCAAAGTTATCCACACACAAAAAAAAACAGGATTGGTTTTAAAAAATGTAATAATGAGACTCAAGAATCCCTATAATCATAAACTCTAGAGAAATTGGCAAAATAAGGAAGCTATAAACCTAGAAAACCTACCAGTCGTGGCTACTATGTGATCTGAACATTCAAATGAATATTTGATATGGTATGTTGATGCAGAAATTGGATTTTGCTTTCCTTAAATATTAACAGTTGACACTACCACTAAAAAAGCAAAAGAGAGAAGAAAAAGAAAGAAAGATTTGACCTTGCAGGCTGTATCAAATCCAAAACTTGTCGGCACCTCCTTGCACTTTAAATCTCCATCAATTGTCTTTGGGCATCCAATAACTCGAGTTTTCAAATTCTTTTGCCTAACCATTTCAATATCATCAGATGTAAAAAAAAATTAAAAACCATCAAAAATGTCAAAATGATTGCAGTATTAGGATTTAGTAAATTTTAACTCAAAGTTCAACCTAAAGTTTTCAGCAAGGAGGCATGCATTAGTGTTAGAGTCATCTCCACCAATAACAACAAGTCCATCCAAATCAAGTTTCACAGCTGTCTCCTCAGCTTGCTTAAACTGATATATAAGAATATGAAATGTGATGTCAGAACTTATAGTGAGCACATAAATATATAAACAGAAAATTTGTAAATCTACATTGTTATACAGGTAATATACAAAAAGATCAGAAAAGCACCTGTTCGGGAGTTTCAATCTTGTCCCTTCCACTGCAGATCATATCAAATCCACCCTGTTCCAGAAAAAGCACTAGATTATTAAACCTTATAATTTATATAAGGTTTTTAGAAAGTGGAGAAAAAAAAATCTATAAGTTACAATTACACTTGGAATCATTTTGGCATTCATAAAGGCTGAAAGGAACTAGTTCAAACTATGTGCTAAGCCACCAAAACACAATCAAAGAGTTATAGTCTCCATGACAAGATACAGCAACAATAAAGTACATATGCTTATCAAACCAATTACTACAAACATGATGGAGAAAATGTTCAACATGTATGGTAAATGATATTAGAGTAGATCAATAAAATCATGGTAACTTTTTGCATATTTCAGAAGCTTCATTTTCCTTCGCAACCTTCCTATCATTTTCACTTTATCAACTATGATCACTTGTTCTCATAACAAGTAGTTTTCTGATTTGGAGGTTTGGGTTTGTTGCTTATCTAGTCGCCTGCTTGCTTGCATTCTTACCGCTTACAGTTTGGTCTAGTTAGCATACAATAAATGCAGAGGGCTGCACTGCATGATTGCACTCTATAATGAAAGCCTTACTTGTATAATCTACAATGGGAAAAGGACTGATGATTGAAAGGACTTCTTTCAAACTGAACACTTGCTAAATCTTATACCTATAGATATGAAAACAAGGAGAGTGTACCTTGACTGGGGAATAAGATAAGGAACTCATGACAATCCAATAGAGCTGTTTTGGGTAATTTCAGTTTTTCCTGGGATAATTCTTGATATATGCATGCCATAAAAATATTTGATTATGGATTGAAAACTTGTTATATATTGCATCTTGTATTTATCAATCTAAATTCCTATACATTATCAAAGTGGATTCCGTCCACTGTTGATCTATAAGCTTCTACTGAAAATTGACCTACCAATTCCTATTGCCATCACAGATCCCGAAATTTAGTCATAGATTAAGGTTGTTGCATGATAGGCCTGCCCCTCCTTTCTCTTAGCGGCGTGTAATAGCCGGTTTATAGATATTTTTAAACCAAACTAGAAACCGAAGTTCAACTAAAGTTCCAAATTTGGGCTGATAAGATAGGAGAGCCTACTTATCAGGATTTTCTCCAATTTAATAAGGTGGTCATAAACTTCAGTCCCGTAGCTCTTCTACTCTTATAATACCTTGATAGCATCAGTTAAGAGAGATTTTCAATTTAACCATTTACAAATAACCATATGAAAATGCCTTGATTTGAATAATATTACTGATGATTAATCTATAAGACATAAATTACTGCCGCCTATAAAAGTTTGTTCACCAGACAAATTAGTAATCCAATAACGAAGATTGATATCCAGGATCCATCCTCAACGAAAGAAAAAATTGATAAATGAATCATCAAATACCTGGTTTCTGTAAGGATAGATGAACTCTGGAGTCAGCTGCACATATTTGCACTTCATAATCCCAGCTGGACCTCCCTTGAACCCATAGAGGATACTGCCTTTCGCTCGCTCCTGCAAGTAATCTGCCACATTCCAAATGAAAAAAAATCATAAAAATAAACCACTAATTAATTACAAAACAAATGAACGAGCACTAGATCAAGAAAACGCGAGATCAAACATAAATCAACATGAAAACGGAATAATGACTCACCAAAAATTCCAGAGATGACATTGTGTCCACCTGGAGCCTGGCCACCAGATAACACGACGCCGATCTTCAAACTTCCGGCGGAATCTGAAGGATCCGAGCCCGTCGGCACCACCTTTGCTGATGGCTGACCGAACAGATTAGGGAACAGCTTTGCGATCTCATCTACAAACATCAACAACAACGGCATCATCAGAAGCATTATCGAGAAAAGGGGAGAAAAAGAAACTTGTCACCGAGAAAAAGAAACAAGTCGGGAGGATGACCTGGGTTTCCGGCGGCGGAGCTCGGCGGGCCATCGACGAGCTTGAAATGACCCTTAAGGACAGAGGGTAGAGGGAGCGGATGGTTGAGACGGCTCGTCTGCACCTCGCTGTACACCGACGAGAGGCGGCCGGGGGATGGGCCGTTGTCGCAACCGTTGGCGAGGGCGGAATTCGCAGTGGCCATGGGGGCAGGAGCAGAGACAAGGATCGAGCGGGGGAGACGGATCTCAGTCTCAGATGTACAGAGAAAGCGGCAGCCAAACTAGAGTGAGTAATTCTCGGTTTTATAGGAGAGGGTTTGGGTTTAAGAGGAAATCGTCGTCGCGGCCCGCCGGTTCGCAAGGGAGCGGTAAAAGCGACATAGTGGGGGCCGAAGGGTACGCAGCGGTAGGTGGTTCGGGTGGGTTTGGGTGGACGGGTGGGTGAGATCGAGTTCTGACGTCGACGTGGCAACAATCCTGCAATGCGGAATACATATCGAATCTACATAATTATTATGCAAATTTTCGGGCGACTTACCTACAAAATATTCATATTTTTTAGATATTTTAAAAATATTTATTTTTTATTTTTAAAATAATATTCCTAATTTAAAAATTACTTAAATATTTCTCAAAAAAAATTTCCTACATTTTCTTTTTTTTTATTGGTCAATATTTTTATTTCACTCTTTTTTTATCTTATTTATAAGATTTGTAATACATCAATAAAATACTATAAATATTTTTAAAAATATATATATATGTGACGTCATCTTATATCTATCTCTTTGATTGTCATTACTTTGACCATTACAATTTTTACTTTTAAACTTATAATTAGTATGGTTGAGATTATGATTCTATTTAGATTATTTATAGTATTTTGAGTATGATTTACAGTGTTTTTATTACACTATTATAAATACTTATTTGAATCAACATATCGAATGATTTCTCGTGTGTTTTAATTTCATTTGACTCGTTTATAATGTTTTCAAAAAAAGTAGAATTTATAATGTTATAATAAAATATTATAATAGCCTAAAAACACTCTAACAGATAAAAATACTACGACAATTAAATTTAAGTTTTTATTCTAAATTAAGGATACTATTTGATATGGCACGTTTTGGTATCGCCTACGTGGACTCAGGCAAGCAGACATGGAACTTCAAGTCCGATGTAACGTAGTACACACGTGATGGGCAACCGCTCGTCGTCCTCTCCGTACAAACGACATCATCACAGTACAGTTATTCCGGAAAGCTCAGGGTGACGCTGCATGGCGTCAATCTATGTAGGTCAATTGGCGCTCGCACAAAAGCTTAAGCCGACCATAGTTAATTGACCTTGTACGACTAACTCATCTTCGCAAGTATAAAAGCTAACTCTCCTTGATCCAGAGGGGAGAACATTCAACTCTCCCTAACTCCACTCAACATTAACTTAAACTTCGGGTGGATCGAGTCGAGAAATTATCCTCCCGACCTCGACTTTTGTGCAACAACAAAACAACAACAACTCGTCGAGGGATAACCACGCTCGGCCACGACCCGACGTTGACGTGACTCGAGCATTCGCATAGGCAATCTTGCGCATCCGGGATTGGATCGAGCCGTGCTGACACCTCGGCCACGACACAATGGTTCACTAACACTACTTGAAAAAAATATATAAAATATAAATATTTCCTAGATAAATCATCCTTTTCATAACTGTTCTTTTAATTCATGAGAAATTGAAGGTTTGCTCATGGGAATAAGAATGCATGTTTAACGATGGGCCGAAGACTTTATGGTCCAGCGGAGCCCCTACTCTGGGGGAGATCCACAAATGAGGAACCCACCATTCTATTCTGATCATACTGCCATGCAATATAACGTTAGAAATGTTCTACAGCTTGAGTTCCAATCGAGTCAATAATTTTGACCCATTAAGGCCATGAAAAATGTCAACAGTAGCATCATATGATTCGCGTGCACGATGAATCATGCAAGATGGCTCCATTGGACCTGACTAATAGAGATGCCACAGTTCATGCAGGTTAATGTAACTGTTTATGTTCTTAATTAGTCATCAAACACCCGAGAAACATTGGTCGGTGAGAGAAGAACAGGAAAAATAACAAAAATCTAATTTCTTGTTGTCGGGGGATATATATATATATATATATATATAATAATAATAATAATAATAATAATAATAATAATAATAATAATAATAATAATAATAATAATAATAATGCACAAAAGCTTTTATCATTACAATTCAATTTATCATAGTATCAAAGTCTCTTGGAGTAAGGTTTATCCTTCCTCACTGACCACTACTCCTTCCTCCAAGCTATTCCTCTAACGAATTCAACTCCAAAGCCGCCATCAAATCCATCGTCGGCCTCAGAACCTCTTGCCTAGAGCAAGCTCCCTTCTCGTCGGCCGACGATAGCAATCGCTCCTCATTGAGCTCTGCCACCTCCCGAGAAAGAACCTGCACGACATCTCCTCACTATGGCATCGAGCTCTGCCACCTCCCGAGGAAGAACCTGCACGACATCTCCTCACTATGGCATCGAGCTCTGCCACCTCCCGAGGAAGAACTTGTGCTACATCTCCATCTCTTCACTATGTCATCATCTAGGTTGCTCTCTGTTCTTCCTCAATAGAGCTCCCTCAGCCACATCTCGTCGGGCTACTCTCATACCTCTCTTGTCACATTCCTTATTACTTTGCGGCTCTCTATCTTTGTCACCCGTGCCAACTTGGTCAACAAGACGCCCATCAATAACTCTCGTACAATCGAAAGCATTCAAGTTCACATCAGCCCTCAAATGAGCATTCAAGTTTTTCCTTGAGTTAATGTTTACTAAAATCATTCCCTCTCTATCGGTTACTAGCTTAAGCATGGAAAGGATTACATCAAAAATCTCATATAATCACGATAGATCGATGGTGGAACCGTTCGAACAGTATTCGAGCCTTCCCCTTAATCATATTGGACTTCAACTTCGTGTATTAGGCATTAATTAGTATATAATGATATCCATCGCATTCTTTTGATCTCAGCTGCTTTGACCAAAAGCCCACTACCGACGAAACATGTCCAGCGACTTGTTCCCTAGAGCGTTGACTTCTCTTGTTGGGATTGATTCTGAGCGTTGCAGTCTGGTTCCTGCTGAGGTGGATGGGTTTGGGTTTGACTTAGAAAACAAGAGTTTCTTGGATGCATGAGATCAAGTGCAGTGAGGTTTGGAGAGATGAGAAAGGCAAAGGAAGGTTAGCCTATGCGGAAAAAGTTGCCATGGAATGTAGAAGACTGAGCAACACAATACAAGGAAGAGACCTCGAGATTAAGTTCCAGGTTTCGGTAGCCCAAGTGTTGAATACCGGGGAAGAAGAGGAACAGTCAGCGATCCAATAATAGAGGTTGGTAGGACGTCAAGGAGGAGAAAGAGTCTGTCATGGCCTGCATCTTCGATGCATTGCACATGATGTGAATTCCACCGGCCGTGGAAGAGAAAGCCTCCACTGGCGCACATTAATTTCGCGGAGAATGATTGAGGCGTGGAAATATCAGCGAGATGGCTCAGTTTTAGACGATGATGACAACAGCAAAGGATTTACATGCATTATGACTCTTATTAACATCGCCATACGGAGAAGAATATGATCGCGTTCTTGAGTTGTGCAAAGTCTATTCCTCCGTTTGGTCAATTTAGAGGAGTCAACGACATGAAGGCGGAAGAATTGGATGATAAGGAACATTTAAATTAGTCATTCTGGTCTTCGACAAAGCTTGTTGCACAACAGCTAATGACAGATACGTCAGTCTGACGTTTCTTTACGTGAGCCAAACATGGCCAAAATACTGTGCATTATTCATTGGATTTGTATATGTAGAGAATTATATAATCTCTTCGTACCATCGAAAATAATGATATAGTTGATATCTCATCAAACACATGATTGATATTACAATGCTAAGTGATTGATGCCTTATGATTAATACTTTATGTGACTAACATCACAATGCTATTATGTGAATAACATCTTAATATTATACGATCCACATTTTAATGATTTATCATCGATACCTCGATGTTTGATAATTTTCTGATATTTTCATCACATATGACTAACTCGTTTCTCGAATGTTGTTGACCATAATATCACTATTGTAATCCCACAAATCCAAGATAGTATGACTATGTCAAGCTTGAGAGATGTATGTAATCGTCCGTAACATTAATGCACACCTATTAGCGTAATAATCCAAATGTCATACTATAAAAATCCTCTCAGATGCATTCATCTATGATATTCATATCCTCTCTAGGTATTTAGGTAATGACTCCTCATTTTTCGAATTAACTTAAGCATCAAAGGGAGTTTGTCGATCATGCCATTATCATAATTTCTCAATATTTTCTAATATTATTCAAAAATAAATATAAAATAGGATCTTGATCGGCTCGAAGCCAACATCTCAATCAGTACTCATCCCACAATGCTTAAATCAGGATCGAATCTAAGATTCCACCTTTGTTTATCTTTTTTTGCTCGCATGGAGATTACACTAATGTCTATGTTTATATAGGACAATAAATTGACATTGCATCCATAAATCTCTGTGGGGCACTCCATGTTTGACATACATGCGTACACCCTCTTCCAAGATAGACTAAATCTACTATCAATTACACTATGGATCGGTGAGTTCCAACAAGTTATGGCCTCACAACCTCGGTCAACTCTAGTGCACGTTCACCCTTGCAGGACTTTTAAGTATTGTATTTGGGCAGGTGGGGAACACAATCTTCAGGTCAACTCTTCCTTTCCATGTGTAATCTATACTCAAAAACTTAGACTGTGATACAAGCATTTATCATGGGAAGGTCTCTTCACCAACATCCAAGATGAAAACAAAGCATGGTGTAATTTTATCTCTTTTTTTGTTTGTTGAAATTGATGTTCGATCTGTTCCACCACCTACTGCTACTTTTCATGCCAACTAAACCTTGAGAACTACATTATATATAGTCCACTAGAATCAAATAGCCACTTCACCTTCACCAAATCACCAATAAGATGGCAATACTTAGTTAACAAGTACTTGCAGCTTCATATATATCAACCATGTTGTGTGGTTGATGATGCTATTCCATGTGTAGTTGGTAAAGCTAAGTAACTATGCTTAATAATTAACCTCGATGAAGGTGAGGTCCATTGTTAATGCAACTCTTAATCAAACAGATTTAATTAGGGTTTTTTTCTTGTATCAGAACACCACTTCTGCTACCAAATACATATATGCAGTACGATTTGGTGCTTTATTAACTCGGCAGTTGTCTTCTAAGTTGCATGGCTCGAGTAGGATTATATACGCTTGTTTCTAACTCTTATGCCTCCATAAAGAATTTAATGAAGCTTATCTGTTGTTTATTCGAACAGTTCTAAGGAGTTGAAGTGGAAAACATCTACTTCAACACAAGATAGATAGATTTGGTTTGGACGAATTCCCAAGAAAATGATTTTTCTCTCGAGATTTATCCCACATTTCTAGAATTCTAAAATAATACCTTTTTTTTTTTCTAATATTTAAAATATTTTTATCTTTTTTCCTATGGATCGATTTGTGAATGGGTCCAATTACAATGTTTTTAATACTATGTTATAGTGTTTTTAGTAATACCAAGAAAATACTATAACACAATATTAAAAACACTGAAATATAGTGCTTTTATTTACAGCAATATGTAACGTAGTATAAAAATATTATACTTTAGTATTATGAAAAATATTATAACATAGTATAAAATATTATAAATTTAAATTATGGACAGACTCATAGGAAAAAAAGAAAAAAAAGGTGTCTGAAGTATATTTATGATTTAAAAAATACTGTTCAAGAATACTGAAAAAAAGAGGACGCGTCTAAAGAATATATATATATATATATATATATATATATATATACATATATATATATATATACATACATATATATATATATACATATATATATATACATATACATATATACATATATATATATATATATATATATATATATACATATACATACATATATATATATATATGTATATATACATATATATATATATACATATACATATATACATATACATATATACATATACATATATATATATATACATATACATACATATATATATATGTATATATACATATATATGTATATATATATATGTGTATATATACATATATATATATATGTATATGTATATATATATATATATATATATATATATATATATACATACATATATATATATATATATATATATATATATATATATATATATATATATGTATATGTATATATAAATAGATTGGAGAATTCGCCCATTTTGGTTGAACTAACGCATCCAAGACAGCTTGAAAAGCACGTGGAGGAGCGCCGACAAGTTAAACAAAAGCATGACTGCGAGCAATCGACACCACCGTGCCATGCGGAAGAGGACGACAAAGCAAAGAGCAGTGCCGCGTCCTTTCCTTGCATTCAACTCCTCCTCTTGATCTCAACGTAGAGATGCATGCTGAGCTTTCTTGCTTGCTCCCCATACGTAGATATAGTATTGTATTCCATACACTTGTAGTTGGGACCGAGTGCAATTAAGCGTGGGTGACGCCGTCTCACTAACCCCACGCCCCGGCCCCCCCCCCGGCGTCTACTTCTACGGAGTCAGTCGTGTGATGAAGCTGTTGATCGTGCCATTAATCATCCTTCTTTGAGGCCGGTGATGATGGCCCTCCCTGTCCCTCTCCTTGATACGACATGCTCGCAGCAGGGCCCGGTTGACGTAGCTCGTTTGATCACTGAACATTGACCATCTCAAATGGGTAGATGTGGTGGTTAACTTAATCAGCTTAGAAATGTTCCCTGGACTTTGTCAAACAGCGTGCCCATATGAATTCGTCATTCCATCGCTCGCCAAAAGAAGAAGAAGAAGAAGAAGAAGAAGAATGAGAGGCTTTTCTTTGTAGCATGGTGATCAGAAGCATGAAGAAGGAGGGCAGGCAGCAGAGAAGCGGTAGCAGAGATCTTTACTCGTGCTTCGTATCGGTTACGGCCATTCTTTGGGTCGTCCTCCCTGTTGCCGCTGCCAAGGCTTTTGACTACAAGGATGCCCTGTCGAAAAGCCTCCTCTACTTCGAGGCCCAGCGATCCGGCCGCCTTCCCTACGGCCAGCGTGTCACTTGGCGCGGCCATTCCGGCCTCACCGATGGCCTCCAACAAGGAGTAAGTTCTTGAGTTTTACTACGGCGTGTCCGCTTCTGGCTCGGTTACTACTCTGGTGGAACATTTGTGTAGGTAGATCTGGTAGGGGGATACTATGATGCTGGAGACCATGTCAAGTTCGGCCTGCCGATGGCCTTCACGATCACGATGCTGTCGTGGAGCGTCATCGAGTACGGCGACGAGATTGCGGCTGCTGGCGAGTACCATCACGCTCTGGAGGCCATCAAGTGGGGGACGGATTACTTCATCAAAGCCCACACCCATCCCTATGTCCTGTGGGCGGAGGTATCTCTCCATGAGGAGCGAGCAATCATAGAGTGCCATCCAAAACGTTGTAGATACGTTTCGCTTATAGTGATCCATGGATGCTACAGGTGGGAGACGGCGACACGGACCATTACTGCTGGCAAAGGCCGGAGGACATGACAACGCCGAGGCAAGCATACAAGATCGACACGGAGAACCCTGGATCAGACGTCGCGGGGGAGACCGCCGCCGCCATGGCCGCAGCTTCCATCGTCTTCCGCAAATCCGACGCGCATTACTCCCACCTCTTGTTGCATCACGCTCAAAAGGTAACGATTCTACTGTTACACGATGGTGATCCAGGGCGTGTTCTTCTCTGATGTCTGCGTGTCCTTCGCATGCGAACTCTGTAGCTGTTTGAGTTTGCGGACAAGTATCGGGGGAAGTACGACAGCAGCATCCGGGAGGCGAAGAGTTACTACCCGTCGTGGAGCGGGTACGAGGACGAGCTGCTTTGGGCCGCGCTTTGGCTACACAAGGCGACAGGGACGCCGCAGTATGTGGAGTATGTGGTGAGCAATGGCGAAGGATTCGGAGGAACGGGGTGGGCGATGACGGAGTTCAGCTGGGATGCCAAGTACGCTGGTATTCAGATACTGGCTTCCAAGGTATGTTGTACACACGTCCGCATGCATGCTAATATATCGGTCCATTTAACACTCGCAACTCTCCATTTAGTAGATTGGTCCACTTAGTAGATTGGTCCACGAGTTGTCTAAAGACAAAAATGGGGACATTGGTTTGATCATAACGTGAAGTTAAATAACGAGCGTGACAGCTTACCAGCAACGCCGAATAGAAGGTTATATGTCCGCATCAATCGCCTGTATTTGCGCGAACGCATACTAAAGCATCATAGATTGTCTCGAAAGAACTTGTAGTAAACGCCATTTGCATGAAGAGGATTAATTCCAACTGCACGAACTGCATTAACTAACAGCTTTGCGTCGTTAGACTATTAATCGTGTGCTACCGCTTCTCAGCTTTTGTCGGTAGGAAATTTTTCGGCGGCGCAAAGACATGTACTGAAGCAATACGAATCGAAGGGGGAGCACTACATCTGCGCTTGCCTCAGCAAGAACAACGGCACCAACCTGCACCGCACGCCCGGTGGCATGCTCTTCGTCCGCCAGTGGAACAACATGCAGTACGTCTCGAGCGCCGCCTTCCTCCTCATCGCGTACTCTGACAACCTGAAGGAAGCACGCAGGGACGTACTCCGATGCACGGCCGGGGCTGTCAGGCCCCAAGAACTGGTGGAGCTCGCCACGTCGCAGGTCGACTACATTCTCGGCGACAATCCCATGGGCATCAGCTACTTGGTGGGGTACGGCCGCAAGTACCCCATGCGGGTGCACCACCGGGGGTCCTCGATCGTGTCCTACAAAAGGAGCAAAGGCTTCATCGGGTGCATGCAGGGGTACTACGACTGGTACGGGCGGCGGGGGCAGAACCCTAACGTGGTCACCGGGGCTCTCGTCGGCGGCCCCGACTCCCACGACAGGTTCAGCGATCACCGGGGGAATTACATGCAGACGGAGGCCTGCACGTACAACACGGCCCCGTTGGTGGGTGTGCTGGCGAAGCTTCATCAACAGATGTCCCATCAATACGTGAAAGAGATGACGACTTCGTCGTCCCCCTCGTACTTGGAGTTCGCTTGATTCTTTCTTCCGTATTGGATTTGTTCGGAGACTGAACAAATGCACCGGCATAACGATGGGTGGGCTCGGCTTCTCGTGCATCAGCTTTGAGCTTCACACGCTTGTGGAACGACGTCGGTGTACTTGTTGAGGCTCTCATTCTCTGCAAGAGTCTGATAAGGCTAAAAAAGAATCAAATTGGCCATCTGTATAGCCTCTATGATTTCTTTTACACATGTAACACAGAGTAAGGTCAAAAAAGAACGGTAAGTGAACACATGTAGATGGGCGAGCTCACATTTGTTCTTGTATATTTATTCTGTTCCTTAGGTGAGATATATATATATATATATGGTGAAACGTAACAAGAACTATAAAATCTTTTGTAGCAAAACTACTTGAAACTTCATAGAATATTAAAATAACTTGGTAAAATACTTGTGAATAAAATGTGAGCCCACAAACTTCTGCATGGTAAATGACTTCAGCAAAATACGTGACACATTTGCATGAACAAATGAAGAAAAAATACCTAAGCCTATAAACGGCAGCTCGATACACTTAATACATCAGACATCTTCATTTTGAATCACTCATCCAATTCAAACACAAAAAGGTCACATTAACTTGCCTGAAAGATCCCTAGATCTGGGTTAGTGACCTGAAGCACCTTATGCTCGAGTCGAATTTAACGATCTGGAGATAACTTGAAGCGGCCTCAAATATAATTTACATGCCTCCATTGAACATCTCTATGATATGAATGTTCATGGGTTCAGTACAATGACTTTGGTACGTGGATATCAATTTTCTACAATTTAACTACTTTGAGAAACCCCTACTCACTGATTATTCTAAGAAGAGGTCATAGTGATTTCAGCACACAAAACTACATGGAAGAAATTTTCTCAGCACCATAACGAACATGCTACAAGTAAAATGGCCTAACATTCAGCCTGTGGGGAGAGATTTCATACCCGCTTAAGACATTTACAGAACTTCTCAAAGAGGGTAGGACGTATTTTGTCCGAGGAAAAGAATGAAAGAATATGCAGTTCTGGTTTTACAATCTGTTGTGCTATGTTTCATGTGTTCGCCGCCTTGCCTGCCTTCGACGAAGTTTATCTGGTGTCTGCAAGCTGCATCTGCCAGTTAAAACAGTCCATGAAGCATCCTATCATGAGAAATCAGCTTGCTTAATGAAACATAATAATGCTAAAAAGGTCATTAGGAAACTCACGTAGCTGTTAAATTTTCACTTTCCTGTAACTGCACACAGACAAACAATTATGAGACAGAAGAGGGACGGAGTGTCAAGTAAGCTCTTCAAAATTTAAAGAACATGACAAAAAAACATAAACTGATGGCAACAGCAACTTTAAGCATAGACTGTGTTTACAGGAGATGGTTCTAAAAAGTAAATTCCACAATAGGTCAGGGAGGGAGGAAGATATCGAGTATACCATGTCAACATTATAAGCTGTGGCTTGATAAGTCACATGATTTGACAAGTCAAAAGTTCTGGCATCTAAATAAAGATATGAATCACCTACAGCCCTTTATTTATACTATCTATGTTGTAAAAAAAAGCTTCCATCAGATTATTGACATGAAGATACCAACCTCCAATAGCTAGCAGAGAAATGAATTATGGTTTTTAATGGCAGGTGACACATAAGATAAGTTCGTTTTTATTATAAACCTACCGATGATAAAATTCTATCTTTAGGAAGTCAGAATAATTTAGCCGACCATAGAGCTTCATACCAGTGGTATTCATTTTTTCCATTTTTATTAAGTTATACCAGGCCAAACAAGACAGTATTTTATCCCATAAAGGTCTGCCAAAGTGTCAAAACCAGTATTTGGATGATATTTTTACATTTTATTCTATACAAAGGCTTACAAAATATATATTAAGGTGCTTAACTGTTGATAGCTATTACATTTCATCCTTGCAACAAAAAATAATGCTGTGCTCATAAGTCATAACACGCTTTATCACGTAGTTGCTTGACACAAAAATCATTTAGATGCCTGACATAAACAAGTTTACTATAAGACCATCCGAAATATTATCATTCTTATCCTGCATTAGACATTGTTTAGATGAATCCAAACCCTATAAGTGTGTAAGTAGAACTGATTTGTTGATTCTAAACAAATAATTATATTCCTTTTACATATTTATATCTCTCCGTGGCTGTCAATGACAAGCTACGTTATGGCAGACTAATACACATTATGCAGCCTAAAGAAGCATGCACCAATGACAATGGTAGTGATGGCTCTAGGGCATTCTCTTTCTTTGACATGAAAATGCCATCAAGTAAAAGGATCTATAGGTAAAAAAGGAAAATATTCAACTACAGTGTCAAAAAAATAATATGTTTTCATTTAAAAAGTAAAATCGCATCTACAAGAAGCAACAAGACTCTTAAATAAGTATATTACCATTTCCTCTTCAGAATGCTCAAAGTAAAGCTGTTCTGGAAAGGACTACAAGAGAAATATCTCACAGAAGCAAACTAAAGAAAGTCGGCATGTAGACCACTGGATAGCCTAAGCAAGATATTTCGAAAAACTTACAGGGCTTTGGTTTCTTCCCTTCTTCCTAACTTGGTCGGATTTGGAACGTCTTGAGGTGGAATGAGAAAAACGATGGAGAAACTCAAGCATGTGGTTGTAGATGCTACAAAAATAGAAGAATGAATTGTTGAAAAAGAATACATTATGGTGTAAACAAGTATGAGCTGCACAATTCCAGCCAACATCTAAACTACAAACAAAGTCTTACAATAAAAAATAAAAAGGTAGAAAGAAGGGAGAATGTGAATGAAAAACTCTAAAAAATATGCATATAAAGTAAAATTCATTTGCTTTAAATGATAAAACATTTATTTGTCCTTCAATTATTCTATAGATCCTTGTTTCCCAGCTTTTTCTATCTTTAAAGCATTGATATTTATGGGATACCAAGACAAGACAACAGAGACAGGTTGATACAACAAATGGTGAAGCTCAACATCTTTATAGTGTTAGAATATGTTTCATATCATGATTAATATTAACAATTAATTAGCGATACAACATGGACAGAATTTAGTAACATCATGGGCTATACAAAAGATACAAGAAGTTCCCATGAAATTGTCATTTTAATTTCGTTAACGATAATATGATGCTTAACAGAAATATAAAACATCTATCTGAACATCTATTCTTCTTGTTTAATAAAAATCATCCATAAGTAAATCCTTAAGTGAATGGCCTTTTCAGTGATTATTTGAAAAAACAGATATTTTGGATAAGTGTCTGACATGTATCCAAGGAGTAATACCCAACACAAAAAATACATATACAACTTCAAATTTCCATGCTTAAAGACGTCTATCATCACATAACAAATCCATAATGATACAATTGAATACTATTTTAAATGTGAAAAACAAAAGGCCTTCTGTTTCTAGCTCAATTTGATGGTTTTCTTGAAAGGCACTTGATAAAAAGTGATCCCATATCATCAAAATTAAATATCAATAATACCATTTTGATGTTTGTTCCTTGCACATTCACATATTTACTCTTTCCAAGTTGCTTAGAAAATCCATTGTGTTTCTAGCGTTACTTAATACGACACCAGATGATGGTATATGATTTCCTGCCACCAAGTGGATAGAGAACTTCAAAGTGCGTCCAACATGATGCTTGATTCAAAGTTCAAAATCGAAGGTACCAGACCTTGACTAATCACTGGGCAGACCAATATATGACCAATTTGTACTGGTGTGCTAATATGGTATGTCGGTACATGCCACAGTAGGGAAGAGGAGAAGAGACGGCAGCGACAAAAGAAGGGAGTAGTACTGGCGGTTGTCAATGATGGGCAGTGGACTGCTGGAACCAGGCAACAAGCACCAAGTGGCTTGGGTGGCCGTCATCAAGAGAAAGAGAAGGGCTTGGGCAATTAAGAGAGAGAGAGAGAGAGAGAGAGAGATTTTATTTAAAATAATTAAATGCTGAACTGGAACTGAATTGCCTGTAACGAGCAAGTGCACGGCCCGAATCTCCGTCGGACTGGTATTGACCATTCGATTGCAGATTTTTAGACCATTTGTGTGCATATAGATATGGGATGGACCATGTAGCACCAAAGTGGATCAGGATGGTGTTTTGCATACATCAACTGAGGTTTACAGCCATACAAGATATAAGTTCTATCGATATATTGCTTTGTAGTGTCCTGAGTTTTAAAATTGCCTAGTGACAAAGCTGAAGACAAGAGCAAGGCTACTGAGAAGCAGACATAGGAGCTTCATAAAGAGTTCCATTTCAGTGGTAGGACTTACAAATTAAGAGGTTTCCTTTTTTGCTCACCTACTAATCCACTATTATTTGCTACATAATTGAATAAGCCCTGTAGCCCTGTATCCCTGGTTGCTCATCTGATAGTAAGGTCCTCACGAGCCATGTAATATGTTAAGAATTAGATATTCGTTGCTTAGAAATGACATCACACTGAAAAAACAATAATAGCCTCGTCAATAAACCAATGAACATGCCAAACATGTGTCAAATAGTTATCAATATATAACTCAATGGTGAAAATGGATCCATGCGGTTGATCTCACAGATTAATGGTGTTATTGATGTCATAGTGTCTTGTATAGATTTAGTTAAGCTTCACAAGATGTTGCACAACATTCTCATGAAGCACTGAATGAGTTCTTATTATTGTAAAATAGTCCCCAAGTAGCATAAGATCAAGCTCGTTTAGGTGACAACAAAACACATTTTCAATAACTCCACTAATTTTAACCAGAAAGCTTTATAATTTATGCAAATGTTCTAACTCAAAATACTAGTAACAAAAAGTAAACATACCTTAGTCGGTGTCTGTTGCAAGTTGTAAAGAAAGCAACAAAACCATAAAAAATGCTTCGAATTGCTCGAAATACCTGGAGAATGAGAAGGAAACTTCCAAGATATCAACATGGATATTCATCAGTGTATAACTATACAATTTAAATGCATTTAACCTTGGAAAATATATCATTCCAAAGTGACCGCCAAACTGGAACTTCATAGGTAACTACTGTTGCTTCAGATACAGAAGCAAGCTGAAACAAAGCGCCTATAGATGACCAGGTTCCTTCTAGTACGTAGTAGATGTTGGTGAGAAGTATCCCAACATAACTTGCTATTGCAAGAATTAAGCGGGCAGGGGCTATAACAATTTCCCAGAGGAGCCAAACTAATGGGTATATAACATATGCCGCTGTTACACAAAAAAGTAGAAAAAAAGTGAGAGAGAGGAAGAAGCGGAGACCGAAGACAAACAACTATAGGTAAAAAGGCACAAATATCTGATATCATACCTATACTCCATAAAGTAGAAAAGATGAACCAGAAAGGCCAAATAATGATATCCAATATAGTTATGATCATGCTGCATGAAGAGGATAACATGTTCCAAACAATCAAACTTAAGCTTTCTACTGTATCAAAACATACATTCCAGATGGGGAAGACAAATTCAAAAAGTTCCATAATTGGACCCGCAATTGGCTTGGTCAAAACTGATAATAATGACTTAGTAGCACGTGCAACCATCAGGAACCACTTGAAAGCTTTCTCACAGTTATGAAGAAATAGTATAGTCCCCAGGTACTTGATCCTTGAAATCATTTCCCAAGATTCTATCCAATCGAAGAATGGCCCAAATAAGCTTGATGCAGTTGCCTTTAGTATGGGAACATTCTTATATAGGTCATAGAAACCTATGAGGACAGTGGTTATAGAAATCAAGACATATAAGGCCCTTGCTAGAGGACACATCCATGGACGATATATTTTGCAAAATACTGGGTAGGACTGGAGAAAAATGACCCATGAAGGAAGTCCATACTCCAATAATGTAAGTAGCCTCAAGTCAGCCATAATTATTTCCTTAAGCTTAAATGGGAGATCATGATCATCAAATCTGAATAAGATGAGCACATCCTTGTAAGTGCTAGCCTCAAAAACTAAACTAGCATGCTCACTTTCACAACTGGACGAACAAGACGAGGACTCAGAAACTGTTGGTGAGCTCACAATTTCGCTGTATGCTTCCTCAGAAACTTCATCAGTGTCACTGCCCACACTTGATTTCATTATCTTTCTTCGCTTGTATGGCCCACAAACAGGTGGTGTGTAGGGTGAACCTGAATCTTCCATTCTTTCAAGCATAGGGATAAAATTAGAATAACTACAATTATGTTTTTCCTCATGGAATTCGTCAGCACTGTGAAGATTTTCCCTCATTTCAGCAGTGGTAAAAGGATCTTCCCGAGCATCGTAAAACACATCTCCTGGAAAAGATGATACATCGTTGTCAAGGAGAAGGGACTCATGAGACGTAACAGAAATCTGAGTTCTGCATTACCTTTGTTGGAGATACTTTCTAAATACTCCCGAAGCAGATTAATCTCATTGCAGGTCCCTGTATACCAGGAAGAAATGCAGCTACAAGACTGTTCAATACTATCAAATTCCCACCTTTTCATCAATTTAGCTTCCAATGCCATTGACGTATCAGTCTATGTGAGTAATCACAAATACAGAAAAGAAACCTTCTACTAGGTCAGAGACAAACAGTGTATATACTGGTTAAAATAGGAAATTAAAAAAATATAGGATACCTGCAGTTCATTGATGTAGTTGATACCACGCACATGAGCCCATTGTACTTCGAAAACAATGAATCCATACAATGTACAGTGCAACTCCTTATTGAAGAGGAATGAGGCCTTCAGTTTCTTGACATGGAGCAACTTTTTCTTTTGACTTAAAGCAGTATCGATCAGTGAGAACCATCTGCGCAATCTGTTTCTAGTGATGGAAAGGGATCTAGAGCTATTTGTAAACTCTAAAATCTTTCCAATATCTCTTCTTGTCACTCTAGCAGCTCTGGTGTTTGCAAAAGGAGATAACCTAGACTGAATGCCAAAAATTTAACTGAAATATACAATTGACTCGCACATATGAAGAGTATGATTTTGAAGGTTTCCACATTTACCTTAGTAACCATTAACTGCCACAAGTGAGCAGCTCGTGAATCCTGGTCAATCAACCATGGACGGTTATCAACAAGGATAAAGAACTTCTGACTTCTTATCGGCAAAAAGAGAGTCAAACGTGAGAGATAGGACTGCAAATCCCTACAAAGGAAACCCAAATATGGAGTTAGTCCTATCAATTTTATAGCAGTAGCATGTTGGCTTCACAGAAATATCTGACACAAATCTTTTGTAAGAAATCCATATATTAGCATCCGAGAAAAACCGTATCCCCAAGCATGACAAATGCTTGACCAACAAATTTCATATGCAGATCAGGTTCAACAATCTATAATATATATTAAAGAAATTTGGATCACATTATATTTTGCTTCGACCGGTCTGTATTGGATGGTATTTACCGGTTCAGACCAGGGCTTTTTCACTTGGTTTGGTACAGTAAGCATGTCACCATCTGGTAACTTGCAGAAACCAGATGATAAGCCCACCCTGGCACACTCTCTTTCTCTCTTGCTTAATCTATCCCATGATGTTTTTATAAAATAATTGATGGTTGATAACTTCATTGTCTTTTTCTAGTACCTCTCTCTGTTTCTCCACCGGTTGCTTTCTCTCAACTTGCCTTAACCCACCCCTGCTCACCACGGCCGCCCATTGTTCACCATTGCCTGCTATTCACTGCCACCATCCTTGCCCGCCTGCCTAGTACATCTCCTCCTCCATTCCTTTCCTGCTCTCCCTCTCTTCTCCTCTTCTTGTTCTCCTCTTCCTGTTCCTCTCCTTAACCACCCTCCTCCCCCTCTTCTTCTCCTTCTCCTTCTCCTCCTCCTTCTCCCACCTCGGTGATGATTGGTATGCTGACATACCATGTGTCATGGAACATAATACCAACGCTTACCAGAGTCATGCTTGTTTATTAATCATTTAATTGACCAGATTAATCATATCACTCTTGGATAATAAAGCTTGTTCTTAGTAATTTCTGTCTTGAAAGTCAACTGGCAGGACCTTTTTTTCTTAAAGGAGATGCAACGATAAATGAAATAGTTGAACCCAAGTATGATATATGCACTCCCTGCGAAAGTTGGCTAGTAATCCACAACCTGGTTGGCACCCTAAAAATATGCAAATCATGAACTCCAACAAAACTATTGAAAAAAATAAACAAATGCATACATTTTTCTTACTATTTCTGGGACAACTATACATTTCTTAATCAAAGTTAACATAGGTTTATCAACACTCAATTCCATGAAATACCTTGCTACAAGAAGCCTGAACTTTAGTGAAAATTTGATAGTTGATAGCAACATTCGGATAGTTTACACCAAATTCTGAATACCCAACCAACATGGGAAAACATAAACAAACTATAAAGAAGAAAAATAAAAGTCTCAACTTACAAAAAGATTTTAGAGAAGAAAATTGGAGAAGAAAACGGCAACGAGTTAATGATAACTCATAATCTGAAAGCCTATGTTGTCTGAGCAAAAACTGCGACCAAAACAGAAAAGAAGAGAAAAGTTGTATACTGATATAGCAAGATTTTAACATTCAGGAATGAGGATTAGACAATAAATTTGAAGTTGAACAGGTAGCAGTTTTTATTTTTCAAAGTTGCCAAAGTTTAAACGTTTAGGGATGCTAGAGCAACTGATTATGCTGATAAAATTAAGACGTCATAGAGGAAAATCATTGGACACACTGCACATGATTACAATCCATTAAACATGAATTCAATGAGGAAAATTGGATTGCTGTTTGAGATGAGAATTCACTAGGTACCATTCCTGGAATCTTAAATTGCTGTTTGAGATGGGAATTCACAAAGTACAGTTACTGAGACTCTTGAATTAAGAATTAAACTCGTGCAAACAGATGATCATAATGCATTGTTGCCACAGTATATGCCAATTAGCATGGTCAACATGAGATCCATATTAACCAGGACGAGCCAGCATTAGCAAAAGGGTTTGTCAGCACACCCTTCCCTTGGCACTCAAAGGGCCTCCAAGCTACGCAGTCGCTTAAGCACTGGATCTGGGGCCTAACAACTAACCTGTTATTGCTTGATTACTACAAATACATTGCAAAAGGATAAAAGAGGATCAGGATACTGAAAAGTTTTGACAAATGCAACATATCAAAATGTAGTTTTCTTTTGATAAATCATATTTAGAAATATTTGTCTCTAAATAAATAGCAACAACCATGGATACATTGGCTTATTAGTCTATCAAACTCTCTTTATAATGCATATATTTTACATAACATTGCTCATATGTCTCATATATATGTCCACACGACACCCCGATTATCTGATGGCATACTATTTCATGATGCCATTCGAGTTTTAAAAACAATGATAATCCATGAAACCCAAAAAAATGAACATGTAAATGAGTTATTTAAGATATATCTGTAATCATTCTAGACAGAGAGTATTGTTGTAAATGAGACGATTCAATAACAAAATATTTAATTAACCGTATATAAATATTGCCTTATCAGCAAGACAGCCCATACCATTCCCTAGTCCAACCTACAATTTACCTCACCATAGGGGGATATTGACAAGTACCAATTCAGTATGCCACCAAGAAAAAAGAAGAAAAATTTTGAGAAAAAGAAATAGATATATCTTCATGATGCAATTTCAATTGTCTACTTTTTGTTCTTTCTTGATGACCTATTGCTTGGGAGGAGACTGTGCAGATCATGCCACCAGCAGGATTTCACCAAGAATCTGATCAAATATGGGGAATGTCATCGCCAACAGAGCAACCAGGCTAGACTACTTCTGATCTAGAATAGGTGACAAGTGGGCGGTTCTACTTCTAGCAGAGATCCTATGCACCATCTGTTGACATCTTGTGATGGAGGTCAATAAGAGCGTATTAGAAACATCCAGGTTCAAATGACACGGATACCATCAAAGGGCACTACTAATTCCACGGAAGGTGTTTATTTAAGGTTATAAACTACATAAAGATTTCACTGAACTACGATTTCTTCTCTCACAATTTTGTAACCTAGAGTTGAAATTTCCCCATCTTCTTTCCCATTAAATCCATGCTTCTAGCGTTCATATTTCACATATCAGTCCAGTATGTCAACTAGATAATCTTACCAAATTAAGTTGATTTAGGGGTAGAGACAGGGGAGCGATAACAAAACCGTTTCTAGAAAACCATACGGAACCAAGAACACATCAAGACTAGTTCTTACCCAATCTGCAAACTCGTGAGAGGAAAGAAGCAGCGATCCTCACGAGTTCCCATCGCAATTCTGCTGCAAAAAGAAATTATCCTTCTGTTAGGAGTAATCAAAGCCAAAAATTTATCCCCAAAACACCAAATCTGGCGTCAGGATGAAGTTAAAAAGAAGAAGAAAACCGCTGATCAGGTCAAAATGCTTCCATCGCTCACCACCACCGGTTCCACCGAACCTCATCACCACCTTGAACGTTTCCGCTAGATCGGGATACCAATAGGAGTACAAAGCAAGATATAAGGCCGCTGGAGAAACAGATCGAGAGATAGCGTGAGAGAGAGAGAGAAAGAGAGAGAAGGCCGCTTGGGGCCAATTAATACACTTCGCTTTGCTTCCAAGGGGCGTCCGAGCGCGATGCCTCGCGGCCTCGCCACATCCGCGACGACGACGTCACCCACGTTAACGCCGTTACTATGCCCTTCTTGAAAATTCGTTATTCTTTTTTATCTTTTTATCTTTCGCCGAGTGCTCGCTGCCACGAGTCGGACGTGTCGCTCTCTCCGCTTTGGGATCCGTTCCTCCGCTGCTCTGCGTCGAAGCCAGACGATTGGGTTGCGCGCGGGGGCCGGCGACAGAGCGCGGGAGCGGCGGAGCGGTGACCGGCCACGCGGGCGAAGACACAGGAAAGCGGAAAAGGTAAAAGGCAAAAGGGGAAACCACCACGGATTACTGCGTTGGATGTATGAGTAAACGTGGCGATTAGGATGAGTTAGCGAAGCAACGCGAACAGCGAACAGCATTTGGTGGAACGACAACGCGACCTGCCGACAAATTTCATCCGGCGGTGAACCCAAATCCATGTCAATCCGACTCGACTCAGATTCCTAATTCGATTCGTGCTCGGCTCAGCCGCACCACCCAAAGCTACGCCACAAGCACAACCCATGGGCCATCCTGTGCTCGCCCCACTCGGACTTTAGAACTACGCTAGGAGAGTAATATAGGTTCGGAGGGTTTTCGTAGAGATTTGAGCAGGGAATTCATTCGAGGGAGCAATTTCACGTGTTTATTCAACGGTAGGGATCATCCCAACTGTTCCATGTTATCGCTGCATTGTCGTGCATATAATGTGACTTTCTTGATTGACATGTTGAGTCGACATAGCAACTGTTCCAATGCAACTCGGATCCAATTAAAGTCCGATCCGCTAGTAAATCGGATGGTATTGGAATAAACCCTACCCGCATGTGCTTTTTCTTAAGATTATGACAATAGACTAATAAAATGTTCAAGTTACAACAAGACATCAGAATTGGTGCAACTAAAGGAGTATGCACAAGCCAACACTAAAGTTGTAAGGCACTAACCCAAAATAAAAAATATTAAAAGGAACACGGGTCAGACAACTACTACACTGGTTCACATGCATGCTATGTTACAGAGATCCATGATAGTTTTAACAGTGCCACCAAAAAGAAGATGCTCCCACCCTACCCCAACCTGTCTCCCACCCTTTTCACTTATGTTCTTCCCTTCATATCTAACTCTTTGGTACTCGGCATTGATTGTTCGTTCACGCTCCGGACGGAAATGCACACCTACCAATCTCTGCAACACCACCACAATGCAACACCGATTAGTAAACAACAGAGTCAATAGTATGTATGTGTGCAAACTAGCATCAGTTGTGTGTTGTGGTGGGCACCATCGAAACCCAATGGAAGTTTACACACACATAAAGCGACACGTTGTGGTCACTACTGCCATCGAAACCCAATGGAAGTTTACACACACATAAAGCGACACGTTGTGGTCACTACTGCCAATGGACATGATGAGTCACGTCACATCGGGCAGTGCTGTCAACCGCACTGTTCCCCATCGCTTTGGGCTACCGGGAATCCTAAGCCGGCATTCACGAGATCCGGACCGTAGATCTCGTTCCCAACGTGCGAAGAAGGGCGTCGATGAGATGGGGGAGGGGGCGCGACGAGCGGAGGGGGAACTTACTGGGGGTCTGGGAAACGAGGTACGCGGCGCCCTCGAAGTCGCACGTGCCGATGGCTCGTCCTTTCCTCTGGTAGTAGCTGTTGAAGGCGTAGGCCGCGTGCGCCTCCACCGTGTCGGGCTCGTAGCACGCCGCCCCCGGTTGGATCGGCCGGCAGTCCGCTCCGCCCTCGCCGCATGCGAAGTCCAGCGCCGCCTGAAGCCGCGCCTTCCCCACCATCGCGTTTGCCACGCACCAGCTCTCCCCTGTCGAGCTCGCCCGCACCGTGCCGGAGGATGACGGCTGTGGCAGCGTGGGAGGGGAACCACTGCCTTTGCTGCCGCCTTTGGGCCTTCCTCTGTCTTCCTCCCACCGCAACCCTCCGCCTCCGCTGTTGCTACCGCCGAGCGTAAACTCGATGTCGTAAACCTTTCCCTCGTCCGGGTAGAACAGCCCGTAGTTCCTCTCCGACGTCGGCCCTGGCTTCTGGTTCTCGTTGAACAGCGCGAAGACGTAGACGTTCAGGTCGGCCTGGGGTCTCAGCGGCGTGCCGGCATTGCCCGACAGAACCCGCCTGACGAGGTTCCCGTTGTAGGCAGCCGCGTTCGCAGCTCCGGCGCCCGTCTCGTTGGAGTCGCCCTTGGACGGCCATCCCGTCTCGGATATGACTATTTTGATGTCGTCGTACTTGAGGGCAGACATGGCGGCGAAGACGGCGTCGATCTGTGCGTCGAGGAGGCTGTAGTAGCGGAGGCCGTTCCCAGAGTCGACCACCCCCTCGTTGGGGCGAAAGAGGGCGTAATCGAGGGAGATCACGTCAGCATTGGCCTCGTACGCGAAGAACGGGTAGGCATTTACCATGAGGTAAGAGCCGGTAGTGCGCAGGAGCTCAAGCATGGGCCGCATCACTGGTTCAGCCAGGTCGGACCGGAACGAGCCTGCGGAGGGGGGGTAGGAGGCCTGGAGCGCGGTGAGGGCGATGGGGGAGCACACCTTGACGGCGCTGTCAAGGCGGAGGCGGGACAACGCGGCGTGCACGTTCTGCATGGCCGGGATGAGGAATGCTGTGAAGTTCCGTGTGTCAACGAACACCTCATTCCCCACGGCTATGGCTTCGATCTGGGTGGAGGGGTAGTAAGCGGCGACGTTGCGCTGGACCCAGGCGAAGGCGAAGCCGGAGCGAGATGCGGTGGCCGCGAGGATCTCGTTGGGGATGGTGACCACCACCTTAATACCGGTGCCGGCGAGGGCGCGGAGGACGGTAGGGTCGGCGTCGTAAAGCTTGACATGGCCGATGTCGTTCGACTTCAAGAGCTCCACCACCTTCGTCGCTGGCGGCAGGTTGTTGGCCACCCGTCCATAGTTCACACCAACAGTTCCTGCTTCTGCAGATTGGACAAAGAAATAACACGAGGAGGAAGCACATTTAGCACGAAACAAGCAAAATGAGCATGGCGGTCAGAGAGTCAAATCACCTGAGTAAGAGAAGAAGAGGGGGAGGAGGAAGGAGCAGAACAAAAGAAGCCCCATGCTCTGAGACGGACAGAGCATGAGATTGCCGGATTTCTTTCTCGGAGCGCGGGGGAAAGGTGGGGGATGGCGAAGACGGGGAGTGAGGGAGAGAGTGGGCTTTATAACTAGAAGGACTCGGAAGGGGAGGGGGAGGGGGAGAGGGGAGAGCGAGCTGGGAGCGTTCGCATGGGCGGGGGCAAGGTATGGCAGAGTGGGCTCCACCCACGTACTCGTTTTGTGTGGTAGTGGGGCGGCATCGAGAACCACATACGGATCGGCTATTCTCCACGCACGAGGAACGGTTCGGGGGATGGTCACGCTGGGGTACGTGTCGGCTTATCGGTGCGTGTTGGAGCAATCCCGTGTTGTGAAACGCGCGTCGGATCAGCTGTATATTCCCGGTGGGGAAGGGGACCCACGCCCGGGAAGTCGACCGTTTTGGGGCGCCATCACAGGGAGAAAGCGGTCAAAAAGACGATGAGTCGAGATGACGGGAAGCGGGCGCAGAGGGGCTCCCCGCTGCGGGGGACTGTCGACCGTTGGATCGCAAGTCCGTAGCCGGACACTGTACTCGCTACGGCCTGCCGTGGACAGCTTTGCCTGCGCGATGGGAAGGGAAAGGTCGGCATCTCCTGCGTTAGGGTGGGAAAGGGGGAGCACGAGAGCGGGAAATGGTGGAGTAACTTAGCTGGAGCTAATTAATGGAGATTGATTACAATAATGGGGAGGCCGAAGGAGAGAGAGCTGGAAGTCCCGTGAGGGGCATGTGGGGGGGTGCCTCGTAATGGAGGATTCTTTGTCGTCGCCCGTGTCAGTAACAGGTCTTTTGCAACGGATACGTCCGACGTGCTCTCCGTTTGTCAAATTAGTTAATTGAGAGATGAATTGCTTCGAGGTTAGGACGTCCGCGAGTCAACGAAGGAGGACTCGATTGACTCCGAGCTAAACATTCGGAGCATCATATCCGGAACAGAGAGGGACGGAGTGTGAAATGGTTGAATCATACAGTGGATGATAACGTTCGACCAAAAAAAAGAGGATTCATGAGTGTTTGAGGATGGCTAGAAAACAAAAGGAGAGAAGGAGAGAGAGAGAGAGAGAGAGAGAGAGAGAGAGAGAGAGAGAGTGAGGATTTATGATAAGAATAAGAGAGAACGTTACTTATAGGAATAGGAATATAATAATCCGGACTGATACATCAAAATCTAGCACCTAATCAAGCATTAAATTACATCCAACAACACATGTGGTTGACTGTGTAATATTATGTATGTGTGATAGGATTGGCATGTTTTTTTTGAAATATTTAATTACCAATAACTTTATATCACAAAACTTTAGTTGGTAAGTTTACTTGGGCAATACGAGCTTTATATTGTTTAAAGAAAAACAAAATTTTTGATACTGATGTACGAGTAACCGTGGGAAAGAGAAAAAATAAAAAATAATATGAGAAACAAAATTATTTCATAGGAACTTATACGTTAATATCTTGTGATAAGAAAAATATCGTTAATTAATCATCAATCGACACAAGACCTTCACATGATATTCAGGCTACAAGGGAAAGACGAAGGTCACCCTTCACATATTTATCCAAGTGAATAAGAGTTCAAAGCAAGCAATTATATGTTGTCCTCTTTGTCGCTCACATGAATAAAAGACCAATGAGACATTGTTAAAGACAATAAGAGACTACCTCCTCGTAAAATATTTCATAATATAATTTATCTCGTAATGATCAAGTATAAAAACTCATCTTCAACAAAATGAAAGAATTGATCAATTTTTGACCACTCGCATTCACACTCACCTACCTCGAGTTACTAACTTGGGCATGAGAAGGATTGGATTGAGAAACCTCTCTCGATCTCGATTTTTTTACGGATAGCATCTTAGAAGCTCGGTATTTCTACTTCATAAGCACCTCGGACAACCCTGTGTATATGGGTCCAAATCATGTCAAGCTAACTAGGATGTCAATGACATCTTCCCATATCATTTTTTATGCTAGAAGGAGGACTTGGATGTCAGAAGAATATTCGTTCGTTGACTTACTCAATGAACGATCGAGCAAGGAGGCTTTGTCCTAAACCGATAGTACTTTTATTTGTGGGGGTAGCAACTACTTTTCTACACATGGGTGCCTCAACCTCAATGCAAACACCGATGCGATACTAACATCTATTCAATGACTCAGGTTTTTCACCCCTAAGGACATATGCTTATCCCTATCGATGTGTTTTTAAATCTCACTCAACAAGTGCAAATGCTAATATGCATGATAAAAGTTGTCACTTATACAAGAGTTACAATTTCACTTTCTTGAGAATGTATGATTATGGCCTTCGATAGTAATACTCCTTAAACTCAAACAGGGAGAGGAGGAAACACTCATAGACTTTGTCGTTCAATAAGATCTGAGACGTGCTAGATGTCAATTCGTTACTCATAATATAGACCTTTATGATGAGGCTCAAGCTCTCTTGTCTCTTATGATTGTTAATAGAGAATCCATGACAACTATACTAGAGGCACTTCAAGGGTTAATCAATATATCGTTGTTGAGGTAATGGTCTTAGGCAAGAGTGAGAAGTCACGCAAGAGGCCGAAGTAGGAGTGATCACAATCAATCCCGACCCCGAGGTCACCGTGACGAAGGAGAAATGAATGACCCATATCACCTAAGGTCTGAGCTAAACCCTCTAAATATAACTAAAATTAATTTTTTTTTTCAAATAAAAGGGAAGGGGCTCTTAAAGACCCCCACTCAATAAAGACCCTATTAGTGAAAAGAGATAAGTCCTGGTCATGATACGAAGGATCATCATGACTTTAAAGAGCATATTAAGAAGCTAATACATTGAGGACACCTTGGGTGGTTTATCCAAAAGCACTGGGAACTCTCAGCCTAAACTCAAGGGCCGGTGGAGAGACAGATTGATATCATCATTGGTGGACCTGCCTTGTGGGGGACAACTTATCAGGTCGCAAAGCTTATGCCCAAGCTATCATTGAAAAACACCCAAGGATACAGGACAACTTGGAGATAACCTTCAAGAAGGAAGAAATGAAGTACCTTGACCTAAATCATGATGATGCGTTAGTAATTTCTGTGAGTATAATCAATCTCAAGTGAAAAAGGTCATGATTGATATGGGTAGCTCTGCTGATGTCCTTTACTTTAATGCTTTCTAAAAACTAGAGTTGTCAACTAATGACATTATCCTTATAACTTCTTCGTTGATGGGATTTATTGGCGACTCTTTCTCGCCTGTCAAGTATATGAATCTGCATGTCACATTCGGAGATAAACCTTGCTCCAATACAATAGTAGCTAGGTTAATCATCATGGATATCCCCTCGGTGTATAATGTGATCATAGATTGATCCACACTGAATAGAGTGAGGGTGGCAGTTTCGCCCTACCACATGGTAATGAAATTTTCCATGAAAGAGATGTCAAAACCTATCATCTCTAAACTATAAAGGGATGGTGTTGCCAAGAACATGGTATATTGTGAACTTAAATAAGTTATACTCTTGAGGCATCCCTCGAGGTAAGATCACAGTGACTGTGCCCTTAGCGTTAAGCCTTGGTTTACCATGTCTTTGGTGCTAGTTGAAAAAATATTTTTTGTCAAGGTATAAGTGTTACTTTAAAAAGATTATTTAAAATGAGACCTTAACCTACCATGGTAGAGACTAGTCAGGTGGATAAGATTGACAATGCAATAAAAGAAAGACCTAAGGACTAAGTTGAGTAGGCAAACCCGACCCAATGATCCAATAAAGACCAACACATAACAAGACAATGGACTATGCATCAAAGTGAGGTGGCGAGACGGGATCATCGTTAAAAGGCATTTAGTAGCCATCTTAAACATTTCGATCTTTAGAGTACTCAATGTTTTTCAATTTTCATCTCAGGATACCTTATCTTGAAATGAGTTAAAGCGATATAATACCTCTATTGGTACGAGGTAACCCTTGACCTCTCTAGGTCCTTCCTAAACCTGACGGAGGCCTTATAATTGCCTCCTGTCAAAACCTCAATATCATCCTTCTCTCAACCTCTAATGCCTTCTTCAAACCTTGAATTTGTTTTAGTATACTTATGACTCACTTGTTGGTCGTGACAACTTGCTTGATGAGCTCAAAGTTGTATGCCCTCATCGAACCCAGCTCCTAGGTAAGTCATAGCAACTTATCCTCTATATTCCAATTGTTGCTCCAAATCACCCTCAACTGTTTGATGCAATCAGCAATGCACTACTTAGCCTCTTCTAATTGCCTTGCCAATTCGACTCCTCAAGCCTTTTCCTCAACGACAAGCGTTGGGTTTTCTCCCTTCCTCTTCAACCCCTCCACCTCCACGTGGAGATTGTCAATCATGAGGAATTACTAATGAATGATAAAGCCAGTGTCCTGTATGTAGTCAAGAAGGACTACGCGTAATAGTGATGTTATAAGTTAAAGACAAGGGGCACCTCAGAATGCAAAATTAATCAATATGTAAAGACCATGTTAGAAAGTGAAAAAGTGATCGATGAACGAAGACTACCTCAAAAAGCATGAAAGAAACCCATCATAATGGGAGACACATGATAAAATGTGCTTAAGGCATGTGAGTTAAGAAAACTTGACTTATGTAGGAAGAAACCTATCACAGCGAGAGACACAAGATAAAATGTGCTCGAAACATATGAGTCGAGAAAACCTGAACCGCGTAAGAAGAAATCCGTCATGATGCAAGGCACAATGTAAAATGTGCCCAAAGCGCATGAGTTGTAAACACCCAACATGCGTAAGAAGAAATCTATCACGTTGAGAGGCACAAGGTAAAATGTTCCTGAGGTGTATGAATTGGGAAAACCTGACCCGCGTAAGAAGAAACCTGTCATGGTGGGAGGTGCAATGCATAATGTGCACAAGGTGCATAAGAAGAAACCTGTTACGGTGAGAGCCACAAGACAGAATGTACTTGAGGCACATAAGTAAAAAAAACTCGACCCACATATAAAGAAACCAACCATCGTTAGAGGCATAAGATAAAATGTGCTCAAGGCATATGAGTCATGAAAACTCGGTTTGCATCAAAATAAACCTGCTATGGCAGGAGGCACAAGGCAAAATGTGCCTGAGACACATGGGTTAGAAAACCTTACCCATGTAAAAATAAATTTAGTATGATAGAAGGCATAAGGTAAAATGTACCTGAGATGCGTGAGTTAGGAAAACCTAACTTGCATAAGAAGAAACTTACCACGGGTGAAGGCACAAGGAAAAATCTGCTCCAGGTGCGTGAGTCGAAAAAACTTTACCCGCATAAGAAGAAATCCGTCACAATGTGAGGCATAAGGCAAAATGTGCCCGAGGTACATGAGTCGACAAAACTTGACCCACGTAAGAAAAAACTCATCATGGTGAGAGGCATAAATAAAAATACGTATGAGGTGCATGAGTCAAAAAAATCTAACCCGTATAAGAAAAAATTCATTACGATAGTAGGTACAAGGTAAAATATGTCCGAGGTGTGTGAGTCAGAAAAAATTGACCCACGTAGGAAGGACTCGCCATGATAGGAGGTACGAAACTAAATATGCAAGGCTCGTCAATCGAAAAAAAATGATCCTATAAGAAAAGTAACTTGTCATGACGAGAAGCATAAAACAAAATATGTCTGATATACGTGAATTAGGAAAACTCGATTCGCGTGAGAGTAAATTTGTCACGACGAGAGACACACGAGAAAGAGTTCCTGAAGCAGGGATGTCGAGCATCAACCCTTTCTTTACCCAAGGTCGGCAAGCGATTACACAATATAGCCCAGCGACTTGGTGGCCCATGCAAAAAAGAAAAAAAGAAAATTGGGAGATGCAGGCACCTCGAGCAGAAATAAGCCCCCTCCGCTTGAGGTGGGTCCCTTTGTAATAGAAGGGGTAGGTCGACGATAGATATTCGCTAGCAACGCTCATACCTCTCGCCTATGGTCCTCATCGAGCCATGGACCCCTCCTCTGCTTAAGGTATGGAGGTCGGGAAACCCAGCCCCTGACTCTACCTAAGGTGGATTCTTCAGTGATGGGAGGGGTAGGCCATTGATAGGAGTCTCTGCAACCTGTCGCATCGTTGCCAATAGCACCTGCACCTCTCACTTATGGTCCTCTTTGAGCCATGGAGATAAGGAAGACCTGACCCCTTTTATCGCCGGCGTAGATAAAACTATAAGAAATAATTGTTAGAGGTGATTACTAATATATATCATATTACTAACTTAAATGTTGGAGGGATTGAATTGAAAAACCTTTGTAAATATGATAAATTGGGAGCTCGATATTTTCACCTCAGAGGCACTTCGAACAATTTTGCACATACAAGTTCGAACCATATTGGGCTCACCTTAACAACATCTTCCCGTAATATCTTACAACTCTATACCTCTAGCACGATTAAATCATGCTATTCAAAATATAATAATAGTACTTTTTTATTAGTCAAATATAAGAATAAAATTATAAAATATAGATAAAAATCATATCAATATTTTTTGACTTAATTTAAAAAATATTTTTCTTATTGATGATTTTTTTATTGATAATTTTGTATCATGAAATTTTAAAATATTTAGTCAAGATTTATAATCTTTAATAAAAATCAAATCTGATATCTGTCTCGTTTTTTTCATTTTCTTCCTTTTTCTTGAGTTGTTGTTGACATGTGATAACTTATTATATTAAATTAATTAAATTTATGTAAATAAAAGATATATTAAATTGATTCATCAAATCTAATTTGAGTCAAATTAATTTTAGAGAGAGAAGAGAGTAATTGGATGGAATAAGATTATCTTTACTCTTTAACAACACCTATTGGATAAGATTAATGAAATTACATATAAATCATTAGTTTAATAATTATAGATGCATTTAGGAATACATGAAACATGCATTGAGGCCTCAATAGTTATTTCGAATATGAATTGATGTTTGATATTTTTTTAAAAAAATTACTCTTGACTTGAATATTATTTTGAAAATGTTCAAATGTTGATATTACCTCAGGATAACATTAGTATTTCAAGATTTATATGATACTAATATAATTTTTTAAGTTTTGAAGGACATCATGACTTTCTCCAAAATTATAAGATTACCAAAATGATGTAGTAAGAAATTAATATGTTTTTTATTTTTTAACATAAATTTTTTTAAAGATTATTTGTATTTATTTATATGACTATATTTTTTATTTACTATATATTTAGGTCATACAAATTTTTTATAGGATTATATCCATTCATTTATTTTATTTATTTATTTGAATAAAAAAATATATTTACTTTTCAATAAATATTAAAAATATTAAAAAGAGTAAATTTGTTACAAAATATTTAATGAAGAACTTTTGAAATATAATTTTATTAAATAACACCTACGCTAATGCATATTTAAAATATAATTTTTATCTAATATTTATCAAACAATCAAAGTATTTCACAACTACACATTCACTCAAATCTTGTTCTTCAACTACACATCAAAAATAAAAATATGTTTTCAAACACAATCATCTATATCCCACGTCTATTCATAAATGATTAAGGGTTCAAAATCTAATATGAGGAGACGAGTGTATGAAACCACAAGGCTTTTTTTGAAAAAGAAAATTAGATAACCTAATTGGTAAAAATTTTAACTGTTGTTGTTGATAGGATCTCCTCTTAACATAATAAGAGATATTCTAGAAGATTAGAGTATTTCCATTATCTTCATTTTTTTTCAATTTGAAGATATAAAAATACATTGTAAATTTTTGTATAAAGTTGGAAATCTTTGATAAATCACTCCTTAGACATCATCAGCAGATAAAAGGCTGCTGTATTATTTGAGTCTCCACTTCTGTATATAATTGTATAAAACGAGTAGCAAAAATATAACGTCAACAGAAAAATGAAACAGAAGCTGCTGAGAGTATATAACATGAGATTAAGAATTTGCATATGAATACAAAGCAGAGAGACGAGCCAATAGTTAAAGAGCAAAGATGAGGATTTCCATCGCACCCGGGAAGAAGAAGAAGAAGAAGAAGATTAAACGGTGGGCAGGACCTTCTTGACGATTTCGTCGCTGAGAGCCGCAATCTGGGAGTCCAGCGCCTTGATGGTCTCCTCCTTCTGCCTCTCCAAGTTCTGAAGCGCCTCCGCCAGCTCCGCCTCCACACGCTTCCGCCCCTCCGCCAGCTTCTGCTCCAGCTCCGCCGACGACTCCTTCTTCATTTGGTTCAGCGCCGCCGAGATCTCCGCCCGCGCCGCCTTCATCACCGCCGCCGCCTGATCATCCAGCTCCTTCACCTCCCCCGACGTGTCCTTCACGTCGGACAGCTTCGCGCGGATGGCGGCGTCCCTCTCGTCCATGAACTTGCCCAGGGGCGTGAAGTAGATCTTGTCCAGCGCCACCATCAGCAGCAGGAACTCGATGGCGATCGCGGGCAGAGTCAGGTTGAAGTCGAAGAGCGCCGCCTTCTCCATCTGCTCAGCCAGGGCCGGTAGCGGCGAGGCGGCCACCATCGCAGCGGCGGCGGCGATCGCAGCAGGCCGCGACGAGAGGGCCAGGCGTTTAAGGAGGCGGGACGGAACGCGCGGTTTGCCGCCGTTCTCGTGAGCGGCTCTGGCGATAACGGAGACGGTTGGCAGCCGGATAGGGCACGGGGGGGCGACTCGAGAGAGGAATTGTTGGGAGGTGGAGGTGAAGGAAGGGGCCGAGGCCATGATGGTGCTCGACATGGTCTGCTGGTGGCGAGGTAGGAAATCGGATCGAAGCTGCCCGCTGTGGCGACGCCTTGCACAGTGGAGTTCGATGAGAGGGAGGAATTGGGGGGGGGGGGGGCGAGGAAGGGGATCGACCAATTAAGTGTGCGGAACCCTATCCTTTGGTTGGCCACAAACAACACACGGCTATCCTTCTCTCCCTCGGCCAACGGTGCCCTCCAAGAAAATAAATAGAAAAACGGGAATATTTATTTGCCTCAGCTTATTCGGCATTAATATAAAAGTAAAATGAAATAAAAATTTTACATTGATTAATTTCTGAAACAATGATATTTTCCTTTTTGTTTTGTTTTATTTTAATAACAACAAGGTCTCGTAGCTCAGTTGGTCTAGAGCGTTGGTCTTATGAGCCGAAGGTCGCGGGTTCGAGCCCCGCCGGGACCATTTTTTTAAAATTTTAAAATATTAATTATATATATATATATATATTAAAAATATTAATTTAAAATATATTTTTGATACAAAAGATAAATGATTATTTTCCTGAAAAAGCTCCTATTTTTTTAATATGAAGTGACCTTTTTTTTTCATATAATACTATTATTTTTTATAATCTCAAAAATATTGTTTCTTTTCTTCTCCATCGTCCGATCCACCTTGCTAATGTTACCCTTGCGCTCGAGCAAGAGGTGATCGTTGTCTCTTATGTTGCCATCAACAATAAAGTATCTTGTTGCTTGCACCTCCACTATCCCACAAAATAGAGGAAGGGAGGAGAGTGAAACAAGACCAACGGTAACAATAATGAGGAAGTGAAGGAAGGATGTTCTCGAGAAATCATCATTTAGCCATGTCATTTATTGTCATTTATTGAAGCTTATGATTTATTAGTCTTCTCAATTTACTCATCGATTCATTTTATTATTTTCGATCTTTGTAATAATATATATGTAAAAGAACATAAATCATCAAATATAACAAGAAAAAAAAAAAGACTGCATCACTGCAGTACAATTAGTTGACCTCGACTTGCAGTAATAATAACTGATGTAGCTACAATAAAACAAATGCTTATTGGCCATACTTGTAAACGGGAGGTGATCTTTCACTTAGTGCACATCTTTCAAGTCAAAATATAATTCCTTTCATCTCGTCTTTTTGTATTGAGTGAGGTCCTAGATGAGGATTAATAGCCCGATCAATGGAGATATCAGTGGATTCAGTGATAGTGCCGGTGGTGGACGAGTTAGAGTCTGAATGATCACCAAAGATTCGCTTGCGGAAGTCAGACACCATAAGAGGAAGGCCTTGCCGAAATGAGATCTTCGGCTCTCAATCGAGCAATTCCTTGGCACGGGTAATGTCGGGCTTGCGCTTGTGAGGGCCATCCTCTATGTTGGGTCGAAACTCGATCTTGGCATTAGGATCGATGGTTTCCTGCACCACATTCGCGAGCTCTAGCATGGTGAACTCCCTGGGATTGTCGAGGTTGAATAGACCAACGTGCTCCCTTTCCATGAGCCTTATCAAACCCTCCACCTGCATTTAGATATGAAACCTTTCGTAAAGAGAACATTCAAGTATCAGGAAAATTGAGATAGAAAAAGGAATAAGGAATAGTTCTTTTGGGATCGAAAGAATTGGATGTCATATATTGAGTTTTATCCATAATCTAATAAACTTAGGTTGAATTTATGTTTGATCTTAGGTATATTACCCTTGACTAGTTTGACCAAGTGAAAGAGAATAATAAGTTGCATAATATGACCCACAATTTAATAGTCTTCAACTTCAAAGTTGAATCAGTGTCCAATGTTATGTATATTAATCTTGATCAATTTGGCTCAAACTCATCATCAATCTCAACACTCTTATTAGCAAAAGCCACGATAATACGTCATACATCAAACAACAATGATAATTAAGATCGTAATGCGGCCATAATAACAGTGAGATCTTGTGGATAATTGTTGCTAAGACATCTATAAAAAACTTTGGTAGGAGACAATGGAATTGCAAATCTGGACTTGCAAACCATTTACCTATTATTGCCTTTGTCAACAATGGTTTCTCTTAGTGATCTGTGTATTAGCCTTAAAAAAGACTACCGATAGGAACATGAGGCAAATGGTGCTTAGACTTCAAGTAGACACTACTGGTGAATGCTCAACATGGGGTCTCCCTAGCTATATAAAAGTGACTAAAGGCATAGAGAGGCAAACGGTAGTAAATAGGAACGGGAACCTACCAGATCAGACACGTACTGGAAACTCCTAGTTTGCTTTCCATCTCCTATACACCGTCGATGGCTCCTTCCTCAACGCCTAAGTCAAATCCATAACATCTCAATCAGTGAATCAAAACCATGACATTCTCACAGCATATAAGATTGTAGCTTACCTGAGCCACGAAATTGCTAACGACTCGGCCATCATCTATGTGATAGAAGATAAGATTTTCCTAACTATATGAGGAAATTTTTCTATTCTGTTGAGGAAAATCTTCTATTCTGTTAGGGAAATCCTTCCTCCTAATTCCTATAAATAGAAGAGGAAACATGTTAATAGATTCAAGCTAAAGTTTCTCTATTTCAATAAAGCTTCTTATATTATATTATTCTTATCTTCTATTATTTATCTTTTATTATTTCTATCATGGTATCAGAGCCGCTTCTCGCTGCCAATTCATCATTGGTGTTGCTACTCTGCGCCATCGTCCGTTCCTTTCCGCTACGGCATCTCTAGTGCTGCTCATCAGCACTGTCCCACCTTTCTTCCTCGTTGTAGCTATTTTCCTTCCTCTTTTGCTACAGCTTCCTCTTCTACTACAGCATTTCCTCCTTTGCTATAGTAGCAACACTGCAACATTGCTGTAGATTTCTTCTCTACCGTCGCAGCCGTCGTAATCGCAACCACGACCAACGTCGTTGAGAAAAGCGAAGCTTCGCTCTTGCCTTCGGCCAGCGACCAACGTTGCTGAGAAAAGTAAAGCTTCACCCTTCGGCCAGTGACCAACGCCGTTGCATTCTTAAGAGGCTCCGTGGTCAATCCTCATCTTCCTCACCGCGGTAGTCTTTGCTGATCTGTCAACATTCGGCAGACTTAAGGAGAATGAAGGGAACGCATGTGCCATCACAACAACAGCAATCGCAGCAGCAGCAGCAGCGATCTACACTTATTTTACTCATGAAGCCTCTTGCTTGTAAATAATTCTTTGCATCAATCCAAGATTGGTATCCTTGTCAGGAGCACCATCTTGCGGGGGCATGATAGAAGATAAGATTTTCCTAACTATATGACGAAATTTCTCTATTCTGTTGAGAAAAATCTTCTATTCTGTTAGGGAAATCCTTCCTCCTAATTCCTATAAATAGGAGAGGGAACATGTTAATAGATTCGAGCTAAAGTTTCTCTATTTCAATAAAGCTTCTTATATTATATTGTTCTTATCTTTTATTATTTATCTTCTATTATTTCTATCACTATGCACATGCGAGGCCCGTATGTCGTATGTGTTAAATATCCGAGCAATCCTCACCTGTCATAATGATATGTATGTTTCGTGTTGATTAGAGAGAGAGAGAGATTGGTGACCTCGACTTGAGCACCACGGTGTTCGTCCATGGTCAAGGTCTCAGCAGTTCGCTTGCCTTCGTCGAAGCAGCTCCTAACACCTGTCAGAACCATAAGCAGAGAACGAAACAAGTTGAGAAAGCACCACGCTGCTTTATCCCCCCATGAGACCGAGACAGAAGAGATTGAAGAGATACCGATGGGATTACCATTGCCCCAGTAGGTCTCAGCCTGCGGGTGTTGCAGGGGATCGCCATGCACCTCGCTGGTGCTTGTGAGAAGGAATCTGGCACCAACTCACTTGGCCAGACCTAGCATGTTGAGAGTCCCCGCCACGTTGGTCTTGTGAACAAAAGAGTTGAGGCATTTAAACAACCACATAGACGGCACCTTTCCCTCCGATACTATCTGCGAGAAAAGAGGACGCAGCACACCCACCACTAACTAGATGAAGGAATATAATAGATGCATAGAAAGTACCATCCAGGCTACTTGATTCCAAAAGAGTCACCTATATTTGATCTCCAAAGAACAAGAAACCAATTGGGGAAGACGAGACTCAGAATAAATAGATCGATTGAAACCGAGACGCGTGCAAATGAAGATGATCAACCAACTGGAAGCAGATTAGGAGCAGAGGGTTCAAGAACATCATGATCGTATACGAAGCGAGATTGGAAAAGCGGAATTGGTTAAGAGAGCAAGACGAGCGCAAACGAAGAAAGGATATGATGGTCTTGACGGGGTTGTACTTGTAGTGGACGGGGGAGGCGGGGCAGGCGAGGTGGTAGATCTGGTCGACCTCCAGAAGCAGCGGCTCGACGACGTCGTGGCGGATGAGCTCGAAGTTGGGGTTGCCGAAGTGGTGCATCACGTTCTCTTTCCACCCCGTGAAGAACTTGTCCAGCACGATGACGCTGTCCCCCCGCGCCATCAGCCGGTCCACCAGGTGGCTCCCCACGAACCCCGCCCCGCCCGTCACCACGACGCGCAGCCCCTTCCGTTTCAGCCCCAGCGGCAGCTTTCCCCCGACGGACCCCACCGCAGCCAACTCGAACGCCGCCCGGTGGTGAGCCCCGGACGAGCGCCAGGCTGCCTGATCCGCCATCTTCACGTGGAGGCGCCGGCAGCGGGGTGAGAGGCGGGGGTGAAGGAGAAGGCGAAAACGATGGTGGCGAGGGCCACGCCCACGAGCATGAAGAGGAGGCGCTGCTCGCGGAGGAGATAGCGAAGCGGGCGCAAGAGCCAGAGGAGCCGCTTTTCGGGTTTCGAGGTGTACCCATCGCTTTCCGCCAGCGGAAGGCCGTCGTGGCAGCGGTAGATGAGTTCCGAGCCCATGACCCGGTTGTGAAGAGCAGGCGCCTTCTGGGATCGGTGCTCGGAGTAGGACTCCAAGAAAAGGGAAGGGGGCTTTATATACGCGCGCAGGGAACTCTTAATATATCTTTTTATTTATGGTTTAGTGAGAGTGAGAGAGAGAGAGAGAGAGAGGGAAATAACCATCAAATCCTTTTTCTTTCCTAAAAAACCTTTTTTTTTATTTCTCGAGTAATACTCTGTTTTTTAATTTTTCAAATAGTCTTCTTAATTTTTTTTTTCAAAAAATATATAAATTATTCCTTAATTAATTTTTTTTACTTTTACATATTTTGGTGTGTTATAGTTTTCTAATCTATTAAAAATATTATAAATAAATTAAATAAAATTAAAATATATTAAAAATCATTCGATATTTCATAAAAGCTTAGGAACAATATCACCCAAATAAAAATAAAAAATTGATTCGTTTTAATGTTTTGATCTTCACGATAAAAATATTATAATGCCTACTCGAAGATATCGTAAATGATTAAGATGAACTCAACTAAACTTACTTCAAGTCTAGAAATATCATATTTTAATAGTTTACGAGCAATAACAACTTACAGTATTTTTCAATAGCATTTATAGTATTATTAATACTTCAATAAATATACTAAAAATATTATAAATGAGTCAAATAAAAATATCATAGTAGTTAAAAATTTATAAAAAAAATAGGTAGAATAATTTGATAAAAAAATAGGAGTATTTTATTTCTTTTAAATTAAGGCATAGTTTAAAAAAATAAAATAAGAAATATCGATTAAAAATATCTAAAATATAAATATTTTTTTTGGGAAATCGTTTTTTATTAAATAAAATAATAAAAGTGTGGGGTGGTGACATCTCTTTCTCTTTTTTTAAGGTTATCTAGTAATAGTTTCTGTAGTAATTATAAATGAATTCTCCATTGAGATCTGCCCTATTGGAAAGACATGAATTGAATCATATAACTTTGTCCACTCGTTGAGCCAAGTGAACATTGTGCCACTTGCTGTGACAGGAGTTTTGTTTTTCTTAATTGCTATTATTTGGTTGCCTATATACGATGGTTGTAGAGCCATCTTTTCTTACTCTAAATTTTGAATAGAAGTCAATCGACACAGGTTTGACTGTACATTGACTTGGTCAACAAAGCCCCCATGACATAACGTGTTTGGGTTGAATGATGGATATCGGCGTTCTAAAGGATCAAATGTAGCCACGAGAAAACCATGAGTTTTTTATTGGTGAAGTTCGACATGTATGACATGTTTATATACTTGATGGATGCATCAAAAGGTTTTTTTATTTGATTATGATACATCAACGCTTTAATGTTTAAGGATGTTTTAGATGCTTCAATGCTTATGATCTAGGCATATGAAACACTTTACCTAATAAAATATTATCCTAGTTGAATATGTTGAGTATAAGGAAATATTGATAAAGCTAAAATATTATCCTTCTAATCTTTATAAATAGGAGAGGGACATGTTACTGCATTCAAACTAAAACTAAAATTTCTTCAATAAAACTTCTTCAATAATTTTTTATTCTTTCTATCAAATATTATGTTGAGCTGTCATCTGCTATGAATGATTAAGCATTATAATCACATAATATTCTGCTTAAAGAATCATATTGATATGATATGTCTAGTTTGTATATCCGTTGTTTAGTCTCGATCGACTACATATAATTGTCATATGAACGATGATTAAGATCACATGCGAAAAACGACATAAAATGTTGAACATGATATCGTGTTTTTGCTCCATCAGGTGATGGGAAGATTGAGAAAAACAAGAGAAAAGATGCACCCTAATGTCGCACATATGTACAGATGATAAAAGACTGGAAAATGAATGGATGAAAGCTTTAGAAACCACATGTACCATATGAGTTCTGGGGCATCTTGATGCAGAATGGCACTGTTTACTAAGGATGATAACTTCACAATAAACCGAATACAAAACAGTGAAAAAGAAAAGCAATTAGACACAGAAGATCTAACTTCTCATAATAACAACAACAATAATAAAGATAACTTGTTAGAAATGTCTGATAACTTGTTAACTTGTTCTCCACATGATGCAAATGGAGCGGCTTATTCCCTCCTAATCTTTCTGCGGATGAGTATCCATCGTAAGGAATTGCTTTGCGTACTGGTTCACCTTTGTTCCAGATCCTGTGCTATGGTCATAGTACTCGACAAGCGCTGCTCCAGCTAAGGCGGCCAGCGTGAGAGCCTGGGCGTGTAACCTGTAAAATGTATTTCCAGGTGACGAAGGGTAATTGGCAAAGTTTGCAGCTGAAACCTAGAGACTAATTTCACGGCATCAAACTGGAGGGAAGAATCCATTAGCAAATTAATGATATTGCGGAATGCATTTTGGGATGGAACAACAAATTCAGCAGGTCGAGCAACAAGATAACTCTGAGCACCGATAAGTGAGTCGGGAATTTGAACTATAAGCTGCCAAAGCTTATGGAATTAACAAAAGCATCCACCTGTATGAGATTTTCCTACTACGGGAGTAAGTCAACCAACAAGCAGAGCCAATTACATTCGGACCAAATACAAGATAATGCCATAACATGGAAAATGAAGACACAAATTAATTCTAATGTAACTTCGAGGCATCACTTTTGTTGGTCCAAAAATGTGCAAACACATTAACTCTTATGTGATCGTACATGACTTCATCATGATGCATGCTAACTATATGTTTCATAGGACGAAAGCACACAAACCAAATTCCCTATGAGATGCTGACTTGGACTTTCTTAATTTGTACAGGGTTTCTGTTTTAGATACTCTTAGCATCCTCAATCTACGAACAGAAGTCAAACCTGAAGTATCATCAAGTTCAATTATCAACCATAATGTGCCCAATACTTGCAACTTTCCATTTGCATTAATAGGGTTTATGGACAGTAATGAAGTGTTATAGTTCTAATTTTCATACAACGGAAGCAGCCTAGTACAGTATGATGCTACTTACTGGATAATCAACAAAAAAAATTCACCCGATGGTCACGATTGATGCTTCAAGAGCAATGATTTGTATGTGTACCCGTATTAATTAAAACTTTCAGTCGCTTTAGCCTTTTTTTGCTGGTTCAGTATAAAATCATACCACATATGTTAAACGAACAGGCAATTTGCTGCATGATTTAAGGAGACAAAGATCGAATAACTTTTAGTCAATATAATCTAACCATATTATACATTTTAGTTGACTATACCAACCTACCATATATAGCCAAAAGCTGACAGATTCAGATACAGACTACAAGAGACTACCTAAAGGTGACTTCTAACGGTGACCTGTTACTTCTATTGGATGTTCCTGCATGACCGAGCCAATGGAAAGTCTTAACATACCATATTCCAGATTCATGTGTTCCATATTATCAATTAGCACCAGGTGACAAGGAGAAAATGTCATCAAATATGTTAAATCTTATATTGGATCATTTCCCAAGAGCTTAAGTTTCCGGATTAGGATCATATCTTTAAGATGGTATCTAATTAAGTTATGAGTTCGGATCATATCTTTAGGATCATAATTAGGTCATATGTTAAAAACTTTCAGTCACTTTAGTATCGTTCGCTCGCACGTCAAGTCATTGCCTAAGAGACACCCAATCATATCTCTAAGAAAATACATAGCATACAACAAACATTGTCTATTTATAAACTAGATTTTCCCTTCTTAATTTCTTTTTGCTGAAAATTATTTCCGTTTTGCTTCAAATGTGAGAACTGAAGTAAACATCAAATATGGGAATTGAAGTAAACAACAACCACGAGCATATATGCAAAATCTTAGCAGTAAACATCAAATCTAGTACTTTTAAAGGAACATCCAAGTATGTGTTCGGAAATATATTTAGGGCTTGCGAATTGAAACAGAAAGTAAAGCAGAGATGAAGTAGAGAAAACTAAGACTAAAATAAGGTCGAAAAATGAGACCTAGCATGGATGATCTTGACGCTGGGCTTCATGTTCGGCTGCGACCAGTTGTAGGCGATCGAGCTCCCGATTCCCGTCAGCCAAAGGCACCCTTTTGAGTCCACAAGGAAAAGGGGGAAAACAAAGAATGTCAAAGAACAACCCAAAACCCTCTCAAAACAAAGAAATCTGGACTCACCGACGGCCCGAAGCTTGTGCTCGACGACCCACTTTCTCATCGACTCCATGGTGGTCGGTTTCTCCGCCATTTGCAACTAGATATCTGTCTTCGCTTCTTCTTCTTCTTCTCCTCACGCTGCTTCTTTGGTCGACTTAAGGCGGGATTTTATAGGCGGCGACGAGGACGAAGAAACGAAAGAGAGTACGCCTTTGACGGCAGCCCATTCGTCATTCATTTTAAATTGTATCACACAATTCCATCCGTCGGTGAAAGGGCACAAGGACAGTTAAGGTGTCAACAAGTAACTGGTGGGTAGGGTCTTCTTTGTAATGATTGCTGCATCGGATCCATTTCTGATAGGGCTCGGCGAGGTCGCAAACCGCGGGCTTCAACTCGCTCATGGGTTGAGAAACCACCTGGTGATGACACGGTCACCGTACAGTGTCGGATTCTAGTCAATCGGCATATTGGACCGGACAATGATCACAAGATCCGATCCGACATCCGATCGATCCATCATGAAAACGCCTCATTTCAAACCTGATCAGTACGTCTCGAGTAAGTTTCGATACGGATCGTGGGGTGAACAAGTCAACATAACGAAGGTTAAAATTTTCAAATGAGAGGCTTGGAACTCATGGTTTATCAGATCCGAGAGTACCTCATTGGATCCGATATGACCCACACATCCGAAAACCACGGATATTCTGATAGTAGTACGATCGTACTTGCTATCGAACAGCCGTTGTTATCTGATGCCACTTTAACAAGGATAAATCTTAGATGCAAATAGAACAGTGAACAATTCTGCAATATGATGCAAATAACAGGGAAAATTTTTATGCATTATCGCGTGTAACAACTGCCAACAAACTGCGATAGGATGCGTAAGATCAATGATGATCATCCGGGTATAAACATAATCCAGTGTGTTTCTTAAAACACAGGAACCAAAATTCACACTTCCCTCGTGTTCAGAGATGAACACATCATCTATCCTGCGGGGAAAAGTCACAGAGCTATGTCATTTTGCCCTGGTGATTTATTTATATTACAAAAGACAGGGGCTTGTTACAGCAAATGTAAGAATGAATGAGCATCCTAATCCTGCTTCGAGATTGCATGGGCTTGCAAAAACTCACCTGATGCACCAAAACCTCAGTTGGATAAAAGGGAAAAAGAAATTGCTGTATGGAACCAATAAACCAATCAATTATCGATGTTCCTCAAGGGAGTAGGGACTCCAACCATCGTGAGGTGTACTCGTATGAGACAAATGTGACAGCACTAGCTGGAGCAGATTTTATTAATGAGGGGAAGATGCCTTTGTAGAGACCATGCCAACCTTCGGAACGTAGGATCTGTTGTAGGGCATGGTACATATTCTTGTATCTGTGGTTCTCTACTCGTGCCCCATACTTCGGATGTCTCTGTAGACCTTCAATCTGCAAGGCAAGAGCAAGTTTATTGTTGTTTTCAACCTAAAGTTGAACATGTATAGTAGCAATGGAATAAATAATACACATTGAGAAGACTCTTATTAGAATGTTCATGTAGTTGAAAGATGACCCCAATTATTTGAATGTGCAATGACATCTGAGATTCTACTTGATTTAGATGACCATTTGAGATTGATAAGTAGAACTATCTTCGTATCTATTTTGAATTGATTAACAGCTCCACCAAATCAAGGTCTACTTTGAAGTGCACGTGGCAGTCTTGGGAACAAATGCTTGAAACACCCGCAATATTTAATCCTAGGCAGGAGGTATTCCAATTTAACACGTTAAACCGATATAGATTGCCACAGAAAAAAGAGAACCTGTTTGGAAAGCAGGAAAGTCTTCACTCATTAGTTTTGACTAAAAGGATCATGTGAGAAAATTATAAAAACTAATGTCAAAAGTGACATCCCTTATTTACTGATCCATACTGGTCCATAGGAATCAGTTAAAGTAGTAGCTCAATTTCACCAGGACAGGGCCATACCAACCTGTATTTATTGATTTGGGTACAAATTGGAACGCAGACCGTCCCATTTTGGGGATCTGATCCCCATTTTATTAATGTCAGATCATTGATTTGTTTCCCTTTTTCTGGTCTGCCACTGGCTGGCCATCACTAACCGCCTGCCACATGCTTTATCTCCGATGCTTCTTTTCGTCTTCCACCACTGCCTCCTTTTCCTCCTAGTTTTTCCTTCTTTGTTCTCCCAAAACCCTCCTCCCTTGGTACCATGGTACATGCCAGCATACGGTGTCAGTATGCCGGCATGGACCACACCCGTACCAGTCTGATCCTGGGACTGGTACAGAGCATATATCAAAATTTTCTTTCCTTATTCTAAACTATTGTCCATTGATATTGAAGGATCTAGATTGGATGTACAAAGTACTTTTTTTAAGTCATCCTGCATTACCTAATGGTGTGATTCATGAAAGTTACCTAGAATCTCTTTTTGATATTGAAGGATCTAGATTGGATGTACAAAACAGTGTCTGCAGTACTTAACTGTACCGCCCTGTCACGGACAAACTTCGAAACAGGATGTTTGATGTAATGCTTATGTATGTCCGTGTCTTTTGGCATGTTCATGCCTTGTACAGCATGTAGAGGGGCGGTCGAAGGCTTAATAGTCCCACTTTAGTTGGGTTGGTGGCCTCTTTAGGCTTGTAAATAAAGGTTGTGTCATGTGAACACGTGCGAGAGATTCTCGGTCTGTAATAGACCATTTTACCCTTTGTTGTGCCACTGTTCAGAGCTTGTAAAGTCTGTTTGTAATTTGCATTGTCTATGAAGTGTTTTTCGGAGATGTTTGCTTGTGGATCCCGATTGAGGCGTTCTCTCTAACCCGTTCTCTCTTTTGTTGGTCCTAAGGGACAATGGGAGGCTGACCTTTGCGGACGGACACGCAAGGGTGCCGCACGACTTAGGCAAAACCAGCTAAGTCCGTGACAGCCCGGTACGGGCGGTACGTACCGGTCCGACAGGTGGCCGATACGCGGACCGCCTGTTACCGGTCTAAGTGCACTGTAGCAGTGCTACAGTACTCGGCACATCTGAATATACCGCTCGGTATACCGTATCGTACCGGTACCGAGCCCAGGTCGAAACACCGGTACGATACGGTATTGCGAACCTTGGTACAAAGTACTTCTTTTAAGTCATCCTGCATTACCTAATGGTGTGATTCATGAAAGTTACCTGGAATCTCTTTTTGACCACATCAAGAGGGTGACATATGACTTTGGCGCATGCTCCAGCTGCCAACCCACATAGAAATAACTGGAAGCTAGAAGGAGAGTCATCTCGCCTCACTGGGTTAATATTGGAAAATCTGTATCTATTCCATGCCTGTATGTAGGAAAAATCACAATTCTGATTATGATCATATGATGAAAGGCTAGCAGATATAAAGTAAAGTAACAGTTACACAATCTTAAATGAATTGATGTATCATTTAAATTTATGCTTTAACCTACCAAGATATATAAATATAATAGACACTAGAGTGGTTAACCCAAATTCTTTAACAGAACATGCCAGCAGAACTAACATATAGATAAATGTATAAATATTTATATACATACATTCATACTTTTATATATCCATGTGTATGATATGTGTGTTTCTATTTACTAATCTGCATACTTGTATATGTATACTAATATTTTTTTATCTGATACATATTAGAATATTGAATTCCAACAAATCTGTATCCTTAATCATCAAATCCTTGTTACCAATTTAGCATGTTAATATGGTAGACACTATGTTTAACATAAATGAATATACATAAAAATACAAATACATGCAAACTGCTAATACCTATTTGGAATAACAGTGTTGTTTCATTCACTACTTGTACAATCTAATATGAATTTAGATGGTAGAATTTGTGCATTCCAATTTGCAAAGTATTTTAAGATACCAGGTATGCAAAATTTTTTTATGATAAAAAAATTCTCAAAGCTGAAAAGACATTAATTTTTAGCTTTGATGGAATGGTACATATGCACAAGATGTATGTAATTGCATAAATAGAACTACCAAATTAGTTATCTGATATTTCCACTGATAGAATATAATATTTCCAGTCCAGATGTTGCAGTGTGTACAGGTTGCTATTAGTACAATTAGATTATGGTTAAGTTCCTGTTCCATCAATTTATGCCAGTTCAATTGTAACAAACACCATTGATAGTAGCTACAATGCAACACTTGCTACATACTATCAACCTTTTCAACGAAGTAAAAAAGAAAACACAGAATTTTCAAAGTTTACCATCATCCATCTCTTGAAAGTGTCAAATGATCCAATCTGCAGGCCGGCATAAGGAATAATTTCAACAAGTGTAGGCGATAATCCGGCATATAATCCCCGTATACCACGAGTTCTGATTATGTCAAGAAAAGCAGATCTCATGGTGGAATAGACCTACATACCATCATAAGATCTCACAGTCACCACCCAGACTCACAATGCATTCAGTGCTTAAATTGCAATGACTCAAGAAAATCTCAACTTTAATTAGTGTAGAAAACTTCACTATCATTGAATATATTGGATTCATTTATAGACACAGGATAAACTTTTCCTCAGAAAAAAACAGATTGAATAGACATTCCATGATGTACTGATACAATTATAAAAGGAAATCCCAGTTGCAGACTTTCTAGACTAAATAGTAGCTGACCGCTGGACCAGCAGAGACAAAACAATTGGTTAGATTATAGGGAAGAAGAAAAGCATGGAAGTCCGACAGAGTCAACAGTATCCAGAAGATACTAAATAGTTGCATTTATAACAATCCAGATTTGAAGCGATGGTAGAATTTAGATAGTGCTACTTCTAAAAGGGTAGACAGAGGATCTAGTATCCCAATGGCAATTGTGACTTTCATAATGTGCGCTAGAGTTTAAAAAATAATTGATTTTGATGATGTGGAACAAGCTAAGTAGTATGTCTGAAGTACCTCCTACCTAAACATCTTTTGAAGCTATTAGTTGCGATGACTAGATACAAGAAAATAAAGGTTTAACATTTTTGTTACCCAATGTTTTCACTAAGCACTTGTCCAGGCGCCTAAGCGAGATGAGGCCTAAGAGCCTCATAACAAATCCGAGCGAGGCGATTCAATGAGGCACCACTCGAGAATGCACCTTAGTCGAGGCGCTGGGCGACTCAAGCTTGCGCCTAAACCAAATAAAGCAAGGATTCGATTAGACTTTGATTGGGTTCAATCAATTGGAATTAGAGTTGGCTCAACCGAACTAACTAATCAACAACTTACTCCCTCTCACTTTTGTGCCTAGTTCTTTTGAAAACAATAATGCAACTAGCTAGAATTATTTATGCAATAACTTTGTCAAAAGCGCTAGGCTAAGCTCTATAAGTAGGGTTCTCAACGGAGTGAGGCAAGGCAAGGAATGCTTCTCCCGTCCCCATCCTCATCTTATCCCCTACTCCCACCCCATTCCCCATTCAGATTGGGTGGGGACAGGGATCGGGAATCCCCACTAAAGGCGGGGAACCCACGAGTTCTCCACATTCTCCTAATTAATTCAAACTAATTCACAATTATAAATAATAATAATTGTTGAATGTTGAATCCATTCCTTGGACACAAGCCAAGGGAGGGGGTGTTACTATTGAATATTGAGATTGTTCTATCTAGTTCAATCGAACCAAATAGCTCACAAATAACTCGCAATCAACTTAACCAAGGTTCAACCTAATCTGATTTGAATTAGACGCGCCAAGCATCCGGGCCTAGCATCTAGGCCCATATATTAATGGAGTGGGGACGGAGTGGGGCTACTCTACCCATTACCATCCCATATCTGCACGGATAATAGAAAATACCCCCATCCTTGCTTATTCTCCACATCCCCACCCCATTAGGAGCAGGTTCCCATAGGAACAGGTACCTGCGGGCATAACTGACATCTCTATCTATAAGATATCAATGTCCATCATTAAAACAAGAACTTCAATCAAAACCTCTGTTTTATATCATTGCATATGCAAAATGATTACCACGAAACAAAAGTTACATGTATCTATCCATTTATAGATCACTTAATTAGAAAAAATAAATAATTAAATTAGTTCAAGAGCTCTAATGATCATTAGTAGGCCAACCTAAGTAGGGGGCACTCGGACCTAAACTCACCTCGTTTGAGCACATTTAAACACCTCTTGACATCATTATTTTATATGCAATTTAGCATAAGAAGGATTAGCATGGCCATCCATACCGGGCAATGCACCATCTATAGTTACTCCTTGGAAAGGTCAATGCCACCATGAAGACCAGTGCGTAGGCACGTTGTTTATTGTACTATACCTGACGCTTAATCAATAGCATAGATAGTATAGCATAATAGTGTTTAAGCTAGTTAAGACCAGAACATGTCCATGATATCAATACATGAAACTATGTGCCAAGTTCATATTTAACTGAATGGAGTTCCTGGGTGTAGAACGATAATTAGCTGAAAAGCTAAATGATTACATAAATGAATCTATTTCACCATTCACCATGAATGGAATGAAAGCCACAAGTTGTCACATCCAAGTCCATGTCAGCACATGCTGAACTCATGCTCAAGTAAAAGGCCATAAGGCATGTTCATCTTTCTTATGAAATTTTAAGATGTGCATGAATTTCACCCTTTTTGTATAAAGATATATGTGTATTCAATGTGAATTAAATAATTTTAGGGTATGTAGAATAAGTGATCATGGGATACCACTAAGGTCAAGAACACCTTTTCAGGTGAAGTTAAATTAGCAACTTCCTTCGTGACGAGTACCAATGCAAATATATTAGCCAGCATTGCAACTAATGGAGCCAATAAAATCCATTTTTTTATACTTTAATAGTTCAGATAATGGCAGTTTCAACTTTCAAGACTACGGATCTTTACAGCTGGTAAAATATAATTGAGGACATGGTGTTAGAACTACAAATTAAAGGCTGGATTTTTAACTTATACTTCAGATATCCAAAAGCACAATGCAAATCAATATATACCTTCGGCTCACCCTGTGATGCTAAAATGGTTCTTAGAAGATCGAAAGGATATGATCCTATTGTGGCTGCAAATCCCGCTAATGCCCCACTCAAGTAAGGCAAATAAGGACTCAACTTCAAGTGATCCTCTGAAAAGGAACAATTAATCAGGTAAAGCATGCCAAATGAGAATACTAAAACAAAGCAGACAACCTTGACTAAACTAATCGCACCAAATAATGCAAATAAGATTAATTGAAGTGCAATTATCACTACATAGAGATCCATAGAATATATGCTCAAAACAGAATAAATCAATAATCAACAGTCATAGATGCTGAAACATGCAGCATAAGTGTTCCTCAATATTCAGCAACATAAGTAGTGGTCATAAGAATTCCAAGAAAGGGTAAAAGCAACATAGTTTACAAAAAAGACAAAATTAATGATATAATTACCAATATGGTCATAGGCATGTAACAAATTAGGTAACTAGAAAAGGAATCCTATGACCAGCGTAGTTACATCTTCACATTCTATCCTTAAAATTATCAAAAGAAACAACAAAGAGATTAAGCAATATATCATATGATTAGATAAACTACAATGATATAAACTAGAGATTATCAGCGACAACCACACCAATTAATGCAAAACTAATAAATATAAGATGAAACATTCATTCAATAAGTCTTCAAAAATCATAATAACACCATGGTAATATAGATATTACTAAGGATTGAAATTTCGTACCGTACTGGAGTTTCGAGAATCGCTCGGTACGGTATGGTACTATATACCGAGCGAAATATTTCGGTATACCGCTCGAAATATATATATATATAAGTAAAAAAAAAAAATTTCGCCACGACGTCGCATCTTCTCCTCGCGACGTCGGCTCTTCTTCCCACGTGGATGAGAAGTCACCGACAGACGAGAAGGGAGAGCGGTGCAGGTACTCCTCTTCTTCTCCCTTTTCTTTCTTTCCCTTCTCCCTTTTCTTTCTTCTCCCTTGGTCGCCCCTCTTCTTTCTTCTCCTTCGGTCACCGCCAATTTAAAATGGGACGAAAACAATCCAATCGATGGTACCGCCCAATAGCGGGCGATCTGTGTATCAGTCTGCTAGCGAACTGGTACGTACCACCTGATATGAGCAGTATCATTCAAAATTAAAGACCTTGGATATTACAATGACTAGCAGATAACAAATCCACGAAATAAAATTTGAAACAAATGCCAAGACTATTTCAAACAATGAGGATTTTGGAACAAGTAACAATCTTAACTATAGTTCAAAATAATGTTCAATTGAGTACTCTAAACTCCATTCAACAAAGTCCAAAACATCAAAGCCATGAACAGTAAAGATCTATCATTGACTCCAAGACTTTGAGATCTTCTACAAGCAATGTTCTTGACCTAGTTAAATTCATGTCTAATGAATTTACAATACCACAATAACTTACCCATTGTAGTAAAAACTTAACTAAGTTATTTATGTAATAATTTGGAATTACTGAATTAGAATAATGGAATAACAAACCCTAACCTCAATGTAACACAAACCAAACTAAGTTGACACACCCCACATCTGCATCCATGCAACAACCTATAATCTTCCACATTCTAGGTTATATGGGTAATAAAGCATCAAAACGTTAGGGAGATACTAATGAATATATATATATATATACATATACATATATATATACATATATATATACATATATATATATACATATATATATATATATATAGTTAAAATTGAACGAAACAGAACAGAACAAATAAGCACATACAAATCTTTAAGCAGAAAATCAATCACCTCTCCCAAGAATTACATACCTGCCTTGGATGAACCTGCTGCAATAGTTTTCAATTTGTGCAGTACTGTGAATTGTATAGCAGTATAAGGCATGTACAATAGCAGAGCTGGAACATTCCCTCTCCAAAAGCCCTGTTTCATGAGACTATTCCAATGAAACCAGAACAAAACAACAATAACTCTCTTCAAATGTAAAAAAAATTGGGGCTACTTCATAATGTTTCCCTTAATGTATTATGTTGTCTTAGACTTCTAATACTCTTTATAGGGAAAAATAACATTAATTGCATTAAAACTTTAAAAGATGCAAAAATATATGAAGAAATTTGACACGGGAGTGTCTAATTTACTACAATCTGATCATATGAACCTTGATTATGATATGGTATTTTTTTCAGCCAACAATAATGCCTCATAATCTTTAACTCAGCCCACTCAAATATGATAGCTCATCAGTATATTCCCTGCACAAAGTTAAAACTGTTTCAAGGTGCTTTTCTTTATGACAAAGGAATGCATTAAAGAAGTTAGTTAGCAGCTGTGAACATTTCTTCATGACCAAGGAATGCATTAAAGGAGTTGGTTAGCAGCTGTAAACACTTAATTTCGAAATTCCCTATACATGAAGGGTTGTTTCATGCACTAGTATTTATTTTGGTGTTTAGGACTTAGAAAAAACTTTAGAAACTGATGATATTTTGTAGAAGCTCTCTTGGAGTTCTCGCTTAAACTCTGTATCTCTTGGATGCTTACTTGAGTGGTGAGTCTTTTATTTTCAGTTCTGTTTCCTCATTTAATTTCCTTAGGGTGGTGAACTTTCTGTTTCCCCTTGTGATTTTGAACTGGGTGGTGAGCTGTTTTTCGATTTTATTGAGTTCGTATATTTTCCATCCGAAAAAACTGTATTATCGGTTTTCTTTCGAGTTCTATTCTACTTTACCCCCATTCTGCATCACGCCGGTATCAGTCATCAGAGCTAAAGGCTAGAGATCATGGCAAGGCAGAATGGAAAAGATATAGTTGGTGAAGGTAGCGACCATGAAGAAGATGCTGAGTCGTTGAGGCTGCAACTACGAAGATTGCTGCGTAGTCTACAAGAAAAGAATGAAATAATCGAAGAACTTCAAAGTAGACAAAATCAGCATGAAAATGATGTCCATGAATATACTTATGATAAAGATACACCTCCTCTCCCAAGGGAGTCGAAAAGATGTCGGACAAGAAATAGAGTCCAAGACGAGTGATAGAATAAATATAACCCCAGATTGGAGATTCCAAAGTTTGAAGGTAAAATAAATGTTGATGACTTTATCGATTGGCTTAATACAGTAGAAAGAATTTTCAATTTTCATGAACCACCAAAACAAAAGAATGTCAAACTTGTGGCACTAAAACTTAGACGGAATGCATCTTTTTGGTGGGAAAATCTGAAGAAACAAAGAGAACGTGAGGGGAAGAGTAAGATCGTGACATGAGAAAAAATAAAAAGGGTGCTGAAGAGAAAATATTTACCTAACAATTATCGGCAAGAGATCTTTCTCAAAATCCATGATTTTAAACAAAAAAATCTTAGTGTGGAAGAGTACATTGCAAAATTCGATAACCTAATGTTAAAATGAGAGCTTGTGGAACCAAAAGAGTAAACCATTGCAAGATTCATAGGAGGTCTGAAGTATGAGATTGCTAAAGTTGTTCAACTGCAGCCATATTGGTCTTTAAATAATGTGAGTAAGCTGGCATTAAAAGTTGAAAAGCAACAGAAGTTTGAAAAGAGTTCTCGGTATGACTCAAAAGAAGGCTATACAAAAGTAGGAAGTTCCAAGCCTACTGTCCAAAGCAATGTGATAATGAAAGTGCAAGAAAAGGGTGAAGAATCTGGTGGGAGCAAAAAAACACCTAATTCTTCTACCCCAAGTGGCCGAAAATGCTTCAAATGTCATGGTTTTGGGCATATTGCTTCAAATTGTCCAAATATGAGGATTGTAACTTTGGTTGAAGATCATAGTGATGGAGGAGAAGATAAAGCTGACGACGAACCGAAATACGATGATGATGATGAGGAAGAGATTACTTATGCAGATCATGGTTTATCTATTGTATTGCAACATAGCTTACAAGTGTCTTATATGGCCGAAGATGAAAGTTAGGTGAGAAAAAACGTGTTTCACACTAAATGCACTTCTCTTGGCAAGGTGTGCTTAGTGATCATCGACAGCGGCAGTTTTGAGAATGTGGTATCTTGGAAACGATGCAAAAGCTAAAGTTGGATACAACCCCTCGTCCACATCTGTATCAATTACGTTGATTGCAAAAAGGAAATGACATCAAGGTAACTAAAAGATGTTTAGTTTCGTTTTCTATTGACAAATATTATAAAGACAAAATATGGTGTGATGTTGCTCCAATGGATGCTTGTCAGTTGCTGTTGGGAAGACCTTGGCATTATGATAGAAGGGTGTTGTATGACGGTTATAAACATACTTACTCTTTTAAGGTGAATGAAAAGAAGATTGTCTTAGCTCCATTACAACCTTCTGAAATCAGTGCACCAAAAAAGGAAGTTAGTGCTTTTATGTCTTATGATGAATGCAAATGTAAATTAGACAAGGGTGGTCATATTTTGGCCCTAATGGTAGTAGAGGAGAACGAACAACATAAGGAGACACCGATAATCATAAAACCAATCCTAGAGGAATTTTAATATGATATACCGGAAGATATTCCACATGGCATTCCACATTTGAGAGGCATCCAACATAACATTGATCTTATTCCGAGGGCAGTTCTACCTAATAAGGTAGCGTACAGAATGAGTCCCAAGGAACATGAAGAACTTCAAAGGCAAGTTGAAGAATTAGTGAAAAGGGGTTAATTCGGGAGAGCATGAGTCCTTGTGCGGTTCTAGCCTTGTCGGCGCCTAAGAAGGATGGTTCTTGGAGAATGTGTGTGGACAGCCGTACTATCAACAAAATCACAGTGGATTATCGTTTTCCCATTCCAAGGTTAGATGATTTACTTAATCAATTATGTGGTGCTTCTATTTTCTCTAAAATTGATTTGAGGAGTGGTTATCACCAAATAAGAATGAGGCCTGGAGATGAGTGGAAAACAATATTTAAAACTAGAGAAGGCTTATATGAATGGTTAGTTATGCCATTTGGGCTATCTAATGCTCCTAACACTTTTATGAGATTTATGAATCACATACTTAAGCCATGCATTAGAATATTTGTTGTAGTTTACTTTGATGATATATTGGTATACAGCAAGAGCGAAGAGGAGCATATGAATCATTAGAAAAAAGTCTTTCTTATTTTGAGGCAACAAAAGCTTTATGCTAATTTAACGAAGTGTGATTTTTTTACATCTAGTGTTGTGTTTTTGGGGTATGTTGTTTCAAAAGATGGAATCGTAATGGATCAAAGTAAGGTAGAAGGTATTCTCAGTTGGCCAACACCTGTTTCATTGCATGATGTGAGGAGTTTCCATGGCTTAACTTCTTTTTACAAAAGATTTATCAAGAATTTCAGCTCTATTGTCGCTCGAATCACCGAATGTCTAAAATGTGATAAATTTAAATGGACTAATGAGGCTAATGATGCTTTTGAGCTTTTAAAAAGAAAGGTGACCGAAGCTCTTATCTTAGTTCTACCAAATTTTGACAATGTGTTTGAGATTGAATGTGATGCATCTAATGTGGGAATTGATTCTGTTTTGAGTCAAGACGGAAAGACGATTGCATTTTTTAGTGAGAAGCTGAATGATACAAGAAGAAAATATTCTACCTATGATAAGGAGTTCTATGCCATATATCGAGCTTTATCTCATTGGAGTCAGTACCTTCTTGCCAAGTCATTTGTGCTATATTCAGATCATAAAGCATTAAAGTTCATAAATCACCAACACAAGCTAAACAAGAGGCATACAGCTTGGGTAGAGTTTTTGCAATCTTATAACTTTACAATTAAGCACAAATCTGGTGTTCAAAATGTTGTTGCTGACGCATTGAGCAGAAAGTATTCTTTATTATCAGCAATAGAAGTCAAAGTTGTTGGATTTGAGACGTTCAAAGATCTCTATGAGAATGATGTGGATTTCGGCTCAATATGGCAGAATTGCAAATCAGGTTCCTTTCAACAATTTTCCATCCTTGATGATTTTCTTTTTCAAGCTAATGCTTTATGTGTTCCATCTTGTTCTTTGAGACAAGTAATTCTAGCTGAATCTCATGATGGTGCTTTGGGTGGACATTTCGGTAAAGATAAAACTTTAGCTCTTATTCAATCAAACTTCTATTGGCCAAAGATGTTTAGAGATATGGAAAGACATGTAAAGCAATGCCGAGTGTGTCATTTGGCAAAAACAAGAAGTCAAAATTCTGAATTGTACACTCCATTGCCTGTGCCAAATGCTCCATGGGTGGAAGTGAGTCTTGATTTCGTTTTGGACCTGCCAAGAACTCAAAGGAACAAGGATTATATCATGGTTGTTGTTGACAGATTTTCAAAAATGTCTCACTTTGTTCCTTGCAATAAATCGAATGATACATCTCATATTGCTGATTTGTATTTTAAGGAGATTGTTAAATTGCATGGTATTCCAAGAGCTATGATGTCTGATCGAGATTCAAATTTTATTAATCATTTTTAGAGAACTCTTTGGAGGAAGCTGGGTACTTCTTTGAATTTCAGCAGCTCGCATCATCCACAAATCGATGGCAAACTGAGGTAACGAACAGAAGCTTGGGAAATTTGCTTAGAAGCTATGTTAGCAAGAATATTAAGCAGTGGGATCTCATTCTTCCACAAATTGAGTTTGCCTACAATCGTTCTATCCATCATAGTATCGGTAAGAGTCCTTTTGAGGTTGTTTATGATACTAATCCTGCTAGTCCTTTGGACTTAATCCTTCATTCTACAACAAAGCAATTTAGTGGAGATACTGATGAAAGAGCTAAGCAGATAAAGAAGCTGCATGAGGGTGTGAAAGCAACCATTGAGAAGCAAAATGAGAGGTACATGCATGCTGCCAACAAATACAGAAAACATATGGAGTTTAATTCAGGTGATTTGGTCTGGATTCATCTAAGGAAGGAGAGGTTTCCACCGGGCAAATTTGAAAAACTAAAACCAAAGGCTGATGGTCCATTCAAGGTGCTTAAGAGAATTGACAAAAATGCTTATGAGATTGAGCTACCTGAAGATTACAGAGTATCCCCAACATTTAATGTGGCTGATTTAAATTCTTTTTATAATCATGTTGATGAATTAAACAAGGACTTGAGGACAAGTCTTTTTCAACCGGGGGAGATTGACACGGGAGTGTCTAATTTACTATAATCTAATCATATGAACCTTGATTATGATATGGTATTTTTTTCAGCCAACAATGATGCCTTATAATCTTCAACTCAACCCACTCAAATATGACAACTCATCAACATATTCCCTGCACAAAGTTAAAGTTGTTTCAAGGTACTTTTCTTCATGACAAAGGAATGCATTAAAGGAGTTGGTTAGCAGCTGTGAGCATTTCTTCATGACCAAGGAATACATTAAAGGAGTTGGTTAGCGGCTGTGAGCATTTCTTCATGACCAAGGAATGCATTAAAGGAGTTGGTTAGCAGCTGTAAACACTTAATTTCGAAATTCCCTATGCATGAAGGGTTATTTCATGCACTAGTATTTATTTTGGTGTTTAGGACTTAGAAAAAACTTTAGAAACTGATGATATTTTGCAGAAGCTCTCTTGAAGTTCTCACTTAAACTCTGTATCTCTTGGATGCTTCCTTGAGTGGTGAGTCTTTTATTTTCAGTTCTATATCCTTGTTTAATTTCCTTTGGGTGGTGAACTTTCTGTATCCCTTTATGATTTTGAACTGAGTGGTGAGCTGTTTTTCGATTTTATTGAGTTTGTACATTTTCCATCCAAAAAAACTGTACTATCGGTTTTCTTTCGAATTCTATACTACTTTACCCCCATTCAGTATCACGCCGGTATCAAAATTCAAAGCAAAAAATGTGTACAATTTATAAAGGAAACAGTAAGCATTCTTGGTTTTTCCACCATTAGCCAATCAACTATTTTAATTTTTCTTTTCTTTTATTTGTGGATCCAAGAAGAATAAGTATTGTCGATCTGTTTCTGTGTGCACCAAATTTTGTGTTAGAATGGCAGTGGGATTTCAATTGGTGTTCTTTTTTGAATTGGACCTCATACCTTGCAATATCAATTTATTCCAATATGATATGCCCAATCTGTGCCGATGTCAATTGTAGACGGATCCAATTTTTGCTGATTTCTCAGCCTTGTAACCAAAAATTTGTTAAAATCAGATAGAATCGATCAAACTCAATCAGAATTGGATGTTTTTAGCCAATTTTAAATTATTTGATAGCCTTTAAAAAAGCAAAAGAAGAGGAGAGGAGTGAAGGGAAGGGGAAGTATAAGAATGTAGTTAAACCAGAAGAAAATTAAAAAAAAGGAAAACATCCTAGTTACTACAACCATGAGTATGACTTTGTTATTCAGTACAACTTGTCATCTTGCTAAATGATATAAAGTCACATTTTATATCAGTAATTAGACCATATATGTATCTTGTTTGTTAATTTAATAGTAATTGGCACATCATAAATTCCATTTGTGTTATATCAATTACAAGTGCACTTTACCATAATTTCATATAATTGCATATCAAATTGCGATAATATGCTTAACCACTAAGATATGTTATGCCATAATCCATAGAATTGGATTATACTGCTTGAAATCTATCTAGTTAATTAATTTTTATATTTTTATGGTCCACTTTATTTTTTACAATTTAGATAAAGATGAGCTAGTGGCATATCGATCTATATATGCATACTAAATATGCATAATGTGGTGACCCAGCCACTAACACAGCTCTCACTTTCTTAAACTAATTTAATATCATCTGAAAATGAGAAAAGGACGGGAGACGTTTAAGGGGGAAGAGAAGAGGAAATTGAGAAAAAATATAGAGAATCTTTGTTTATTTTTTCACATGAATCAGAAGCATCTTTGTGAATCTATTTGAATTCTTTTTGCACATAAATAATTGAAAGAGCTATTATTCTTTTTTTCTTTTACAAACCTCCATATATTCTTTTTAAGCCAGTATTCCAGGGAAGTCCTTACACTTATCCAAATGAAGATTTTACTGAAATTTCATGAAAAAATGACTTGACCTGAACAGAATATGATACACCTTTTCATTTTTACCTCATACACCCACAAACTCCATTTTCCTTCCTCTTTCACGTTAAGAACTTAAACATGACAGTCTCCACAAGTGCATTTCCAAGACAGTGAATTTGGAGTAAGGACACATGATCTTTAGGAGCATTTCCAGCGAAAAGCTCAGAGAGCTACGAGATAGATTCTAATTTCATAATATAAATGGAATACTTGCATGCAGAATCTGATTTGACCATGATCTCTGCAATCCAGGAATAGAATGAAAGACATCCGTCTTTTTTAAAGCCATGGCTACCAGATCATCCAACACCTTGAGAGGATTGGTGATGGTAGGAAAATACGTCAAAAAATCAAGGATACATGCATCTAAGTCAGATCATATTTAAACTTCAAAGCCATACAAATAAGTCATATTTTCATATTATTTTCTTGATAAAATTAAAGGACATACTTAAAAAAATATTGGTGATGATAGAGAGAAATTATAAAGAAAAAAAAACAAGAATCACATTGTCTACAGAAATTCATACCGTCAAACCTTCCTCTCGTAAAATGACTTTAGAAGATTGCAAAATTCCAGTATATTTTGAGGACCCATATGAATCCCTATGTAGTAGTGCCCATGAGGATGTTGGCTCTAACTGAACCTGAAAATCAGCTACTAAAGAATTTATTAGTTATGCTCGAGCATAGAACAAGGTCCAGAAACATGAAAGTTAATCTTTCTACCTTAAATAGTGAACAAGGAATAGGAAAGAAAACACTCTTTGAATTATAAATATATCTAATTCAAACAAACAAGGACTACTTCATTCTCAAAGGAAAAGCATTACATTCAGTTGTAACTATTGAAAACAATTATTGCACTCAAAAGAAGAAAACGATTTTATTAGTGTAAAATGTCCACCACATGATTGCTATGCAGTAAGGAGGCAGGATGCTTTTAAAAATTGAAAGAAAAGGCACTTATGAATTATGTTACTATATTTTATGCGTAAAATAAGGTCTTCCCATCCAAAATCTAGAGCATTTCCTCTAATAAGCTTTGGCTGCCTTAAACTTACAGCAGGAGCAAATTGAGTGGAAACAACATAATAGCTTTAATACAAAACTTCTTATATTAATTATAAGGTAGAAAAGCAAAGTACTTGGATAGACAACAACCTAATGGATTAGCGAAAGTGTGGAATACCAGACCTAAACACCTTATTGACCTATAAAGTAGTATAACCTATAAAGTAGTAGAGGCTATCAGCTGCTAATATAAATACAAACAAAAAATAAATTATAATTTAAATATCCCCATTCTCAAGGAAAAGTTTAAGTGATGCAATGAGGCTCTCAACTTTATATTCACATTGTGGTTATGCAAGTATAAGAAAGAAGTCTTCACACGTACAAAGTGAAGTAATGATTTTTATGGAGTCTCATTTTCAATCATGACTGGGACTCTGGGAGGGCCATCAATATAGCAACAAGAAAGAACAAATATTACCAACAAGCAAGTGAAACAAAATGTTTCTGTCTGGACGATGCATCACCGTTAATAATTTCTTCATTTATTTCAAGCTTCAATGTGTTAATCAATGAATCAAAGTACACAGGAACTCTTTTCCTTCCAATATGCAGCAAGCATCCACTTAATCTACAGACCAAAAAATAAGCTAATTCCAAGGATCAAGTGGATTTACTCTTTTCTTTTCCAAACGAAGACCCCCACGAGACATTATGGCAAAACTAGGAGTCGGTCACATAATAGATATTGCCTTAGAATTCAGTAGGGCTAGCTTTCCACAAGGTATTGTACTTGATACAAAGTCTAGGAACATTTAGTCAATATAACAAAACAAAACCAATCCAATCATATAACCACTTTCTTGTGCCCTTTACTACGACCCTTAAACCTAAAGTACAAGACGCGCAAATTCTTTCGAACAGACAAAAGATCATCAGAAGAAAAATCGCTTCAAAGACAATAACTGGATTTATCCAACGAAACAGAGACGAACCTGGAACCTAATCTTGATAACGTCCAACGGGGAAGTCACCGTCCGGCTGATCCCACCAGAGATGGCTCCGGCCAGGGAATCGATCAGCGCCCGCCTCAGCGACCCCGGCTCGTCCATCCGCGAAGAGAAGGCTATCCCCCACGCAAGAGAGTCGGGAGTTCACGGAAAGAACAGATTGATGGAGCGCGTTGTTTTGGACCAATTCTCTGACTCCTTCCTTCTATGCCTCAGAATCATTATATATTAGAAAGTCAAGTAAATTCCACAAAAGGGTGCCGTGTCGGTGCATGTCTTTCGACGCATTGAATGGTCAGTGCTGAAATTTTATTTATTTATTTGGCAATTAAATCTCATGATGAGTTGATTGAATGTTTCAGACGCATTATATATATATATATATATATATATAATATTAGACGCATAGATTTGAATATATAGTAAGTCGTGGGTTTATATTAAATTCGACATCCTAATGAATGACAAATCAGGAACAGTCAAAAGGTTAACATGGTCAACATTTAGTGTGCATTCATAATTCTTGAGTGAAATAAAGAAAATAAAAATTAATATAATTTGGTATGAATGTTTATTATTGTTTATCCACTTCTTTATATCATTTTTTTGTGGCCACTTAAATAATGCAAAAACTATAGATAAATAGACACGTCGTTCAAAATATTGATTTTACGGTTATATTCTTTTTTAAAAAAATAAAAAATAAGGAATATTTTCATATTCTTTGTTCTTTCTAAATAAAAATGGTTAAATAGACTTATAACCCCATAACTGATTTATATTTCACTTAATCTTCAAGATATGACAACATCTTTAAAGGTCATACAACAAAAAATTTCAAAAGCTGCACAACATAATGAAACACTAAAGAACAATAAAAGCTGATACAAGAGAAATTCAAGAATCAAGGCAACCCTCAACTTAATGAAAAGAACTACTAAAACATGCAGCATACATCCGATCATATATTTCTATGTTAAAATTATTTGGAAATATAATTTGTATTTTTAACACATGTAAAAGCATGATTTAGTCTCATATTCTCAAGATTTTGACTTCATACTTCTAAGACCTTGTAATTGGCATCTCAAAGCTTTGAGTGACTATTTGTATTCTCTAGGCACAGGAAATTATTGTAGATTATATATATATATATATATATATATATATATATATATATATATATATATATATATATATATATACACACACACACACACAATGAATAAAAACTTAAGGCATGAAAACCTGTATGGAATGCACTTGACAGGACCACTGAGAACTGAAACATAGGTAACCTTCATAAACTCCAACAAGAAGTTACGGTGGAGTTACAGAGAGAAGATGATTGCAACTGGAACAATTACATAATTTCACACTCTGTGTCAGAACTTTGTGATAAAATCACAAATGTTCTCGGTGATTTCAGTGGGTTTTTCCTCGTTGATGAAATGGCCTACTTCTTTCATCACAACAACTTCATCGAGTAATGGTACATAATTCTTCAACCCACCCTTATGGATGAAGTCCTGGGCTCCAGGTGAGTGATAGGTTAGGTCCAGGTCTCCCACAATGAACTTTGCAGGCACTTTTATGCGTGCCCCAGTCCACGGTGCAGTAAGTTCCCAATTCCTAATCAGAATTTCAATCAGTAGATAGCAAAAGATGTTACTTCAATACTATTATAAAGGCACAAATGAAAACGAAGAACTGCATATCAATGTATGAGGACAATAAAATCACCAAAAATAGTTCTAGTAGGGAAGATAAAAGAAATTTATCATCTGTATTCTGAAGTTAACCTTGCATTCAAATCGTGGGTACAATGAAAATACAAGGCATCTTGATCATCAATTCAACAATAAGAATTTGGAGCCTAGGAAGTTTATTTTATCTAGGCACTCGGTTAAAACTTTTGGTAAGAGGATGTATCAAGTGTGCAGCAGCTGTTCTGAAACTTGCTACCGGGAATACTGTGTTCACGGTGGAAAAAAGAGTTAAAGTTGGTCCTTTTTATCTAACAACTAGACCTATCAAAAATGAACATCCAAATTCAGATTTTGCATCTCCTACCAGATTACCTCACCAAGCAACCGAGTAATATAACTTTTTTGACATGTCTACCAGAGGTTGATGAGATGAAAGCTAACAGTTAACACAGAATTTAGGGCTTGCTCAGATTTAAATTTCTTTAACCAATAAGGAGTACAAGTGTAAATTCGCAATGCAACTTCTTTCTATGGGCTATTGATTATCTCTTTCTCGACATCAATTGCTTTATTATTTTTATTGCAACATACTTAAGTCTATTCATCAACCAGGTTGAAACTGCTCACATCTTCCAATTCTGCTATACAGAATCAAAGACCTACAACTGATCTACCTGATGCAATGTGAAGTATTTCAAATGCATATGACAAGTGATTAACGAAGAAACAATTTAGTTTTCTAATACATGTTACAAAAATATAGCACTAACAAATAAATAGGGAACTAGGAATTTACGTTGCTCTAAGTATTTCAATATAGCATAGAGCAGAAATCATGGCCAACTTACAAGTCTAAAGATCGATAGTAGTTCAAACCTCCTGTAAAACCAGCCTTCTCATATTTGCTTGTATAATAGTTGATGTCAACTTCAGATAGCCAAGAAGGCAAAAGAATCTTGGAATCAGAGCTACCCCACCCTTGATCCTCTGTAATATAAAGGGGACCCGGGTTGCGATATGTCAAAAACTTCTTGAGTACCCATGCAGTACCAAGGCGAGCAAATTCTGCTTCTATTTTTCCAGGTTCCTACAAATTGTATAAATTCATACAATGAGATTAACAACATTTTGATTTGCTTCTGAATTTAATGCAGGTCCAATGACATAAATGTAAGTTCTACAGAATAGCAAAAATGTGCACACTTTAATTTGTACACTGATTATCTAATTTGGTTTGGCGAGGAAAAAAATAACTAAAAGAAGTTACTTGAGAATGGAGCAAAGTGTCTAAAATCTAAGGTACGATCCAGGAACTACTACCAAATACCATCATGTCGATCCAAGGAAAAGATATTGAAGTGCAAAAATATATACATATCATAGAATATGGTTACTGGAGAAGAAACAGTTATCATTTGATGCTCTCTAATTTACAAGTACTTGTAAATACCACTCTGAACAATAGAATTTTGGTGAGGGAAACATCTGTTGTTTCTAATCACAGTGAAAAATTAACATAAGTCTTCACATATATCTACATGTTTTTGCACTCAGTTCTTCCTCTAGATACTTCAATAACAATTGAAAGGGCGAAAGCAGGTTTGCTTTATAAGAAAACTATTAGTTTTTACAAAAACATTTCTCAGAAACTAGAAAAATAGAGTACTCCTGTAAATAGTTCTCCTGGAAAACTAGTTCCCTGATTTTTAAAATTTTACATAGACTAAAAGAATTACATATGCTCCAAGCCTCCAATACTTTCTATTCTAGACTTTTCATCATTATAATTACAATTGTTGTTGATACTTCTGTCACCATCTTCCCACCAACAATAGGACCACTTTTACATTATTGTCATCACCACCATCATCACTATCATGGATGTTACCTTCACTACCACCATCACCACAGTCAGTACTCAGTACCATCCCGTCGCCATTCAATTTTCACTATTTGTATTTTCACCACTACCATGGTGCTACACTATTACTGTTTGTTGTTGCCACAACCACCACACCACTTTATGTCCATCATTTTTGCTGCTAACACTGTCTTCAACATAACCAAAGTTGTTGCCATCATAAATTCTGTGGCTGCAACCAATATCATCCCACCACCAGCACCCTTCCTACCACCATAACAATTGCATTCACCATAGACGCCACCAGCACCACCACTAGGATCACATATTAGAATTATAGCATAATATAATAGAGGTCACCTTTATTGCCAAAGATTTTCGCAAGATTTTTATATTACTGACCTGAAGCATGGATGAATAGCAAGATGTCCTCAACAAACATACGAAAGATGACTGAGGCTAACCTCATTCCCAAACCCAAAGAGAATAATTAAATTGTTGGAATAGTATGCACTAACCCCATTTCCAAATTTGTTGTTGTGAATAGTAAGTACATTCATAAAGATGACTGCTGCAAACCGTATATACATCGATTTGTTGATAATGATCAGTTAGCTTTCTGTGAATAACCTCCAGCAACAGGGAGAACAAGATTTAAGAGGCATAAGTAATTCATTTTTGGAAACGAAAAAAGAAAAATGCAAGACCTTTAGGCTTAAGTCCTTCATATATGGAAAATCAATAAAATATGCAGGTGATTCATAACATGCAGCTGACTCAGTGATAAGGCTTTTTGTCAACATGATTGTAACATGCAGCCAATAATAAGCACATTATTGTGTAGGAAACAAAAGCTTGTTGGTATCCTATGCTTATATAATCACGGATCCACAGACAATGAATTCTTTTTAAGAAGTGCATAGATAGAACATTTCTGTCTCTCACACACACACCCACAGCATGAATTGTAATTCTATGTGATTAATATCAAGATTTATCAATGAGAAAGAATGATAGATCCGTTACCCATTGGTGAGAAAAAAGTCATGGTGTACAACTAAAGATGTAAGCAAGAGCCATTGATTTGTGTACCCATTGGTGAACAAAAAAATCATCATGTACAACTTCCCATGAATGAGGCCAAGGAATCAACCTTGTTTGCAAGCAAGTAACCGATTATAGATCCAAAGAAATTAGATGAGAAAAAGAGGCTTCATAATACCTCAATTGAGTGCTAGGTTGGAAAATGGAGAAATAAGTAAACACCTGGAACCGGCACATGTAGTAATCATCTCCAAAGACTGTCCTCAGATACTCCAGCGACTTCCTCGTTGGGTTTCGGGGGGTGAAGGCCTGGCTTAAAGTCACCATTGCCTTCACCTTGTCCGGCCGGAACATACTCAGATTCCACGCCACCATCGACCCCCAGTCGTGCCCCACCACAAACACCTGTCGCCATCGAACAAGAACACAAACTTGGACCAACGAGCACACGCAATTCGACACAAAGAGAATCCAATGCTTCGATCACCTTGTCTTGGCCAAGCGAGTCGAGGAGGGAAATCAGGTCACCGACGATGTGGAGTATAGAGTAAGCGGCGGCGGCGGGAGGCGCGTCGGTGTCACCGAAGCCACGGAGGTCGGGTGCGACGGCGCGGAACCCGCGGGCGGCGAGGCCATGCATCTGGTGGCGCCAGGTGTACCAGAGCTCCGGGAAGCCGTGGAGGAGGAGCACCGTGGGGCCCTCCCCCTTCTCGGCCACGTGCATATTGATACCGTTCACGGACACCATCCGGTGCGAGATCCCTTCGCCTGCGCCGTCGTCCGTCGGCGTGGGGGCCGCGGTGGAGACGGCGCGGCAGGCGCCGCTGCGGGGAAGACGAGAGCGGAGGGCGCGAGCGACACGCAACATCGTGGGTGAGTGGATCCGGATTGCTTTCGCCGAAGGCAACTGCACGCCATAATATTGGGCTATTTACAGTTAAATTGTTGGGATCCTGATTGCTTCCGCCGATGGTCACCACCCGCTTCCGTTTAACAAACTTGCATTCAAAGTAAAATATTTAATTTTTGTTTTCTATCATACTGTAAATCTACTGATAAAATATACTATACATACGTAAAAATAATATTAAAAAATAAAAAGAAATATATAATTTCGATCCTCATCATTCAAAAATATTGATTTTGTTCTCCCTTTCAACTTTATTATTATTTTTGAATGATAATCCTCATTTCTTCTACTTAGTTATCCTTTTGGACGATCTATTCAATCACGATGTTAGTGATGATCATCATCTCCTGAATCGTCTCATTTCTTTTCTGTTATACTTAACTAATCTGATTTCGTATAAGATTGATGGCTCATGATCAAAATTATCATTTTATTTTTTTAGTATTGTTAGATTAAATATTTTACTTTCATAAATATAATATATCAACATAAATTTTTAAAATATAGAGATTGAAATACATAACTAATTGAGTAATCTGTAATTACCCATTATATTATATACCATCCATGCCACGTGGCATGATCTTAAACTGCCTAGTGGCATGATCTCAAACTGCCTAGTGGCAACTTTGGATTCATGATTAAGCTGCCTAGTGGAGTCGATAAACTCTATCCATATTCGATTTGCTCTTTCACTCACGAGCTAGTCACAGATCGATCGATCAGCTATCCTATCAGATTGAATCGCTATACTAAGGATATTACAAGACATAAGCCAGTTATACCATCAACGAATCATATAAGATAAACGATATTTACATATTAATTATCTCATCAAATCGAATTGTAATAAAAATATTATAAAAAACATGATATAGAGATTATCGACATTTGTAGGTACACTAATTTGTAAGCAAGAATTGAATATAAAAAAAAAACCTCATTGTAGAAGAAACTTATCCAATGTTGGTTCAACAGTCAATCTACACAGTAATCTTCTACTTGTGGGTTCCTAAGCGAGGAGTTCTTAAGATGCTTCTCAGATCTTAAAAGTATCCGATATTATTCGAACATGAAATGTTACTTGAATAATAAAATTTACGTTTACCCGTCCGACATATTGAGCTGATAAAACATCCGATTGAGTATTATGATAGACTTAATGTTAAGATGTTAATATATCACATGACACGTTGAATAACTTAGTTGTTTGTGGAAACATTCAATCGCCATGCAACATGACTCCACTTTATATCAAGCAAAACACCCGACAAATACAAGAATCGACATCGATCCAAATGTCATCAGACACTCGAGTCATTGGATTGTAAACATTATAAGATTAAAAAAATAATCTATAAATTTATTTTGTTTTATCTTCTTCCTTTCTTCGTGAACAAAGATATAATTAATTTCTCTGTTGTTAAGATTGCCCAACAGGGAACTAAGATTATAAAAGGAAAACTCGTGCTTAGATATTCGTGGGGAATTATTTTTTAGCTGATCTAAAGGGAATTATAAGACACCACATCTGACCGTCCATCCACTAATCATATTTACCGTTCGTTAATCTTAACCATAAAATACATATTTTTTTTTCCTTTTTTGCTTTTGTAGGACAAGAAGGAGAAAAAAAAAAAGAAACTACAGAATTGCCACCATCGACATCTCAGCCGTCCATCACGATCGTTCAAACGAAACGGCCATCACCCCACGCAGCCACCTCGCCCGCCGCCGACTCCTCGTGCTCCAGCCCCAGGAACGTCTCCAAGCTCGAGATCCGCTCCCGCAGTCCCTCCTCCAACGACGCCTCCGGCGCCGCACAGCACGACGCCGAGCTCTCCTCCCCCGCCCCTGCCTCCGCGGCCCCGGCCCTCCGCTTCTTGGGTGGCACCGCCGCCGTGTCCCCGCCCGCGGCGGCAGCGGCGTCCGGGAAGTTGAGCTTCGCCTTGCTCCCCCGGATCTCCAGCGCCGCCGCGTCGTACGCCTGCGCCGCCTCCTCCGCCGTCCCGTACGTCCCCAGCCACACCCTCGCCCCCTTCCTCGGGTCCCTTATCTCCGCCGCCCACTTCCCCCACGGCCGCCTGCGTATCCCCCTGTACAACGTCTTCCGCCGCCTCTCCCCTTGCCCCGCGGCCCTAGTCTTCGCCTCCTCGCCCTCTTCCCCTGCGACAAAAGATCAGCACTGCACCATGAGAAGCTGAAGCAGTAGCAACCGAACGAGAAGAAGGGCGTTACCGTGACGGGGTTGGAGTTCGTCGTCCGGCGTGACATCACGACCATCCACGAAGTCGGAGATGATCGCTCCGCCACACATCTTCGCCCCCCTCAACCGGCGCAACTGGATCTGTGGGACGGACCAAAAGCCTCAGATCAGAGAAATGGGAACCTCAAAGCAAGGCCGTTGCAACACTTCCACCGTTTCCCCCGATCCCACCTCTCCCATCCGCATTTATAGCCCTCAACTCTCAGCCCTGTCTCTTATTCTCTTAGTTTAACCTTAATCAAATATTACATTTAATAATCAAAGGGAAATATTTAAAGCTTTCTTTTAATCTTCCCACTAAAACTACTATTACCCTTTAAGAGAAATGGCACGTGATAGAGACCGTCGGTGAGGCATCTGCCGTAGGATGGTCGACGGCCCGAGATACAAAGTCCACGTAGAAGGACGGCGACAGAGGATGGCGGCTAAATAAAATTCTGGAAATGCCCCGATGAGAAGGACTTGTTCACGGGAGGTGCCATCGGGAGTGCGTCCAAGTCCAAATGCGTCTCCCCTCTCGCGGTAAAAGAATAGATGGGGGGGATGAGGTCGGGTCCGCCGCGAGACGGGGGAGACGGCGTCTGGTTCAGTGTATCCCAGGGGCAAAAGAGTAAAAGGACGTGGTAGTGTTGCAATTGGGTGGGTGGGGCGCGGCGCCTCGTGGTGTGGTGTCGTGTGGTGTCGTGTGGTCCAAAGGTGGGGCCCTGATGCTGTCAGGTACGGGGTCGGAGGGTCAAAGTTGTGGTGCCCGTTTGGCGTAGGTTGGAGTTGGACGATGAATGTGGCTTTGAGATTCGCGTTAGCATCGGAAGTCGAGCGTTGGAACTGCGCGATGCGTGTGGCTTTGCGATGGGTGTTGACATCGGGAGTCACGGGAGACGGACGGTGATGCTGCCGGCGCATCGTTGGCTGTACGACGACTGCATGTCATGTCGTGCATTGTCACAAGGTCATGATGGTATCGATACACGACATGGTCTCGCAGGACAAGAATCAAAAGTCTGACCGCACCAATGCTAAGCAATAGCATTCCATGAAGTCTTTAGTGATTGATGTAGTTGTGAGATTATTTTGAGCAGATGATGACGACTTCATTGGCTTCGAAGTCAAATCCACGTCGACGATGGAAGAACACTTGCCAACTTCCTTGTTTCACAGGGCTTTCGCTGTTCGGCCGACAAGAAAAGCAGAGCTTTCACTGAATCATAGTGACAGATTCTGCTATTTTTACTGCTTGTCGAATTCCTTGAGAACGAAACAGAGCTTTCATGAATCGTAGCGACGCAATACGATATTAATTACGTGTCGATTTCCTTGTGAACGAGTGATATAAAAGAATAATTAGACATGATCGTGACCGGGGAGCAGAAACTTGATATATCAATTGATATGAAGAGCATGATGCATAAGCAACAACGTCACACCTATTCGATTGATATATCAATCAATACTTGATTTCACGAGATCAATGCTATGACACCGTTAAAGATGATGATATGTTAGGCAAGAGTTGATTCCATAATATCAACAATATAACATCAATGGAGATATCAACTCAACCCCACAAACTGGAACTATGCATTTGATAAAGAAGCTATCTCAACAAAGCTGTTATTCCATAATCACAACCCTAACCCATTGATGATCGAATGATACACATAATCATTCTTATCATTATCATGATTTCAATCGATCAAATTTTTACAACCCTCGCTAATGTACTAGTCAAGAATCCCCTTGTCCTGACCTTAATCCCTAGACTCCTAACATCTCAACTTAAGATAGGTTTGGAAGTAGATCTTGATTGACTTCAAATCCAGTAAGTTAGACAACTCGAATATTTAATAGCTAGCAACCACGTTACTGGTAATGCAGAAATCCGAAGATCATCCAGCATTAGAACACCCCAAGCAAACAGCATGCATCAAACATGTCGATAACACAGTTTGAAACGTGATAACTTGGCGATTCTTTCACCTGATCATACTAATTGACACACAATGGACATAAAATAGTCTCCATCTGTAGTATTCATGACATGTAGTACTATTACCTACTAATCTAAATCAACTGAACAGCATTCAAGATGGATATGCTGGGAGGCATATTGCCTGCGGAAGTCTACTTGCAAATCATTTGTTTGGCCTGTACATACTTAGATATGCCTTCCATATGATTTATATACAGAAAATGAATCAGCAGCATCAACAACACACTCTACAGATATTGCTACATGGTTTCCACAAATAAAAAGTAATTAACAAAATAGTTAACCAACATGATCTATAAAAAAGTATACATGTCTTGCATTAAGATATATGTGTGATGCAACATTGGAATTTTATTGCCACATAACTCAGAAACATATATTTACTATAAAATTCACAAATGTAATCCTTCTGAATTGGAATGGATAAAGAAAGAGACTGGAAACAATAAATTGCAGGAACAAAAAACTAGGGTCAATGAAACTTAGAACTCAGATATACCGAATAAAAAATTCACATTTATCTCAAAACCTAACTAGTAGAACTAACAATAAATTGCAGGAATATAAAACTAGGGTCAATGGAACTTAGAACTCAGATATCTGGGACAAAAAAATTACATTTATCTCAAAACCTAACTAGTGGAGCTCCTGCACATGATTTTTCATGATCCTCCAATGGATCAACTTGTCTCATAAAATGCAATGACAAGCTTGTTTAGTACAAAAGGGTATGCAACTCAGGTAGGGTTGTCAACCTCATCCATTACATGAATAATGATACAAGGAGCACACTTACTGACTGGGTTGAAAAGTCAACACTAGATAGAATTGATCTCAGGTTCCCAGCCATCACAGCTTCATATCGTCCATTGAACATCTTGCAACCCTGAGTTCTGCTCTATAATTGGTCCTATACTGACGGGAGAAGGTGTCTCCGAAGATGATGATGATGCTGCTGTTGCTGCTAATTAGCTCATAAGGTAACTAAAATAAATTTATCACTCTAAACTTTAAAATATTATAGGTATCCCTACACAAGTGAAACTTATTAAATATATCCCTCCAGTCATCCACCGGTAGCCTACCATTAATTTTTACTCGTGCAAATTTACTCATTTTCCTTTTTTCAAATATGCAATAGGAAGTATGACACTTATCTCTCAATGCCTCAATGGTAGGTCTTTCATATATTTCCCTCAAACTAGACTCGTAAGTGGGAAGTGCCTCTACCCTCCTTACAAGAGAGGCTCGAAGAAGTGAAAAGGACAAAGAGGGTTTAATTCTCAGTGGATTTCCATAAGTGAGAGGAATTTGAAAGGGAGAGACTGGCTATAGGAGGGTTTTGGTAAAATTAGATCAAGTTCCAGAGGGACCGGTTAGGTCAGGTAGAGAGAGTAAGAAATGAGTTGATTACATTAATAAATTTGGGTTACAATAGGCATTTCAGAAGTTTGACTGATCCCTATCTTTGTTGGATCATTTAACTGAGATTTGGATGTATGATATTAATTAAGAATCCTTATGTATCATAACCAAGGTTCAAACAAGACAGCCTGAACTAAAGATTTGACATTCGATAGATCAGAAAATTGAAGTTAAGAAATAAGCACTCATGGCAAAAAAATGTAAAGTTTTTTTGCTTTTGCTTTTCATTAGGAAAAAGGAAAATAAAATGAAAAAGACTGACCAATTTGCTTGCTAAAGAAGACAGCTTGTGACCCTTAAAAAACATAATGAAAAATAAATGATTCAAGCAGAATCAATTAAGACAAGCCAGTCTGATCTGGTGTAGGATTGGCTAATTCAAAATCTCAATTGACAACAATCTCACTGATCATCTCACTCTAAATATCTGCATTATGTGATCTTTGACTATGGATCTTCTGACTATTAAAACTTTAACGATAATCCTAATTGACTAAATGAACAAGCCATAAACAATCTCAAGGATCATCCCACTCTAAATATCTGGGTTATGTGATTGCTGATTATGGATCTTCCAACTATTAAAACTTTAACCAAATCCTAATTAACTAAATGAACAAGCCATATGACTAGGCATATATCATAGACGAACATCATAACCCCAAGAAGCTCTGCAAGCATATTCTGATACAAGAAAAACTATGTTATTCTGATCAATGCAAGATACTGAAAGCAGGCAGAAAGTACTAATTAGATCATGTTGAACAAAATTCAAGGTGCAACAGGATAATTGTTTTTTCACGTAACCAATATGCTCAAGTAATATTATTGCCTCAAGGAAAAGAACAGTGTAGCCAATCCCAAATAATTGGGATATTACTACTGATTGTGGATCTTGGTTGTTGTTTTTGTAGGTAAACTAGTCAGCTTTTACATAAGAAATTGTTAAGCATGCAATAACAATGAAGAGAAGATGATGTGCAGCATAACAACAGAATCATCAAAATAGAGAAGTTTAGTACAGCAATATTGAACATACACGCAAAATGTGTTAAAAGTTCCAAGATGTTTATTGAGAATAAACCTTTTCTCAAGAAACAAAGATGTAATTATTTCAATCTAATGTTGTCAATTGAAAAGTAAATAAAAACCTTACAGCTTCATATACATTCATAACTTCAGTAATAATACAGGAAGGAGGGCAAAAGCTCCAAATTGATCTCTAATCAGCAAATTTATTTAAACGGTGGATTGTACTTCTAGCAAGCCTGTTACCGGGATCGATTTTCAGAACCATCCTCAGATCTTCAGCGCCAAGTTTGTACTTCTCCATACTCTCATACAGAAGAGCACGTTGCACTAGCAATGGGACATTTGTGGTGTCTTTATCTAACACCTACAGACCAACTTAAGATGTTTTAGTTCACAAAGATAAAACCTGAAAAATAGAGCTTGAAGACTTGTAAATACCTTTGAACAGTCAGTCACAGCCTTCTTATACTCACCAACTTCTTTATAGCATGAGGCTCTACAAGACAAGACCTCACTCAGCGAATCATTATCCCCAGACTTCTCCGATAGCACCACTGCCCACGAAAGCCACTTGATAGCATCTGCAAACTGCCCCTGCTTATAATTGTCTAATCCCTTAGTCATTGCTGCAGGTGCAGTGATGCCTGCCGGTGGCGGTGGCAGCCCTTCAAGCTCAGTTGTCGGCCCACAGGTTTCATGCCCTCCAAACTCAGAACCCAAGTCCCAGTCATTTATTTCAGAGAATTGCTGACTCGCTGATGACTCTGGAGCAACTCCAGCAGCAGGGGCAGGTGAAGAGAAGAACATATCCAACGGATCTGTGCCATTTTTAGGGGAGGCAGTTGGCTGTGGTGGTGGTGGTGGAGCTGAAAAGCTCTGACCTTGCGTCATAATATGTGCGTTTTTCGTCGAATTGATATTCTGGAACGCGCCAAAAGGGAAATCATCAGCAACAGCGTTGCCACTGCTCACATTGGATGAGTTTACCGATGACATTGGTGCCTTCGTAGAGGGCTTTGATCCAAAGCCAATCAACGAATCAAAAGGATCACTTTTAGCAGTCACCGGCCGCACCCCAGTTGCCGATCCCATCGGCTGCCCACCACCTCCCATAGCTGTCCTGATCTTAGGATCAGGCTGAGCAAAAGCTGAGGAATTTCCAAGAAGATCCGCAGATCCCCAGCTGCTAGGTCTCATAGGGATACTATTCGCCGTGGAAGCCGCGGTCGTGGTGGTCGATCGAGGGAGTGAATCAGATAAATTACCCATGGAGAAGGCGTTCCTTGGCGCAGCGGACTTCAAGGGGACGTTGCTAGATCCGCTGCGGCCCTGGCCAAGGGCGGATCCGACGAGATCGCCGAAGAGATTTGGGTCCGATTTCGGAATCCCGATACCAGAGGAGGCGGAACGAGGAGGAGCGGCGGATGCCCATGTCTTGCCGAAGATATCACCGACCATGGAAACGGGAGCGTTTGCGAGGTTGCCAGATCTAGCAGCGCCAGTTATTACGGAGGGGGCGGCGGGGGCGGCGGGGGTCCACGAGGGCCGGGACGGCTGGTGCGACCAGGCGGGGGCGGTGGGCCTGGAGGCGGTGCCTGGGGTTGCATAGGGGCTGGATTTCTGGTCCTTGAGGGGGCGGGACGCGGAGCTGCGGGTGGAGCCACCGAGGCCGAAATCGAATTGGTCCGTATCGAAGGAGGGGGCCCGATGGGAGCTGTTGCCGTCTAAGTTCATAGTGGCGCAGGGAGAACTGATTACCGCCGGCACAAAAGGTCCGATCGGCGCGAGCAGTCTGACGGTTGATATCAAGCGGTGCGTCCGGTCTGGTTCGGCCCGGCTCGGTTTTATCAACCGCGATTCGAGATCGCACGCACAAACAAGACAAAGCGGTTCAATTCACCATCAAGCTTGAATGCGCGTTGAGAATGACAGGAGTAAAGCATGAATCAATACTTTGTAATCTTTATGAGAACTATAAAGATACAAACCCTTTATTCTCCAAATAAAGGATAATTACATATTACCTTATGCGATTAGTTATGATTGATATATTAGGAAAGTAAAATATTTAATATTTATTCTTCTTACATCGTTGACGATAAAAAAAAAAACATATCTTATCACATGCACAAAAGAAGACACGAAAAAAGAATAAAAATATAATTTTATTTTTTAAAATTATTAATTTTATATAAACTTCTCATTTTAATCGAATACCTCGTCTCCTCCTTTTTTTCAACTCGATCGATTGTGCTCGCTATACTGACTCCCTCGTCTGTCGCACTCACTCATCCACTAATAGGTTCATCGTCACCTGTAACTCCTCCTTCTTGAAGCTCATCGCTTACCACTCCGTCGTGTCCAGGTGTAGACTACGGCTCTTTAGCGAGAACACATGGGCCAGGATCTCCAACACCCTATTGCTGCTATAAAACCCCACCTTGATGTCCGCCACTTCGCACTCCATTAACTGCATGAACCGCACCTCCTCCCCTCCTCTACTCGCCTGTCACACTTGCTGACTACTCGCACCCGCTCATTCACTAATAAGTTCATTGCCACCTATAACTCATTCCCGAAGTTCATTGCCCATTGCTCCATCATGTCCAAGTGTAGACTATCACTCTCCGATGAGAACGCGTGGGCCGAGATCTCCAACAACCCATCGAAGGGCTCGTCGTCATCGTGGTCATCGCTATAAAACCCTGCCTTGAAATCTACTACTTCGTACTCCGCCTACTCCACGAACCGCACCACGTCCCCTCCTTTATTCACCCGTCGCCCGCCACACCTCCTCACCCCCTTGCCTATCGCTCCTCACAAGCGCGTAAGTTTAAAAGAGGAGAGGAGGAAATCCATTAAGATGAGAAATTCATATAAAATAAATAATCTAAAAAATAATAAAATTATGTTTTTATTTTTTTTTCACATGTGTGACAACACGTTAATTTTTTTTGTTAAATGTTTTACTTCGTGAGTATAAGTTACTTTTTAAAATATAAAGATGAAGATATTAATCATAATTAATTATATAGGATAATATATAATTACCTCCCACATAGAACACTGAATGCAATGATCACCGACAAGAGTCATGACTTAGTAATTTTCTTGTACAACAGATAAGCAATATCCCAATGGGGCAGAAATTTCCATTCACCTTTACCCAGAAAGTATAAGTGTGCTTGAATAAAGCAGTTCCCACAACTTAGCTAATCAATCAAAGAGTTATAACACCTATTGTCTCAAACAAAACCTTTTATTTGTGACACCAAAGAAGCCAGAAAGTAAGACACAAGTCACATACCACAATCCACTTGGCACCAAAATTTGTATTCAGTTATAGCACCAACTTTGGCATCACAAGGAACATAAAAAATAAGAATGTAAAAAATGAAGCATATACTTTAACCTCAACAATTGTAGTAACACAATCATTACAAAGAATATAAATCACAAATACACACCATACAAAAATAAAACCGCCCTTTTCGGTGAAAATCACAGCTAGAAATGAAAATAAGCAAAGGCCACTGTCACTATGTATTGTAGAGAAAATTACAAATAACACACACAATCACGAGCATAGCACTTACATACTTATCTACCAAATATCTAATGTTACAACAACCTGTTTGAGTCTTTACTTTTCTCACAATGAATGAACTTACTAATCATACACAGTACAGTACAGGCCTTAATGATGTGCATCGTTTGCTAAATATATTATTTAGACTAATGAGATTTTGAACTAGAAGCATGACAAACATTAGGGACTAATAATTTCAGATAAACCAATTTTAACATTTTCTATGAGAAAAACTGTGTAATTTAAATGGATAAACAAACATTTTATACAAATAATATTTATGGATATTTTGGATCTATTATCTAACACAAAAGAAAGAACTAGAAAAACATTGATCATAAGTTTTGTATAATTAATATTTAAGTGTTTATACCAAAGAGGAACATCAAAAGTTTTGTATGACAATTATTTGCACTTTACATTAACAACAGAAAAAGAGAAAACCTAAGTGGCAGTAAGGCCAATTATGCTTTACTGATTGAATTATTGGGCAGTTAGGAAATATGTATAAAAATTTTGTACATCCAAGATGAGAATATTGAAATGAATGCATAGAAAGTTACCAAGAAATATTGTCATTTGCAAGCAATTAAGTCTGGATCCGACAGGTTATCGAACTATCAGAAGAAGAACGGTTTGTTATTTCAACAATCTTACAAGTTAGTCTGCATAAACATTTATAACAAATATGCTGAGTTGTATAGTAACAAGAATACAGCACAAGAAGCCAGTATACGACTATTATGTGCAAAAAAAATCATTTGTTGTTATTTTCTTATAATGACTAGAGTTCTGAATACAGTTTGTATGACCTAAGATTATATAAAAATTTCAGCATGAGCAAACTGCACTCAGAATTTCAAGGGATGATAAATGCAGATCAAATATGGAGGGTACCACCAAATGTGAATAGACATCAACCTCTTCTAATAAAAAGAAGCAAAGGAGACAACAACACAGAGAATACAGGACAAAGATCTCGCAACATCCCTGCTTCTCATAACTAGCAATATGTAAAATAGATAACAACACTAAGACATGCAGGTTGATATATGTCCCTAGTATCATGAAAAGATTTTGACTGGGGAATGATTTAATGGACACCTGTCCAATGTGAAGCTTTTTCCACCGTTGGATGAAAATTTAAATATAAAGAATTCTTGCTTTGAGACTCTGGAACTCCTGAATCCAATAATAAAAAGAAAACCTGGAGTTTATCTGACTGTTTTCCATATAATCTCAGGTTACTTGAAAGAATTTTCCAATAGAAACAGCTTTAGATGAAACAAACATACATTAAAAAAATCAGACACAGGATAAAGCAACATTACATAGAAAACCAGAGATGAAGAAAAGAAAAAACAACAAATCTACATAAACTCCAAAAGCAAATTACAGCAAGTGCAATACTAAATTTTACCGCATAGAATATGTTCGAGTTATGGATTAATAACTTTTCCCTCTATGCCAATTCAAAGTTATTAAAGCTTCCAGCAGCATATCTTACATCATACTATAAATCAGAGCATCCACTTTGATGGCTGTCTCACATGATATAAAAAGCACCACAATGTCAGAATAAGAAGCCACTTTACAAATAGAACACCATGCATAATAGCTTCACCTAGCCTTAATTTCCTCCTCTTGGTGGCCCATTCTCAGGCATTTGCTGCGAGCCAGGTTGACTCTGATCTTGCCCCCAGTTCCCCCTCTGCATTGGTTCTCTTCTTTCAACTCGCATTGTCTCTCGTCGCCTATCATACCGGGGTCGGGGCCTGCTTCTAGTTTGCTGCCTTTCGTTGAACCAAAACTGTGGCCGATGGATGACCTTACCATCAACAAATAGATCACCTGCAGCATTCACATGAGAATAGAGATTATCACAAGTAATTATCATTTGTGAAATAAACAATAGCAAATTAATCACATGTAAGACAATATCTTAAAAACAACCAACAAGAACAAGTGAAGCACAACTTTAGATACCAACCTCCGTAGTCCTTGTTGGGCACATCCAAATAAGAATCAGGCAATACCCAAAGAACTCCAGGCAATCCTGCAATGACCGACAAGGGATGATAAGGTTTAAGATTCAACAATCCGCCATTTCTAGCAGACAGAAACATCAACAGTACTTGAAGCCAATACCTTTAACTTTGTAAGAAAGTTCTTCGGAGATCAAAGCCCCGAAACCCGTATAGGTCGTGGTGCAAACCGAGTATATCTTCTTCTTTGCCTCCTCCTCACTGCAACCAGATCATTCCAGAACCAATGACCTCTAAAGATTAAGCCAAAATCCAAACTTTAGGACAAATAACTCTTTTCCAAGTTACGAAGAAGGGTATTCTCTGACCTGCCGACGACAGCGACGAGGGTCATAACGTAGGCGGCGATCATCTCCTCCTCCGAGGGTTTGGGGTCCTGGGGAAACTCCATGACGATGAGCCAGTGCTCGTAGTCACAGCCGTCGAGGAGGATGGTCTCCTTGGGAGGGCGATTACTCCAGTTAGGGGAGGGGTCATTGAGAGGAGAGTATCCCGAGCCAGATGTCGTCTTCCACCGGGCCGAAACGAGCCTTGGCACCGCGCCAGCGAGCCAGGGAACCTCAAGGGTGGCGACGGAAGCGGAGAGGCGTGAGGGAAGAGGGGGCGGAGGAGGATGGGAGAGCGGGGATCGCAGGGAAGAGTGATGTGAGGAGAGAACTCGGGAGAGGAGAGAGGAGAGGCCGCGTCGGGTCACCGCCGCCATGGAACGGTCTCAGGGTGTGAGTTCGCTTCAAGCCCATCTCCCATTTATGGGCTGAGACGTCACCCCCGGGCCCGGTGATCTTAAGCTCCATCGTTCCACGTCATCTTATAAGCTGCCTTCATCACCGTGAGAGTACATCCATGTCATCTTATAGGTTGACTTTATTTAATATTAACAAATATCATATTTAATCTTTATCAAACATAATAATAAGAATAAAATCATGAAATCAAACTATTTGAAATCAATTAGATCGTTGAGATTCGTAAAAGTTCATATGCTTGTTAAGTTTAAAATATTTAATTTTTTATTTATAATTTTATTTTTTAATATCTTCAAAGTGATTGAATAAAAATAATAACTTAATAAAAAAATAAAAGATAATTTTTTTCTGAAGGCATCATTTTGGATCCTTGTAAAAAAGAAGAAAACTATGTGAGATCCATCCTGAGTAACTCTTTAGAAAGCTTGCTAATGACAACTCTTCTTCCATCAATAGAAATGATACTTCTGAGATAAAATCCTATAGATATCCTTTAGAATCCACTCAGATTAACAAAATCGTACGGTGGCGTGAAGGCTCCTATACACAACATTTGACAAGTTATTTAGTATATTTTCAATCATAAATTCGTACATGTTGGTGATAAAATTCGAACATCTATGCCACTCTTTTTATGTTTCTGTAAGGGTTGATGACATGGAAAAGTTGTGGTGATCTATTTAGGATTAGCATTTCATAAAATTTTAAAAAAAATTATAATTAGGCGTGTTAGGGAAAACTATCATTCATATATCTTTATTAATACAGATTTATCTGGAATAGAGAGTGGCTTCCTCCAACTTATTATTTGCATAAAGATCAAGATCAGAAGGAACTTCCTGAGTCGATCTTTCATACACTTAAGTTAGCATCGAGGCTAAATTCTTTTCTTCTTTTTTTCAATTTAGAGTTAATGATATATTTATATATTACCATTAACAATAAAGAATATCAAAAGGAAGTTCGCTTTTTAACTCACCTGAATATTTCATAGGAGAGATAGTTGATAACGGACTCAAACTGTCTCCTAGATTTTTAAAAATATTTTTACAAATATCCTGTAAAGGAAATAGCTCGATAATTGGTCCGAGCTATCTCTTGGACTTCTATCCATGTGAGCAGAAGACAGTTCCACGTGAGTAGGAGACGTCGAGATGTTTTTTGAGTTTTTTTTCCTCTCATAAGCTTTAAGTGATGTTGATATATATTCATTCCTCATCCAGAATCAAGGTGCATATTCACTCACATTTAGCATAATTCAACAAGAATAAGAATGTATTAACTATTAGTAATATAGATGAACGAATCCTATCACATCTATTAGCCTAAGATTTTATATTTAGCATAGTATTAGGGTATATTACCTTCCATTTTAATGTTTGGTAAGAAATCACGCATAAGATCAACATGTAATAGAATTCAAAGGATAAGAAATGGTAAAACATAGCATATTCTCTAAGATTCAAAATAATAGAATATGGTAATAGCAAGAAAGCTTGTTCTTCGTGAATATGTTAAGAATATAAATCAATACATCATATCTTGGGCACATATTTGAAGCTCTTGATAACTTCATGCCCATTGATAAGATTTTTATGCTATTATATATAAATCGGTGGATTTTTTTTTAATGAAGAAGTTTTTGTTGTAAATTACTGAATGGATTTATGTCTTTTTGATTTTTTTTCTCGGCAATATTCCAAATTGAAATGATTTATAAAAAAATTTATCGAATTCATCATCCAAAATTTTTCTCTAATATAGTCCAATTTGTCACTTGAGTCATTCTCTCCATTTCCATTCTTTTTTTCTCATTCATGTGATCTAAGAATATTCGATTATCTATAGGATCCAATTCATATCGGTCTAAAATAATTTATTCTTTCACTTTTGATGTGATTTGATGATGAGATTAAATTATGTCCTTGTCAAGAAAAAATATATAGTATTATCCTACTCCAGTGTTTAAACTCGATAAATCCGAATAATTAACTCATTAACTTATTAAGTTTGGATTACAAACTCAAAAGACTATCATAAATAGGTTAGATTTTATCATTACATGAGTTTAAATGTTTAATTAAAAATATTATAAAACCACATTGTTGGTCAAGCAATTCATCCTCTGTTCATGTCATACTTTGGAAAAGAGATGAACACTTTATTTCCCATCATAAATAAACTAACCCTTCGTTCACAAGTTGGCATACAACCAAAATGCTTGAAACCACCAATTGCCATTGTCACTATCCTCCTTTTGCAGTGGGCAAAGAAATATCCTACCCACTGCTTAAGAATCACATGTTTTGCTATCATTTTCCATGGATTGGATACGATTGTGGCCTTCCAATGGGCATATTACAAGCACCAACTTTGACCCACATATGACCATTGGATGCATGATGGCCATTGTTTTAGAATTGTCTTATTCATCTGAGAATCAACCTATATTGATCTTAGATATTTTTTTTATAGTGGATTAGTGGTGAAGATGATATTTGATCTCCATGTCTTTTCATCACCATCACCATTCTATTGACTTAGGTATAAAAATTATCGGATGAGGTTCTAAATTTTAAAACTTTAGAAAACTAGCTTTCCAAAAAAAAATCTGATATAATATTTTATTCATGATTTTAGAATAATTATCTTTATGATGATGAAGAACACAAATTTCACATATAGAAAATTGCTTTAGTTATAAATAAAGTCAACTACTACTATGCCAAAACTTGATTAGTGAATGTAAATAATTCTATTACTGCTTAATATACCTGTATAAATGCGATCATATAGCTAACCATTGTATTCAACTTCCCCATCTCTTCTTATCCTCATCATGTGTGATTGATAGTGATCATTATAAAAAATATTTTAGAAGACAGTGTTTGTTTTTTGTTTTTGGTTTTTTCTTCTTGATTTTTATTTTTGAGAAAGGGATAAACTAGGAATTTGAGATTCGAGTCGAGACTTTACGAGAAACTACCAAAGTCTTTTTTAGCAAGGCTAACTCGTGCAAGCCTATTCATTCTCTGTTCACTATCCTCGACTATTGCTTGCGGCCCTCTCCTTTCTTATATGTGGCTATTAGTCTTTCTCCTTTATCATTGACAACCCTCTCCTTTCTCTTTTCTCGTACGTGTGGTCGAACTAGTATAGCTAGGGGTTTTTGTCGCTCCCACATGTGACCCCATTCTTCCTCCTTCCTTGTAGGTATGGTTGGACTAGTGTGGTTATCACATGAAGACAACCCGTGGTGGAGGTGATTAAGGGCTCGCTTGAGCGACGATGAGCAGGTGATGAAGGCATAATTGGTCAGAACCTAACTAGTGATGAAGGTGTAAGCATTGTCGAAAGACGATCAAGAGTAAAATCATCATTTATATAAAAAAAAGAGTTATCTATGAAATTTTTTAAAAGTTGAGGTGTTTTATAAAAATTTCTTAAAGCTAAAGATTTTTTAAAAATTCATCCTATCATTTTTTTTATCTTAATATAATATAATTGACTATATAATCTTGAAGTTAATCATGGTCAAATACAATGATTATAAGATTAGAGATGTTATAACATTCGCTCAATTAAAATTAACAAAACTATATTTAGCCCTGATCGAAGAGTTGAGAAATCAAGATATAATAAAAGTCCAAAGATGACTCCTCTCACATAGCTCATTTCAAAGGTCCACCTCGAAATAATAGAATTGGACCCCAAAATTTCTTGTCTTCGTGACCATGTTGATGCAACATATCTAGTGGGCGCATGTCATATTCATACGCTAAAATATCATATCAATGTGTCGAGTGCTAATTGATTGAGAAATAATAGTCATAATAATAATCTAGGAATGACATACATACCAACATCATACCTATTTCTTCTAGAACGTTGTACAGCATTCAAGTAGCTGTGGGCCTCTCGGTTGACCAAGCATCCGGTTGACCTTATGGCCCCACTCGACACATCATACATATAATACTCTCAATGTAACATGTAGCAACACCATAAATTATGGACACCTCCGCACTCGATTTATAAGAATACACTTAGTACAATTTTATATCTTTATTATCTATAACACTGACAAGCAGTCAGTGTTATCGGTCGAAAACTATTATAATACACCACAACGGTGGAAATCGGCTTTTTTATATTTTCTTTTCTATCCAAATCAAATATCTCATTTGATTTAATATAAATGGATAAATCTAAAATATAATATAATATAATATATATATATATATATATATATATATATATATATATATATATATATATATATATATATATATATATATATATATATATAAGGATAAGATCGATATCTCATGATTGATACCTTAACACTATGTGATCTATACCTCACTACAAGATTGAATTTGTTGAATATTATCATATCTTGAATTTAGTATATCATCATCGAAGTTAAGTCGAATTTATCGAACATTATCGTATATTAAATTTAATACACCATAATCGAACTGACACCTTAATATTACGTCGTTGACACCTTAACACTACTTGATCTACACCTCGCTACAAGATTGAATTCGTCGAACATTATCGAATCTTGAATTTAGTGCACTATAATCGAACTGACATCTCAATATTACGTGATTGATACCTTAACACTACGTGATCTATACCTCGCTATAAGATTAAATTCGTCATACATTATCGAATCTCGAATTTAGTATATCATAATTGATGTTAAGTCGAATTTATCGAACATTATCATATCTTGAATTTAGTGTACCGTAATCGAAGTTAAGTCAGAATCCTTAAACATTTATAGCAATATAACACAAAGCATAAGTCGAATCATTTTCAGTTCAAAACTAACTTAAAGATCATAGTAGTATCGTTAGAAACACACCGATATAGTTTTTGCACATTATTGAAGTCAGGCAAGTTCGATCTCGATTGAAATTGTTTCGAGAGACTAGCATGAAATAAAGATATTGATTGGTTTTGAATCAATATATAAATTGGATAATTAAATTCTGACTTAATAAAATAAAAAAAATAGTTTTATAAGAATTATTTCTTAAAATCGAACGAAAGAATTTTTTATTATAAAAAAAGGTCTTTCTGCATGTCTTTTCGAAGGTAACAAGCAGCATTAGTGTTTGGAAAACGTTAAACGATTGTGTCGCATAGGATAAGGTTATCAATTACAGGACATCATTAGGTAGCATCAACCAATTCCAGTCACATCTATCTTGGATAAGATCATCACTAACATACTCGAAAAAGATTGATCCCATTATTTATTTTTAATAATATATTTTTTTTGTAATTTTAAGTATAAGCTTGAAATCATATAATATATATATATATATATATATATATATATATCTTTTTTCTTATTCTTCTCCTTCTAGAAATCGAATATCTCTCAATTTTGAGATCTAATTTGATTTACTCAGTGGTGAAAATGTCAAAATGGCATAGCAAGAACCACAAACCTCTCATTGACACAGTCAGGAGTAAAATTCTTACAGTTTTGGAAAATAAATCATAAATAATAAAAATTCTTTTCTTAAGATTAACAATCCAACATCTTTAATTTTAGGAAATTAGCGTCATTTTTTGCGTTCATTGCAAAAATTTTAATATTTTCAATTTTCTCAATATTTCTCTTCTTCTAATATTCTATAGAATTTTTAAATCATTTTATTGATTATTTCATATTTTAGCAAAATAATTAGTTGCCAAACAACATTTCACGAAAACCACTCCCAACAAAACCCACGGCGCCGCATTTATTATTATTATTATTATTATTATTATTATTATTATTTACCGAAAAATAGTAATAATAATAATGGTCACGATGATGATGATAATAATAATAATATTATTATTAATTTAATGCCCTCAGTTTATTCGCATGCTGCTATAAATGAGGCAATTGCCTCGGAGCCGGGAGCTTCAACTGGCGCTCTGCTGACGGGGCTCGCTTCTCGCGTCTTCCTTCACTGCTTCCTCCCCTGTTCTGGTTCTGAAATCAGAGAGCAAGGATAAGCCATGACGACCATGAAGCTTGAGCGCATCCCCAGCATGCGGGAGAGGGTGGAGGACACCCTCTCCGCCTACCGCAACGACCTCGTCTCGCTTCTTTCCAGGTTCCGCCTCTTCTCCCCGATCGAATTTTGTCGGCCGGTGTGGGTTTTGGTTGTGAGCACGGGGTTTTTGTCGGCAGGTTCGTGAGCCAGGGTAAGGGGATGCTGCAGCCGCATCACCTCGTCGATGCCCTCGCGACGCTCGGGGACGACGGCCGCACCAAGCTCTCCGAGGGCCCCTTCTCGGAGGTCCTCAGATCTGCCCAGGTTCGGACGGAAACCTCCGCCTTGTTCTTCTTTCTTGATTTCTGGCGACTCATAGTCACGTCCGAAACCATGTTTGTTTCCTGGATTCGCTCCTCACTGGTTCCTGGTGAGCTAGACATGGATTTGTTTTCTCTTTTTTACTTGCTACCATTCATTTGGATTTTATATGGGAATTAGGAAGCAATAGTTCTTCCACCATTCGTGGCCATTGCCATCCGCCCCAGGCCTGGCGTGTGGGAGTATGTCCGGGTTAATGTCTATGAGCTCAGCGTCGAGCAGCTGAGTGTGTCGGAGTACCTTCAATTCAAGGAAGAGCTCGTCGATGGAAGGTGAACTATTATTTGTAGGACCCTGAAGTAGCGATTGTGTTCCTTTCTTAATCTGAAGTAAGTGTTCTATTTAATGAACTTGAAAGGTCTGATGATCGCTACACGCTGGAGCTGGACTTTGAACCATTCAATGCTTCATTCCCACGGCCAAACCGGTCATCATCGATTGGAAATGGGGTTCTCTTCCTGAACCGGCACCTTTCATCCATTATGTTCCGCAACAAGGACTGCTTGGAGCCCCTGCTGGATTTCCTCCGGGCCCACAAGTACAAGGGTCATGTAAGAGTAGTCATTGATGAATATTTAGGAGCTTTGACATTTCAGCATGTGATGTTTGAGTTATTTTTGTCCATGCATTGGGCAGGTCATGATGTTGAATGACAGGGTACAGAGTGTATCCAGGCTTCAGTCCGTTCTAGCCAAGGCGGAGGAATATTTGTCTAAGCTTATACCGGAGACTCCTTTCTCTGAATTTGCTTACAAGTAAGAAAATAGTTACATCCAGTTATACAACACCAAAACAGTGTTTAATTGGAGGTAGTTCCAAGAAGAACCTCTTTCTTTGGTGGATGTCATGGGAGTGCCAATAAAAAGCATATATTTTGATTAGGTGGCAGGTGCTGAGGCACCTTACAATCTGAACATTAACCATGCTCTGCATGACTGACACAGAATGTTCATCAGTTTTCCTATTTTTTACCAAACAGAATTCACATTCTTTACAAGTTAATGTTTCACTAAGTTTTTGTATAATTAAGAAATTGCATCTATGTATTACTTCTTTTGAAAGGAAACGCAATCTGAATATGAGTATCAACCTCAAAATGGTATCAGGTGTCCTTTTAGTGCTAACAGTGTTTAATATAGCCCAGTTTTGCTGTTTTGCTTTTTGTATAAGGTTGACAGGACATAGAATGTACCTGAGTGCAACTTCTTATCTGCAGAAAGGAGTTTCAAAGTACCAAAGCATGATATTATTTTTGTTACAAAAAGAGTTGTATTTTTTTTCCTTAAGTGGTTTCTATTTCTTTGGTTCAACCCAACTGTTTTGAGTTTTCTTTTAGGAGTATCAGTTTACGCAGATTAAAGTTCATGGAAAAGTGCCTTTTATGCTCTTTTGTCAAGATGATTTAAGTTTTAAGCCAGCCCGTCGATATTCTCTTATGATTTTACTTGCAGGCTTCAAGAGATGGGTTTGGAGAAAGGCTGGGGTGACACAGCTCAACATGTTCTCGAAATGATTCATCTTCTTCTTGACATTCTTCAGGCTCCTGATCCTTCCACTCTGGAGATGTTTCTGGGGAGAATTCCAATGGTGTTCAATGTTGTAATCTTATCTCCCCATGGATACTTTGGCCAAGCTAATGTATTAGGCTTGCCAGACACTGGAGGGCAGGTAGTATTCCTATAGTGAAATATGGTTATGTTTTTCTTTTAAATTCAACTGTATACAACAACTCTGGAGAGACCTTTATCTTATTGGTGCATTTGAAGGATTATGGATTAAAACAAGTAGTTATGTCGCATTTCCCTTGCAGGTTGTCTATATACTGGATCAAGTTCGCGCATTGGAAAATGAGATGCTTCTGAGGATAAAAAAGCAAGGGCTAGATATTGATCCTAAAATCCTCATCGTGAGTGAATGTTGAAGTCCATTCTTCGTGTTTGTTTTCTCATTGAAGATATCACTAATGCAATAATTGGCTTTGTAGATGTTATGAGTGTTATTTATCAATATTTGTGTACAAATAATATTCCAGCCAAAAACTTTTGTGTACATATATTTACTTGCTTTTTTATATATAAATTCCTATTTATGCTAACTTTTTTTTATTGAAGGTTACTAGGTTGATACCTGATGCAAAAGGCACAACATGCAATCAGCGGCTAGAAAGAGTCAGTGGAACACAACATTCTCATATCTTGCGGGTGCCCTTTAGAACTGAAAAGGGAATTCTTAAGAAATGGATTTCAAGATTTGATGTTTGGCCTTATTTGGAGACATTCACAGAGGTGAAATTTATGAAACTTCTTTAGATTCCCAAGGTCCTGCCTTGATTCATGATTTAGATAAACAGTCAGCACACTGTTGGACTTGTACATCTTTTCTCTATTACCTGATCTATTGCACTATTTTGTGGTGTTAAAAGCAGAAGTTTACTCATTCTTCAGGAGAATTTGTTTCCTTGGTGATCTGAGGTTTAACTAGGAACTTTTTAATAAGTATCATAACACTTGTGCCAACATGAGTTAGCTTATATTCTGTTTCATATCTTTCTTGATTTTTTTTACTGAACAAACATTACATCTGCTGAGAAATACAAATGGACAGAGGCAAAGAAAAAGGTTTAGGGTACTTTAATGAAACAACATCACCATAATCATGAAGATAAAGAAATCTTACTAGTTGATTGACATCTTCTAGTTTATTTTTGCTCATAGAATCTGGACACATGATTCAGATGAACCACAGAGTAAAACCTTATACCTCATTGACGATCCTTAAAGGTTTGAACCACTTTGTACTTATTTGCTCTCATCCCTGTTCTTTCTCGAGAGTTGTTGAACTCCTAATAATTATATTCCGACCATATGTTCATTAATTGTTTGGTTGAAAAGCACCAAACAGAAAAAAGAGAGTGACATAAGTGTCAAGGACTTCGTTGGTTTACTTGGTGCATGATGCAGCCCAGAGTTTTTTGAGATTAGGTTTTGTGAAGTCTGCCTTCAGTAAGAGTTTAGATATAGGTTTCTGTTTAGGGCTGTTTGGAAATTTGAAGGGTTTAAAACATGGTATATTGATCCTTTAAGGATGTCAACAATAGAGAAACATTATTTATTTGGATTAGCTTGGGATATCTAAAATATTCTCTTTTTTCCTTCTTTTCTTGCTGTGTCTTCATTTGGCTTGGGATATCTAGAAGACACAAGTGTCTTCTGCTCTATTTACATGACAACAGCTGCATACTTCTGGAATATTGTCACAACAGATGTTTTCCCATTAATATGAGATCTGGTCACGTTACTGCTCCTGCTCTTGATGTTGATAAGATTGGCTCAAGCATCAAAAAGAAGGTTCACATAACTGGAGAAAATAAATAGAGGGAAGTTCAAGATGCCTGTGTATCTAACTCTTCTTTTGAAGGGTTTGATCATGTGACAGAAATGAACAATCATGTCAGAGGTTAAACTCTAACATGATTGAAGTCATAAACTACCATAAGTTACTATTAGTGCAATTTTTGGTTGTCCGATTTGGGTGTTGATTCGGAGCCAACCGAGGTTCCTTCCACATCTGTCACAATTCAATCTCGGTCGACACCATAGTCGTCCAACCCCAAAGGTGCTGGATCTGTCAGACTCCAAAGATGTCAAACTCGTCTGAGTCCGAAGATGTTGAACCCTGATGACCCCTAAGATGCCGAACCCTACAGAACTGCATCAAGGGTGTTCCTGACAAATGACCCTGTAATGCTTAAGTTAATTTTAGGTTTGGAGGATTCAGCTAATAATTTGAACAGCATTGGGGAAAGTTAGCATTGGAAGGAACCTTAGTCGGCCCCGAATCAACATTCAGATCGGACAACAAAAAGCTGCACTAACAGTTGCTATGGTATTTGTGTAAAGGGTTTGATGTGACTCAACCTAACAATTATGAGTAGGTCAAACCTTGCTTGCATGACCGACCTTAATGGTGATTTATAAGGTTTTCCTCTATATCTTGACTTAGTTCTCTGTTTATTGATGATTGACATTTTGGATGCATTCGTATTTTGGGTCTTCTTAGTTGTTGTGTGGATGATGACACATCAGATTTGAAGGTTGTTCTAGTGTTTGATATGGCAAGATAACTGAAGTGCTTCTTTAGAAATATATGAAGTAGGTTTTAATAGTTATTGAAAACTTATGTTATGGCATTCTGAGATTGTTATACTAGAAGCTTCATTCATATTGTTCCTCAAATGCCAAAAAAATTTGAATGTAATCATCTCAGTATTTAAAACTAGAATTGGAGGATTTCATCTCTGAGTCACTATGGATATATTCACTAGAAATTGAAAAAAATTGTCAACAAGATTCATTGTTTGGATGTAATAATCCAGAGATTATGTTATAATTAATATCTTTTGTGATTTGGCTAACAGATGAATTCAATTATTTATAATTTTTCACTAATGTTCCTTTAATCATTTGGATTGGCATACATATGTGGTTGCTGATTGACGGTTTATCCTATTACCAGGATGTGGCAAGTGAGATCGCTGCAGAGTTACATGGCACTCCAGATCTCGTTATTGGAAATTACAGTGATGGGAATCTTGTTGCATCTTTGTTAGCTTATAAACTGGGAATCACCCAGGTATTCTCTGGTAGTCATATCTTTGTTACACGTTCTCATCAATTTTAACTTTGTATTTACATATATAATTGATAAACTTTTGTACAGTGTAACATTGCTCATGCACTAGAGAAGACAAAATATCCAGATTCAGATATATATTGGAGAAAGTTTGAGGAGAAATACCATTTTTCATGCCAGTTCACTGCTGATCTAATTGCTATGAATAATGCAGATTTTATAATCACTAGCACCTATCAAGAAATTGCTGGAAGGTACTTTTTCTTTATTCTCTGTATGTTTTAAGTTTGTTTATCTACTTTTGTCATTTGGAGATGTTCTGTTCATTTTGTGTTGTCGCACATTTTCTCTATTGACATCTTGTTCATACCTTTTTGTTTCTAGTTTGATCGTTATTGTCCTTTTTCTCCAAGGAAAAATATATCTATATCAAAATTTTATTACAAAGGAGGCCCTGCATATCAGAGCTCAAAATAGTACAGTTTGGATGGCCGTTAAGCCCCCAGAGCTTAATACATTTACATGTCCTCACAAAATTTAGATAGTATAGTCAAAAGGTAATTGTTTATAAAGTCTTGTTGACACTCACGATAACATATCAAAGCCATATGAAAATTTGTCAGACCATTATTTAATGGAACCTTAAATGGGGATTAAGAGTTTGATGTAGTACTGATTTATGCTGCTTACTCTAGTTGTTCAAATCAGGCTTTCCCATCTTGCCTTTCTTTTCAATTTGGTGTTTAATTTTGAACCTTATCTGGCTATTGATGTACTCATTGACAAATACTGAAGTGTATGCTTTTCTCTTTGCACTTGGTCGACCGAGTTAGATTGCTTTGACAAATACTGGCAATTGATGTACTATCTTTTGACACACACACACACACTGTCAATTTAAACCTGGACTTGTTTGCTAAATTTTGTTTTGTTGCTTCTAAAATGCTGGCTTTGTTCTTGATCTTCAATATGAAATTTTGTCCTCGATGTCTCAGCAAGAACACAGTTGGACAGTATGAGAGCCATACTGCTTTCACTTTGCCTGGTTTATATCGTGTTGTCCATGGAATCGATGTTTTTGATCCAAAGTTCAATATAGTCTCCCCTGGAGCAGATATGAGTATTTACTTTACATACTCGGAAAAGGGAAAGAGACTCACTTCTCTTCATGGTTCAATTGAAACGCTGCTTTATGATCCAGAGCAATGTGATTTGCACATGTGAGTATATGTGTAATAATTTTCCTTTTAAACTGGTTATCTGATTTTTAATAATGATAATTGTCTGTTTTGCTATTAAATAAATTTTCAGTTCATTACTCCCATAATGTAATCTCTCAGAGCTTTTTGTACTTCATTTTCTGCTGGGTCATTGAACTTTTTTTGTTGTCATCGTTTATAATTGTCTTCAATGTGGCATGAAGTGTGATCATTTACAAAACACAAATTGGTATAAATCACAAACAAGTGAAGGATATTTAATCATAGTTGTTTGATAACAATTGCAGCACTGTGTTTAGCATGAATTGAAAGAATGCACTTTGAGATGGCTGCCATGTAGTAGTGATATTAAATTTTGGTTCACAACACAGGGAACCACAAGTGGGCTATATTGCCCACAGTTTAATGAATTGAATATTTATTTATATGGATTAGCCATTCTGGGCCAATATCAACGAAGACAGACTTTTTTATTATGTGGGCTGGTAAGTATTAAGTTTAATATATTGTCGCTTAACACATTATCTGGTCATGTGAAATGGCATGTCCAAGCACAGATCTTATAGGACATACCCTGTAACATTCCATCATGTGAATGAGCCTGAACTTGGGTTTCACCTGATCTTGATAAAGCTTCATTTTTTATTCTTTTTCTTTTTTACTCATTTGTCCTGCCATTTCCAAACTACATGATGATTTGGAATCTTTATATCAGCCATTTCTTTATTAGGTCTTTCCCAACATTGTCCTCTCATTTTCTGCTTCTTGGCATGAATTCATTGTTTTCCTTCCACAGACAAATTTTAAGTCTGATAGAACTTATCTTTTATGTTGTAGGAAGTGCTTTCTGAGGAATTATGTAGATTCAAAAGTTAGACTAAGTTACCATAACCAGATGGAGTATAATTTCTTTGATTAATCATGATTGATCAAGTAAATCTGACTTTTTATTTCATTATGTTGTGGTTCTTATGGTTACACTTAATTACTGGACTTTTGTTTTCCTACTTCAGTGGTTGTTTGGATGACCGATCAAAGCCCATTATTTTCTCCATGGCGAGGCTTGACAAAGTGAAAAACATAACAGGCTTGGTCGAATGGTTTGGTAAAAGCACTAAACTAAGAGAATTGGTCAACCTTGTGGTAGTTGCTGGATACATTGATGTGAAGAAATCCAGTGACAGAGAAGAAATCCAAGAGATTGAGAAGATGCACGAGCTCATTAGTTCATATAACTTGTCCGGTCAGTTCCGCTGGATTTCTGCCCAAACGAATAGGGCAAGGAACGGTGAGCTGTATCGCTACATAGCTGATACTGGTGGTGCTTTTGTTCAGGTACAATTTTGTGTCATCAAATGAATTTTTTGCACCTAACATTGTATAATCACTTATTATCCTTTCTCTACAGCCTGCTTTTTATGAGGCTTTTGGTCTGACTGTAGTGGAGGCCATGACTTGTGGTCTTCCAACATTTGCCACTTGTCATGGAGGTCCTGCAGAAATCATTGAAAATGGATTATCAGGCTTCCATATAGATCCATACCATCCTGATCAGTCTGCTGTAGTCATGGTGGAGTTTTTTGAACATTGCAAAGAGGACTCTGGCTACTGGAAGAAAATATCGGATGGAGGGCTGCGTAGAATACAAGAGAGGTCTTTCGCACAAGATTTGTTCTTTAATTTGCTTCTCTTTTACATCTGGTTTGCTGCAGCACATTTTGGTAAGCAATGACATAATGTTTAACAATCTCTAGGTATACATGGAAGATCTATTCAGAAAGGCTAATGACACTGGCTGGAGTTTATGGCTTCTGGAAATACGTTTCAAAGCTCGAAAGGCGTGAGACGCGGAGATATCTTGAAATGTTCTACATACTGAAGTTCAGAGACCTGGTAAATTTGATCTTCACCGAGTTGCATATGGAAATTCTTGCTCTGACAAAAGACATGCTTCATGATCTCTGAATGCTGGGATTAACACAAAATTTACATTGAACATTCACATGGCCTATTATCCTGTAATGATTTTTCTTCTTCTGTCCCATGAATGTTCTAATCAGATTTTTATTTTTTTTAATGTCAGGTGAAGTCTGTCCCTCGTGCAGTCGATGACGATCACTGATACTGTACATAAACTAAAATAATAAACATGTGCCTCTGCCGCAAAATTGGTTGTCCGTCGACGGCGTGCCACAAGCTGCAAAGTACTCGGGAAAAGCCTAGTTAAGTTCTATATTCGATGGTCATCAAGCTACTTTCTTGCACACTGTCACTAATAACACTTCCAATAAGATTTGTAAGGTATGCCAGGCAGATGCTCAAGTAGTCAACCCATCTTCCACCAACTTGCTTAAAGATTATGCTGGGTGGTGTTGCTTATGGTGTAAGTTTTATGTATAAACTTGTGTTTGCTGTCAGCTTATCCAGTCTAAACTGTTCTTGTAAATAAAGGGAAACTGCATTCCTGCTCTAACCTTTTTTGCCTTTTGCATCGAAGACCAAAGACCAATCTGTGCATTTAGCATTCGATATAATGAAGAGCATAGTCTTTTTGGTGTTCATCTTTAGTATAAGCACAAGTACATGACACAAACGCAAGAGCTCCTAAATTAGCATACTATACTATTTGTAGAAAAAAGTGAAGGCTTTTTTTTTTCTTTCCTTATCTCTCTTTTATTTTCTAAATAGTTTTATTGGTTTTCTTAATTAAATTCCATCTAATTTTGATCAATTGGAGGTTACCATTCTGTTTCAGTTTTATTCGATATTATTATTTTCCAATTTGTCTATTTTGTAGAACTCGTCGAAACCTATCCTTCGTGAGTGAGAGTGAGCGATGTCACCCGTAATCTCAAATCGTTTAGAATTGAAAGAAAAAGATAATATATATTAGGTTTATGGACGTAATGGTGTCTCGAAGCCTACTACCATCGAATCCGCAAGTTCACCGAACTAAGCAAAACACTTGAAAGCTTGATGAACACATTCTCTAACTTTACCATTTTGTCCATCTGGTCTTAAATTAAAGGAGAGATGGAAGTGTAAAGGTAAAAAGACACCTTTCTTCCAACGCAGGCAATTCCAACTTACTGGCCTGCATGATTTATACACCATTCTTTCCTTCCTCTTCACCACACCTCTCCAATGGCATTAACTTCTGACGTCCTTCTCCTCCTCCTGCTCTTCCTTCCCAGCATTTATGCCCAGTGGAGCCAATCCTCCTCCCTGGAGGAAGCAAAAGCCTTCGAGGAATCTTTGCTCCACCAGGCCTGCTTGAACATCACCGACCATGAAGCTTGCACGTCGCGCATCAGCATCGAGTGTCACCGGCAGGGGCGCACTGGGCCGATCTCCATACTCCACGGCGCCGTCAGGGGCACCATCGACGAAGCCCTCCGCGCCGTCGGCACCTTGTCGGGCCTCGCTGCAGTTTCCAGTGACCTCCGCGAGGAGATGGCCATCCATGACTGCGTCGAGCTCCTTGGCTACTCCATCGACGAGCTCGGTTGGTCGTTGGAAGAGATCAGCCGGCTCGTCTTGGAGAACCGCAACATTCACCACGAAGCAAACCTCCGCGCATGGCTCAGCGCCGCGCTCAGCAACCAAGACACGTGCTTGGAGGGCTTCGACGGCACCGACGGTCGCATACGCCATTACATCCACAGCAGAGTAGCGGAGGTGACACAACTCGTGAGCAACCTGCTGGTGATGTACAGGAAGATGCGCAGCATCATACCTCACGCGCCACCCAGAAATGGCACCAAAAGCGACGGCAACAGAGACTCGCCACCCTGGGTGGTGGTCGACCAGGAGCTCCTGCATGCGGATCCCAAGGCGTTGCGCGCCGATGCGGTGGTGGCATCGGATGGCAGTGGGAGGTACCGGTCGATCAACGAGGCGGTGAATCGAGCGCCAAGCCACAGCTCGAGGAGGTACGTTATATACGTAAAGAAGGGGGTGTACGAAGAGAACGTGGAGTTGAAGAAGAAGAAGACTAATATTATGATCGTTGGTGACGGAATGGGAATTACGGTGATTTCCGGCAGCAGAAATTTCATGCAAGGATGGACGACCTTCAGGACTGCTACCTTCGGTAAGCTTTTCATTCCTTTCTTCTCCCTCCACCGGCAAACTCAACATGATTCTTTTCTTTGTGTGATGGCAATTTGGAACGAGCCTTTTAAATCTCATGTATCAATTACATCTTTAATATTATCATTATTTAGGGTTAATGAAAGCTTTGTTTTCACGTAAAATCTTATATGATTTGCTTATTATTTTGTCGCTGGTGAAAAGTTATTTATAATATCATATTTAATGTTAAAATTAAATCCTGTTTGATTTAAGAACAGAGGCAAACGAAAGATCTATTGGCGTTCGAACGTACTGCATGTCTTGACATTTATGTGGGCTTTACATGGCAGCGGTTTCCGGGCAGGGCTTCATAGCGAGGGACATAACCTTCCGTAACACCGCCGGGCCGCAGAACCACCAGGCGGTGGCCCTCCGAGTGGACTCCGACCGTTCGGCCTTCTTCCGGTGCAGCATCGAGGGTTACCAGGACACCCTGTACGCCCACTCCCTCCGCCAGTTCTACCGCGAGTGCAACATCTACGGCACCATCGACTTCATCTTCGGGAACGGGCTCACCGTGCTGCAGCGCTGCAACATCTACACGAGAAGGCCGTTGCCGGAGCAGAAGGTGACGATCACGGCGCAGGGGCGCAAGGACCCCAACCAGAACACGGGCATCTCGATCCACGACAGCTTCGTTCACGCAACGTATCCCACCTACCTCGGCCGGCCATGGAAGCCGTACTCGAGGACGGTGTTCATGCAGTCGTACCTGAGCTCCGCTGTGCAGCCGGCGGGGTGGCTGGAGTGGGCGGGGGATTACGGGCTGGGCACGTTGTGGTACGGGGAGTACCGCAATTATGGCCCCGGTGCGAGGCTGGGCGGGCGAGTCCGGTGGCCCGGGTATCATGTGATCCGGGATGCTGCAGTGGCCAGCCTCTTCACAGTGCGGCGGTTCATTGATGGCTCGTCGTGGTTGCCGGCCACCGGAATCGAATTCACCGCTGATCTCATCAATAAGTAGCTTCTAAAGCAGGATGATAGTATACGCCTTCGATCATTCACGTTTGCTTACAACACAACCTTATTTGGTTTCAGTTTTCTTGCTGCATGGAATTGTAGTGTTCAATAAACGAATTCTTGGATCAATAAATTAATGCCGATTGCCGATAGCTCTTTAAGTAGACGAGCAATCCAATCTCCTTCCATCAACAAAGGCAATGGATGTTGAGAATAAAGCATTGTTAGTTAATTTCAAGGGAATTTTTTTTACTATTTTAATACAAAAATATCAATATTAAAAGGACTTTTAGGTGATTAATTACCATCAATTTGTCTCTCTCTCTCTTTAGAATATTCTTTTTGTAACTTGGGAGATTAGAATTCATCACAAAAGTAGTCTCTTTTTACCATGTAAAGGCTTTCCTATTGCATTATTTATGTCAAAGCTTATTTTGGTGCTTTTCTTGCAAATCACACAAGTATTCTTTTCTCCATAATACACGTCATTAAACCTCATCTATTTATAGGAATATCTCCTTTATCTTCTCAAGGTATCCTTATTTATTCTCTATTTAATTATATTCATAATTATAATTATCTAGATAAGTTCATGCAGTCCAACAAAAATGATTAATTAGATTAATTTTCCGATAGTTATTGCACCACCACCATCCTTCTAAAGAAGAAACCACCTAAGAGAGAAACGTATATTCTTTGGCCAGCAAAGATAGAAAGGCATCTCGACCTTTTGTGACAAGGGAGATAGACACGTACGTAGGCAACGCTCTACACGTCATCTTCACTCATCATCCGACGTGTTAAGTGGGAACCGATTCTAGAGACCAACAGTGTGACACCAACGTGGATGTCGACTCGATTTGATTCTATAAGATCAATCATACGATATTACGTCTCATTGATGGTCATAATCCTGACATTTGTCAAGATCTCAACCCGACGATCATATACCGTATAATAAAAATGACACTGAGTGTGTTCATTTGTTTTAGTATCTGATCGAATGCTCCTACTTCTTGCTAAGTACTCAAGAAGTATTCATTTACTTTTCTGATTGAATGCGCTGATGGGGATATAAACAGGAATAACCTTTGTATAGGAACAAATACTAGAAGACCAAAATACGCAACAGAAGAAAATGGAAACACAATCAAACAGAACACCAAGATATACGTGGAAAACCCCTTCTATGTGAAGGGTAAAAACCACGGGGCAAACTAAAGATAATCCACTATGAGAATAATGAATGTACAAATCTTAATCTCTTGCCCAAAACCCTAGCAACAACCACAAGAGAATAACTGGGATACAAGGATCATGTCACTACCCACAATATCTTAAACCTCCCAAGTAATCACAGCAAGAGTCTACTGTAGATTTGATCTAACCTGAGATGAGAACACTGCTAGATGATTGAGAATAGTCTCTCTGCGTTGTCCTTGTCTTCTTCCCTTTCTTTCTCTTCCTTTTCTGCCTTGTTCTCCTTCTTCTCTTTGGAATCTCGTGGCTCCAAAGATCTGCCTCGTTGCTGCCTTTTTATAGCTTTAATCTGTCTCTAAAACGCAGCCATCACACCCCCCTAATCTTAATTAGGGTTAGGTTAAGAGGGGGTGTGGGCTGATAAAGCCCACATGGGCTGAATATGGGCCATCAGCCCAATAACCTCCCCCTTCAGCCCATAAGGGAGGCTGTCCCATGACTCCTCAATGTGAAGCCATACCGACCAACTGTCGGCATATCTCCTGTCTTTCTTTTGGTAAGGTCTTCATCAACATGTCTGCTCCGTTGTCATCTGTATGAATTTTCTGAAGCTGCAACTGCTTCTCTTCAAATACATTTCGAATCCAGTGGTATCTGACACCTATATGCTTTGACTTGGAATGAAACATTGGGTTCTTACACAAATGGATGGCACTTTGGCTGTCACAATGTACCACATAATTTTCCTGTTTCAGCCCCAATTCTTATAAGAATTCTTTCATCCATAATATTTCTTTGCATACCTCTGTAGCAGCAATATATTCTGCTTCTGTGGTGGAGAGAGCAATACACCTTTGTAACCTGGATTGCCATGACACAGCTCCCCCTGCAAAAGTAAGTATATAACCTGAAGTAGACTTCCTCGTATCTATATCTCTTGCCATATCTGCATCTGTGTAACCTATTAACACAGGTGGTCCACCTCCAAAGCTTAAACAAACCTTAGAGCTCCCTCTGAGATATCTAAAAATCCACTTCACTGCTGCCCAGTGCTCTTTGCCTGGATTTGCAAGAAATCTGCTAGTAACACCCACTGCATATGCGATGTCCGGCCTCGTACATACCATTACATACATTAAACTTCCAACTGCTGAAGCATAAGGAACCTTTTGCATTTTCTCCTTCTCCTCATCACTTGACGGACTCTGTTCTGAGCACAACTTGAAGTGACCTGCAAGAGGAGAACCAACTGGCTTAGCATTGCTCATACTGAATCTTTCCAATACCTTCTCGATGTATTTCTCCCGTGACAACCAAATCTTCTTGCTTTTCCTGTCACGAGAAATCTGCATGCCTAGTATTTGCTTTGCTGACCCCATGTCCAAACCATTTGATGTACACACAATGATCTGAAGCCGTTCTTTTGTATCCATTTTCTGTCATAAATGAATCAAACTTTCTATACCACTGTCTTGGAGCTTGCTTTAGCCCATACAAGTTCTTCTTCAACTTGCAGACAAAATTATCTTTACCTTTGACTTTGAAGCCTTCTGGTTGCTCCATATAAATTTCCTCCTCCAAATCACCATGAAGGAAAGCTGTCTTCACATCTAACTGCTCAACCTCCAAGTCCTGGCTAGCAGCAATACCAAGAGCAACACGAATAGAAGACATTTTAACAACCGGAGAAAATATCTCTTCAAAGTCAATACCTTTCTTTTGACCAAAGCCTTTCACAACCAATCTAGCTTTGTACTTTGGTTGAGAACAATATTCTTGAGTCTTCAACCTAAAAACCCACTTGTTCTTCAAGGCCTTCATTCCATTTGGTAGCAGCACCAAATCATAAGTGTGGTTCTTCTGAAGAGCATCCATCTCTTCCTGCATAGCAACTAACCACTTCTCTTTCTGCTCACTATCAACTGCTTCCTAGTAACTCTCTGGTTCACCTGCATCAGTAAGCATCACATACTCATTTGTAGAGTATCTTCTGGAAGGTTGACGTTGTCTAGAAGATCTTCTCAATTGAGGTTCTGCGGGAACTTGCTCTCCTACTTCTTCTTGCTCAATATGTCCTGCAAGTAAATCAACATCAGGCTCTACACTATTTTCTTGCACATCTCCCCCATCACCCTGATATACTGGAGGAATAACTGGGTCACAATCTGCTAATCCTTCTACAGAAGTCTTGGCTGGTGCCTTCTTCTTCAAATCCTCAAAGGTTTGATCCTCAAAGAAGACCACACCTCTGCTCCTGAACATCTTCTGCTTTTCTGGATCCCAAAGCCTGTAACCAAACTGATCATGTGAGTAACCAAGGAAAATACATTCTTTAGACTTACCATCCAGCTTGGACCTCTCATTATCTGGAACATGTGCAAATGCACGACAACCAAATACTCTCAAATGCCTGTAGGAAACATCTTTCTCTGACCATACATGCTCTGCAACATCACCATCTAGGGCTGTACATGGTGATAAGTTGATCACATCAACTGCAGTCCTCAAAGCCTCATCCCAAAACCTTTTGGGTAGCTTGGCTTGTGAAAGCATACATCTGATCTTTTCCATGATGGTGCGGTTCATCCTCTCTGCAATTGCATTATGCTGAGGTGTACCAGGAACTGTCATCTCATGTTGGATCCCATGTGACCTGCAATAGTCATTAAACAATCCTGTATACTCACCACCATTATCTGATCTTATGCATTTCAATTTCCTTTCTGTCTCCCTTTCAACCCTGGCATGAAACTCTTTGAAGACATTAATAACCTGATCTTTGGTCTTCAAAGCATAAGCCCAAACTTTCCTGGAAAAATCATCTATAAAAGTGACAAAATAAAGTGCACCACTTATACCAAGAACATCAACAGATCCACTAGGAGTTTTTGTCCTCAAAGGACCACATACATCTGTATAAACACGGTCTAAGGCATGCATTTTTCTAGACAAAGCAGCACTAGCAAATGAAACTCTATGTTGTTTACCAGCCAAACAATCAATACAAGAGTTCAGATGTATACCTCTGATATCTGGTAATACCTCTCTCTTGGAAAGAGCTTGCAGCCCCTTCTCGCTCATGTGTCCCAATCGCCTATGCCACAACTCCATACTGAAGTCTTTCTCTGTAGCATTTAACTGCTCACCATAAGCTTTAGCCTGCAACCTGTACAAAGTATGACATTTCTTTCCATTAGCTATAACAAGAGAACCCTTACTGAGCTTCCATTGCCCTCTGTGAAATCTGCTTTCATACTCTTCATTATCTAGTCTTCCAACTGAAATTAAATTCAGCCTCAAGTCAACCACATGCCTCACATCCTTAAGTACCAACTTGCAGCCAAGGTTGGTCTTTAAATGGATATCACCCATGCCAATGATGTCTGCTGTGCCATAGTTGCTCATCTTGACAACACCAAAGTTTCCAGACCTGTATGTAGCAAAAAACTCTCTCCGAGGTGTAGCATGATAAGAAGCACCTGTGTCAATCACCCACTCAAGATCCTGACACACACAAGAAAAAATATCATCAGAAGGAGACAAAATCAAATAATCACCACCCTGCACTGTAGCTGTAGTATTATCCTTTGACTATGTAGACTCCACTTCTTTTCCCTTTTTCTTGTTCTTCTTAGGTTGCTTACATTCGTTCTTGTAATGTCCTTTCTCACTACAGTTATAACAAACAATATCTTTTCTTGATCTTGACTTGCTCCTACCCATACGTGAAATGCTTCTAGACTTTGACCTTCCTCTGTTCTCTGAGATAAGTGCTTGTGAATTATTCTGAGATGTTGCCGAACTCTTTCTTCTCAACTCCTCATTCAACAAACTACTTGTTACTTGACTCATAGTGACAATACCATCTTGTGCAGAATTACTGAGGGAAACCACCAGTGTCTCCCAACTTTCTGATAATGAATTGAGAAGTAACAATGCCTGCAACTCATCATCAAGAGACATTTTCATAGAGGATAACTGGTTAGTAATACTCTGTATTTCATTCAAATGCTCAGCAATAGAAGCACCCTCTCTATATTTTAGGTTCACAAGTTTTCTGATCAAAAAAGTTTTGTTGCCAGTTGTTTTTCTTTTATAGAGACTTTCTAATTTTTTCCAAAGAGAATATGCAGAAATTTCAGTAGAAACATGGTGAAAGACTCTATCATCAAGCCACTGTCTAATAAACTCAATTGTTTTTCGATCTAACATCTTCCACTCATCATCTGTCATAGTTGTAGGTTTTGCACTGTCCCCTTGCAAAGGTCCATACAAATCTTTGCAATACAAGAGATCTTCCATTCTTGGTTTCCATATCATCCAATTATTTCCATTCAAACTAATCATACGAGAAATATTACTGGCCTCCATGTTCAAATACAAAAAAAATTAAATCACCAAAACCCCGCTCTGATACCAGTTGATGGGGATATAAACAGGAATAACCTTTGTATAGGAACAAATACTAGAAGACCAAAATACGCAGCGGAATAAAATGGAAACACAATCAAACAGAACACCAAGATATACGTGGAAAACCCCTTCTATGTGAAGGGTAAAAACCACGGGGCAAACTAGAGATAATCCACTATGAGAATAATGAATGTACAAATCTCAATCTCTTGCCCAAAACCCTAGCAACAACCACAAGAGAATAACTGGGATACAAGGATCACGTCACTGCCCACAATATCTTAAACCTCCCAAGTAATCACAGCAAGAGCTTACTGTAGATTTGATCTAACCTGAGATGAGAACACTGCTAGATGATTGAGAATAGTCTTTCTGCGTTGTCCTTGTCTTTTTCCCTTTCTTTCTCTTCCTTTTCTGCCTTGTTCTCCTTCTTCTCTTTGGAATCTCGTGGCTCCAAAGATCTGCCTCGTTGCTGTCTTTTTATAGCTTTAATCTGTCTATAAAACGCAACCACCATACCCCCTAATCTTAATTAGGGTTAGGTTAAGAGGGGGTGTGGGCTGAATATGGGTCAGCAGCCCAATATGCCCGTGATGGGTACGTCCCAATCCAAATCCGTCTCGGTGTTACTGTTGCCGTTCCAACAATCGCTGTAGACCTCTCGAGTCAACCGAATCATCTTCTTCGATGCACCACCAGAGACGGAACGAGTTCGGCCGTCGAGAACACAAAAGTCGCACCATTCAGTAGTCAACAGCCTTGACTCCAAATGGATGCATGCGTCCAAAGAGGAGGAGGTCAAAAAGTCAGCACACGGAACTAATTCAAATGGAAATTTCTTGGTTAAGCCAAGAAAAATACTGGAGATACGGTGTACAGATAAGGGAAGGACTGCCCCCATTCCACACGAAATACGACTTTGAGGAGACCGAGCAAACCACCGTGATCGGCGGAGGGAATGGGCGTACGCGAGTGGAACTCAAAACAACCGGTCGCGTCTCACCTGCCACCTTCAATTAGGTCTTGTTTCCCCCACCGGCCTCTATATAAGCACCGTGTAACACCACAGGCCATCACACCCACGGCCACTACAGATCATGGCGAACCATAGCATTTGCTCTGTGATTGCCACTGCATTGCTGATCTCAGTGTTGGCATTACCAACGAGTATTATCTATCTCTCTTTCCTCTTTTTGTAGTTTACATACGTGCGTTCTGTACGGATTACTGAGTCTTGAGCTTGTCTTGCTTCAGGGGTGCAGGCCATCGGTGTCTGCTACGGCAGGCTCGGAGATAACTTACCACAGCCCAGCGAGGTGGTAGATCTCTACAAATCCAACAACATTGGAAGCATGAGGATTTATGATCCAAACCCTGATGTCCTCGAAGCCCTGCGAGGATCCAACATCCAACTACTCGTAGGTGTTCCTAATGATCAGCTCCAGTCGTTGGCGTCGGACTCATCTGCTGCCAATGCCTGGGTTCAGAGTAATGTGGTAGCCTACTGGCCCAGCGTCTCCTTCCGCTACATAGCGGTGGGAAACGAGGTGATCCCCGGAGACGATGCGCCGTATGTCCTCCCCGCCATGCAGAACGTCCAAAATGCTCTCGCTTCAGCAAATCTGCAGGGTCAAATCAAAGTCTCGACCTCAGTCTCAACACGCGTTCTCGGGGTATCATACCCTCCCTCCGAGGGTTCTTTCTCTTCTGACACACAAGCCGACATGAACCCCATAGTGCAGTTCCTAGTGAACAATGGAGCCCCCCTCCTACTCAACGTCTACCCCTACTTCAGCTACAAATATAACCAAGCTCAGATTTCACTCTCCTACGCCTTGTTCACTTCCCCGGATGTTGTAGTGAATGACGGGCCGTACGGGTACCAGAACCTCTTCGATGCCATTGTCGACGCAGCCTACGCATCGTTGGAGAAGGTGGGAGGGTCGAGTGTGGAGATTGTGGTATCGGAGAGTGGTTGGCCATCTGCTGGTGATGTTGAGACGACCATCGACAATGCAGGAACATACAACCAGAATCTGATCAACCATGTTGGCCAAGGAACACCAAGAAGACCTGGGAGTGCAATAGAGGCCTACATATTTGCCATGTTCAACGAGAACCAAAAGGATTCGGAACTGGAGAGGAACTTTGGTCTCTTCTATCCGAATAAGCAACCTGTTTACTCTATTCACTTCAGCTGAATAATTGTTGTGGCTTAAGGAACTTTGTTCCGATACACCAACCATATGATATTAAATAATGAACCAGAAGAGGGAACATTCTCAGAATTCTGGTCCTTGAATAAAATTATTTAAAATACATTGCATGTTTTAATGTTTTATTCTAATATTGCTATCTCTTTAGTTCTATTCAAAGACTTTCATCCGATACAAATTCGTCTTAATGTTGATTTTGACTAGATTAGTTGAATGTTGATTTTTCAGAAAAATTAGGCAACTTTTCTACGTAGGAAAATTCTATACGATGTATAATGTAAATTTCATGGAAAGTATCATATTATACACCATGTATAATGTAAATTTTATGGAAATTATCGTGAGTGTCGTAAGGTCAAAACATTAATTGACCTTATCAATCCAAATTTTCATCCGAACCATCTGCCACTAGTAATTGGAGATGCGGTGGTGTACAGAGAAAAGAAATTAGTACCGATTCATTCCATTGATCACAACGAGAAGATCGACCACCGACGGTGAGGTGCATCGAGATGGAATTCGAAACATTTAGATGCAAACACAGGCCATTCTCTAGTCATGAATGAGCTGCAGTGTCCTCTATATTAGAAGAACCCTCTTCTCACGTACACCTCAAACACGTATCTTCTGAGAACTGTCATCACGACTGGCCGACGCATCTCCTTTGTCTTTGGCCTTACACTGCTAATTTCAATCTTGGCAGTCCCAGCGAGCACCCTCTCTCTCTCTCTCTCTCCTCTTTTTCTAGATTGTAGTCTACATGTATGCATGTTTTATACTTACGTGAGTCGATTTGTTTTGCATCAAGCGTGCATGCCATCGGTGTCAACTACGTCATGGTGGCGGACAACCTACCACCGCCCTAGCTCTCTACGAACTGCACGGTATTGGAAGCATGAGGATCTTTACCCCAAACCACGACGTCATCGAATCCCTTCCGATAATGGAGATCTCCAGTCTCTCACCTCCGACCTTTCAGCATACAAGCCTACTTGCCCGGCATCTCCTTCCGCTACATAGCCGTCGGCAACGAGGTCATCCCCGGAGATTTGGCGCAGTACGTCCTCCCCACCATGCAAAACATCCACGCTGCACTCTCGTCCGCCGGTCTTCACATCAAAGTCTACACCGCAGTTACATCGGCTGTTCTTGGATTATCAAAGTACACGAACCCCATAGTGGATTTCGTGCCCAACACGGGATCCTTACTTCCGCTACAAGGACGAACTCTCCTAGTGATAAATTATGGACTAAGAGATTGAAAATAGATCTATAATTTTAATTTTTGATATTTCATCTCGTAGGAGATAATGTGAGATGATAATTAGAAAGTCTCTTTTCATCAAGATCGTCTTCTAAGTAATCCTACGATAATTATTTTTTTTAATTTTGATTGATAATTATAATTAAAATCTAAATAAATATATAATATAATTTTTAAATTAAATAAAACTATATAATTTAACATTTCATTCGATTATCAATGGGTTGTGAAATCAAACATCCAATAATCATCGGGGTTGCGATATCAAAAAAATAATTTTACCGAATCAGCTTATCATCAGTACTACATGGTTAACCTCATGCGATAGAATGAGATGGTATAATAAAATGGAGTAGAATTGAAGAAGATGTATAAACAACAATATATTGGAAAAAGATTCACTATGTAAAAGCAAAATCCAAATGGCTGATGTTAAAATTAATCAATGAACAAACTGAGGACACTTCAATATATATATATATATATATTCCACTTTGATGTCTTTAATCCCGAATTCAGATGGAGCTGACTGTTAATTTGGACCAATATAGTCCCATCTTCTAATCCAACTTCATCTACAAGATGATGATTACTTAGCTATCTCTAACAAGTTGGAGTCTACTCTTCCCACCAAACAGGCATTTACAAAAGGGGGAAGAATACAAGGAAGGGAAATAGTAAATAGGAAATAAATTTGATGGTTTCCATTTTTCTAAAATTGAAACCATTGGAGCTTATCGCGTCAAGAGGAGGTGGCTGACTGGGTGAAAAGCTTATTGGGTAAACGGGGTTCTTATCTGGATAAAAGAGGCCGAAGTTTCTCTCCGTTCCCTCTTCCTTTTGGTTCTCGTTAAAAATGGCAAATATGTAGGCTTCGATCGGTGTAGGTCTTCTTGGTGTTCCTTCCCCAACGTGGTTGATCAGATTCTGGTTGTATGTCTGAGCATTGCTGATATTTGCTGCAAAGCCGCCATCTGATGGCCAGCCACTCTCGGACACCACGACGGCCACATCCGCCCCTCCCACCTTCTCCATCGCCGCATAGGTCGCATCCAGCATTGCGTCGAACAGGTTCTTGTAACCATATGGTCCATCAATCACCACCACGTCTTGGGAAGTGAACAGGGCATAGGACAGCGCGATCTGGTCGGGGTTGTCCTTGTAGGAGAAATAAGGATACACATTGACGAGGAGCGGGGATCCACTGGTGGCGAGAAAACTCAGGATGGGTTCCATGTAGGTTTGTGCTTCCGGAGTGAAAGCACCGGCGGAGGGAGGATACGATGAGCCGAGAACAGAGAGTGCAATCGAGGTTGAGACGTGGATTGTTAGGCCAGCGGAAGCGAGTGCAGTTTGGATGTTTTGCATGGCGGGGAGGACGTACTGCGCCAATTCTCCGGGGATGATCTCGTTGCCGACGGCTATGTGGCTGAAGGAGACGCCGGGCGAGTAGGCTACTATGTTGGTCTGAACCCAGTTGGTGGCTGCGGAAATGTCGGAGGCCAGTGATTGGAGATCATTGTGCTCAACACCAACAATGAGTGGGATGTTGGATCCTCGTAGGGCTTCGAGGACGTCATGGTTTGGATTAAAGATCCTCATGCTACTGATATTGTTGGATTTGTAGAGCTCCACCACCGCGCTGGGCTGGGGTAGGTTGTCGGCAACCAAACCGTAGTTGACGCCGATGCCATGCACGCCTGAACGCAAAACAAGACTTGGTAATCTACACTCGCATCAAAGTGAAGGTTAGATCCCATGCGGATCCACGTGCGAGATGGAGAATGATACTACGCTATCCCTGTACTGCAAAAAACACACATATGCAGGCCACGAAAGAGAGAGGGGAGGAGGAAGAGAGAATACTTGTTTGGACTGCCAAGACTGAGATTAACAATGCAATGGGAAGCAGAGAGAAGACACGTCCGCCAGCCATTTCTCTCTGGAGATTTAGCGACCTCTACAGTTCTCTATTCTGATGGCGGCAGGGTGAGAGGAGAGTTCTTCTTATGTAGAGCCCGGTGGTGGGAACATTGCCTCAGTCATGAATGGAACGACGTAGACTTGGCATGTGGTGTCGGCCATATGTTTGCGAGTACCATTCGTGCGCATCTGCCTTGTCGATTGGGCTGATGCACATTTTGGTCGAGCCCCCATTGCCTAAAAGTACTCACCTGCCCCATTGTGCTTCGAGGTACAGACTTGCTTGTTTCGGGGCCTTAACTGCTATTATCTGTATTAATAAATAATTAAATTGTTGTGTTGGTTCTTGTCCTGTATTGGGGATGCATAGTAAGTAAATGAGATGTTTTGGGTTACATTTTTATGCATATGCATATGTCTTAGGCAAACTATCTTTGTACTTAGTCGACTTCAGATATTTTTTGTCTTCAACAAATGAATGACATCTAAAGCAAACGCTTTAGATACAACACACCCTTCAAATGCTTTAACCATCTTTTAATGTCAATACGATATATGATCAAATTCATCAATTCATAAAAATTTAGAAAAATTTATGAATCTTTTGGGATCATTCTATGATTCAACTCTGTGACATACCCCCGAATCAAATAGCCAAAGTAAGGTGAGAAACCAAACTATCTCATAGGCATTGGAGAATAGACGATCAAAGCCAAAGAGGCCTAGATTGATGAATATTCAAGCATTCTAGCGAATTATGGAACAACTCCACGGGGAAGAATTCCCTTACTGTCTCACCTACGAGACTCGAGCAGTCATTCCCCTTGAGAACCTGAACTAGCAACTACAATGAGGAGAGATCGAATCAAGGACTTTGGACAAACCTTCATTTAATTGATAAGACTTGAGCCATGGAGCACTCAAGAGCTTTAAACCTACTAGTGAGCAATTACCAGCCACTAAAGTCAGAAGGCCCTGATATTGATGCCTAAAACTTATTCATCATACAATTATACTCAAAGTATGTAAAAGTTATTACTCAAAAAATACTACCCTTAAAAAATTATTACTCCAAGTATGCAAAAGTTTTATATTTTATAACTTTATATTTTAAACACATAAAACGATTCCTAATAGAAAAAAATAAAAAGATGACAAAACTAGAATACGATTATTAGGTCACGAGGGCGATGATAGGCCTCGTTGTCATTGAATATGACAAATGACTCGAGCAATAGTGCAACATACTAGAACTCTCGAGAACAACCTTTTGTCCACCAAGCTGATTTTTACCCTAATTTTTCTTTTATCTTCTCCTCTAGCTCTTCCCTCTCTCGACTTCCATATCGACCTCCATATTGTTGTGTTGCACTAGAGTAGATGTCTTATTACTTTCATTGAAAATGTCATTCTCTTGCATGATGACAAAGTCATCTCTAAGGCATCAATCGTTCGGGTGTTCAGAGGACTCCATGCCAAGCCGGGATGGTCAGAGAGGACTCACGAGATCATTAGGCTATATATTTTATTAGCATGCTTGGTCAGACCCATTTAGATCTTAATACTTAGCAAGCTCCTCTACTTTATACTAGGGCCGAAGGGACTCTTCATCTGGAGTCGCTAGGTTAAGTCTTCAACTTGACATATGAGAGAAGTTCTCTGATTGGAGTTCTACAGAGAGTTTGGCAAGTTAACTCTCCTGTCGAGGGGAGTTTCTGACTTGATGGTAAAGTTAGTATGAGTCGAAGTATGAATAGTAGAAGTCTTGAGTTTGGTCCTCTCTTTTGGCATTAAGGATCAGCTTTTATACTTGGCAGCCAACGAAGAGAGATTGACGATTGATGGGGATGGGCCTGTGCGTCCTCTTAAGGATTAGACATATAGGTGATTGATTTTAGGTCAAGTGAGAGATTGTTAGTTATAGGTGTCCTGCAAGTCAATCACATGAGTGATGACACGTATGACATGACACACAGTCTTTGTACTTTCTATTATTATGATTTTTTTATTTTATATTACTTATTACATACATATATTATGATATCCTTAGATTTATGCAATGAGAATCAGATTGTGATAAGATCATGATAATGATATCGATTCACCATTAAACACAGACCCTAAATAATCCTAGTCATAGGTTACTCGAGAGGGACATTGAGATAACCGAACAAACTGATATACTGTAGGAACACTATGGCTACAGTATAGGTGCTCATTGGAGAATGAGTTCATTGATTGATCCGCTCATTGAATGCTAGATGATTAATGATACCTCATTATCAAACAGCGATTCCATCATCCTAGTAGTATATCTGGTCCTTAGACTTGAGATACCAATGATATCCTATATAAGTACTTCATTCTTTGATACCAAACTTAGTTTGGAAGTTCCAAATCAAGTATAGTCGATCATCAAGAGTAGCAACTAACCTTATGAGGGTTATTGAGTATCGATTGAGGATCATTCGCTCTCGGTATTAAGAGAAAAAATATCCCATATATTCTTGTTCAAACAAATCCTTGACCAAGGTTATTCGGATTGAGAGAGAAAGAGTTCTCCGAGAGAATTCGATTAGAGCAAAAATCGAGAAGAAACTGTATAGGCTTGATAGTACCATACCCGATATATAGTCTCTAGGATATTAGATGGATGAGGGACTATAGGTACATGATAATTAAGCATATATAGATCCAAAAAATTAGATTTCATTATATCGTATGAGGATTATGACGTAGTGGCATAGTACAACCGCAATCGATGAGTCGAGTAAATTATTATGAAAATAAGATATTCGCCGGAGCCCTTATCTTATTGTATATCCAATAAGACCCTGAATTATTGGATCTTATGAATAAGATCTAATATGAGTGAGGTTAGAGAACTAAGCTCAAGCACTACTCCACAACCCGAGTCTATTCAGGTACCTAGTACACAGGTTCCAACTTTATGTAGGTCCGGTAAAGTACCGCGTTCTCTTGAGAGATATGTGGGACATATCAGAGGAGAGGATATTGATCCTTATACCTACAAAGAGGATATTACGAGTATAGACTCTGGGAAGTGGTAAGAAGCCATGAATTTTGAAATGGATTTCATATACTCCAACAATGTTTAGAACCTAGTTTATGCACCCGAGGGTATTGTACTCGTTGGTTGCAAATGGATCTTTAACAAGAACATTGAAGTAGATAAAAATGTGGAGATCTATAAAACAAGGCTAGTGGCTAAAGAGTATTATTGTTAAAGGCATGGTGTTGATTATGGCGAAACCTTCTCACTTATAGTCATGCTAAAATCCATACGAATTCTGTGTTCCTTAATGACAATCTCGATGAGGAGGAATATATGATACATCCTGAGAGATTCATATCTAAGGATAGTCCAAATAAGGTGTGCAGATTGCTTAGGCTCATCTATGGACTAAAATAAGCTTTCCAAAGTTGGAATATAAAATTTGATGAGGTGATCAGATTTTAAGACTTTGTTAAGAATAAATATAAGCCTTGCATGTACATAAAGGTAAGTGGGAGCGCTATTACCTTTATAGTGCTATACATGGATAATATCATAATCATTAAAAATGAGGGATACTCTCCATAGTAAAGGCTTAGCTATCTAGACACTTTTTCATGAAGGATTTAGGGGAAGCATCCTATGTCTTAGGGATTGAGATCTATAGAGATAGATCCAAAAGGATACATGGCTTATCTCAATCTAGGTATATAGACACCATTATCAAAAGGTTTGACATGAAAAATTCTATGAGAGTTCTCATACCGATGAGACATAGGATATCGTTTTCTAGGGGTATGTCCCGAAAAACTATTGAAGAAAGGACAAACATTCAGAGGATATCATATGCTTTAGCCATAGGATCTATCATGTATGCTATGTTATATACTAGGTTTGATATAACACATGCTCTGAGTGTCATGAGCAGGTATTAGGTGGATCCAGGCTTGAAGCACTAAAAAACAGTAAAGTGGATCATTAAGTACTTGAGAAGGACTAAGAATCTTTTACTAGTATGTTGAGAAAGTAGCCTTAGGGTTGAGGGCTAAACGGACTCGAGCTTCCAGTCTGATATCAATAATAGCAAGTTTAATTCAGGTTATGTGTTCACCTTGAATGTAATAGTATGCTGGAAGAGTTCAAAGTAAGATATTATTGCTGACTAGACCATAAAGACGGAGTACATTGTTGTGACAAAGGCAGCAAAGGAGGGAGTCTGGATGAAGTACATCATAGATCTAAGAGCTAATTCTCTTATATTGTAATAACTACGGGGCGATTACTCAAATGAGGTAACTCAGATTTCATCATAAGTGTTCTAAGGAGGTTCCAACTTATTAGAGAGATCGTGGCTCGAGGAGATGTAGTAGTAGAAAGAGTTTCATCCAAAGATAACTTCGTAGATCCACTGACAAAGTTGTTGTCTCATATTATCTTTGAGCGTCATAGGGGTCTGATGGGGATCAGATATAAAGGTAATTGACTTTAGGTTAAATAGGAGATTGCTAATCATAGGTGCCCTATAAGTCAATCACACGAGTGATAACACGTATGACATGACAATAGTCTTTCTGCTTTTTATTATTATGATATTTTCTCACTTGATATTGCTTGTTGCATATATATATTGTGATATCTTTGGAACTGTGCAATGAGAATCGGATCGTGATGAAATCATGATAATGAGATTGATTCACCTTTAAACATAGGCCGTAAATAATTATGGTCATAGGTTACTCAAGAGGGACATCGATATAACCGGATAGACTGGTGTACTATATACACGTCCATATGATGGAGGCAGTTGGTCTCATAGCTGCTTGTATAGGGACACTAATGCTACAGTGCATGCCTTCATTGGAGAATAAGTTTACTGATTGATCCGCTCACGGAATACTTGATGGTTGATAATACCTCATTGTTAGACAATGATTCTATTGTAAATGAATATTGTGTTATATGAGCACTTGTGAGTATTTTGATCTATAGTTGACCATTTTGGACCCTTTGTTGTGTGATCATTCAGATCTTGCAAAGTATATATGTAATTTGCATTGGTTATGAAATGTTTGCTAAAATAATTACTTATGGATCTCGAGTGAAACGTTTTTTCTAACTTATTTTCTCTTTTATAGATCCTAAGGGACCATGGGAGGTTTCAGAGAGATTAACCTTTATGGACAGACATGCAAGGGTGTCGTATGACTTAGGCAAAATCAACTAAATTCATGACATTTGGTATCAGAGTAGGACAAGTACATATAGAAATACTTGGTATACAAACATGGGGGAGGCTACATTGAGGGTAACCAACACGCACGACCGTTTGAGAGAAACATGCATGAAGATATAGAAAAAGAAGTCATTTAAAATAGAGAGCATTTGAGATTTGCATTTAGAGGAATGTCCAACCATTCACACGAGAGGCACTACGAGGACAAGTAAGCTAGGAAGAATGTGTACTGCATAAATAGTATGAATAGTAGAAGTCTTAAGTCCAATCCCCTCTTCTTGCTTTGAAGATTGACTTTTATACCTAGACAGTATGTGAAGGGAGATTTATAATTGATGGGGACGAGCCCGTATACCCTCTTTGTAACTCATTTACCTAGCTGGCGAGATGGTACGATCCATGTAATGCATTGTCAACAAAGGACAACTATGGGACAACTATGGGGGTGTCACTTGTTTGGCAGTCACCCGAAATAAGCAGAAGGCGATCGACTGTGCCAATCAACTAGGAAAGGAGCATATAGGCTTTGCCACTAGGGAGTTACTGCTCCGGATAGTCGACTTGTACCCCAAAATCGTAATATAGGAAAGTGAAAGGTTGTTGCCCTACCGTCTGTTGTAGGGAAAGGGGATGTGGGCATTTCTCTGCTCACATCAACGTCCAATTGGTAGTGAGCTAGCAAGCCAGTCATCGAGTCAAAGCTAATGTCAATATGTACCCTTTCAAATCATGAAACATCCTTGAATTCAATCATAAAATATTTTTTATCTCTTCTTGAGTGACTATAACGATGGTAACAACACCCACCATCTATGGTGTGGCCCCGTAAATAAGAATGAGTTTTTAACGTGCAGATGATCCAACACCACATCATGTCTTATCAAATACCTTATTAATCGATACATCGGTGAAGTGTGATGCCCACATTAATGCCGACTCAATGCCATCTCAAGAATCTAATCATCATAACATGATAGTCGTGCTCCCCTGCCCTATTTACATAGACCTTGCTTGCACTAATCGTAATGTTTAACAATTTGATTGACGTCGTCACGATCAAATAATGACTAATAAGTACTATCGATTTTGTATACTTTAACTCCTAGCTTAATTCCTATAGTTATTAAAGCTCTCCATAAAAAGGCCTAAGGTGTTTTTCTATGACTATCTCGAATAATTTGAGTGTATACCAACTCTTCTTATGAATTCCCCAATTTCTTTATTAATTTAAGCATCATATGTGATTTTTATGGGGTGTACCCCTAATGTAGTTTTATAGGAGACGTTATAAAACCACTTCATCCTCAACTCCAAAGCTTATTATGACAAGCTCGGACTCTAGACTCGATTTGGATCCAAACCCCGAACAATATGTTTTTAGTGCATAATTAGTATATGAGTTATTCCTTCGAGGTGTATCCTTCGTATCGGCTTAGGCCTTCCTTGTTGGAGCAGCATTCACATCACTACAACCCCAGAACTAGTAAGATTAATATTCGTATCACTAAATTCTTCTTATATGACATGATTCACATACAGATTCATTTATCTCTTCATTGCAATTCTCACCACTAAGTTCATCTCCCCTCCTCCCTATAATTACAACTGATATATCCACATGTGAAGGCACACAGATGCTGATGTTCATAATAAGAAGTGCATTATTCGATTGGAAAATATCTTCTTTATTTGGTGAGCCCTAACAGCGTTGATTCATCGAGAAAGATAACCCTTCTAAGTTTCCTAAACATGGGTATTCCCTAGTGCGAGACTTGAAGGACCAGAATTTTGGGAGTTCTTCCGGTGCCTTATGGTTTTGGGTTTTGAGATATAGGAATGAGTTCCTCCACCATGTTTTGGCTAAACAAAGCTTAATGGGTAGACGGGTTGCTCATCCGGGTAAAAGAGACCGAAGTTTCGCTCCGTTCCTGCTTCCTTTTGGTTCTCGTTAAACATGGCAAATATGTAGGCTTCGATCGGTGCAGGTCTTCTTGGTGTTCCTTCCCCAACGTGATCGATCAGATTCTGGATGTATGTGTGAGCATTGCTGATATTTGCTGCAAAGCCGCCATCTGATGGCCAGCCACTCTCGGTCACCACGACGGCCACATCCGCCCCTCCCACCTTCTCCATCGCCGCATAGGTCGCATCCAGCATTGCGTCGAACAGATTCTTGTAACCATATGCTCCATCAGTCACCACCACTCCTTCGGAGGTGAACAGGGCATAGGACAGCGCGATCTGATCGGCGTTGTCTCTGTAGGCGAAGTAAGGATACACGTTGACGAGGAGCGGGGATCCACCGCTGGCGAGAAACTGTATGATGGGTTTCATGTAGGTTTGTGCTTCCGGAGTGAAAGCACCGGCGGAGGGAGGATACGATGAGCCGAGAACAGATAGCGCAACCGAGGCTGAGACGTTGACTTGTAGGCCGGCGGAATCGAGTGCGGTTTGGATATTTTGCATGGCGGGGAAGACGTACTGCGCCAAATCTCCGGGGATGACCTCGTTGCCGACGACTACGTAGCGGAAGGAGACGCTGGGCGAGTAGGGTACTATGTTGGTCTGAACCCAGTTGGTAGCTGCGGAAGCATCGGAGGCCAGAGGTTGGAGATCTTTGTGCTCAACGCCAACGATGAGTGTGATGTTGGATCCTCGTAGGGCTTCGAGGACGTCATGGTTTGGATTAAAGATCCTCATGCCATCGATATTGTTGGATTTGTAGAGATCCACCACCGCGCTGGGCTTGGGTAGGTTGTCGCCAACCAAACCGTAGTTGACGCCGATGCCATGCACGCCTGAACGCAGAAACACGAGTTGGTAATCCACACTGTCCCTGTACATACAGTTAACACTACAACAGAGGAAGGAAGAGAGGGAGAAAGAATACTTGATAGGACTGCCAAGACCGAGATTAACAATGCAGTCCGAAGCGGAGAGTAGACAAGTCGGTCTGCCATTTCTAGATCTCTGGAGCTTTAGCTGCCTCTGCAGGTCTCTATTCTGATGCCGTCGGGTTGATCGGAGGGTTTTGTTCTTATCTAGAGGCCAGCGGTGGGAAGATCGCCTCGTCCATGAATGGAATGCGCACAGTTGGCATGCGATGGCTGCTTATCCTCGTTTCTTCAGGTTGTAATGAACGAAATATTTGAATAGATTCTTGTCGTGATTTGGCCAAATGGAATGGTGATTGAAATCAAAATGGACGATTCTCCAAAGGTCAACTATTGTTGTAGTAGCGATTAGTTTAGGGATATTTTACATGTATAATAACTTCAATATCTACTTAAAACTAAATATTATTAAAAATTATAAATCAAGCAGGAATATCATAGAGAAAAAATATTTTCTCAAATCAAATAAAAATATTATTTTTTAAAAAATATCATATATTTAGTTTGATCTAATTGGATAGATTAGAAATGGATGGATTAATGAATTGAATTAATTTCCATGAGTATTACGAGGCCATGAATTAATTGGGAGTGAGATTAACTTCATTCAGTTCTCTTTCTATTTCTACTCTGTGGTTAAATGGTAATGTGAGAGAAAACGAGCATCGCCTAATCCGTCAACACATCAAATGTGTCACGAAAAATGATAAAGACCTCTTAAAGTCCGAGAAGCCCAATCATACCGTCATCTCCAAATAAAAACAATAAATATTTTTCTAAATGATAAGAATACTGATAGTTGGAAAGTTCAACCCCCCTAATCGACACTAGAGGTGGGACCCAATGATACGATAATCATATCGTTGTCAAAGTTAATTACTATTCAATCGTGACTCCACTTTTTTATCTCAATCCTTATACGAGCATCATCATCGTAAAGATTAAGAGCATCCACTCGTCTTCTTGTAAATCACTTCCTAACAACATCCAAAGATCAAGTCGAGTTGAGAGAGACATCATCGATAACCACACCATCAAATATGAATACGAGAGATCTTCCCTCAACAATTTAATCATTTGATATCTTGACACTACGAATATGAATAAAATCTCTCGTCCTTAAGTATGTGATGCATATGGTACGACAAGCTTATCTAGAATAAATTCTAAAAGTTTAAACTAATCAATGGCCATATTTTGCGTTCACAGCACCAACATATGGATCTCTGGGAGCCACCTTATCAATTCTCTCGTTCGATTGTATGCAATTCCAAAGGGAGATTGCGTGTGATCCAATTAAAATCGTAAAATTTGCAAGCACACTACTCCTTGTGGTGATTTCACTTTTTGTTTGATTTCATAGCAAATCCTTCCATATCCAATTCACTGACCATATATTAAGCCCCTCACGGCTATAATGACAATCACATGTGAGGTGGAGGAAGGGTTTTTTAGTTCATGCAATCTGTGTACTTATATTAGACTCTGATTGATAACTCTGTCATATCCTAACATAAAATCTGCTGAAAACTTCATTGGACCACCAACAAATCAATCACTGTTCAATCCTTGAATAACTTAGCTATTTCGATCTTTCGTGCTTCAGCAACATGGATTGACCTCTAGCTGGACTAAGGTCATCTTAATTTGCTCCGGCAACAAGTAGCTTATCGTGAAGAGGTAGAGTAGGTTCCTTGTCTCGATTAGCATATCGAAGATTAGTCTTCGATCGAATCTTTCATTAGATTAGTAGGACCAGTGATGTTACACCGGACGAATCCTGATTCCAACTTAAATATGTCTTTGATTGATCATAAAGATTGTATTCTATAAGATTATTTCTTTCCCTCATGAATTTTTAATATAGAAGATTAATTTTAGTGAGTTCAGAGCTGATCAATTTTTATTTATAAGTTAGTCTTATTTACAAATTTTGTGAGTAATTTGATCATCAATAATTTGTGAGATCGTATGCCAAATTATAAGAGCTGTGGTTACAGTATAACCGCTTGTTCTAAGCTCAGGTTTGTCAACTATCGACATCGAATCAGTATCTTTCTTGGTGCCATGTTACCAATCTCATGGGACCAAATTCCGATTGATGTATCAATCGAACAAACTGATGTGTCACTGGGTTATTTATGTGCCATTGTTTTTTATATCAAATTCCAAAAAGAGTCTTAGACTACTCATTATGTTGAAATTTTAAAGTTTAACAATGAATATGACTTAAACTAATCAAGATTAATATAAATCAAATTTAGTATATATCACATGACTCTTCTATGTCGCTACTGTCACATATAATCACCAGCAACATTAGTATATCACTTTATAAAGAAATGATATTGAAATATAAATATTATTTGATTTTATTTGAAGAAGGCAATAAAAAAAAGTAAAGAAATGGATAAATTCGGGAAGGCGACTAAGAGTTTAAAGTCGACAACTTGATACTAGTGAAGCTCAATCAGTATCACTCTAGTTCTTTAGACATAAACTCCGAATTGGTGTGCGAAAGGCCCTTCCCAATTATCAATCGAATAAGCAATATCTCCTACAAGTTGCAAGACATAGCTCAAAATTTATAATATTTTTCAAGTAACTTGAAAACCTATCACTCAGATATGCAAGATACTTTCTGAAATGTTCTAACTCGTCTACTTCCTACTAGAGCCTCTTATGAAAATGAGTTGAAGTCAATTTAGTGGATTGCATGACAAAGCTACTTTATCGTGTAGAGCAGATTGAGTATTTGGTGAAGTAGCAAAAGCTTCCCCAAATAAAAGCTAATTAACAACCTAAAGGCGCCCTATAATATGAAGAAGCAATTAGTAAAGCCTACTAACAAGACGTCAATGAGGGTGTTGACAATTTAAGTGGGGGTGAATGTCATGGATGGTCGTCGTGCACTCGCAACACCTACGTCTATGAACCGTTCATCACTTTTGTTTGCATATACATATGTTTGGCAATATATTTTACCTTGTTTTATATGTTTTTTTCTTAAAAATTATGAGCAGAAATAGTTTGTATGGTTGCAAAATGACTACTTACCAGAATGGATAAAACTATTCTAAAATGGTCTAGTTTTTGTGTGTAATATCCTGTTTTCTATAGATTGTATTATGGTACGAAATGTTAATCATCTCAGTACCATAGAATCACCCAAGTGACATAAGACTAGACAAGGGTTTGGGATAATATTGGGCATTAATTGGATTCACAAGTTCACACGTAAAACCTACAGGAACCTGCCAACGTGTATGACATCCAGTGAGTAGTCATTTGTAGACTTACAACTATTTATTTACCTTATAAAGTTATTATTTTCTTTTTTTCTCTTATACACAAAGTGTTTACCGAATTACTTATAATATTGTCTGATGTCAGGACTTATCCATCACTCATTTTCAGAACTAATCAATTTGTTCTTTTATATGTCTAAACGAGATTGTAATTAGACTAATCCTTTGCATATGGATAACGTAACGATCTCTTATAACTTAGATAATTTTAACTAAGCATGTGATAGTAGGAATATGTTGAATATTATCTAAGAGCCACTATTTTGTATAACTAGAATCTTTCCTTTATGAAATACTTTATAGTAAACTCAGAACAATCGAAAAAATATTGTAAACAATATCTCTTCAATCAATCATCATTGATTCAGCAACCAATCTCCATGTAGTCCCAAACTCCAAGCCTCTATAAAGAGGCAGCCACATCCGAAACATGAAGACCACACTTAAAAAGCATGGCCAAGTCCACTACAACCATGCTTCCAACTTTGCTTATCCTTGCTTCCTTGGCTCTACCATCATCTTCTTCTTTAGCCGCTCTTTCCACCACCCTCCACTACCACAATGGCTCCCTCCTCAGCTCACCCATCAACATCTATATCATATGGTATGGCTCATTCACCGCCGCCCACCGAGCCGCCGTCTCCGACTTCTTCGCCTCCTTTCGGTCTTCGCCTTCGCCGCAACCCACTGTGTCAAAATGGTGGTCAACCGTGCAACAGTACAAAGACTACACCGGGAAGCCTGCGTCAGCAACCGTCGAGGTCGCCGCCCAGACATCCGACCGGGCTTACTCCCTGGGACGATCTCTCACCCGTTCCAACTTAGTCGACCTGGTGAGAAGCTCCGTGGCGAAAGGTTCGTTGCCCCTCGACGCCACCGGCGTCTATATGGTCCTGACGTCCTCCGACGTGACCGTCGGTCAGTTCTGCACGAGCTCATGCGGCTTCCACAGCACGGTTCTGATGCCGACCGGGAAACGGGTGGTCATGGCCCACGTTGGCGACCCGGGGACGCAGTGCCCCGGCCTCTGCGCATGGCCGTACGCTGCCCCGGCATACGGGCAGCCGGGGCCGCCACTGGTGGCGCCGAACGGGGTCGGCGTGGACGGGACCATTATCAACATCGCCACGGTGATTGCTGGGGCCGTCACGAACCCGTTCCGCGATGGCTACTACCAGGGCAACCGGCTTGCGCCGCTGGAGGCCGCCACCGCCTGCGCCGGAATATTCGGGGAGGGTGCCTATCCGGGGAATCCCGGAAACCTGTTGATCAATGACAAGAGCGAAGCCAGCTTTAACGCTTTCGGCGCCGGTGGCCGGAGGTTTCTCCTACCGGCCATTTGGGAGCCGATCAGTGGAAAGTGCAAGGTTGTCGCTTGAGTACTCCACGTCTGGTTTAGCTTGTAAGAAGGCTGAAGTCTTAATATGTACTAAGCACGTAGAGCTTGTTAGTATATTGGTTTGGAAGTCAATAAATACATGCATATGACCATCGAAAGATATTTCTTATGACAGCCGATCTATATCAGAAGTGATATGAACAAATGAGATTAATTTAGGGAAATTGATAAAGTAGTATAAATATTATGAGATGGATTTCTGATGGTGTTGCCGAGAGTATCATCTACTAGTCTAAATATCAGAAATTAGTCTCCATGAGACAAAAATTACCTTTAGAAATTACAACATAGTTTACCTAGAACCTGACAGGATCTAATGTTACTGAATAAATGCAACATATGCATATAAAATGTAAAAATTAGTTGCACAATTTGATAGATAAGAACATTATCAAAGACAGATGTTGAGCATGCTCAGTCTATCGTGTTGTTATAATTTGATTTTCGAAATATTTATCATTCATGCCCCTAAATGTGACAAATAATTCAGTTTCCTAGCATGATTGATAGCAAATATAAATTATCACTTGTTTTGTAGGTAACTAAAAGCACAAAGTAGAAACCTGAATGCAATCAAACAAAAGAAGAAAGGTCTCTCAAGTTCAGTCATTAAATCTCAGGGCCTTGAATGCAACCAATTGCCATATAAGCATATTAATATGAGACATGCATGTGAACAGCATTGAAAATTCCTTTGTTTGAGTGTCATTTAGGTTATATCACACATCCTGAAATCCCATACTTAATGCTAAAAAGCTAGAAACTCAATAAATGTTCTAAGATGAACAAAATTTGGAGCACTTATACAATTATACAATTTGGGTTAAAAGAGATTTATACTGTTTATTTAATAAGAAAATGTTTTTTGCATAGAGAAGACTAACTGGATGTAACAAAAGTTCTAATCAACAAAAGATTCACGCCTCACAATAAAAGCTACAAAGCTCCAGATTCTACAGAGTTTAAAGATATATTGTTTGCATCTAGTTATTAGGACTTACAACTGGGGGACTCATTAAAGGAAGTAATCTAACAACAGTTTCAGAAAATGAACCCAAGAATCATTTGGAATGTAAAACAGGGGCAATATGATTTAGTCTACTTAGCAGAGAAGAAGTTTTCCTTTCATATTTTGGGTCAAAATAAAATAAAAAGCCTAATGTTCCTTGTAGCAGATAGGTTTTAAGCTGTTATGTGAGATCAAGACTGCATTTTCATAAAGCTGCTTGTAATGTGAAAATTAAGAATATTATTTTTCTAGTTTTCTTCATGCACCTATCCACATCAATCAATGAATTTAAAGAGCTGATTCAAAAGCAATTCTGTATAAAATCAAAGCTTTAATGTGATGAGAGGAAAATATACCTGTCAATATAGCCCAAACAGCTAAGAAAATGAATACAAGAACAATTTGGAATGCCGCACAAGGGAAAAGATGATTTAGCCTACTTAGCAGAGAAGAAGATTCGTCTCACCATTTTGGGGCAGAAAACAAGCTTAGATGCTCCATGGTACAGAACTGCTTAAAACCGCTGGTCCTAATAAAGTCTACAAGTTTTTCAGAATTTTGAAACAGTATGCGACGTCAAGGATGTGCTATTTACATGACAAAGTTACTTAAAAATGCAGGTCACAATCGGAATAATCCTTTCCTAGCTTTTGCATGCACCTCTCCGTGTTGATCAATGAACTTGAAAAGATCATACTCAAAAGATGCAGAATCAATTCAGGAAAGAATTGATGCTCTAGTATGATGACAGGAAAATAGACAAGAAGCTAAGGTTGCAAACTAGTGAACAAAAAGGGGTACTGAGGTGCATGTGGATCATGGGAGGTCAGTGTACACAACCTAACCCTTGCAAGTTAAAAATTATGTTTCAATGACTCAAATCCTGATAAATCAGGTCACAACCTTAACATGGCATCACGGCTTCCCCTCTAGTTTCAAACTAGTGTTATTGTAGCATCATAAGCTCCGATGGAAATTTTATCATCCTATAACATATTTTAAGAATACGTAAGTCTGTTATTAATACATCATAAGCACAGCAAGCCCCATCGAAAGTACAGCAAACATCATAATTTTATAGAATAAAACAATGCTGAACTTCACAAGTTCAAAAACCTAAACAAGGACTCGATGTCATGATGCTAGTGGCTTGCCTGGTATTTTTGTCTGTCGGAAGCTATAACTTTTGGGTGTAACATGCGACAAAAATAAAATAATGCACAACTAGGGTCATAACTTTCTCAGATCACAATAAAATTAACTTCTATTGGCAAAATACCTTCTTTATTAGCTCAACAATTTGAACAACAACTGGGTATGAGATAACTGAGAAGACTATTAAGAAAATTGGCACAGTCTATAAGAGATCAGGACTTGACACTTACATGAAAAGTAATTTGGCTTGTAATAGGCACATCTCACTGATCATTAGTATGCACATCTTAGCATGGATCAGCAAAGAAGCCACTAAATGTCAATGAGAATTTCATAAGTCTTTTAATAGTGTGTTCAAGATTATGAAAGGAAGGTAAAAACTTGAAATGATCAATGAGAATTTCATAGTCTATTAATGTCAGGATTCAGTGGTAGCAATAACATGGAAAGTTCCATTGATATGTTGCCAAATTGCAAAAAAAAAATCCCAATTCTCCGAATATATAACAAAAGAAAGAAGAGAGCTGATGCATAATTAACATGAAGATAGGAAGATAGAGCTCTGACAAAATCAACAAGACTGCCATAGTCGTTTAAATATTAGGATTCAATGGTAGCAATGAGATGAAAAATTGCAACAGAAATATTTACATATTGCAAAAAGAGCTCAATTCTCTGCATAACATGACAGATTTCAACTTCTATGGAGAAAAATGAAGAGAGCTGATGTTTAGCCACTACCAGAAGAGAATTAAAAGAGCTCTTGTATATTCCTTTTCCAATAAAATCAATTTAAGAACTGAACTTTTCCATTTGAATCCGAAGAAATACTGTCCAGGATACGAGTAACAATAACCAGATAGGTCACAACACATGACTTAAAACTAGATTCCATGGTGCCAGTGGTTTATCCAATACCTTCATCTATCAAAAGCTCAAAACTTGTACTGAACAGAACAAACAGACGAATACATAACAATAATTGTACAAGCAGATCTGACTGTATAGCATAACAACTTGTGACCTTTGCTTCATGTATTGTGACAAAATAAAGTTTATGCAGACTATCATTTTTAGAAATGAAACAAGTGACCCATTGAGGTGCTCATTGGGTATAAGGACCTGACCATGTCAATAGCAAGACAAGTAGCATCCAAGCAAACACTACAGTGGTCCTCCTTTACTTCAGAGAACAAACAAACCTTTGCAGGAAAGAGGAACATCTACAACAAAACTCTATATTTCTACTGACAACATACTGTTATTTTTGTCTGTGACTTTACTTCATGTCCAAACCAAAAGATGACAATAATCTCTTTTCACATTTAGATAAATCTGAGGATCCTCAAGGATAAGCAAGTGGCAACAAATAAAAGAAATGGAATAAAAGAAGATTACTATTCCTATCCTTGATGCATATTCATATGTCAGGAACTCTCTGATATTGAACACCAATACAACATAAATATATCTTTAGATAATTAAGCCTCCCATGATGACAATAGCTCTAAATTTAACTAGAAAAGAACAAGAGGTACAGAAGAAAAAAGAAGTTACTCAGGATGCTGTGCCAGTGACTTTGGTGGCCTTGAACGCCGGATGCAGCAACCCCAGTTCATCCTTCAGCTCCAGCGGGTTACTGGTCTCATTCCTGATCCGCTTCACCTTTCTGCTGGCAAGCGACTTGTGGGTGAACCCGTACATCTGCAAGATCTGATTGTCCCCAAAGTTGAAAGCGCGATCCATCTGCTTGAGGCAGCGCTCCACGGGATAATCCCCAAACTTGCCGCACGGCTTGCAGCCGACGAAGTGGGTGACGAGGGGCCAGCGGTGGTCGCCAAGGCCCGGGTGGTAGTTCTCGATCATCTCCTCGTAGCGGTCAACAAGGATGCCCCAGTAACCGTGGAGGTAGTAGGCGCTCTCGAGGTAGACCTTGTCACCCCACCGGTCACGCTGGGTGACAAGGAGGTAGACCATGGCGGACTGGTCGTCGGCCTCGAAGACGGGGCGGTCCTTGAGGAAGGCGGTGAGGACCTTGCCCGCCTCGGTACGGGTCTTGCCCTTGGGGCCCATAGGCGCCCAGACGTCGAGGAGGTCGAGCGACCACTGGCAGTTGCGGAGGAGGAAGCTGCCGGTGTTGAGGCCGATCCAGTTGCGGTCGTCGTAGACCATCTCGTTCCAGCCGTGCAAAACGAGGTTGAAGGGGGCGTAGCGTTCCCAGGGGAGCTCGAAGGCCATATCGGTGAACATGGCGTCGCTGTCCATCCACCACAGGAACTCCACCTCCGGATGGGCGAGGAGGAGGGAGCGGATCAGGGGCAGCTTGGCCCAGAAGCCCGCCATCTCGGCGTCGAGGAGGGCCAAGTTGTAGAAGATCTCGATGCCGTGGACGCGGCAGTAGTCGATCTTGTTCTTGATGGACTTGAGCAGGTAGTGGTCGCCCACAGGGTTCTCGCAGGGCTTCGGGGAGGATCCCGTCACCAGGAGGACGCGCGGCTTAGTGGAGCCCAGAAAGTTCGGCCGCTCCGGGTGGCGGCGGAGCCAGTCGGCGCGCTGCTCGTCCCAATCGGAGATCTTGGGGCCCAGGGAGTAGGGCTTCGACGGATCGCGCGGCGGATCCTCCTCCTCTTCGGCGCCGTTGGAATCGGTATGCTGCGGCTGCTGCTCAGTGAGGGCGCGGTGGGGGTGATGGGGATGGCTGTGGAGGAGGCGGCGGATGTCGTGGAGGTCCTGCTCCGGGGTGCCGAAGCGACCGGCGCCGATGGTACCTCGGAGGACGACGATGGTCATGACGAGGCAGAGCAGGGTCAGCCGCCCATTGCGAAGCGCCCGATGCAGCTGCCGCACCCGCCTCTCCCCCAAGCACCGCCCGAGCACCGACATCCTCTCCTCTTATCTCTCTTCTCTCCTTCCTCTTCCTCCTCGCGGTGAAGTCGCTAAGGGAGCTCAAGATAGAGATGGCGCGGAGGTGGTGGGAGACCAGAGCGATGGTAGGAAGTGCCGGAAGGACATGAGGTGTGTCGGTCGTTTTTTATCTGGACGGGAGAAGGAAGGAATCCATGGAAAAGGAAGGCAATAGATGGGAATAGGAAGAGAGAAAGGGGGAAGAAGGCATTATTTGGGTTTTGTGGTTGGCTGTTCCGTTTGTACATGTATGACAGATGGTAGTTCCACATCTTGTCGGATTTAGATTATTAATTCTTTATTAATAATTTAACTTAATATTATTTACTTCAAAAATAATCCATATTTATTTATTCAATTAAGATTATTATTTTTATTTATTCTCGAATAAATTCGTCCCCTCTTCCCGTCCCATGCAGAAAGATTCCATCGTCCACTATCGATCTCATTGCTCGAATCCAATCATGTTTAAAAAATACATTAAAAATGTATTTATTTTTTATTTTACTTTTTAGTTGTCTTAATTGACTCGGTTCGATCGGCCGAAAAATCGAAACATAAAATTTCGAACCTTCTATTGTTTAAAATTTTAAATAGTATATCAATAATAATAATAATAATAATAATAATAATAATGAATTTGGACAAGTTTAGTTGTGATTTGATGGGTGTAACAAAGACGTGATTTATGAGATAAGTCACGAGGCTGACGTGGCGCATGAAATGTTTGGGTCGCGGGACAAACAACTCAGCGTGGGGTGGATAAATAGAAGACGTGACACCAACCATCGGACTGTGACCACTTAAATAAAACAAGTCAAAGTTGCTCTGTCTCTCCTTTGACCAACCCAAAATTAACAACATTTCCCTATTTTATCGAAAAATAGACATCAAAATTGTATTGGATTTCAATTATTTTGCAAGTGAAGGAGGCGGAATTTGATCTCGATACATTGTTTTGTCAAATAAACTAGTTGATTTCTTTTAATTTTTAAATAATATTTTAAAAATATTATCATCTAACATCAATATTGGTGATCATCTTTTAGCGTGTTGATTGATTTGAACGGGTTTAGATTGATCCGTATCAACAGAACTGATGTATGTTGAATGAGGTATAGAAGGCTCCCAATGTAATTGTGCACTTGTTCTCTAAACAAAGATAAAACGAGTTCTCGATGTAATCTCTTCTACATTCAAATTAGATTTGAGAGATAGATTCGAGAGATAGAGAGAGATTATCCGATCTTAATATTAATGCTTTCCTTCACCTTTTATGGTCTATTAGTTCTTTATTATTTTTTACATGATTAACAAGGTGAAAAATAACTATTTAAATTTATATATAGCTCATCTAATTAATGAATAAAATGTATGCTATTTTATTAATTAAAACATTGTATATTATTTTATTATTACAAGAAAAAATTGTTGACATTTTGGTCAACCTAACGTGATTGTTCAAAATACATCCAAGATGAAAATGTTAAATCCTTAAGGTACTATTTGCATGACGATTGATATAAGGAAAGGTTTCCATCCCTTCAACTTCCAAATTAATAAATTGAGATAGATGATGAGCGTAGATCATCGAGTGGTCAAAAGGTGATCCCTTTTTTATTATATTAAATATAAGCTTTTTATAGTATGATAATCACTAATCACCTCTAATAATTTATGTTTGACCTTTTATTTATGTGGGGGGACAAGAAATGAATAATCTATAATCGTTTATTTTAAACCATTGTCTATGTGAATAGATGGGTAAATTTGTTAGGATCAAAAGTACTAAGAGGGGGGAGGGTGAATTACTGCAGCGAAAAACTTATTAAAACTACGTTCGTACGTAGAAATCTGATTCCGACATAAAAGTCGTTTCGTGCAAATAATAACTTTGAAAGTTTACGGAAACGTATTTGAAGTAAAGTAAGGAAGGCAGTTTACAGTTAAGATAACTAGCACAAAAGAAATGCAAACCAAATTTTAGAGTGGTTCGGTCAAACGTGACCTACATCCACTTTCGGCTTCCTCCTTCGATGAGGTCATCAATATCTACTAGAGGCCTTCCTTCAATAAGCAATGGCCAACCACCCTTTTACAGTTTCACTCCTTTTGACAGGCTTAGGAGACAACCCTTATAGAATTTTCACTCCTCTCTTGAATTATCGAAACTCGGAAGAAAAGAGGGAGGAGAACTTTTAGCTTATACAACATTTTTTAGCTCTAAAAATTACATAGTGAGATTGGATCTTCGATTTCCTTTCATGCAGGAAAGGGTGGGGTTTATATAGGCCCCAAACTAGTTTGAATTTGGAGCTAAAAAATGTCATCTCCCGGATTTCTGGGGTCCTGGCAGTACTACCTCTCGGAGATCGAGCTCAGGCGGTACCATCGTCTGACAGGGGCGGTACCACCGCCCAGTCTCGCTTGGAGACTAAGCCTAGGCGGTACCACCACCTGACCTGGGCGATTGCACTGCCCAGCTTTCCTAGGAGACTGAGCTCCTGGGCTGTGCCACCGCTTGGCAAGAATTCTAGGTCCGAATGGGCTGATTCATTCGGCCTAATTTGGGTCTGTCAAGGGCCCAATTGCCCCCAGATTAAGTTAATGGGATGACCTCTCATTTTTAACTTAATCTACATACTAACTATGATATTTCTTAAGACATTTACTGCAACTTGCTCCGGTGCGTCAAGCGTTTCTTCCGGCGAGCTTCCGACGAACTTCCGGCGAACATCTGACGAACCTTCGGTGATGCTCCGACGGACTTCCGGCAAACTCCTGAACTTGCGACGATCCACTTGGCGAGTTCTGACGAGCTTCTTTGGCAAGCTCTTGGACTTCTCGGATTTGTTCCTGCAAAACCTCCGACGATTGTCTGGACTTCCATCGAACTCTTGAACCCCCAACGCGATCATGGTCTTGACTCCGGTGCAACTCTTGCTACATGTCTTACTTCCATCGTAGTTAATCTTGCACATGTGAAACAAAACTTCGATCTAAACAATTAATACTAAGCATTAATCAAGTTGTCCGGTATGTCATTGGTCCCTTGACGCTTCGTCCGATTCTTCGACGCATCGTCCTCTCCTGTAGCCTATTGCCCAATCGGTCAGTTGACTCCGCAACTCCGATATTCTTAACGCAATACCCACTCTTCTTGGCCCGATGCCCAAGTTCATGGCTTGAAGACTTCTGTCAATACATCGACCGATCCATCAGCCCGACGTCCTGACATGTTCCTTCGGCCTAACATGATTTTTTTTGCTTTAATTGTCTCATCCTGATTGAAGCATCCTGTGTCGCTCAAAACACAGATCAAAACATAAACACAATTATCAATTTGTTTCATCATCAAAATACAAGATTCAACAAAATGATGATATTTAGCTTCTCTTTCTAATTTGGATACTAAATGAAACTCACATGTCGGATGATAATTAAACGACAATATTCTCAATATCACATGTTAACTTAGCATTTGGATGAGATATACCGTTGAATACAATCCAATTAGAGATATACTTCAAAACAAACTAAGCTTCTCCGATACATACATCTAACTCCTAAAACAATTCATTAGAATTAGGGTTATGAGGTTGTTTCCAAGTCAAAGTGGTTTGTGATTCCAATTTATGTACAATTACAACACTAATCCTAATGGAAGACAAATTTGATTTAGATCAAGTTTGCCCATCCAAAATAGTCCAAAATGAATTTAAAAAATTCAAAAACTCTACATCGGTCCCGTTCTAACTCAAAGAGAAGTTCTCAATTTCTTTTGCTGTTTTAGATTAATTTATCCTTATTTTGAATTGTAGTTGAAAGAGCCATATTTATGATCAGTAAAATTGGTGGCCATAAGTTTATTTAATTTATCGTTAAATAATAGTGATTTAAAAATTCTAGAGTTAGGAATTTTATTGAGATGCTGAAACTATCTTTTTTTTTTTCCTGACTATTAATATATGTTAATGGACATAATTATATTTATTTACAAATGAATAACAATAAGGCCTAAGAGTGCAAAAAAGAAAAATATATTATAGTGTAGATAATTGTTGGGAAAAGTGGGCAACAAATCCACCTCAGGTGACTTACTATCCACGTGGCCATGTCGAAAGGGTGGGGCCGGCTCAAAAAGGCGATGAACGAGCCTTCACGCGTGGGACCCACGAAAAGGAACCACACACGCACGCAGGAGCGGAGGAGAGCGAGAAGTTTGGCACGCACGAAGACACGTTCGGGCCGGCGGAGGCAACGAGGAGGAGGGTTTGTCACAGCTCCAGCTGTCGTATGGCGACGCTGACACGCGGCACGGAGCCGAAGCAAGTGGCTGTTGCGACTTGCTCTTTGTGCTGTTCCAAAGACGACGTAACGGTTCGTAAATTATACGTATGCAAAGACGGTCTACGACGCACTAACGATAGATCAGGTAGCGCAACTTATAGTATCGATGATAACAATCGATTTAGGTTGTAGAATCGAGGGTGATGGATAAGATAGGCAGCCCGAAAGAATCGAGACATTACGATTTGACTCGACCTCAATAGAGACGGGCCCAAATAAAAGAGTTCCACTAGATTGGACCGAGTTAATGCCCCTATCCCAACCTAAATCGGCAACTCAAGTGACGTTCGTTTAGAAGGCAATCGTATCCCAAACTATGGTGGCTTGCAGCAATAATTGCACGCACAGACCACCACATCATTCCCCATGCGTCGTTATCTACCAAACTCCCCCATGTGATCGATACACCGCCGCCGACATTTCCACCACCTCGATTGTGTACTCTCTCCATCTTCTTCTTCTTCTTCTTCTTCATCTTTGTACGTATCGTCAATCTGCAAGCTCATCTGCACTCTGCTCTAGGATCAATCCATCAAACTAAATAAACATCCAATTATAAACTACTTATTCAACGATACATATCTCAGCATTATTGTTCTTGTCCCTATAACTATTACAACACGAATTCCACAATGATATGACTGAATCACAGGATACGTCAACAGAGTAAACGACAATTACTGCCAGAGAGAGAGAGACTGGTAGCGGCGAAGACAATCTCACCCTCTTTTTTGCCTTCTTCGGCGGCTCCGGCTGCCGCTGCCTTTACTGCGGCACCAGGGGTATTTTGGGAACGGTCGGAGGGGATGGGAAGAGCTAACAGGGATATTTCGGGAAGAGTAGTGGCGCATGTAGGGAAGGCAAAGAAAAAGAGTCTCCTACGCTAGGGAGAAGAGGAAGAGAAGGATGGAGGAGGAGAAGAAGGTGAAGAAGAAGGGTTTCGAGGGCGCGGCGACGGAATTGTGGTCTGAGGGTGGAGGGGGGCTGTAATAGTAGAAGGGGAAGTATGGCAGGAAGGGGTTGGGCGGCGGCGGTGCCGTGTAGTAGATGTTTGCCGGAGGAGGGTAGTAGTAGCCTCCTCCTCCTCCTCCGTACGGAGGCGGAGGGGAGTAGTAGTAGAAGGTGCCTGGCGTCGACGACGACGACGGCGGCGGGGGACACTGCGCCGTGGACGGCGGCTGAGGAGGAGGTGGAGGGGGAGGGGAAACGACGGGCAGGCAGGGGTTGTCGCAAGAGGCGCACATTGTGCAGGAGGTGCCGTCCCTGATCACGGCCCTCGACGCCGAGACCGACGGTGGGGAGGCGACTGCCATTAGCAGCAAGAGGAGCGGGAGCAAGGCCCGGGGAATTGTGGGAACCGGCGACGCGGGGCGTTTCGCCATCTCGGATGGAGACCGAGAGTGATGGGAGCGAGCGAGAGCGCAGTGGGAGCCTCCGCTTTCGGTGTGCGGGTATCATATAAAGCGATTCCTCACCACCCTCTCACTCGTTTTACTTTCCCAAGCTGGAAAAAGTTGCACTTTTTTATTACTACAAATGCTTCGAATTTATCAATTGATAAATTCGATTTTTCATTCGATAATTATTTTAAAAAATATTTATTGGGATATTAAAATTCGCTTATTTTGACTACTCCGCGAGATCCACGTGTTAAGCGATCGCGTCGAGGCGGAGGGGTGGCACGTGCGAACCGGCGTCTCGGGCGCCGCCCGCTTTTGCCGAGGCCGGGGCGACGACCCTGAGCGACGGCGATGGCGGTCGCACGTGCCGATGGCGGACGGGGTTGGGCCGGCGTGGAATCCCGCGCTGCGCTGTACCCACGTGATTGGCAGCGGTGGGTGGGCAAATCGGAGAGGGTTGGAATCCCGGTGGGGGATACAGGTCACGGCAATCGATGGTCGATGTGTATCATTGAGAACCTTGCACGCCAAGCTAAGAATACATCTTGTATACCGCACTACGAAAACGGGTGCATGCAGCGTTTGCCGACATCGGAACATATTGCAAGAAGAGTACAGCTTTCATTTGGAATGATCTGATGACATTCCAAGGATTCTACAGCCGGCCATGTGTGTTTCCGCTCACCGGTGGGCCTCAGCTGCAGTCAGCATGTAGCGAAAGAGAAGCGATTCCACTTGCACCGGCCTCGAAGCTTCCTCACTTCCGGTTGCAGATGCATCCGCAGCCGGTCCGATCTGAGCCTGCAAACCGATTCTTCTTGCCAAAGGAAACCGCAGATGTTCTACGAAGATCGAGAATAGATTCGTGTTATCTTTCTACGAAGCACAGTGCATGCACTGCAATGAAACACAGTGCTGTGAGAACGACGGTGCCGCCACCGTCATCCAACCAAAGGAACGGCACCTACCTCTCCTGCTCGCTCGGTCACAAGGCGACGATGGATTTGTACCGGGGCGGACTGAAGGGGTTCTGGGAGAGGAGCGGGTACCATCGCCTCGACGGCAGCCAGGGACGGCGCCGCCGCGGGTTCTGGCGGATCAAGATCGCGCCGCGCCAGCGGGTCCGCGACGCCAAAGTGAGGATCATGCTCGGCGTCGCTTCGTCGGCTACGGCGGGGACATGCTGTTAGTGCAAGACATGTCCAATCTACGTGACATTTAGCTTAATTTTTTTTACTTAAACCTTAAAAATGATCGAAAAAATGATAAGACGAGAATGACGAATGTGATGGTAAAATATCATTACCGCAAAAAATTCAAGAAATTTGTAACACAATAAAAACAAAAAGGTTAAATTCCATCAGGCAAAAACAAGAAAGCCTCTTGCACATACAAGTGGGTGCAGGTCAAATGATCAGCCACTGTTTTCTTTTTTTTTTCCGAATAGAAAGCAATGATCATTTAGTTTTTTTATTTTTCGAATAAAAAGCAAGAACATTAAAGATATTGTTCCATCTCTGATGCATATAACTAAAGTCTAATCTCCTAATGTGCCATTTAGAGGTTCTAAGGCTTGAGATGATTACCATTTTGGATCATGTCATCAAGCCCATTTTCTCTCTCATACAACGGAGCTTACTTTTGTAAGGATTTTGATGCAGTGGGAATATATATATATATATATATATATATATATATATATATATATATATATATATATATTAATGATAGATGAATGAAAAGAGAAAAAAATAAAGTGACGAAGAGAAGTTCGTCTATCAATCGTCAGATACGTGATCGGTGATCGTGGTATGATATCTAAATTAAAAAAAGCAAATAAAAGTTATCTCACTTATGTACTCACGTGAATTATAAGTTATTTCCCCTTATTAAAGATTAAACGAAGATTCATGGAGGTAGTTAGGGGCTGCTCTTAGTAGAATATTTCATAAAATATTTTGTCTCTTATGATCATGTATAAAAATTTATTTTAACACAATAAAAGAGGATTACTTTTTGACCATTCGTATCTAAATACATTTACCTCAAATTATTAACTTAGGCATTAGAGGGTTCAAATAAAAAAATATCTTTTGACCTCGATTTTCATCTAAGTGACACGTTATGAGTTTAGTATTTTCACCTTAAATTCACCTCAGATAACCCTGTGCACACGGTTCTTGATTACGTATGGCTAAACAAGATATTAACAACATCTTCTTGTAACATATTTTACGCCAGAAGGAGGGCTCAATGTTGCAAGAACACCCACTTGTTGAACATTTTAATGAACACTTAAATGAAAAAGCTTTGCCCCTGACCCATAATACTTTCACCTAAAGGGGACAACAGTTGCCCTTTTGCGCATATGGCTGCATCCACCTTGACACATATGTCAATGCGATATTAGCATTTATTCAATGAACCAAGTTTCTCACCCTCAATGACGGCCCTAGGCCAACTATTTGTCCTCAATAAAGTATTTTTAAACCTTGGCAAGTACAGATCCCTAACAAGCAAGATATAGGCCATCAATTGTCGGCCAAGGTTGCCCAATAGCCAATGCCACCAGCACTTGTCGAGATTTCCTAACTCGACATGGTGCCGACATTCTAAGAGCACTTGAGATCTATCGAATTGTCGGCCAAGGTAGTACTTTAGTGCCTAATCGTAGAATTCAGTGGGTTGCACCACCACTCAAACCTACCAAAATCTAAGGCTCGGTCAACAAACTCAACGAAGGATTTCTTGTAAATCCAACTACAACAGATCAATTAGTGTTTGGAGGAGATGCGACGATGGCTCCAATAATCAAAGGGGGAAGTATTGGTCGACCTCACATCGAGTTGGTCATCATTCACCCAGAAAATTTAAGATGAACTAATTCCAAGGAACTTTCATCACCTATCCTTATAAGCGTTCGATGATAGTGCTGACCTAATGAATGCATTACAGCTTTTCGCGCTCAAATATTATAATATGACATTTCAGACACCTTTATATGTCACACCTTTCTGACTATGTTAATAGGTCCAACACGAGAATGTTATGCCCACCTAAAACTGCTCTCTATTAGTTATTTGCCTAACTTGTGAAGGAGTTTGAATTTCATTTCCTTGGGAATATATGCCCATGGCCTTTAGTAACAACACTCCATGGACTTAGGCAAGGGGAGAACGAAATACATGCAAACTTTATTGCTTGGTTTACAAATAAGATCCGAGGTGTGGTAGATGCCCATCCGTCACTTATAATATAGACATTCATGATGAGACTCACGCCCTCTTGTCTCTTATGGTTATTAATAGAAAGACCACTAGCAATTGTACTCGAGATACTTCAAAGGGCTAATCAGTATGTTATCATTGAGATAATAGTTTCAGGCAAGTGTGAGAAGTCACACAAGTGATCGAAGCAAGAGTGGCTACAATCAACCCTAACCTTGAGGTCGATGCAGAAGAGGAGAAATCAATAACCTGAGTTATCTCACCCAAGTTCCAAGCTAACCCTCTTAAATATGACTAGAATTAATTTTTTTTCATAAATAAAAGAGAAGAGGCTCTTAAAACACCCTCACCCGATGAAGACATCATTGGAAAAAAGAGACAGATCCAAGTATTAGTTTCACTAATATTATGGTTATAATATGAAAGATTATCATAACTTGAAAAAGCATATTAAAGAGCTTATATGTCAAAGACACCTTGAGCGGTTCATTCAAAAGCACTGAAAACCTTCACCCCAACCTCAATATTATCATTATTGAACCTATCTTACAGGAGGGGCAACTTCTCGAGTTATAAGACTTACATATGAGCTACCATTAAATAGTGCATAAGGATAGAAGATAACTCAATATAACTTTTAATGAGAAAGAGACGAAGTATCTTGACTTGAATGCCTTGGTTGTTTCTATGAGGATGATCAACGCTTGGGTAAAAATGTCATGATTGACACATATAGCTTTGTTAATATTCTCTACTTTGATGCTTGCTAAAAACTTGACCTATTAACAAATGACCTTATCCCTATGACTTCTTCCTTGACGAGATTCACTAGTGATTCTATTTCACTTCTTAGGGCTATAAACTTGCACATCACATTCAGAGACGAGCCTTGCTCCAAAATTTTAATGGCTAAGTTTATGATGGGGGATACTCTCTCAGCGTATAATGTGATCATAGGATAATACGATCATAGGCCAATCTACACTGAACAAATTGAGAGCGGTGGTGTTGACCTATCACACAAAGATGAAGTTCTCGATGAGAGCTGACATTGGAAGAGCTAAGAAGTAACCCAAGGAAGTCACACAGTACTACTCGATGATAATCTCCCTATCGAAGAAAGCTCGACTGGAGGCACTACCTATAGACTTCATTAGTCCATCCCACATCCTAAGTCATTGGAGCCACTGATTGAAGTGCCCCTAGACAAAGCCAGACCCGATTGAACTGTCAAGGTTGCGGCAACACTTTCCCGAAGAGAGACGAGTGCAACTCATCAACTTTCATTAGGAAAATGCTAAGATGTTCACATGATTGCCAAGAGATATATTAAGAATCAACTCTATCGTAGCCCAACATCACCTGAACAGTTCTCCTGAAGCACAACCAATGAAGTAAAGGTCTCGCAAGTTTGCTCCTAACCACCAGCAAATAATTAGTGACGAGATAGGCAATCTGTTAAGAGTAGGGTTTATTACTGAGATGTAGTAACCCCAATGGCTTGCTAATGTTGTCCTTACTAAAAAAGCTAATGAAAAAATAAAAAATATGTATTGACTATACTGATCTCAACAGGGGATACCTGAAGACTACTATCACATCCTTTGAATTGATCAGTTAGTTAATATTATCTCGGATTATGAGCTCATCACTTTTATGGATGCATTCTTAGGGTATAACCAAATTAGAATGACAACAAAGAATTAGGAAAATACTTCGTTCATGATGTACTAAGGCATATATTGCTTCCAAGTTATGCACTTCATGTTAAAAAACATTGAAGCAACATATCAAATTATGGTGAACAAGATGTTCGAGCATCATACAGGAGAAATGTTGAAGCTTATGTGGATGACATAATAGTGAAAAGCAGAATGGCCAATTTGTAACTAGCAACTTTGGCCAAGACATTTTAAGCTCTAAAAAAGTTTAACATGGGCCTCCTCCACCTCCATCGATAAGGGAAGTTCAATAGTTAATAGGTCAGAACTTCCTCTACTCTTGGGCTGTCTAAGGATGAAGCACCAACCACCTCGGCCATTTGATGATCATGAGATTTGGATCAGCTTATGAGAGAAATGAAAGACATCCCAACCTACAAAGATAGAAGAATGAGGTGCTGAAGAGCTGATGCATATGGAAGATGAGACGCCCAAGAATTGACTTGCCCTGAGACAACTTCTCATGATGACATCTTACAATAATATCTTCAAAAAAAAGACCAAGGATCAACTTGCCTTATAGAGGAGAATTGAGGCTAAGAAGATAAAGCTCATAAGAGAAATCACAAAGACTTAAATGAGATAAAGAGCTTCACCCTCATAGCCAAGAGGGATTTATAGGGAGAGAATCAATCTCTTTCCTATAGTATTGGATATAAGTATTCCTTCAGGATAGGAAAACCTAACATGTATGAGAATAAATCTATCACTACGGGAGGCACAAAGGAAAGAGAACCCAAGGTAGAGAGGTTAAGCGTCGACCTCTCATTTATCTAAGGTGGGTAGGCCACTGCCCAATATAGCTGATCGACATGGTGGACCATGTAAGTTGGAAAAAAAAAATCGATTGTAATATATGAGCACCTTGAGTAAAAACAAGCTTCCTTCACCCAAGGTAGGGAGGTCGGGCACCCGACCCCCCTCTTTTGCCATCGCCAAGCTATGGAGGTCGAAACTTAACCCCTTCTCATTATTGAGGTGGGAAGGACAGACACCCAATCCATCATTGCTAACCTCCACACCTGAAGGAGAGATGGGTTTACATCGATAATGATTGATCTACTATCGAGGAGGGCCTATCAGCGAGGAATGACCCTTTGTCAAGGGACAAAGGTTATCGATTCAAGGCATAGGTTAGGCAACTCCGATCTCCTTTGGCGTTTGTCTAATATACGAAATCGAAGAACCAATCGTGCGAGGGAGGCAAATGATAGGGTTATTCGACACGTATCATTAACCAATTGTCATTTGACACATAACCTTTGCATGATATCCAAGTTAGAAGAAGAAAATAAAGACTACCCCTCATCTATTTGCCCACGTAAACAAGGGTCCAAAGCAGGCAATTGTTGGTTGTCTCTTCTATCTCCCACGTGGAGAAAATGCCAATGAGAGGTTGTTGGAGGCAATTAAGGGTGCATCTACATAAAATATTTCATAAAATATTTTACCCTTTGACAATCATGTATAAAGCTCATCTTCAACATACTGAAAGGGGATCATTTTTTGATCACTTACGTACACACTCGCATGCTTAAAATTATTAAGTTGGGTGTTAGAGAGACTGAGTTATGAAACATCTCTCAACCTTGGTCTTTGTATAAGTGGCACCTCATATACTTTATGTTTCTATCATGGAGGCACCTCGGGCTAACGAGGACATCAATAACATCTTCTCATAACAGAAAGATAATAATAAAAATAAAAAGATAATTATTTGACTCACTCTATCTCAAGTAGCAAAATGCTAATAAGAAGGTTTTGTACCTTGGTCCTCATATAAGAAAAGCTCAATTTACTCATTCGATGCATTATAATATTTTAATATCTTTTTAAAAGTTCAAGATAAAAAATATAATTATATTAGATCAAATATATAATTTTTTTCTTTAAGAATATAATATTTATGACTTGATTTGAAGAATATTTTTTTGATAATATTTTTGATCGATAGACATTCATTCTTGTAAAATTAAATATTCATAAGATTTTCAATCAAAATTTATAATATTCAATCAATATCAAATTTATTTTATTTTATTTTTCTATACCTTAAATAGATATTTATATCTGACGATTTATTATGAAAGATTCCTAAACTAATCAAATTTATTTAAATAAAAAGTTAAATTAAATTACATATTTCACTATCAAAAGTTTACTATCTAAAAATTAAAACAAATAAGTTGTAGCCTAAACAAAATAAGATCACCAAGGCTAGAAACTAAGGCATATGCGAGATGTTTAATATGGACCCTAAAAAAGCAACGATCGTCATTGTGTTTGAAGCATTGTGAAGCGACAACACTATGTGACAATATAGACTCAAATCAACCATATTACTTGAAAATTTTACATCATATAACTATTGATGAATAAGACTATATTTCATTTTTTAATGAGATTTTTACTCATAACCTTTTTGTTATTATTTATAATATTTATTTTATTTTTTAAAAAATATCCCTCTAAACGAAAATTTCATCTTATTTTTAGTCCTGTTTTTTGATACAATCGGTAATGATCCAAGTGAGTGAGGTTAAGGGGGATGACCCCTATAAAGATTATTAACAGAAGCGACAACAACCGTTCGAATGGTTGTCGAAGCCTGATTACCTTAATGCCTTTATGATGTTAGAGGCTTCTTTAAAATAGACTATGGAGGTGATAAATGAGAAGAGCATACGATTGACACTAGGGGGCATCAAGTGAGCATTGGAGGCATCAACATTAAGTGAAGAGGCATAGAAGGGCGAGATGAGCAACATCTATAGCTAACGATATCGGTATCGAATGGATGAAATAAGGTATTGTGGTGAAAAATAGAAAAAAAAAGTAAGATATGTAATATTGGAGTTATAAATAAAAAATATTATTTTTAATTTTTTTAAAGAAATTATTAATAGTAAATTATTGTCAATAATAAAAACAGATTGAATTTTAACCAGTTTTACAAATACTAATTGAATTAGAAAAACAGGCTGAATTTGAAGCTTCTTTTACAAATCCCAATTAAATTTCAACCAATAGGAGTAAAAAAAAGGCAACACGGGATCTCCCCGCTTAAATCGCTTCCGAGACCGTGTCTTCTGACCGGAGGCACGTGCCGTGTTGAGTGGTTCTTGCCCCTTGATCCGGAGAACACCACCGAGCTCACGCTTCTCCCACCCCCAAGTCTACGGCCGTTTCCTCTCCCCACAAGCCAAGCAAGCTTTTCTATAACCACCACTTGCCCCACGCCGTGATCGTTCTCTATACCTTCCTTCCTCGGCCGTCCACCCTCTGTCGCGTGCTACTTTTCCTGGTACTTCTTCTTGTCTTAGATCCGCTCTTGTATGTATGATTTCTCTTGTTCTTCGAGTGGGTTTGTGGGCAGTCTCTGCTGGGATCTCTCATTCTGGAATTTTGTCGAGCATATGGCTTGTGGTCACGATTTTTGTGGTTTGTTGATTGATTGTCCGTGTTGACTGTTTTATATGTTTCATATGCAGTGTAAGGACATTGTAGCAATTTCAGAGATGCTCTTTGTGGTTTTATGTATCTCGAGCGATTGTTCTCTTTCAGGCATTTCATCAAGCATGGAGTAGCATATGGAAAATTGGCATATATAAGATCTTTTTTTTGTTTGACGGTTGTTATTAGCATTTATTGTGATACTTTGCAGGAATCTTTTATTATTATATTAACACAATAAATCGCTTTCTGGATGTTCATGGAAATTCTGCGGTATCATTTAACTGTTCATCAAGGAATGTTTTCTTGTAGTGATGCACGAATAACAGAACTAGCGGTCATATCTGTGTTATCGACTATTTTATTATAATCTTTGTATTATAGTTCATTCATTACGAGGGAAGATATTGGGTTACTGTTGCGTTACAATTTATTATTTTTTCATGGTAGTATTAATGCATTAATGTTTATGATTTAAATGAGACGTTTTTCCAGAATGCCTTTTAAGTATCTGATATTCTGATGAATTTTGGAATCAAGGGCATAGTACATCTTTGGTCAATAACTGTTACAGAATTTGCATAGATGTGAAGCAGGATTTCTGTGTTGGTCAAATTTGGCAGTCTGGAAAACCTTTTTATGGTGGAAAATCGATCAAAATACTATACATGTCATAAGGCCTTTGCCCGAATAAATCTCAGTTTGATTTGATCTCCTTACATTTGCATTTAGGATTAAAACATGCTAAGTTGATGCAGATTCTGGGAATTTTAGCAGTACACTGATGCACTTTTGTTTGCAGAACTCCAGATGTTGGTGATTTTCATATGAGTTTTGATGCTGGGAGATCCTTGATGCCAAATCCACTCTCTTTAAAGAATGTCCTTAGCTTCTATCTGGTCAGCAAATTTATATCAATTGTGGAACAGTCTCGGAAGCAATTCAACTTTCACATTTCTCAGATTTAGTACGACATTGGTTCCTGAGAAACGTTATAACACTAGGCGACGTCAACTGCAACAGTTAAGACGCCTGGTACAAGTGTTGAGATGGGAACCACGGAGTTTTATTACATCATGTAGCCATCCTGAGTGGAAGGTTGAGAAAGAAACGGTCAGATCATCAACAAATAAAGATATCAATCAGCCAGAACTTAACAAACTTAAAGCTGTTCAGTGTTACCATATCCAAGAAAATATTTCTATCAGGAAAGCCTTTGACCGGCCTGCAACTATTCTCGTTTTTGATATTGAAACCACTGGGTTCAGTCGTCAAAATGAAAGGATTATTGAGTTTGCACTTCGTGATCTTATTGGTGGCAAGAACAGTACATTCCAAACCCTTATAAATCCTGAAAAAGATGTATTAAATGCGTATATTCATGGAATTCGCACTTATATGGTCAACAAGCCTGATGTCCCAACGTATGCTTGTCTATTCTTGAAGGCTCTAGATTTGCTTATCTGCTTGTTATTATCTCTGTTGGAGTAAACAATTCAATTTATGGTTGTTGCCAAAAAAATGAACCATTGGTAAATTATTGTGGTGCTATTAAATTTTCTATCTCAACAGCAGAGTTTGACATAATAATTTTCAATTAATTGCTTCCAATATTCTAAATCAATTTTTAATGTAAATGCTTGAACAAAGTAAATTTATTGTCTCATTTATATTCATGCACATAGAGTTGGGCATGCATGTATACACGTACACACAAGTAAGAGGCACACAAACACAATAGACTGTTCTGAATTTGCATTTTTAGCATATTCATGGTTGCAACTGATGTGCATTGCTAACCATTTCAATTTTGGAAATACTTCAACTGTGTATATAATGTAGTATGTAAAGATGGTTCATTATTCATTTCCAAATATCCATAATGTAGAGGACATTGTTCTTTCCATCAGATTTCACATACGTGGTATCAGGTGACATTTCCATTTCATTGAACATTTGATCTCCTTATTGATGGTATCATGCATACATAAAAAGCATGGTATCTTGAAATAGAAGTATGAAGTTAATGCTACGAGGCTGCGAGTCAGCAGTGTGACAACATGTCAAACAAGGAAATTTTGGAAATTTTGATGGAACCAGAAGATTGTCATCTTTCCTAGGGTACTGCAATTAGTTTGAGAAAGATCATTCTCATTCTTGCTTTTCTGAACAAGGATTGGCTTGTAAGGTCCAGCATGTGCATGCTTTTGTTGAAATGTTTATTTTATGTGTAACATTTTCTAAAATTGAACTTTCCTGTTGCTGGTTCCATGAAAAAGTTTCGATAACTATGCTCTATTTCCTCTATCTTACTTTCATTATTTTAGCATAGGTTTAGGGAGCTAGTTCCTATCCTACTGCAATACGTTCGGAGCCGCCAAGTGGACGGAAGACCAGTAATATGGGTTGCTCACAATGGACGTCGGTTTGATGTACCTTTCATGATCAAAGAATTCCAGCGTTGCTCCGTGGAGATTCCTCCAGACTGGATGTTTGTTGACACTCTTCCACTTGCACGCCAGCTGGTGAAAGCAGATGGTAGGTCACCGATTCATTTGTCCTATTTCTTGTATCACAAATTTCTTTCCTAAATTACAAATTACTGATTCATTAGTCCTATCTGTTGATTGTATCTGATACCAGTGTCGATGACATTGACCAGAATAAAAGGGCATTTCATTAGAAATATTAGGTTCTCATCTATTTGATAACTCCAAGAATCAATAGATTCTAGAATATTTTGTGTGGCTAGCTATTACTTTGATCATGATTAGAATACTTAGTTAGTTAGCTTGTGTTAATTTGGTAATGAGATGTCACAGTGTAATAGTCCTAATGTCTCTTAATTGATTAGGTCATTGTCAGTTCTTCAAAAGTGGCAGTACTGGACACAATATGGTAATTCAGGTTGCAAGCCACATTTCTTGATTAGCCAATATCATGCAAAACTGTAAAATCTAGAAAGTCGGTATTATGAAATTTGAGGTTTTTGTTGTATTAACTTAAGTTTGATTCTCGTTGGTGTTGGTTTATAACAATTTTGGTATATCCTGAAAATATATATCACATTTTTTTGTAATCCCTATAAAATTGTTTGTTACTTTGTTCTACCTCTGCAGTAAAAATATTGAATTTCAGAAATAACTTAAAGGTAAGTTAACTAGATCATGATACTGTTTTTCACCCCACTTCCTCTAGTGGATGTGCTCTTATTGTCTAGTGTGATTTACAAAGTCTTGCTAGGTTAAACTCACTCAGGACGCTGACTTGGGGGTGTTGTAACTTGACTCAACACAGAAAAAACTTGACATGAATGCAACACAAAATTAGCAGGATTGGGTGGGTTTGGATCATAAATAGGTTGACACGATTGACCCAACTACTAGAAGACTATAGGAACTGACACCAGTGACTTGAATCGACACTGTTAACTGTGTTGAATGTGCCATTTTTGGATTAGCATATCAATCTCAACATTTTTGTCTTGTAAAGGGGTAGGTCCAATTTGTCGAAAATGGGTCACTCATGCTGTTCTTTGTGTGATTGATGAGATTGAGTTTGATTTTGAACTTTTGGCATGATTCCTAGGTCACATAGGTCTGGTATAAGTCTCTCAACCTGACACTAGGATGCATGTGACCTATTGACAACACCCTAGATCAGACTGTGCCTTGCTGGAAGTAGTTTAGGATTAGATAAAAATAAAATATACTATTATCGAGTTTTTACACGGCAAAGACATTACAGTCTTGTTGTTTTTATTTATTATTTATGAGAATAAAAAAACCCAAATACCCAGCCAAGTTTAATTATACTTTTTAAACTATTTTTTGTTTTTTTATTCAACTTTGCAGGATCAAAGCTTCCTTCCTTTTCGTTGAAGGCACTTCGTGAGCACTATGAAATTCCTTTAGACGGACCAGCACACAGAGCAATGCAGGATGTAACGACACTATGCTATGTACTCCAGAGAATTACTTTTGATCTGAAACTGTCTGTTCCCGAGCTCATGAATGGAGCTTTCCGGGCTTCTGACATCATTAAAATTCTTCCTGAGAAACAAGATGGAGCTGTCTAACTCAAAATAATAGAAACAGTCATTTGCTTTACTTAACGATATAACATTCGAAGTGTTACTGTATCAGTCATCATTGTGTAAGGATTGTTTCTGATTGTTTATCGTGTGGCCACTATGGAAATTAGTTATATTTTCATAAGTTGCACTTGGAATGTGTTAGCACTCTTTGTGTTACTTACAGAAATGGGAATTCTTGTTGTCTGATGAAAAATGTTCTCGAGTAACATGATTTGTCTGTTCTAATTTCTTCAAAGTGTTTTCTCTTCCAATAGTACTGATAAAATTGAGAGTGAGCTAATTTTAGTTTTCTATTTGATGTCGTCTTAAATTTTGATTAATGTCATTACATCTAAAGGCTTAAGTCAGTATATGAGATAAGATCTATATACTTTTATATTCTTAACACTCCCTAAACTGAATATATTTATTTTATATTAATCTAATTAAAAGTATAATTGGCATTGCTTATATTTTAGTTCCATTTTTGCAATTAATATGGTTACATGGCTTTGGATTTAGTTGTGGGTGCGGGAGTTAGAATACTGGCTACGATGTTTATGCCCTCCACCCCCACGCCATCCAAAACCTAAAATCTTGCATATATCCATTGGTGGTTGAGCTTGTTTGACCTTTAAACTTTATTTTACATTAAATTATCTAATAATTTATATGACATTAAAAATATTATCATATTTTAGGCATTTTATATAGTTCTCTAACTTCAACAACATAATATTTTTTCATACAGATCTTGACAATAATGGTGCATATGAAATACCTTTAGTATATGAAGGGATATATGTGATGCATTAAAATTTATAATGCTAAATTCGTTAATTTTCGATTATGCAAATATATATATATATATTATATTTATGTGTGTAAAACAATAACGTGATTTCAATGGAAGCATTGGCTCGGCCGTTGTTAGTGCCAAACGGATAAATACTCTTTCCGCCACGTAACCAAACGCCCACTCTTCTTCTGGCCGGGGAACTGACATTAACCCTGGTGGGTCTATGCGGGACCCATGAATAGAGCATTTCCATGTCTCGGGTGAGCTAGCGGGTAAGTGCCAAAATTTTCAAAATAGGGTCCAGTCACTAAAAGAATGTCCAAGGCGACATCGAAAGCGGGGGAAAAGGTACGGAATAAAGCGCGCAAACCACAAGCGCTTTCCCCGAGCTTTTGCTCATTCGCTGCCCGCTTTTACCTCGTCGACCGGCATCTAGGTTTCCGAATCGATTCCCCCATGTGGGATCCACCCCCCTATCGCTTCGAGGTATTCGATCGATCGCGACGGGCCCCTCACGTTCCCCGACCTCGATCGGCGCGCTCCGCCATCTTCCTCGCCCCTTCTCCGAATCTTCGCCGTTTTGGGTACCGTCCAGGGTAGATTCTGCTCCAAAACAGCACCCGTCGATGTCGTTTCTGCGGTCGGTATTCCGCAAAACCCTGAACCCGCGACCTGAGTTTGGATTGTTCGGGCCAATTTCGCGACTGGAAGAATATTGGAATCGTGGTCCCTTTTTTATGGGACTTAATCGATCTCTTTTCCCCACGGACGGGTGTGTCCTTTACGGTTTGGGAAGTTTCGGCGTGTCTTCGCCCCTAAAGTAGTCTTTTTTGCGCTTTCATATATGTCAGTGATTCCAACATCGTGCTACATTGACGCTGTTAAGTGTTCTGCTGATATCACCCCTTAGTTTCCTCATGATGGGTCTGAAGAGGGGTGTGGGAGGGGAAGGGGTAGACGATGGGGTGCCGTTGGTTCCCGAAACAAAGCGACAGCGAACCTCGCTCGAGTGAGTAGATTGTATGATTGAGTTAATGGAAGTCTTATAATTATTGGCTGATTCTTTGTTTTATTTGTGGTTTCTTCAATGCAGTTCTATGAGAGTAGTGATGGCGACGCAATATATACTGCAGCATTTGCCAAAGATAGAACCTTTTCTTCGAAGTGTGGTAAGATTAGGTTGATTGTCATTTTTCTTATGAAATTCGTACTCTCTGGTTATTCAAGTCTGTTAATTACCTTGCAGTTTTTATGTTATATGTGCATAATTGTGGGCTAATTCTCTATACGAATGGGCATCCTTTTCTAATAGCCCGTTCTTTTGGTGATTTTCTGGCACATAAAACCTTTATCTCGGAAGTTGCATGAATCTGAGAGATATTGCATTTTTTATGAAGCTAAAATCATCCATATCAACTTTCAGAGGTGACTTCTTATTTAGTGATCTTTTTTTTCCTGCAAGGTGCAAGAAGAGGTGCAAAATGCTATATGGCGTGATATGCGCTTACCTCCCAGGTAGGGTTTTGGGTTAACCATGATGCTTAATTAAGTGTATTCGCCATGTCAGACGTTGTAATATTCCTATTAGAGCATGAGAATTTTTGCTATTATCTAGTTGACATGGTATGCTTTGATTCTTAATACATTTGGCTAGAACTTTCAAAATTTCTTGTTATATCTAAATTTAATTTCCTGAATCCTGAGTCAATAGAACTTGTGAAAGCCAAGATGGTACTCTTGACAATGACATTTGTTAATTATGATTTTCTTTTTTTTTTTCATTGATTTTTGTTACACTTGCCTTTGATGACTATAGTTTTCTGTTTTACTTCTTATCTACAATTATTCCAATTCTCATGGTCCCCTCAATTGATATGCTAGCTGCTTCGTTCAAACTATTGAAAATGTACTAACATTTATTTTCATTTTGAAGTATTAATGTATCATACATTGATAGTCATGAATCATGTATCTGTGTTCTTATTCCTGCATAATCTACCCAAGTAAGACAAAGCATGCATTAACTTGATGAGTGATTAAATTAGCTGGTAGTGAAATGTCCTATATATTTTTTTTACTATTATGTAATTGTGTGTTCTTTTCTTTTATATTTTGCATGTTATAGAGTTCCCCTTAACAAGATTCAGACAGCTGTGAGCAATCGATACTGTCTACAGTTTCGGAACAGCTTGCCTAGAACACTGTTTACGAGCAGCAAGATAGAAGCTGAGGGCCAAAAGCCTGTTGAGATTGTTATAGTTGATTCTGACTCAAGAGAGATTATCACATGTGGTCCTCTTTCTTCAATCAAGGTTGAAATTCTTGTCCTTGATGGTGATTTTGGTCTCGATGGGCAAGAAGAATGGACTGAAAAGGAGTTTGGTGATAGCATAGTACGGGAAAGAGAGGGCAAAAGGCCTCTGCTGTCTGGTGAACTGATGATCACACTGATCAAAGGGGTTGGTTGTCTTGGAGATGCCAACTTTACTGATAACTCCAGTTGGACAAGAAGTCGAAGGTTCAGACTTGGTGCAAGGGTTTCTCAAAGCAGATGCATCGATAGAGTTCAGGAGGCAGTAAGTGGACCTTTTCTGGTGAAGGATCATCGTGGAGAATGTAAGTTTATCTAAATTTTACATGCTATGACTTTGCAGATTAGATGTGTTATCAACTTTATTGACAATCATGATATATAATATTCTGGACATCATGTGCAAGGATCCTCAAGGATTTGTTATATTTCCTTGGGAACTGAACACTGGCAACAGAATAGAACTAGTGCACCATTTCAAGTTAAGATGTCATGTGTTATAATAGAAATCTATTAATTTGATAGCCCTGATGTCTTTGGAAAATCTATCAACTTCAATGGGAACATCCAACTGAACACATTATCTTTGATGCATAACAAAACTAAGGTTACTAGTTTAAAGAAATATTTGTGAACTTAACTAAAGAAGCTACCATAGGATTTTTTTTTGACTTAAATATTCTTTTTTTGCCTTTTTTAGATATTAGTAGCTTACTGGCACAGGGTTTTTTAAATTAGGCTCGTATGTGTAACCTGGAAATAATTTTTTTCTTTGCTCAACCAGCTGTTGTTTCATAGTCCTTGTTTGCCTTTTATTTATTTGTGAAAGTGTTTTATATGGTAATTTGAAAATACTTGCAATTTCTATAAACTATGTGAACAGAGTGTCACTACTCTGTGTAAACAGGAAGAACAGAGCATTCAAGACATGATATTAAGCAGCTTACTGGAGATCTAGAGGTCACTACTGATCATTGTAGGAATCAAGGACTAACCTGATAAAAAATTGTCATTTGCCTGTATCCTGAATTTATGTAATGTCAGTTAGTGAAGACACTATGGTGCCATTATTAGAATCATAACTTATTTTGTATCTCTTTGCTCTGATGATATGTTGATCTTTTAAATATTAACCAATCTATTGTATTAAAAACAACAACAAGCCAATCTATTTGATTGGTATGTATTATTCGCCTTCTCATTGAAGTCCATTGTTTACTGCAAAGATAAGTCATAAATTACATTTGGTCTACTCCATTACTTTTAATCTCGCAGCTGTTTACTCATAAATTACATTTAATGTGTTTTGATTTCAGTGTATAAAAAGCATCATCCTCCATCATTGAATGATGATGTATGGCGATTAGAAAAGATAGGTAAAGATGGTGTTTTTCATAAAAGGCTTGCAGATAGTGGAATAATGACTGTTCAGGACTTCCTGAGGAATTTTATAATGGATCAGAATACGCTGCGCAATGTAAGAAAGTCAATTAGTTCCCCGATACTGAGTTATTTTTTAACTAGTAGATTCTCATTTCTCTTTCTGATCTGTAGATACTTGGTGGTGGGATGTCAAATAAGATGTGGGAGGCAACAGTTGAGCATGCTAAGAAATGTATTGTTCCAGCAGAGAAGTTATACTCTTACAACTTTAGTCAAGGAGTTGTGCTCCTGTTTAACTCTATATATGAGCTTCTTGGGACAATAATTCAAGAAAAATTTTACTACCTGGATGAACTTCCTGCAACACAAAAGGTTTGTATTTCATTCTATGAGATTAAACAAAATTTATTGTTAGTGATTCCTTTATTTTGTAATTAGTTATCACATTTGTTATGTACTAAAGAGAATTGCCAAGAAGATAATTGTATATTTTTTACAAAAATGAAAAAGAACCTACGACACTTAAATATATATATATGCTTGCAATATAGATTTTTAAAATATATGGTATAGAGAGAGATTGGCTTGGTATTCCTTCTTTAAGTTAGTCATCACATGTGTTATGTACTGGAATAGGTTCACCGAGAAGATAGATTTATATCTTTTGAGAACGGACAAGAAGAACTAAGACATGGAAATTATTATATGTTTGCAAATTTAGATTAAAGAATATGGTTATAGATTGATGCTTGATATCCAATTGGTAGGATTGAGGCTTCAGTTCTAGAGAATCAAAATCTATTATGGAGTTCCTAAAATGGAAGTCCTAATTTGTTGAACATGATCTCAAATGTATAGGTATTTAGGAAACAATAATATCTTTTGATGATCTTTTGCATGTGCATCATGCCAAGACAAAATAGATGGTCATTGCTGTAGGTCATTTAGTGAAGGTCCAAACAACTCAGGCTCTCTGGATTGTATTAGAATCAGGAATCAACCGGAAACTGATTGGAATTGCCCAAGTCTGATGTATTTTGAGATTCCTATAGCCTTGGAAATCTATTGGGGGCTATCATAGTTTTGATTGACCTATTTGTGGAATTTGTAGTTCTTGCCTTCTCGGTCTAATTTTTTATAGGTAGAAGAATTTGATGATTAGTTTACCAATGAAACATCCTGGTCCTAGGGTAATTTTGTGCTATTTTGGACATTGACGAATACATCAAACCCTAAACAAGTGATATTAGAATTCCCCAGTTTAATCTCATATTGGATGAGGAAGGACAATTAAGTTGGTTTATAAGAACTAGTAATAACAAGAATATTTTAGATAGGAGAAGCCTGCTAAATTAATCTTACAATGGAAAATGTGAATTTTCTCGAGAATTCATTGCAAATTAAGAATTCTTGCATTCATATAGAATATGGAAAAACTAAGATGATCCAGTAGGACCATCAGTGGATATGTGGTTACTCTACTAGCAGTGTAACAATCACTTATCACAAGCATTGATTTATTTGCTGAAGTCCTATGATGAAAAGGTCTAGCTGTGAAGCTGAATGCTTCGTATAAGTTATATAGCACATTATGGATGACAAGGAATGGTGTATAACAAAGGTGTTAAATGAAAGGTGCAAATCTTCTACAACCATAGTTTTGGAGGTTATCGACAACATTTGGTGCTTTTTGTTGCTGAAGGTGAACATAGCTTTTGTATTTTCTCTGGTTTCTAAATTATTCTGTAGGGAGAATAGAAAAGATGAGATCATGATAGTAGTCAACGGAAAGGACCAGTCCAGGATGGTCAGCATACACAGGCTTGTAGAGTTTCTCTACAGCTTGGATTGTAGAGGATTTCAAGCCATTATCTAACCACTAAAGTCATTTGCTTTGTGTGAATTTCCATATTCAAACTAGACAATCGCATGTGGTTGTTGCAGGTGTTGATTGACAAATTAAAAGAAAATGCTTATAGGACTCCGGGTCTCATCATGGAGTTCATTCAACCAATGGTTGACAACCGTCAAAGGTTGCTATCACCTGCAACCAACACTTTTACTATCCCAGATATAGGCTGCTTGGATGAACACATTCCCTATATTCCCCTCACAAATCAAGGTAATTGTCATCCAAACTTCTAAATCAATTCGTGTTATGTTTTATACCTGTTGCGGGATTGTCTGTTCATACATATACTTTTGGCAGGCGATCCAGTTCTTGATATGGGTTTACTGCATCAACCCATTCAGGCAGGGATTGGCATCATAGATGATCTACCTGAAATGAAAGACATGTTTCCTGAGATGGGTTTTCGTCTGGCACAGAGATCTGATTCCTTCCAATTAAACACTAACACAGGATTCGATATGCCATCAAGCAATCCTGCAACTCTAGTAGATGACCACCCACTGATGAGTTTCAACGCTCAGGCTGACATGTGCTCCGGTCAATTCCCCATGCTCTGGGATCAACACAATGGCTTGGTTCATGTATCAGATAGCAGTACAAACAGAAGCTGCACCCCAAATGTGCCTGATGCTGGTGCCACGACTTCATCTAGCAAGTGGGTTAAGTTGAAAGCAGTATCAAAGTGGATGGCGCTTGCACGGCGCTCCGCGAGAAGAGTTGCCTACATGAATTTGGCTTACCCGACGGTATCATCGAGCATGTGTGCCAATACTTATGAAGGTTGCTGGTGAGAGGTGTCATCGCGTAAGCAACAATGAAGATTTTTTGCACCTCAATGGCGACTAAGTAGGATTAGAGGATAATGATAACTTTATTGTACATCAACTACGAGAGGAGATCTGTATGTTAATCTTTTCCTTAACCAGCAGTTTAAGTTGTGTATTCACAGTGATGGTGTGATTGTCTATGACATCTTTGTCAGCCCGACTCAGTTGTGGGTCACGTGCGTAAGAGTCCAAAAATGCCCGAGAGGATGATTCGGGTGTTTGTTGAAGAGTCAACTTGTAGGAAGACCAGAGTTGGGTAGGGTGCTCGACTCGGTCCCTCCGACGCTTAAGTTAGGACTAGGGTGGAAAGTAGAATCATACATAAACAATAATTGACATTGGTAATAATAAATTGATGAATTTTATAACGGGTTGGGCTCGAAGTAATATTATACGATAAGAGCAAAATATTTTCTTCTATGTTCACAATTGTTCTTGTGCTTTGGTGGTTGTCATGTCATTTGGGTTTTGTCACTTGTGCCGTCTGAGCAACCATGTGGTGAACTGCGATTAGGGGGTGAATTTTTCTCCTATATTTCTTCTTTAGAGATACACCTTAGGGTCTTCCTTAAGGCGATGAGGTGTGCTTAATGCTTGCTTGGCACAGTGATTTGGTTTTCGAGTCTCCAATAACCAATAATCTCGATGTGTCGTGCTTTGACTTCTCTAACCCAAGAGTGTCTTGGGCATAAGGTCATGTGAGGGAGGTATCTTGTGTGTATTTTTATGCTTAACCCATGAAGGCATTATGCACGTATTTTCATGCTTAACTCGAGAAAAACGTTTGGACGCATTTTTGTGCTTAGCTTAAGGCACCTCAGACACATTTTCATGCTTAGACCGAGGAAAGCATCTCATATGTATTTTCATGTATAGCTCGTGGAATACATCTCGAACATATTTCTAAATTTAGTCTAAGAAAGACTCCATGGATATATTTTCATACTTAGCTCGAGGAAGTGTCTCAAACATATTGTTGTGTTTAGCTTAAAAAAGGTGTCTTGGGTATATTTTCATGCTGCTAAGTCTTGGACTTATTTTCTTGCTTAGCACGAGGAAAGTGTGTCAAACGTATTTTCTTGGTCAAACCTAAAATTAACTTAAGCATCGGATAGTCATTTGTCGGGAACATCTTGGATGAGTATGGTATTGATTGGGATTGAATTATGATAAATGTGAAAAAAATCTCGATTGACTTTAAATATGTATCAACATCGGATAATCGAATTCTGATTTAGCATATGCAAATTTTATTGATGTTGCGTGGTGTTTTAGCATGTTAAACAGAATGCTCCACAGCTTGTGATGTATATTAGTAACCATGCGTACGAATGCTTACGGATTCATCAACATAGAGTTAACCACAACGGATCGAGGGGATAAGGTGTCGTCGCCTCGAGAGACCTCCGACGAAGGAGAGCGCGCAACAGGAGATGGAACGGAAGCTTTCGAAAGCGTCGCGATCGCTGACCTCGTCGGCCATCCAAGAGCTCTCCCACCTCGCCCAGCGGTGCGGGGCCATCAACCTCGCCGAGGGTTTTCCCGATTTTCCCGCTCCTCCCCACATCAAGCGCGCCGCCGTCGCGGCCATCAACGCCGATCTCAATCAGTACAGGTCATGTCCTTTCCTAGGTCTCCTCTTCTTTCCCTGATTCCTTCCTTTGAATAGCTTCTGTTTGGGCTGCTATCTGCTGCCGTTGCCGAGATATCTACTTGGGTGGTCGAGTTCAAGTTTTAGTATGCCCATCTCCTTCTAGTGTGGGGTGGCGATGAATTCGGTGTTCGGAATGTTGGTACTTGATGCCAAACAGTGATAAGTAGAATTTAGGGAATGCTTGGAATCAATCTATTGGAGCTCGTTTTGACGGTATTCAGAAATGATGACTATATGAAGTTAAATCGATTTTTTTTCTTCTGTTAGAGTAAGCATGTGGAAAGTTAATCCATTACAACCTTGACAACGCTCCATTTGAATTGATATGTTTATGCTTTTGATGCAACAATTGAAGAGGCAATATTTGCTGAAATATCACCATTCCATTGTACAATTGTCATTTGGCTTATGGTTTACCAACTTACCATCACTTGCTAACTGTGATGATCAGTATATTAGACTTTTCATGGAAGCCATTAGTTATCTTGCACTAACAACTTTTCTGCAACATATTGCAGAAAAGCATACCTGCAGGACTTGATATAGTTTGTTTGACACTTGATTGTGTAATCGGTTCCATTGCAAACAGTTTTAGAACTCCAATTCTTTGTCAATTTCTCAAATGAGTATGGACCTGAACTGAAATTGCGGTTGTGCTACAATTTTCTTTCGTAAAAGCTCAAGTTGTGACCATATATTTGGTTAACCTGGTTATGCTGTAGTTGGCCAAATGCATGTGCTCAATTCATACAATAATTCCCTACCATTGTTGGAAAGTACATATAAATGATTGATTTAACTCATTGTGATGCTTCAGGTATAACCTAAAATGCCACTGTAAAAGCCAACATTGAGCAATAAATATACATTGGAGCTTTAGGTACCTTGTATCTATCTCTCTTTGGATGGGATCTTAGTCCAACTAACTCTCAGAGTTTCATATAGCCAGACTTTTTTTTTTCCTGATCCCTCTTTGTCTCTATTATCATCAGTTGTACTCAGTCATGACACATACTTTTTATTCGCTGGCAAGTTCAAGTACTCTTTTGCAAATCCATGAATCAAATCTTATTATTCTTTCACTTTGGAAAGAAACCAGACCAAACATCTTATTGATTATCTTTTAGAAGATCTAGAAAAAAATTATGAAATGTCACATTTTAGGCACATGCTTATGATTTGGTTTTTCTGTTGTATGAAAATAGAAGTAAACCTGATTGAGAAATTGTATTTGCACTGATTAGTTAAAATTGTCAGTCTCCAATACATTAAAATTCAGCTCCAGCAAGATTTTGTCAGTGAGTTCTATCATTTAAAATGTTTAATTACTGTAACTGATGTCAATTTTTTTTTTTTTCCTTCAAGGCATGTTCAAGGTATTTGCGACCAGTTGGCAGTAATGATGAAACAAAATCATGGTCTTGATGTAAATGCTCTTACAGATTTTGTGATATGTTGTGGTCAGTCAGAGGCCTTTGCAGCAACCATATTGGCAAGTATGGATATTTTTATCTGTTTTTCAAGTCTTTAAAGAAAGAACCTTACCTGTGTTCTTGAGATTCTTAAGTGTATAATTATTGTTTATATTGTCTAGCAGCAATTGATCAGGGTGATGAGGTTCTGCTCTTTGATCCTGCTTACGAGACATATGAGTCATGCATAATTTTAGCTGGAGGTATCCCTGTAAGTTAAATTGTAATTTCAGTAATTTTGGAACTTGCGAAAAACAATTAACAACACTGCTTGTACATCAATGTTACTCTTCTGCACCTGTGATTTCATGAGGAGGTATATCTTTTAAAGTTGTTTAAGCTGTTCTCAAGTCACTTGACGAGTCATTTGTCTACATTTTGGACCTTTAATCTATCACCAAAGGTCAATGTACCACTGGAGCCACCTCACTGGACACTAAATGTAGATAAATTTATGAAATCCTTCACCAGTCGAACAAAAGCTGTGGTTTTGAACAGGTCAGTACTATATTATCCAAATACTTATATAAGAGCACTTCCTTTGCATTTTGTTCAGTTTTGATAAAATTATATATGACAACGAATAAACTTTTAATACAATGCTGTCGAATCCATGTGAAGCATTAGTTCATTTTTTGTGCATTCTGGTTTATTTTAGTAGCTTATTTCTGCACTCATAACATGAAATATTATTTTTTTGTACTTTGCATATGTCTATCCTTCATGTTTTAATTTCTATCATTAAACTGTTACCATTCAACCTAAAACATTTGAGATGTTTAGCTATGAAACATCATGTTGGATATGCTCAACTGCATTAGTTCCTCGTATAAGTCTTACCTTTGACAAAACTGTGTATCTTGCATGTGCAATTTGATTCCAATCAATGATTTTGTTCATGGTATTGCATGTTGTGCTGACTGCACATATCAGCATGAAAGCTTCTAGAAAACTCTTGGATGTTATTTATGTTTTCATAGACTGTTACTACATAACTTATAATTTAAGAATCTCTTTCTGACAAGATTCTCTTTGATGCTGTGAAGGGGTTCATCTTTGATGCTAAGAACATCTAGTGACATAAAAGTTATAATGATATTATTGTATATTATAAATTAGAAAGCAGCTAACATCAGGATAAAATAAAGAAAGGAAATTGTGATCTTCCTACATGAATGCATTCATGTGTAATTCATTGTCTTCTGTCACAATTCAGTGATAAGAATTACCTGTGCCAGTGATGGTCACTAGGTTGGATGAATTACCCATGTCATGTTTCCTAGAAACTGACCCCCATATTAATACATGTAACTTCTTGTTTTTCTCAATAGGTTGTACTAGCAATGTTCGTCGTTTCGGGTACCGGACCCATCTCGGAGATTTGTTGGATCAATGCATACCAGTCTGTACCGATGTACCAACACATGGTACATCGGTAGGTACCGGTGTTTTGGAGAGAAAGGGAAAGAGGGAGAAGAGGAAGGGATGGTGGAGGAAGAAAGAGGGAAGAAGAGAAAGCGGTGGAGGAGGAAGAAGGAAGAGGAAGAGAAAGAGACGAAGAGACATACCTAAGAAGTGATTAGGACAAAGATCATGTGTGACGGTGTGCAGCAAGGTCGTGGCAATGCGTGAGAAGCAGAGGCATCGATTGCGGTGACAGGACGGAGGGGAGAAGTTACAGCATCAATCATGGCTGCGTGAGAAGCAGAGGTGGCACGGAAGTGGGATTTAGGGTTTCCCACTTTCCCTTTTATATGGTGGACTGGACTGGGGGTAGGTCCGCGTATCGGTTAGCGCTTGGACTGGTATGTGCTGCTCATTTTGTACTGGTCCGGGCGAAACGCAAGTCCTTTTGTAGTTCATCTTAGGTGTTTTTTCCAGTTGTTGGTGGATCGCTTGCTTTTGAATGATGTTATCTATCCAAAGGTGTCTTATCTTGTCATCTAGTTCATTCTTAAAATAAGTATGAAAAAATTTCATGTGTCCTATCAACTTTATTCTTACCAATTCTTTTCAAAGTGCATAATATTAAATGCAGTGTTGTATTTTCTTAGAAAATTAGATTGTACCAAACAACTAATTAGAACTGGTACAGTCCACACAATCCAACTGGAAAGGTCTTCAGTAAGGAAGAGCTTGAAGCAATTGCTGCAGCTTGCTGCCAGATGGACTGTTTGGCTATTACAGATGAAGTATGTAATAAGATTTCTTGACTCTGTATTGGAACTGTACCTTTCAAGCCAAAGATTATCTTTGTCATTGGGCTACACATCTGTGGTCTGCCTGCATTTTTGGTTATACAATTTTTTGCCATTGCAGATATAAATAGCTCTTCACGTAACATAGTTGACTGTTAATTTTAAATGTGGACTCAGTTTCAGACAGAAACACATAAAAATCTTTCAGATAGTGGATTCTGAAAATTTTGGTATGGTATTTATCTATTTAAATTATATAAATAAACTTTTCATATATGTTGGATAACAAGAAATGGCAAATTTGCTTGAGACAGTTCTTGACTAATTGTTCCCTCATCTGCATATCCTAGTTACGTTACTACCTGTAAGCATACATAATGAAAAAGCATAAATAGTTGTAGTCTTGCTAAGCCTTAACCATAAACCAAATTAGGATCAAATAAGACCCAGCTGATATATCGAGTTTGGTGTGTGGATGTTGCCTTTTTCATCATCCAATTGATGCATAAATTAAATTAGCCACTGGAGGTCTATGATTTGGTGATGAACGTGGGAACCCTAGATTCTAAATTTGTTAATTATTTTTTACCTTGCTTGGCAGATATGAGGCATTAATGTGAAATTTCCTTGGTAAATTTTCAATTTATAGAGGTGTTTCCCTATGTATAGCTTTTTCTTTTTGGTTTTTTATCTCCATGTCTGACATTTATCATTATCTGAATCGAAGTATTGGATTATCTAATTATCCAATAGGAAATACGAGAAACAATAGGTCTATGAATGATATTTCCATCTTTCTTGGTCCTTCAATTTCATATATGGTATCTTGATAAAAAATATTTATAGAAGTACTGAATTATGAGAGGGACAAAAAAATAAAGAACCAACCCTGATGTCATAAGATGACAGTGGACCTAATTTAGTCAGTAACAAGAACAACTAGCCCAAAATCTTAATAAAAATTGCATGATTATCCAAATAAGTGATCAGATTTATCTGAGAATTCAAGTATCACATTGTATGGATAATTTGATAATCTATCACTTCTTTAATTGTGTTGTCTTACACAGCTTCAAGTATCATCAGTCACTACCAACAGTGTTGTAGGATAAAACTTTAGCCTGTAAGTCAACTTGTTTTATCATAATAATCTTTGTTTTTAACTTTTATTTCAGGTGTACGAATATATAACTTTTGATTTGCAAAAGCACATATCCCTTGCTTCCCTTCCCAAAATGCAAGAAAGGACAATCATCACATCATCCTTGTCCAAAACTTTTAGCGTAACAGGTGAGCAGCAGTGGCCACAATCTGATTGCAATGTTGCAAATGCTCTGGGTGTCCTGTTCACTGTCATGTATGCTTATGCTGGCAGCTGAATATGGAAATTTGGTAGCTTGCTTTTGTGAGTTATCTTACTTAATTTACATTTTCAAAAGAAAAACTATTTGTGAATCAGCAGCTATGATGAATTATTGGCAACAAATTATTTGCAAAGTAGAGCCTTAAGATGCAAGCCAATTGATGACAGCTAACTTTATTTATTTTATAAATCCTCCAAATTGTTCTTTTGTTCAATTCTTGTTATGTTCTAGTCCAAATTCCAACTAGATTTGTCTTTTGTATCTTTGATATCCCAAAAAGGCCCTACTCTAGAGGGCTATTTTGCAAGTTACATCATAAACTATTCAGGCCAATCTTTCGGGTATTATGATTGAGAGCTAACAGGTTGGAGGATTGGCTGGGCTTGTGCACCGACCACCGTTGCATCAGCGATAAAAAATATCCATGTCCGCATCACAGATTCAGCTCCTTCACCTTTCCAGGAAGCAGCCTTGGCAGCCCTGCAGAGTCCACCACGATATTTTAAGTCTCTGAAAGCAGTGAGCAACTGATCTTACTTTTTCTTCTTTTTGTGTGGTTGAAATGAGACTACCTTCAGGAAGGCCTTCAATATTTTTGTTGCATAACACTCAAGGAATATGAGGCGAGAAGAGATTTTGTAATCCAGATGTTATCTGATGTTGGCTTTCAAATAAGCTTCAAACCTCAAGGATCAGTTTTCGTGTTTGCAGAGCTACCAAAGAATTGGCTAGTTTCCGATGTAGGTGACATTGCTTTCTAACTTGTAAGGTCTTCACAATTTTTTGTCATTCTTCCTGTAGAATTATATAACGCAAATTTCCATCTCTGTGCAGCTAAATTCTCTAAATGTGAATTCTGAATGTCAATCTACTTGTTTATATAGCCTGTACGGTGTAGCAGCCAGAAGTCTTTTTCATGCTATTTTGCATGCACCATAGAGCATTCACATGTTTGCAGACGCAAAACTAGCTTTGTTAGTTGTGTTCTTAGATTACATCCGACCATATCCATAAGACAAAGTTGCTAGCAATCTGACACATAAACTTGAATATTAGATAATACCCAACATAAATATGATATCTCATATCATCGAGATCAACATTTTCACCCTAGGTTTTCCAGTCTGAGGGTTTGTTATATCTGCAGCATAGTAGAGAACTTGAATGTTCTCCATGGTGATCTTAACATTCCTATGAGAGAACACATGTACTTATCAATATTACAAAAACAGAGCTTGCATATGATTCAGTTTTGTCAAGAAAATATTGATCCAGCTCTTTACAGCAGCTTATCTGACATATATTATCACATTCCAACAAATAATTTTGTATAAATTGCATATATATTCCTGCTGACATGTTTGCTTAATGTCTATGTTTTGTAGATCGAATTTGTCAAGGTACTAATTGAGAAAGCAGGAGTGGCAGCTGTTCCTGGATGTGGATTCTTTCATGGAGACATTGATGATCAGAACCTGCGAACAAGATATGTTAGGTTCGCTTTCTGTAAGGGCAGTGATACTCTGAATGCTGCTGCTCGGAAGCTGCAAGATATTGTAGGGAGCACTGGACACTTGCAGCTATGACTAAAGGTAGTTCCTGCTGATTCCAACTAGCTAGTCGGCCTTTCTTGGAAGAGTTATTTACCACATTTCATGGCTGGCTAAATTGCATCCATTGGCCAAACCAAGATCACGGGTCCTTACCAGACTGTTGCCATCTATCAGTTGGAATTAGATCACTATTTCCCACTTTTTCTTTCCGAGTGCTAATGCCAACTTCAAATGCACTCTAGATGATGAAAGGAATATAGCTATTAAAATTTTAGGTAGAACTGTGGATTCTGTTTATGTTTTCTCAAGCAGTTTTTTGTGTGAAATCCATTGTTGACTATGATTTCTTTAGAAGATACTAGTGACTACAAATCATTGGGACTTTGAAAGGTTTCATCGTGACACCAACTTCACAATATGAAATGAATTAGGTAGCCAGTCTTTCTCTACTGCTCCATCTTTTTCTCTGGTCATGGGTATGTAACTACTAGTGCTGGCAATATTCCTTTGTGATAAAAGCATGTTGAGCAATTATGTGTCTATGTGGATTTGGAAAGGGTTATAAAGTAGCAAGTGATGTTAAAATATTTAGTCATTTATTACGTGATATACCTTCAATATCGTACCGTACCGATATTTCGAGGTTGGCTCGATACGGTATGGTACCAACATACTAAGCGGTACTAAGGGTATACTGAACGGTACACCAGAGCTTATCGAGGGATTTCCTCTTACTGTAGCACCGACACAGTATATTACTGTAGCACGGTCCGTCCGGTAGCGAGCGGTCCACGTATTGGTATGTCGTTAGATTGGTACGTACCACCATATCGGGCGATACCATTTGAAATTGCATGTCATGCCTTCAACCCCTAGTCTCAATATAGCTATTTAAACGTAAATAAAAGAAATGGCCAAATTGATATTTAAAAAAATAAAAAATATTATATTAAATGATGTATTTGAATTTGAGACTCATAATTTATGCGACAATGGACAAACTGATGCATTTGCGATGTTGCTCGATGCATTTCGTCGAATGTATCTTCAATCTCTATTTTAGTACAAAATTCTATCCTCACATCTTTCACTTCAAAAACATTGTCGTGTTTCTCATCTTAATTTGATAATTCATGTCAAATTTTGTTGTAGGATTCAGGTGAAGAAGACACACAGTCGTCAGTGTGTATTTAAAGCTTTTCCTGCGGTCATGGGGTGCCGTTGCTGCTGCGGACCAGAGACGCTGCACTCCAACACGGTTCGCATCATTGTCCTCTTCCTGCGGGGCCCTTCGTGCCACGTTTGTTCGAACTCGAATCTTGGAGCTCCACGTCCTCCGATCCTGATGTGGACCCCGCTGGACCTTTCAACCACGCGACACCACGTCATCGACCGAGGTCGTCGTGCCGTGGAGCCCAAGCAGTAGATCCCGACTGCCCGAACCGGTCCCGTAACACGAGGAGCCCTCGATCCGCCGTCCTTTTTCTTCGTGTTCCGTGATAAACGGACGAGATGGTTTCAGGTACGAGAAGCGAAGGGCCCGATGCGTATCCGCACAGACCGACATATAGGAGCGGTTGGAGCAGACTTGGGAATCGTTTGGAATTTGAAATGGATCTCCCTCCTCCAAAAGAGCCGTTGGGTTACGGTCGCCCCCTTTTAATTTAAGTTTTTTCTTGTTATATATTAATTCCATGGCGTTTCTGGCCATTACTTTATCAACCCGATCTCGCTCTCTCTCCATTGACGGTCTCAGGGCTAAACCCGATCTCTCGCCACCAACACCCTTGGCGTAGCCGGGACTCACGGGCGGTTCTTGGAGAGAGCAAGGCGGGGCGTGGCGGATCCCGTTGGGCGATTGAGTTCCCTCTGGGTTCAGGTTGGCCCTTCGGTTTCGGAGAGTTTGTTCTTCTTATGGTGAAATGGATCGGTCGGAAGCAAACTGTGATTTTTGGAAATGTTTTTCTCTTGTGCTGTTTTCTTGGTTTGTTCATGCGTCGACTGGTTTGAAGATTTAGATCGATCGGGCCCTTGTGGAATTTATTGAATAGATCTAAAGCTTGTACTTTGTTTCTCATTTGTTCTGTGAAGTTCATGTCTCTCTCTGTTCGAATCAGTAATTTTCTTGTGTTCTTATTTGGTTGATTTACTCGTTGAGCGTGCAAATGAGTAGGATCTGCGCTATTGATACCTTTGGACAGCTGAAGTTGTCTTCTTGCATTGAAGTACTTCGATTGTTTTCGTTCCTTTTGTGAAGTTACAGAGACGATGCGTTAAGGGTGAAATGTGCCTTTGAAGGGTTCATAAACACTTGAAGATTCACAATGGGAGGAGAAAGGGGTGGTTCGAAGACTGGTGGATTCTTTCACCTCTTCGATTGGAACCGGAAGTCAAGGAAGAAATTGTTCTCCAATTCACCTGGTAAATCTACTTGCCCCGTTCGCAAATCATGATGCTTAGTAATTCTTCCCTTCATAATTGGAACTGGATTCTTTCCTCGTGTTTATCATGCAGAGGCCACGAAGCAAGGAAAGAGAAGCAACGATACTTTGCCGGCAACGCAGCTCCATTTGGTGAGTTGTCTTGTTGCACTTCGTCAAATGGAATTATTTTCTCTATAGGTTGACTTACCTTGGTTTATATTCATCTTTATTACTCACCTGTTATTGTATTGCCAGCTTGATGAGGATGAGATACTTGGAATAGCAAGTGTCAAAGGAAGTAGTGACTACAGTTGCGCTTCATCAGTGACTGATGAAGAGGGCAATGGGACAAGAGCCCCAGGAGTCGTAGCCAGGCTTATGGGTCTCGATTCGATGCCAACAGTGGGTGTCTCAGAGCCTTACTCCACTCCTTTCTTCGACACACGATCTCTTCGTGACAGCCATGGCCAAAGAAGTCCTGATTTCTACACAAATGAAAGATGCCACCATGTTCCCCATAGAGCTGAGGGATGTTTCAGGAAGACTATGGAAACAAGGTCTCAGAAGATGCCAAGCAGCCCAATAGAAAGGTTCCAAAGGGAGATAATACCTCCAAGGTCAGCAAAGGCTCTACCACTAAGCCACCACAAGTTGTTGTCACCAATCAAAAACCCAGGTTTCAGCTCAGCTAAAAGTGCAACACAAATTATGGAAGCAGCTGCAAAGATTATTCAGCCAGGGCTTCAAGTTCATCCCAATACAAAGGGAAAAATAGGGTCACCTTCAGTACCTATAAGAGTTCGTGATCCAAAGGAAAGCATGGCAGCTCCAGAGAGGACATCGCGGTTGTTACAATTATCCAGAACACCCATTGACTTGACTAATGTAGAGTTCTCTAGGGAACAGCCCTTGAACAGGAACTGGAATAGGACAGAAGAGATTGTGGTAGTCAGGTCCTCTCCAGATCCTTATGAAATCAATGCAGCTGGAGCAAGAGCTAAGGGTAAATCCATTTCTTTAGCGATCCAAGCTAAAGTTAATGTTCAGAGAAGGGAAGGCTTAGGTCCATCAACTAGGAGTACAGCAGTTCAGAAAGAGCAAGAAGAATATAAAGCAAACCAACCATTCAGGAGCCAAGCAAACAATCAAAAGAATAGGCCATTGAAGAAGTCCTCCCCGGCCAGTGTTTCTGGTGTCCTCAGACAAAACAATCAGAAACAGAATTGCCTATCAAGTAAAGGCAAATTGGGTTCAAAGCAGTCGATTTCTCATCAGCAAGGAAGGAAAGTTCTATCTGGGGATGCCTCCTCTGGAAAGAATAGGAATGTAAACAAGATTTCAGGAAACTCCAGAGTTGGATCCAGGAAACAAGTTCTAGAAATCACAGGCCTTGATACGGAAGGGTCATCATCCAGTAACAAGGACTTCCCGCAAAAGAAAAGGTTAATAGAAGGGAGCTTCAACCTTGAGAAGAGTTCACAAATAGATAACGGGCTTATGAACAGACATGAAACACATGTTAAACCTGATATTGTAGTAGATGAGCATACGAGGCGTTCTGAGGATAACAGAAATGCAACAGATATCATATCCTTTACATTCACATCCCCGTTGGTAAAAACATTTGGTGGATCTCAATCTAGCAATTTGATGGTGGATAAATGGGATAAAAAGAATGGAGGCTGCTTTGAAAAGAATTTTTCGGATGTAAACAGAAAAAGTCTACCATCTCCAGGGTTGAATGTTTTAAGTGGTGATGCGTTGAGCCATCTTTTAGAACAGAAACTACGGGAACTGACATCTGGGATTGAACCATCCCATAACTTCATAAAAGCAGCAAAGTTTGCAGCTCCTGTTCCTATTCCACAGGATTCAAAATCTGGTTCCGATTGCTTGAGCTCTGTGACAGCAGACCATGAGGAGTTCCCAGTAAGGCCACCCAAAGATGGTCTTGGCAATTTATATGACACTAGCATTTTGTCGACAAATGATCAGGTGACTGGAATCAAGAATAAGCTGCAGGTATGTTTAATGTTTCCTGAATTATTTACCATATTACAATGATTTATGTTTATAATTTCTTTTTATTTTGATAAACCCAGAATATTTGTTTTGGTTATTTTGTTTAGTAGCCAAAACAGCTTTACCAACAATGGTCAGGAATAATTCTTATTACACCACTAGAAATTGTCTGAGCCTGCAACATGCTTATCATATTGAGTAATGAGTATATAAACAAATTTTCATTATTTTATTTTAAATTTATGATAAAGTCAGTAGTTTTAATCATGTATGTCAACTAATCTATTAACTTTTGAAGAATATATGCCTAACTCAGAAAAAATTCAGGTTGGATATTGTCATTGCCTTTTACAATTCATTTATGCAATCTGGAATGGTTTAATTGTTCTTTCAACATAAAATGCACAAGTTACTCAGGGTTTTTAACTTGGTATATCTGCCAGACTAGAAATATGGTGCCTTTTGGACCATGCATTACATGAATATTTTTAAGTTGTCTCTGCAGTTTTCATGTGTCGTAGGTACCAAAATGATTTAGTTTATCAATGAGGTTTTGGCTCTTAAGATAGAAAAGACCAGATTCTAGTGTACATATTTATGCATGACCCCATGATTATTATGATGTTAAAAATTCTTGCTTTAAGCTGCTTGTACAGATAGTGTAGAGAATCACACTATTAATCTTTATTAAGCGGGCTAATTGATAAACTACTTCATTTGTACTATATGGAAAATACTAACATATCTACTTGGAGAAAATGTGCCGACAGTTGAGTTTTCCATCACATCCTGTAGTCAACTGCTTCTCATTGAGGGAAAGTATGCTTCAGATTTAGTGACGGGAACATTTGCATGAGTTGGGAGCGAATGGCTTATTCTTGATACCTCCATTTATCAGTTTAAAGTAGCATCTAATTTAATAACAACAAGAAGCCATAGTGTCTGGGGTGGCCCTTTAAGTACTATCTAGTTGTAGAAATTAATTCCCGTGGCAAGTTAAAAGTTGTGTTAACTCCTTCTGGCACATTTTAACACTATTTCAGGTAGCAGAAAGGATTGAACACAGCAGCAGCAGTAGCAGCAGGAGCAGTGATGCCCGCAAGGAGGTGACCAACTACCATCATCACAGTCCACTTTCCATATTTGAAGCATCCTTCTCAAGTGAAAGTTGGCAGTTATCTGAGAGCTCAGGAAGTACAGATGGTAAACATAATTTATTTAATCCGTCTACTAATTTAGTTTGTTGTTATTACAATGAAATATTCTGTTTATTTCCCCAGGAAGCAATCTGTGTCCATCTTCTGTCAATGCTCAGAATATTGTTGACTTCAATTCTTCAAGGAAATTAGCTGAAACAGAGCCCGAATTATCTGATTCCGCTTCTTCCTTATCTAAGGATCCAGTGGAGCGGTCACAATTCAGTGGTGCAGACAATAAGAAAGCAGACGAACAGGAATTAGCATATGTGAAGGAGATATTGTGCAACAACGGATTGACATACAAAAATTTGGGCTCATATTATTTAACTCGTGTTGGTGAGACATTTGATCCTATTCTTCTGAATGACCTTGAAGACAGCAGAAGTAAGAATGGGCAAGGAGAGGTGATAAATGATAAGGCAAGGAGCAAGTTATTGTATGACTGTGTGCAAGAATGTATGGACTTGAAACATAACCAGTACTTTAAATCAGGATATCAAGCATGGGTCAAAGGAACAACGATCACTAGAAAGGATTTGGCCGAAGACATTTATGATGAGATTTTAAGATGGAAGAACATGGGAAACTGCATGGTAGATGAGCTTGTGTTCAATGACATGGGCACTCACTTGGGAAGGTGGGTAGATTTTGAGATTGAGGCATTTGAAACTGGCAAACAGATTCAAGGACAGATTCTGAGCTCCTTGATTGATGAAGTTCTAGCTGATTTCCGCATAAAGTAGAGCATCATTTCTACCTTACCTGCTGCCTAAGTTAGCTGATCCAGTCCACTTAGCTTTGTCTAATAGGATTGATATCAACAGAATGTACTGCTCAAACATGATTCGTAGCTGATGTATCCATTAATTTGATTCAACTAGATGGAAAGTATAACTAGTCTCCTGTTGTCTTTAAGCCTAGTTTATTTGGTGGCATATAATGAATTCTGTTGTTACAGTAGCAAACCATTCTTTGGTTTGCTCTCTCTTACTGCTGCCTTCTTTTAAGACAAGTGGGATGTTGAGATATGTAACGGAGGAAGAAATCCTTTCTCTCAATCAGCTACCATCAATGGGATATGTTGCTCCAATTGGATGGATTAAAATTAATTTTATCATATTGTAAAAGGAGTGATGCTTTGAGGAAAATAATGGAAATGAGAGTATTCTGTGATGAAAAGTGAAAACAAAGGTTTTTTCTAAAATTTCATTTTAATATAAAGGCATTCGCTTTTGAATATATACATATATGGATTATAAAATTTTATTTAATACAAAATATTTCATTGATATTATTATTTTAGTGTTCTATTTTTAAATTTTTTTTTTTTTAGAAAATTTATTAGACCTACAATCGCACTAATTGATCGATCCGTCGGTTCGGCCCATGATTTAATGACATGAGGTTTGACTAAGCCGATTCCGGCAACTATCATATAATGTGCCAACTCGGCTCCGCACCCGAGCCGGGCCAAGACAGCCCCAACCCAAGCGACCCGGCACGGACCCGAGCCGGCCTCGGGCTTTCCGAAGCAAAGCGAATCAGCACGTGACATGGGACACGTGAGCAGCTATTTTTCACGACAAGCCTCTTCTCCCGCCCAACGCTCCCCAAACGAAACCCCAACTCAAAAATCCCCCCTCACTCGCCCCCTCCCCACCAAAACAAACCCCGCTCCCAAATCTTCTCCGCGCGCTTCGCCTCCTTCTTCCCCCACTGAGAAGCCGCCTTATTCCCAATCCAATCTTCAATCCCCGCCTCCTTGAGTTCCTTCGGTCGCAAACCCCGCTTCTTCGATCACCTGGGTTTTAGTTCTTCCGTCCGATTAGGGCTCCGTCGAACGTCCCCGGTCCCCAAATGCACCGATCTCATGGATCTTCGAGTTCAAGCGCCCCGGATAAGATCTTCGGTGGCGTTCGGTTCGTTCTCTTCGGTTTTGACTCGGTATCAGAAGCTCAGGTTGGTCCTGCCCTGATGATCTCTTTTCACCATCGTACAAATTTGGTCATTATTTTTTGTGTTACTGGTATTTTTTTTGTTTCAGTATCGCTCTGAGCTTGTGCGAAGAGGGGGAATCGATGTCGGTCGCTATGATCGGAGTTGTACTCATGTGATCGTGTCTGGTCGCGTCTATGTAAGTCGTACGATTTGATCAGGCAGGGTTGTTTTGTGAATAATCGATTAGTTACATGCTGATGTTCTCGTGAAGGAGGATCCTGTATGCGTTGCTGCCCGGAATGATGGGAAAATACTGGTTACTGAGTTGTGGATTGATGTCAGTTTGGACATTGGAATGCTTGCTGATGCTAAAAGGGTCAGTCTCTCTCGTCCTTTCTCAAGTTACGATGTTATGTAATTTGGTCATTAGATGCTTTTGGTGCAACTTGTCTGCATGATTGAAAGCAATTTAAGAATAATAGGTTGACAGCAAATATCTATAGAAAATTCAGTGTGTTTGCCACATTAATGTGAACAACATTTTATTTCCTTGTCCAGGCACGCACCTAACTATTAATTTATGCTTGATCCCTGCAATAAATCACTAGATACTTATGGTATCCTGTTTATTCTGTTTTGCAAAGACTCTTCCACTTTTAGTAGAAAGCATTCAAGTGTTTTAAAATATTGATGGTTATAATTATCTAATTGTATTAATAAGCTAATTATGTCAATTTTGTCGATGCAACTTTGAATATTGATGATGGTGCTTTGTATTGCTGGTTCATTACAAAGGGAAGTTTTAATTTCTCTGGATGTTAACCTGAGCCATTACCATGCTTATGCTAATATTAGGGATCCTACTCTTGAAAGGCAAACAACTTTTCTATAAAATGCTGAATCTCTTGTGCTGACATTCTTAATTCGTATTACTTCAATACAGAAGTCCATGAGCCTGAATAATCTTATGACAACACAAGTACAAGGGGGAGACCTTTAGTTATATGACGACAGCCTTCTGTGACTTGAATTCCTAAAATAAAAATAGTGGAATTTCTACTGATTTACATATGTACTATCCTTTGCAGACAACATGCTGGACCATTTCGTGGGCTTATTTAAGTGCAAAATAAATGTGGATAATGATAAAACACTTTTCTTCGTAGTTCTAACTCCTTTGTATTGTGGTTCAATTTGGGATGTCTTATTGGCATCTTCTGCTTGTGTGTATCACAAGATATCCTCCTCATAACTTTTCCTTTCTACTTGTTTCTAGCTACTAGTGATGGTGTGCTCATGTCCTATTTGCAGATATTATATTGCCCTGTAAAAGATCTGAATGGAATTCCTGGCAGTAAGTCACTGCATATTTGCTTGACTGGATATCAAAGGCAAGAACGTGATGATATCATGGTAATACTTGTGTGTTTTTTCCCATTTGATGACCTTGCTGTGAGACAGGCATGCCATTAGCATCTTGCCATGTTATCACTATTGGACATTTTAAAAATTAAATCCAAAAACATATGCTAATGCTCTGCATATTTAAAGAGTTATGCTATATATTTATTATGGACAATTTTTTTTTAAAAAAAAGCTTGCCATTAACTTTTCCAACATGGTTGATCATGGAATCCATAATTCTGAAATGTTCCTGAAATTGAAATGTACTTTGACTTAAGGAAGAATCTTACTCTTAAATTAGTAAATATCATAGACAATTGTCTTCTAGACTTGTTATTTCTTGCACAGATGGGATGTTATTTTTTATTTTATTAACAACCATAGATTTAATTCTCATGCCAAATGAAAGACAATGTCAGATTTCAATTGACAAAAAAAAAAAAAATTCAAGGATCATGCTTTGTCGAAGTTAATATTAGCAAAAGATTTCACATTGCAAAATTCAATAGATTGAATTGCACACACAAACACACACACACACACACACACATACATACAAATGTATGTATGGACCTAGCTTAGTCTATTTATTGATTTGGCAAAGCATGCATTTAGTGTGGTTGTAAGTATACAGACTGAATTGGGATGAGTTTCAGAAGTAATATGTTAACACTAGGTGTCAACTATTAATGAAACTTTGGATTTTCCATCTGCTGAAAAAGCCACTAGGTCTCTTGAGTCATGACAAGTTTCATGTTCTTAGCATATGTTAAAATCTTCAAATTTACAAGGACTAATCATTTAGCTGTCCTACATATTAATATTTAATAAATAATATAAGAACTTTCTAAAGCATGTACCAAATATATAGGAGCACATTACCAGTCTATATGCCTTGGTACCGGTCAAAACACTAGTACTGCTTGGTAGAGAGCAGTCTGCATATTGATATCCTCTCAAACCGGAATGTACTACTCGTATTAAGTGGTATACATCAAAATTGAGGATCCTGATTCTGCATATATTATTCAATACTATTGATAGTGTGATGAAGATGTGTATTATAACATAACCTGTATGGTTAAAGTGAAGAGAGGGATCAAGAATTTTGTATGAACACTATGTGCCATTTAGATTAATAGGAAGATTTTATTAAACAATTTTTATAGTAGTCTTGCTCTATGGATTTGAGCATTGAGTTGTTAATAACTAGAATGTTGAGAAATGTGTGAAGTTGCTAGGAAATATATAAAAATAATATTTTTATTAATGAATAGTTAGACATAGTATTGGTAGAGGATTAAATGAGAAAACTCTTATATGACATGAATATGTTCCAAGAAGATTTATAGATGATGTAATTAGATGATGTGAGAGAATTAGTATAGTGGTTTGAGGAGAGGTAAATGAAAACCTAAGAAGGTTATACCTGAGATTTTAACTAATGATATTGCCGGATTGCAATAGTTGAGAGTTGAGACATTATTGCTTGTTTTTGTTGTATATTAAAATTGTTGATTTTCTTTCTTACAGCATATTATCTCCTTGGCAATATATTAATGAGTAACACAGCATTACTTCATATGATTCACAGAAAATGGTCTCCTTGATGGGGGCAAAGTTCTCTAAGCCTTTGATAGCAAACCAGGTTACCCATCTCATTTGCTACAAATTTGAGGGTATGTACTACATCTATCTTAATAAGCAATCCTCATTTATTGCTTTCATACATCAACCGTAATGTTAGTCATGGCAAACTTGATGTGCAATGCATGTTCTCTTTTCTTGTTATTTAAAATGTAAACACTAAATAGATTGTGCAAAATGATGCTTAACCTTATGCAATTTCCATCATTTGTTTTGACTATTCTTCTAGTTTACTTCTTTAACATGAGAACTTCATATCTTTTTCTTTAGTAATTCAATTCTGGCCCTTGTTTTAATTATCTTGAAATTGGTTTCATTTAAGCTTGACTTGTATATGGGAGCCATTTATGAAAAGTATGGACTCAAAATCAATAATGATCACAGAGTTTGAACAAGGCTTTACTCACTGAAGCTATTCTGTATACAACTTTATGCTAGATGTTTTAATTGTCTAATGTTTCATTTTGTTGATTGTATTAATCTGTTAACTGATTTCTTTATGACAATCTTCTGCTGGCTGTTGGCATGCTCAAATAGTGTCTGTTATTATATATTGTACTGTCTACTTTAAATGGCAGAATAACTTGTGTAGGATTCTTGCTTTTTCAATATTCATATTTGTTGGTTAGTTGTGGTACAGAAGTGTGTATCTTCTTGAGTGCTCAATATTGAGCCCTATAATATGTCTTCATGTTTCCTCTTGGAGGTCTATCTGCATCGTATGTTGCATATGCAAACAAAGTGTGGGCACATTTAATATGTAAGGAAAATCTTGACCACCCTTAAAATTAATAGAAACATACAAGCATCCGAGGCACACACGGTCACACAAAGAGAGAATGGAAAAGTTGATTTCTTATAGTATATAGTGGAGATGCCCAGTAGAATAAATAAATTAAACCTATGGTGAAAATAAATTCTATATTTGACTTGGTTTATTGGCTTTCAGGTGAGAAATATGAGCTTGCTAAGAAAGTGAATATCAAACTTGTCAATCATAGATGGCTGGAAGATTGGTAAAGCAAGATTAATTTCCCCTACTTTTCATAAGGAAACATTTATATGTCAACCCATAGCTGTAGGAAAATGAAAATAAAATGCTGATGGTGTTTTTTGTGATTTTTCTTCAGCTTAAAAGCGTGGGCAATCTTGCCAATAGATAATTATACAAAGAGGTCAGGCCAATGCTCATGCTTCTCTTTGTCATTTAGCTTCCTTATGGGCTTATTTGTTTATGTTTCTCATTTAATATTTTTGTTGAGGCTTTTTATTTGTTTAACCTATATATATTTAAAATTTTAAATAGGTCTTTGGTGTCTCCAAGCCTAATGCAGCTTGCTGTCTGTTGGTCTGGATATATTTTACCCCATAGATTTCATAAAAAATGTGGTTTAGTTAGCACATCAGTTAGTAATCCTTGAATGGAGATCATTATAATAATATCTTTATGGGTGCATTAGATATTATTTCATCTGACAAGGAATCTCAAATGAAAGTAAATATTTTACTTCTAATTTTCACAGCATGGTTCTTGGAAATATCATTTGAGTATGTGCTTAAGAATAGAACACAGCTACTGTTTTACTAATGGTTCCAATGGATGCAAGTATTTATCAGTTAAATTGTGGTTTCTGTTGTTACATTTGCTAAATCTACATGTCAATTTGTGTTGTTAGCCCATAACTAGTCATGGATAATAATCTTAATGCTGACAAGAGAGATGCGTTGAAGGGCTTAGGCAACCCAAGGGGAAGTTCGAGCTCTATTTAATACAATGTAGAACTATTTGTTGGAATTTCAAACGTCCTTGGAACCTCATAATAAACATGGTCCACATGTCTAATTATGATTTCTTGCATTATTATCATGATAATGGTGATATAAGTTACATAACATTGAAGACTAAATAAAATATTTTTTATTAGTCACAAAGGTGGAAGTTACCTCAAAATATTTTAAATTGCCTTCATGATGGATGAAAGCATTAAGGATAAAATTAAGCTGAATTTATTGGTTGCTATGAAGCTACTATATAGGCATTATGGTTGTGTAATTTCATCTCATGACTAAATATTGTTGATAAAATTTTTTGACTTAAAGATCTATTGTGACAACTCAACCATTGTTTCTTTCTTAAGAACAATATAAGTCGAAGTTGCAACAAGTACATCGATATAAATTTCTTGCTGTTAGAGATCACATAAAGAGGCATGAAATAGATATTCATCATATTAGCACTGAATTAATGATTGTGGATCCTTTTACCAAAGGTTTGGCGGCAATACGATATAAAGGTCATGTGGAGCATATGGGGATTATTAGTTCATTTAGCATCTGATGTGATATATTACTTTAAAATTCTTATAAATAAAGTCTTTTTGTGTACAGAAAGTATGCATAGATAAAGTTTGTTGGACCCTAAATGATTAAGAATCATTCATAAAGTAATTGACTCATAAAGTGTTCATTTAGAGGGTGTTATCTATTGTAATACATGGAAGGGAGTATTCTATGAATTGGATTCAACCACTATGATTCATGTATTGCATCCTTTACATGAGAATAAGTTGTGATGTGACTAGAGTCTTTTTGGTCATTTAAAGATGTTATCATTCATCACCATTTTATGTTGTTGTGATATATGGACCAAGTGAGAGAATGTTGGATTTCCAAAGGTCATTGGAATCTCACAATAAACATGGTTCATACGTCAAATTGCGATTTCAATTGCATTATTGTCATGATAATGGTGATATAAGTTGCATAACATTGATGACTAAATAAAATATTTTTATTAGTCACAAAGGTGGAGGTTACCTCAAAATGTTTTAAATTGCTTTCATGATGGATGAAAGCATTAAGGATAAAATTAAGTATGATACTAAATATTTTATGAATTGGGGTCCCTTGTCTAGCCTATATGTAGGCCTATGACTATCCATCAATGCATAAGCATCCTTGAAGTTTCATAACGCATAGACTAGAAGACACTCATTGTTCTTGAGTGTATCATCCAATAAGTTCAGTGTTCTTCTCCAAAGCTTGTCCTTGGACAACTATGGTGGGAGGAAACTTCATATTCCGATGCATATTCAATTCATAGATTATTTTGCTAAAACTATTCTGATTTGATTCAATTTCTCAAAATCAACCTTGAATGCAGTATATTGAATTCTTATAATGCATCCTTATAGACATTAGTCACAAGTCAAGCACAGCGCAGAAAACAATTATCAAAACAATAAGAACTAGATAGGTGAGAGAGAAAAGAGGACACAAGCCCTTTATAGTGCTTTGATCACAAGTGATTTACACCCACTTCCCAAGTCCTTATGCTTGAGGTACAGATTTACAACCAATAATCTACAACCAAGGCAAATTCTTTAATTCTTTCCCTCTGCTCTTTCTTTTAAGCTTGAAGTTCAGATTTTTTTCTCATGAGAAGCACTTTCAATCTAATTACTGGCATATAGTACTCATTGACTTAAAAGCTAATCCTTAGCTCTCATAATCCTAAATTCTCTCAGTTCTCATTGAGCTTTATAATCCCATAAGTATACAGATGTTTCTCAGATGATCTAACACAAGGTAAAAAACCTAAGAGAGCTAAAATAGTTTTAGAGGTCATTCAGTGTTTTTCTCAATATCCACATTCAATATATTGAAAGTTGTATGATTTGGTAGCTCAAAGGGCATATATATAGACTGCCAAGAATCAGTTGAGGACTCCAACTGTCAAATTTATTAAAGTCACCAAGGACATATTGGCATGTCCTTGGCAGTGTGTGTGTGTGTGTGTGTATGTATGTATGTATGTATGTATGTATAATCCAATTGTATTATGCAGTAAATTTTTTATCTATGTCATGTAAAAGATTCAAAACTTTTATTTTCAGCCTTACATAGTTGAAGTACAAATAGTGGAACAAAAATTGTCTGAAGCGAGAACCATGAGGCACATGATTAATTCTGAATTCCGTGGTATCATCCTCTCAATATTTCAAGAACTATTTTTGATACTCCCATTTTGCTCCCTACATCGTTTTCTCTCATCTTACTACACAGTGGTGATGACTAACATTATAATACTCAAGATTGATGGCAAATGATAGTTTTATATAGAAGACACAAATTTGAGAGTACACCTTAGCGCAAAGGTAAGGTTGCTCGTTTGGGATTTGGGAGACTTAAGGTTTAAGTAATACTTCTCTAAATACCTTAGTAAGATTGCATTCATTAATTCTTTCCAGACCTCACACTAGTGGGGGCCTCCTTCATTGGTTTGTTGGTTTGTTCCTTACCAATATCTAATTTGTAGTATATCAGGATCATCCCATATTACAAACTATGTGCAAATTCTTTAATGGATTTAATTCCTATAAGCTTTAATCACCTTTTTAATCTAATGGCTGTAAGTCAACTTATTCACATCAAATTGTTACATTTCTATCGCTTGCCCTTGTTGTTTTAGTAAGAATTTGATGAGTCATTCAGCTTACTTTATGGAACTGGAGATTTGTTAGGAAATACAAAGTCCTTGAGATGTCATGTCAAATGTCTGCAAGCTTGGTTGTCATTTAGTGAAATTATGAACACTAGCTCTATGCTATTGTATTTCGAAGCCTTATCTTCACAAAAGCCCTCCATGTATGGAGACAGGATCCTCGGAAACTTGTCCGTACATGGAAAACGTTGAATAAACACAGAGATGGCCAAAAGTGAAGCATTGTTTCTTTCCATGCCACTAAAAGAACTAACATGCTTTTCTGACTCATGATTCCTATATCCCTCCTTTCATCTTGTCTACATTACCATATCGAATCAAATGCTTCTAAATATGGTACAAAATGGTGTTTTATAATGTTATTTCAGCACTACCATCATTTATCATGATAAGTTTCCTTGTAAATGTGTTCTATTTGAACAGTGGTTGGGAATTAGAGGTTTTGGAGGCTGAGGCAAAGGATTCAGATGAGGAAACTGAAGATGTTGGTAAAAAGTCAGTGGGGCGTAGTGGTATGGGAAAATCTATCTCTGATGGTGGAGTTCTTTCTGGGGATTCTGATATGTCTATTCCATCGAGGGGAAAGCTCAGCATTCCAAAAGATACTTTTATGACAATTCACTCAGCTTTTGCTGATAATCATATCATGAATAATACATTATTTACGAGCCCTTGCACAGACAACTTTTCTCGAAACACTTTGTCTGAATGCAGTCCTGGAAGCAAGGTCCATCATCAGAATGTGGGGGATGTTGCACAAACTAGCAATGATCATGCCATAAGAGATGCTATGGTTGGTGGGGAACTTTTTAACCAATCTGATTCTGGTAGTTTAAAGGAGGCCTATTCATTGTCTGCTAGAACTGTATCAACATCAAGTATGGTTGGTGTCAAATCAGTCCCTTTCTCAAAGAAGTCTCGGAATAAGTCAGTTTCACCAGAAGAATCACTTATGAAAGTTCATACTTCCCCGAAAGGACTTTATAAAGATTTTGATGTCTTATCATCAGAACCAAAAGGAAGTAGAGCAACTGATAAGCCAGCCAACATTCAAGGTTCAATGGCACATATTGGGATAAATAACGTGGAAGCAACCAGTAGTGTTTTGCCTCAAAAGAGAAAAGTTTCTGTTTCAGGAGGTGGCTCAAAGTCCCCTAAATCTTTGATGCATTCTTCCCTGCAGCGTAAGTCACCAGATACAGAATCTGCACAAGTAGAACCTGTTCTCCTTTCACCTAAAGAAAACAAGTATCTTGTGCCTATGGATGCCAACCACTCTTTGGAAGATGCAGTGCCTTCAAATTCAGTAAATCAACAGACAATTGTCTCTAGGTCCTTTAGCTGCAAGAGAAATTCACTCTCAAATGGGAAGCCTGCTATGATCAAATCTTCAAATGTCATTGAGCATAGCATTCCTATTCTAAAGCAGGGTTTAGATAAGCAGGAATGCAGAAAAGTTGATTTATTCAACATGGCACAGATGGCCACAAATGTAATTGCTTCTATGGATGGCAAGGCACTCCCAAATATTCCTGTAGATGATGCGCTAATGCAGGTAGATGATTGCGAAATTATGAGAAGCACTGCAAACCAGTTTGGTTCCTTGGCTGTTGGCAAACATACTGATGAAATGCTTTGCAATGATAAAAGGCCTGAAATATCTGTGGGTGGTCCAGTGGAAGCTGAATGCAGCACCCAATCTTTGAATGGTGAGACTGCCAGGATTGAAATTCAAAATGTTATGATGAAGGAACTTACACAGAACCATGTATTGCAGCAATTTGAGGCTTCCCTATCTTCTGATGGCAAGGCCATGACAACCAGAAATTTCTTGACCACTGCTAGTGATGATGCTTGTAAAGGAAACAATATTAAAGTTGCATCTGGTTCATACATTAAGAAGGTTGTTGCCAAGAGGAGTTTGAGTAGCAGCTCAAAGCATAATGCATTGAGCAGTAGGAAAGACAAATATGTTGACAATCCAGATAAATATCTCAAGGAAGCTGAAGTCATTTCAGGTAAAGTAGAGAAGATGAAGGTACCAGAGGATAAGAAGGTAAGCAGAAACTTGAGGAATGGTGTGGTTGAGACATTTTCTGATGAAGTTATGAAGGAAAGGGTGGAAGCTGCAGGAGTTTCTATCCCCGCAAATGCCAAAAAGGATGCAACCAGTGATCGGAAGGACACAACATCAATGGATCCAGAAAAGGAGAACAAGCCAGAGGAAGTTTCCCGATTCAGTTCTAACTGTAGTAACAGTTGCAGCAGTAAATTGGTCAACAAACATGATAAAAAAATTATTCAGAATTCTAATAATTGTCAAAAGATTGAAATAAGAAAGACCAAAAAAATTATATACTCGGAACCTGCATGGTTCATTTTAAGTGGACAACGCATTCAGAGAAAGCATTTCCAGGCAGTCATTAGAAGACTTGGAGGAAAAGTTTGCAGGGATTCCCACCATTGGTCCTATCAAGCGACACACTTTATTGCTCCAGACCCAGTTCGCAGAACAGAGAAGTTCTTTGCAGCAGCTGCTGCTGGAAGGTATGTTACTGGAATCAAATAATCCTGAGGACTGAGTGGTTTATGAATGCTTTCCTATGAAGTTCAGGATTTGCTGTACCACTTAAACAATGCCTTTTATCAAAATTCTCATACTTGATTGACTTTTGTAGCCCTAAGACTTGCTTGATGCTTTTTCTTACGTATGTGGTATAGTAATTAGCTATAAAAACAACATTTGCCGCTTGGTAGATAACTGGCACCTCATTCACCTAATCTGTAACTGACTTATGAATTCAGGTGGATTCTGAAAACAGATTATCTAACTGCTAGTTGTGAAGCTGGAAAATTCTTGGAGGAAGAGCCTTTTGAGTGGTACAGGAAAGGTCTTACAGAAGATGGTGCGATCAATTTAGAAGCTCCTAGGCAATGGCGACTCTTGAGAGAGCGGACAGGACATGGTGCCTTCTATAACATGAGTATCATCATATATGGAGAATGTATCGCACCCACTCTGGTAGTATCTTGTGGTTATATAGATAGATTTTTTTTCCATGTAATCCTATTATAGTGTCATTTTCCTTATAATAGCCATGAACCCAATGGACATTTATACTTAATAGTCTTGGTCTTCAGTACTATATTCAAACGTTAGTTTTGCTATTAGTTAATGTTCATATGTTTTTGTTGTGCTGTTACTGAACCAGGATACATTGAAGCGTGTGGTAAAAGCTGGAGATGGCACTATCTTGGCAACCTCTCCACCGTACACTCGCATCCTCAAGGCTGGTGTTGACTTTGCCATTGTCAGTCCAAGTATGCCACGAGTTGACTCGTGGGTGCAAGAGTTTTTGAGGCATGAGATCCCATGTGTAGCAGCTGATTACTTAGTAGAATATGTTTGTAAACCAGGTTATTCTCTTGAGAAGCATGTGCTCTATAAAACACACAGTTGGGCTGAGAAATCATTTTCAAAATTGTTGAGCTGCTCTGAAGAGATAAGCGAAGATGCCAGATTGTTGTCAGAAGAAAGCAGTGATGATCTCAGCTGTGCTATTTGTGGGTCAGCCGGCAGGGGGGAAGTGATGCTTATCTGTGGTGATGAGGCAGGTGCTGTTGGGTGTGGGATTGGTACCCATATTGACTGTTGTGATCCTCCACTTGATTCTGTTCCCGAGGGGGACTGGTACTGCTCTAAATGCAGCAGCACGCACACTAAGACCACCCCTAAGCATGCAAGATTCAGATAATCCTCCAAATCTTTGTGAGTCTTCTAAATGTTCACGGTTTGTCTTGTAAGAATTAATGCTACATGCTTTGCAATGTCGCAGGTACAATAAATATATCATTCAATTTTGTAGCGCCTTGTTTCCACTGCTGCCCTTTCTACCTAAAGCTTCGTTAAATTATTGAACATTCAGAGTTTATGCAGGATATGGATAGAAGAATATTTGTGAATAATATTAGCAATCTTTTCCCTTTTTGAATGAATGTCAAATGATGAAGGCGTTATTCGTATATGGATTTTTATCTTCTTGTAATTTTAGTGTTTTTGAAAATATATTGTAAAGTTAAAATCGACTTTGCAAAATTAATATTCACCATTATATATAATTTAGCAGCCAGCAATGCAGATAATAAGCTAAAATCCTCACTGACATGATTAGTCCTGTGGATATTGCCGACTTGAAACCAAAGTTTCAGTTATAGAATGCTCCAATAACGAAAAGAACACATCTTCTTTACCACGGTGACTATATTTCTAGAATTAACAAAGGGTTGCAACCGTAGAGAAGTCCATGTTTCATATTCTCAAATAAGTGCAGAATATTTATCACCAACTCCATGACATTTCACATGAATGACTTCATGATTTTTTTAAACTTTTCAGCATATTTCCTTTTTTTTTTTGGAGGAAGATGAAGGTTTAGCCCACCGATTCATCAAAGACTTCAATTGTACCAGCAGTTTAATCCTGCAAAACAATTAAATTATGCTTACTTAAGCTTGCCGTAAAACTAGCCATTTCAAGCTTATAATGTTGGATAAAAGAGGAACCAAGCTAAGCAAATGAAGCTTACTGCATCTTCCACACCAGATGTGCATGTTGGCCTTCGTGGTGGGAGCTGATGATGCGGAGTACGCTGCAGTGAAAATGATGGCGTCAAACTAACAGAGATATATTGAGATCGATGAAGCAGAGTGAATCAATTTTCATGTTCTAGAGTATCATGCAGTGCCCTCTATCTAATTGCTACTTATGGTGAGCTAATTCTCAGCCAGACAATATTAACTTGAGAAGGAATTAAGCTAAGAAGGCAAAAGAAATCTAAGATCTCCATGCTGTGACTGTGTGCTGATACAAAAAATGATGAAATAAAGATACCTTCAGCTTGGGCTTCAGAGACTCGATAGCAGTTTTTGCTTTTGGACTAGTTCCTTGCTGCAGAGAGGGAAAAGAAACAGAGTTCATGTCATACCAGTCTAGTTATATGTTAACATTATTTCACAAAACCCAAATATAATTTGATTCATTATACCATTTTTTGGATTATTATATTTCCACTACTATCAAGATATCAGAAAAGAGGAAACTTTATTTCGTACAGCAACAAGCGCGTTGAAATAATTCCCAATGAATTTTTGCAAAAAGGATATGACACAAGCAAAATGCTCCAAAACCATTTTAAGAAGCAAATTACCTGAAGAAATTTTGTAGAGTGATATATTACACACCTGATCATGCGAAACCTATTTTTTGCTGTGATAATGGTAAATACCATTTTGGTTAAGATTTTTAGGTGGTGTGGGCACTCACAGACCCGATGTGAAGGGTGAAAAGCATTTTCCATCATAATTGTACTTTTGGATTGCTTATAACGCCGAGTATAATCTGATTTCTTTAGACTATTTTCTGAAAAGGAAAATATTATTGCTGTATCCACTTCTCACACCCTGTATTTGGATATAATCATTTAAAGGTATCATGGAAGTTTAATAAGCTTACCTTGCCGAGGACCCAGTCCGCAGAATCAAAGTAGGCTCTTTCATGGTCCTGCAACCAACAAGAACAATACAAATTAATTATTACTTAATATGAGACATGTATTCTGGTCACCATTCAACTCTAGAGTCTTCTGGGTCATTTCTCTAGATAATTCCATATGATCATCTCCAACCAGTAATGACCATGTACATCAGTATTAGCCAAGATCTGAGACAAAATTATGGTCATAATCCATCAGAGGCAGGTTGCCCTTGATTACACTTGGCCCTTCATTGATAAAAGTCCTCCCTAAATATTTAGTCCAATACCTTCTCTAAAGAAGAATAACCTAACAATGCATCTTGAACAGGCATCTCCAATGAGATTGCTTTCTTTGTGAGCCTAATTCTAGCATGATGAGTGTTGATTCCTTAAAATATTTCTTAAAGAAACCTTAGCTTAATGATTAGGGCAAGAAATAATCAAGTACACTAGACACATGAAGAGCTTTAGATAAACATGCTAGGAGATATAATAAGAAGCTTATGCCACCGAAGCTTGTGCAATAATAATAATAATATCAGAAACCTATGAAAGGCTTGATCTAAGCCAGGAGTTAGATTCCTGAATCTATATGGTTTACCATGCATAAATAGTAGAAACATAATCACCCAAAAGAAACAAACTCACCTTCGAGATTAATGGTTTTTTTGGTGCAATTCCTCCATATTTTTTCTCCAAGATCACCTGAGATTAAGTAGCAAGTGATATGTAATTCAAAAGTGGATAAATAATCCAATGAGAGATGAAAGATTTAATTCAAAACAAAGAATTTCTAGCCTAAGATATGTTAATTTTAAAAATGTAAATAGTGAACCCAAGAAAATTATTACAAAAACAGCTGTAGGGTTTTCTCCTCTCAAGAAATGTATCACAAAGGAAGCCTTGAAACATCCTTCAATGTTTTATCAGAGGATACTTTTTGTGAAGATCTGAAATAATTGAAAGTTTTGTCTTCTTGTGTTCTTTTCATCCCAATATTATTTCCTTGACTTGAACAAAATGTCTCACCGTCCAATAAAAATAAGGAAATTGAAGATTAACCGCCTACCTTTAAACTCATCCGGACATTACAACTTGCATCTTGGATCAGCAGCACACGCCACCAAAAAAAACACAACAAAACAAAACAAAAAAGGGAAGCCATGTCCAAAGCACGACATCCAGACTCGCAAGGGATGCACGGCATGACAATTACCTAATGGCTTGTTATAGAGCTTATTTGGTAGATTGAATAATCTCTTCTCCATTTAATATACAGAAACTTACTGCTATCACTTTACGAACTAAAAGCCAATAATTATTCAATGATTTAGCATGGAAAAAATGCCTTCCAAAAGTTATCAACTCTCCTATTTAGGTGGACCAAATCACATATGAAACTCTTCTATTGTGAGCTCTCATAGAGCTGATACCTGCAACTTTAGCATCGTACATGAGAATTTTCAGCAGTGATTCAGTTCACCTAAATAGCTTTAAACCGTTCACGAATAGTACAAATTTATTCCAGAGTTTGCCAGTGAGAGCTCGTATTACTTTTGTTTGTTCCCCAATTCCTCAGCGAACCCTTCCTGATCAGAATATGATGAGTGACCCGACAACCAAATTGCCAAAATGGAAGCTAGCACTGAAACCATCAAAACTCAAAAGCAGTACCGCGTAACCTGCAACATTCTTTAAATTTTAGGTGGCTTATGAAGCAATAGACCTCAATCTCCTATTTCTTCTCCAAACTGAGTCCACCTAATTGTACACCCTCATTCTTTGTGCCTCCTCAACTTTTCCAATCCTAATTCACATTAATTTTCCTGCTATATAATAATTGCAAGGGATGCCTTAATTCAAACGTAAAAGAATCATGCCTCCAGGATGATCAACCCAAGCAAACATTCTTTCATGTCCACTGACTTGAGAAAAAATCGATCGACTTATGGATTTTAATGCTATATTTACTTGTAGAAGAAAGAAAAAAGAATGACATGACCAGGAATCACAATCATACCTCTTCACCCTGGGAAGCTCTATTCCCCTGATTGCAACCCGCCATCTCCTACCCTCCCCTCTCTACAAACACAAAGGTGAGGCATCAAACTTGATTCCAAATATCTAAACCAACATACCTCTGAGGAGCATAGAAAAGGAAGCGAGGATGGAGGAAGAGGGAGCAGCACCTTGAGACACCAGAAGAAAGAGGAAGAGAGAGAGAGAGAGATGTGGCAGCACAGGGAAGGCGAGGGAACATATTATAGTAGTGTGAGGGGAAGGGAGGGAGGGAGGTTGAGTGTGGTGCGGTAAATTGGAATCCAATTAAGGGGGGCGGCATAGCGTGAGAAAGGTCGAAGGGGGAGGGGGAAGAAGAAACCCAAAGCGTGCGTGCGAGGACGTCGGATTCTGGTCCGTGTTGGCTCGTGCCAAATCTTCCCACACCCGCCAACCTCTCACGTGCCGATGATGCGGGCAGCAACTGCCCCGCCGACACTTTTGGTCTCTGCCTTTGACCCTTTCAAGATTCTTCCCCCCTTGGATTTTGTCCAAATCTTGAGAGCCCCAACCCAAGGAAATCTAAAATCCGCCGTCCATGCAGTGTATTTTTGGGGTACACAATTCATTGCAACTGGACTCAGATGGGTACCATGTCAGGCTTTTATGAGTTATATATCAGCAATAACATGCTCATATGGATTCACAACTATTAATCACACATCTTATAATTCATACATCCTTAGGATTCACTTTCTTTTCTATGTATTATGATCCACAATTATAAAAGGAGAGCACTTGAATTATCACCCCTTATGGATGGTAGAATGTCTATCTCCACAGTAGGAGATTACTGGTTTACCCTTTATTCTTTATAAGTTGTTATTCTTCAATGGATTTTTAAGACACATATATATGTTACTATATTTTCATATGGTTTTATGTCCCTAAGATTCAAATTTTTCAGGTGATCATGATTCACAAATATTTTAAAAAAATAAACCTTTTTACTTAACAAGATATGCAATGTCTCATTCACTGTCTTGGATGGTAGCACATCTTTTTCCATGACTCTTCATCTTTTTTTTTTTCAAGATTTTTTGAGGAAATAAGTTGACTTAAGTAAGTTTTGCATATTGATTTTGGATCTAACAAGACTTCAAAATTATAATATATGGGATGGAGGCCAATATCCCTCTTAAAATAATAAATAAATATCTTTTAATACTTTCATTATGGTTGACTTAAATGATAATTATATCCTACTTATATAAAGTTCAAGATGACTTATGAAGCCTTATATATGTTTGCACAAAGTGACACCAACTTAAGAACATTATTAATCTTTCCCCATCCCTGTTAGGTCTTGTATCCACTTCATGTGTAGGCTACCTTCCACACGATGCAATTACGTTGAGAGATAAATTCAATCAAATTATTTTCAAGAATGGAATAGGTTCCAATATGGACTGAAAATGAAATGTAGACAACCTTGGATATCAAATGACAGTTGGTTATGATCAAGCAAGGATTGAATGCATCATTTCATATGAAAATTTTAGTTTTGTCACTTCACATCAGATGAAAAATATCTATCAATCAATAGAAAGTGAACCAATGCAAGAAGGAGCATTTCTTAGGGAAGATGGATTTCCTTTTCTAGCGGCATGGGCAAAAGGGTCCTTCCACCTTGAAGGATCAACATTAATTGATTAAAAAAAGCCTAATTTACCATAAGCAATTAATGATTAGTTTGTTTATATAAGGAAGGAAATTAATCAAAACCATTTATTTAGATTAGCAAGTTTATCTTGTTCTACTTGTCACCCCTTGTCTTCATTATCATTTTGTATAGGTTCTTTATAAAAAAAAAATTTACTTGATTAATCTATGACAAATAGCTCCATGCTTATCGAAATAAAAAATATCAAATAAACAAAGAGACATTCACACCTCTAATATAATAAAATTCTTAAAATTATTAATATGTCCCATGTTTGATTAATCTATACAAGCGAATGTGCTTTCAGATTTTTCTCTCAAGATAAATGAGAGGATTTATATTCAATAAACTCTTACTCGATTCGAGATATATCCTTATTCATATCTTACTTTTGTATTATTAATTTATATATTAATAATTACTTATGTACCATCCTATTCAAGTTAATTTATGTATTTTCACATTGGATAATGAGCTTAAATGTGGGAGCTAGTGATATATATTTTTTTAAAAGGATCAAATAAAATTAAGCTTCACAACACTATTAAATATCTTAGTTTAACATTCTTCATATAAAAATATAAATGTTTTCCTATATACATAAGACTAATCAAGTAGTTAATTTTGTCAACACCAATATAATAATATTACATCCCTTGGGATAATTCATGTACATCTATCTCAGGAGTCACAGATTTTAGTTTGTTGTATATGGTAATTTCACTTTCAGAGACTGTCCTGTAACATCAAATGGTAGGAATAAGTACTCCATGAGCATTATGAGTGGAGTGAATTGGCTACACAACATGTGTTGGGAGTTGTAGGCATTTTGTGGCAGTCAATTGCTGATGGATTGATGTCTGAGATCTACTCTCTTGGCTTTCCATCACTAGTCTCTCTCAGCACTCAAAGATTGCTGCAGGCTCCACCAGTCGAGCAGTCCACTTCCAATTAATGATTTGGTGGGTGTTGTGTTTACGTGAAGGAGCTGCCTCAATCATGACCTATTGTGGAAGGGGAATTAATTGTGACTTGCTACAGTATAGGGTAAGGTGGATGCCTTGCTTTGCATGAATCAATGGTTTAATTACTAGGTTTTATGGCTGCTAAATGATCCATGTAGGCATTTTGATGACCATATATTGCACGATTCCATCTAATGATATGGTTAATTTATTGATTTATTAAACCTAAATGACTGATTCAAGAAAAATTAAACTTATGTTCTATCAAATTTTTGATGTAAATCTAGATTTTGAGGTGTTACAATCTTCTCCATTTAAGGGTTTATTGAATACTTCAAGAATCAATAGTTTGATTTCTAATGATGAGCAAGTCATCAAGAAATAATTCAAATATTATTTGTTTGATGTGATGCGATAATTGATCTACTAATTTATGAAGCCTAAATCACTAATAAAAAATATTTAATTATAAATTAATAATAATGATATAAGACTAAATTGATAGAAATACTTATAAATCAATGTTTATAAGCTACAAGTAACCATCTATATATATTTGTTGCTTTGATATCATATACACAAAGCCCAAATCTATTATGTATTAATCTTTTTAATTTTTGATATGTGACTAAACTGATAGAAATAAGTAACCAGCCATCTATAAATATTAGCTGCTTTGATATTATATTTGTGGCTACAAGAATCCAACACACATAGCCCAAATCCTAAGAAAATAATAATATTAGGCATGATATGATGTGAGTCTAATAATGATGAGGACTGTGTTGGGGGAATGGGAATTTAGCTCTACTATCATAAGGCAAGTGGGTAAAGCAAGATGAGTAGTAGCAGTGATGATGTTTGGCATAGGCTTTTTGTTGGAGGATATGTTTCTTCTTCTTCTTTCTTTCTTGGATCACAAATGAAAACTCTATCCTAATCCAATCTATTAACCATCGTTAACACACTCCCTGAGGCCTACGCAACCGCACGCAGTCCCATAAGCCAAAGTCTCAACCTCCATTCAATCGTTTCTGCCACTGTCAACACTTACTTGGGGACTACGCGACTGCATGCAGCCAAGAAACACCCATGTCCGGTCTTCATACAGAAGTACTGATGATTATGATGATGAAATGCTTCCTTTCTTTTAGTGAGTGAGATGGTTTAGCCATTGTCAAAGTCTCCTTCATTCAGAATCATTCCCATCATAAGTTGGGAGTTGATCTCCGATTCCAAGAAACATGAGCGGAGTTGATCTCAGATTCAGCTCAGGAATGCGAGCTTAAATCAGCCAAAGTTTCACGCTTGCAGTTCTCTTCTTTCTTGAGGACTACAAGATTTAAACGTCACAGAGAGAAGAGAAATTGGATTGACTGAAAGCTCAGCAGGATAAGAACTGGGAAAGGTAAAAGTGAAGGTTACAGCCTGCTCTCTTTTTCATGCTTCCTAATCTTCCAAAGGCCAAAACCATGGACTTGGAGGCATCTTTGCACGGCAAATCTAAGTGACATCCTTTGTGAGTGCATGCATGCGTGCTGTTCTTGAGAATATAAGAAGCTCTCAATTACCTCCACAGGATGATAAATATTTTAATTGAATTATCACAAATCCTACATACTTAGAACTTTTATGAAACTATGTAATCAATAATAAACTCTAAGATCCCCTTTCATATGAGATCAAACTTGATAAGTGAAACTAAATTCAACTGAATGATGCAAATCAATTGGAAAGAACATTATATAAATATTAATTTAACATCGAATTGGATAGAGAGATGTAGATTCAAATTTTGAACAGGCAACCACCTTTGATACTATGATAAGTATTTTTAATTGAATCATCATACATCATAAAACTTCAAATAATTAAAAAGATCCAATGAGCCCCAATTTTAATCTTGATTTCACTTGCTCAAGACTTTGCATCTTTGTCATTTTGACATCTCAATTACTAATCTAACAACATAAGAGGCTTATAAGTTAAGCCCAAGTAATTAGAAGCAGACCAACCCGAAGTAGCCCATTTGCTACTCTCCTCCAACCACACCTACCCAAACGGCAGCAGTAATTATATGCCCAAAATGCCCCCCACGAAGCAGTGAACAGCCGCTGAAGAAGCGACAAAGATACGCCCAAAATGCCCCTCTCTTCCTCTATAAATAGCCGAGTTTGGGTATCTCTCTGTTGTCTTTTCATTAACTGGCCGCCCTCTCTTCGGTTCAGTCGTCGCCGTCTTCTTCGGGTAAGTCTTTCTTATTTCTTCCCTTTTGTTTTTCCTTTTTTTTTTTTTGTTCGATTTTGTTCAGTGGTGTTCTGCTATTTGTCTGATTAGTTCCTAGTAATCCTGCTCCCAAAATCTGATCTTTGGAGGGTTGGGTTTGCCATCGAGCTCCCCTGTTTTTGCTTTGTTCTGAGAACACTACCTTGCTTCTTGTGGGCAACATCCTTTGATGGTTGATTCTGTCAGTAGAAACTAGGGTTTCTGAGGCTAGTTGTAACCCCTGCACAGATGTCGAAGTTTGCGCGCCTGATTTGGTGGAGAACCGTCATCTAGTTCTTATGAATCTCGCTATTCTGCGCATCTGCTTCCTCCACTCCTTCTCGGTGGTCTTCCTCTACTGGTTCTACGTCTTCTCATGAAGTAAAGCTCGTGGCTTGATCCATTCATTTCGAGAAAGAACCGATTTTGCCTGATTTAGTTCCAACGAAGTAATCAAACCCTTGGACAAAAGAAGACGATGTCTTCCTTGCCGGTCCGCGGATCTACGGGATGTCAAGAGTCCCCCCTGCTCGGTATCGACGAGCACAAGCGAAAACGGATGCTCTCGAACAGGGAGTCGGCAAGGAGGTCCCGGATGAGAAAGCAGCAGCGCTTCGATGATCTGATAAGCCAAGCGGCAGAGCTCAAGAACCAAAACAGCCAGATTGAGATGCAGATCAATTTGCTGACCCAGCGTTACGGTGAGGTGGAATCTGAGAACGCTGTCCTCAGGGCTCAGTTGACGGAATTGACTGAGAGATTGCAATCGCTGAACTCGGTGCTCCGCTTCTTGGAGGAATTTAGCGGGATGGCCATGGACATACCGGAGATACCTGACCAGCTCCTGAAACCATGGCAGCTTCCTCGCCCTGCGCAGCCTATCTCTGCCACAGCCGACATGCTTCAGTTCTGAGTCAGCCTTGTGATAACTTTATGTGGTGTGTCTCGTCTCCACTGGCTTGGTCTATTAGTTCAGAGCTTGCTTGCTTCCTACTGTTCATACTGTCCTGTCTTCTCTCAGTTTGTCTTTGAATCAGTGTCTTATGGAGTTCTAGTTCAGCATATAGTGTGATGAGTGTATGACTCTGCATCTAGTGACATTATGCTGCTAAATGTCTTTGAGTGGTTGCTTGATGTAATGACACAACTCATGTTTGGCTGAAGTTGTCATGAAAATTTATGCTTCTTCCTAGTTGCTAATTCTCTATTTTTGTTGTATCCTGCATTGCTATCAGCAATCATTTCTCAAAGGTTTCAACTTTTCTTGCTTGTGTGATGGTCCATTGGGTGATGACAAACTGAAAGGGAATGAATGCTTGGTTTATCCATTAGTCCAGTGGTAGCAATCTGTAGTCTTTTAAGCTGTTGTGAGTGGCATATCTTCAATGAGTTAGCCTCCAACAATTGTTTCTTTCAATATGAACCATAGATCAAGGTTATCAATTGTTTACACATGTAAAAACATTTCTTTGATTCATTTCTTTGTTCTCTGCCGTAAACTTAGAGATGAGAAATAGAGTTCCACTACAAATTGACAATAGTAGACGACTCAATGCCATCAACGATATCTATTAGGCATTACTACTTTACACAATATCAATCAAACCTTGTGATCTGCAGTGAGGTGGTCTTCATCTGCTTCTCTACAGCGGCAAAACAAGAACTTCCCTGCGCACAGCAGCCCTTGCACACTTCTCACCATGCCTGTCGTCACAATGGCATGGCTCACAAACCAGCCAACGTAACCATCCAAGTCCATGTCCTTCGTCAACCCTTTCTCTACTGCAGCAAACACCATTCGGGCAATGTCGTTCTGCAGCATCGTTATCCAAAGAGTCGCGAACGCCACTGAGATCACCACTTTGTCGGAGATGTCTTCTTGGACTTCCGCCCCGAAGATGGTGTCGTCGGCCACCCGTTTGACCACCATGCTCGCCCATACCCTCATCGTCCTGTGAAGCCCGACGAAGAGGACTGCACGCTTGATCCACGTAATGCTGTGATGAACGAGCGCGTCGTCGATCGTTTCGGCTCTGGAGGCGATGGTTACCTCGGTGCCGAGGCTGAGGCAGACATGGAAGAGGCACAGGAGAGTCCATGCAACCGCGGCAGGAAGCTTGACCATGCGGCCGGTGAGCGAGTGCACGAGAGCAGCGAGACAGACGACGGAGACGAGTCCGTTAATGACAGGCAGGGCGGCGCGCTGGAAGACGGTAGCGAGGACGGAAGAGGGCGGAATCGAGGGGGTAGAGGCGGCGGTGAATCTGTCGAGCGTGAGGAAGGAGGCGGGGAAGAGGAGAGAAATGGTGATGATGGATAGCGTGTGGAAGAAGTGCTTGAGAAAGCTACGGATGAACGGTTCCTCCTCTTGTCTCTCTGGTTTACTTAATCCCATTGCTCTCTCTGTCTCTCTCTCTGTCTCTCTCTCTCTCTGTAGTTGGAAGTAAGACTAACGGATTAAATAGGAGGAAGCACAGAGGTGGAGAGCAATGATGATCATGGCGCGCACGATTCTTGGCACTCGAATGCACGTACGTTGATCGCACATGGGTCCGTTGGTTTCTTTGAGACACTTCCTTAGATTGACGCATTATAAATGGAGATGGAATACATGGATTGAAGGAGTAGAATAAAATTTGCACAATTGAGCGTATAGGAATGTGTTTTGCGTTGAAAATAATACAGTGCGAATATAGTTTATGCATGAATCGTGCCACTTGCACATCTTATATTTTCTCCTTTGTTATCTATCCATTCTACAAAGTATTGAAGTCCATTATCTTTAATATTATACCTAAAAGGACAGTTTTATTGTGATTTAACATTAATGACAAGTTAGAATACAAGATTACAAGCACTTACATTTTTATACCTAATTGGCTTTTTTTCAACAAAATAAAAACTTATATCCAAGCCCAGTTTGAATTATTATTATATATGCTTTTATTCTTTTTTTAATTAACCTATGAATTCAACCACTTTGACTCATGACTGGGGTAGAACAGCAGGTTACTATCCAGGTTCGGTTTTAAAATGTTGGCTAAAACAAATAATATGTGTGAATCGATAATAAACATCTCTGGGACATCGGGCTCCTACCAATTCGGGGTTTGAGAAGAATCAGAGCCTTACAGACCTCAAAATATAATCAAGATCACAATCATCAATCAGACAAGATAAAATGAAGCAACTACAACATTCCTTTTCTGGTCCTAATTGTAAAACTTGTGGGTAATAAAGTCTCAGTATCCAGAAAACCGTAGACTAATACTACATCTGGAATTGTGCATGCAGTACTTTGCAACACAAATAACAAAAACACTGCTCTCTTGGGCAATTTGTTCCTAAAATCACCCTTCCTCGCTTATGGCCACAGAAGTAACATCTAACAATGCATTTAGCTGATCGGCAATCACTCTTGCGTGGCTGGTAGTGGCTGCAGAGCTTTGAGAGGATTCATGATCACACCATCGATCAAACCATATTCTTTAGCTTCTTTGGCACTCATGAAGTAGTCCCGATCAGTGTCTTGGTTGATCCTTTCAAAGCTTTGACCAGTGTGGTATGCCAGGTATCCATTCAAATTGGCCTTGTGATGAAGCATTTCATTTGCCTGCAAGTCAACATGATAAACAGTGATATTTTATGACAACTGAGTTTGAGACTTTAACCAAGAATCTCTTAAGAATCATCGGGTTCCCAAGCCCTAACATCAAAATGCAAATTAAGACTGGATGATAAATAATCGCTACTTGACACTCTGGCAGGCATCTAAAGTCCACATTCTCACGTCCAGTCAAAGACTGACTAGACATCTCAGGACAAATCATACATCATCCACATCAATGTGTTAAAGTATCTACAGTTTTATGAAAATTTTCACAAAAAAGAAAATCTGGCTTTTACCTGGATGTCTATATCGGTTTGCCCACCCTGAGCTCCTCCAAGAGGTTGATGAATCATAATCCTGGAGTTTGGTAAGCTGTATCTTTTCCCTGCAATAGTTTTATTTGCACAAACATAAAACGAATGGAAAAGCCATTATCAACTTGGTTGAGTAACCTAAGTCTAGAAGACTTACCCTTTGTGCCAGAGCTCAAAATGAAAGCACCCATACTGTTGTTGAAAGATGAAACAATGAAAAAAAGCCAGCTTAGTGGCCAGTGGAGATGGACATAACTAAGAATATAATAAATCAAGAAACACAAGCAATTTCGGTGATGGTGATAAATTGATCGAAGGGGAAAACAATTATAAATGAAGCAGCTTCTATTATAATCACATTTACAGACAATAATGATGAACATAGGCACTAGTAGACACTGTTTATGCCAGTAGGCGGTGGAGAATTTACTTATCCTTTAAATTCATCAGAACAAATTTGAAACGTACTTCAATTTCATTCTGAAACAGTGTTTGTAGGTACTAGAGTAAGATATTGTTATCTGCTAATCCCCAAACGTAAATTCAGAAGTTCAGGGCCCAAGTAAATAGTTATAATTGTCATTGCCAGTGGCCAGACCAATCAATGCACATAGAACAGAAAAGAATTTCACAAAGGATCAACTAGGTTCCAGTCATACACAACCAATATGACACAGAAAGCAAAGACCATATTACTGTCTGAAAAAGACTGCATATCAATTTCCATGTTCTGTACTCTGTATTTGTTGATATCTCTTCACATGGCTCCATGTTTACATGGAAGTTCCAACAAAACCACCAAAAACAAGTGCCTAAACATTTGCGCTATAATTATACACAAGTAAATTAAGTAGAGCTCGACAAAATGCATTCTCATATAAGGTGGAGCAGATGTGCGTTAGAATAAAATGCGTTGTGCCGGTAGAAACATTACCATTATGTTAGAATAAAATGCATTGTGCCATTACCTGGCTGCCAGACCAACACAAACAGTAGAAACATCAGGCCTAATGTGTCGCATTGTGTCAAATACAGCCATGCCTAGAAATGATACAGCTCAAACACTTTAGAATAAAATGCACAACAGAAAAGTAAAGATAATATTCTTTAGTTAAAGGCCAAAGAATAGTTCACTCTGTGCTCACCACACAGCTGCGTGTAAAGATAATATTAACATACATACGTATAAAGCAGAAGAAATGTTACCAGCTGTAACTGATCCTCCTGGAGAGTTCACGTACATGACAATATCCTACAAGACAACAAGATAATGATTTAAGATGGCTTCCATAACTAAGATGCTCTAGGATTGACTTGTTTATATGAAAGGACTAAAAAAGAAATCATATGAAAATGGCATTTACAAAGCATAGAGATCAACAAAGAAAAATTCCTAAGAAAATTCAGTTAAGAAGGAACAACATAATCAATTGAAGTTTTGAAAGAATAAGATTCATTTTTTTCTTTTTCATCAAAAAATAAATGACACCAAACATTTCACTGAATATCTTACAGAAAGTTATGCATTTAAACAGGAGGAGGCAGATCTCTAATCAAAGCCTGATCATGTAAATACCAATAACTTGAATCTAAAAGTTGAATGATCACATGAGAAACCACAGAGTCACGAGAGAAATCAAGATTCAGAAAACTTTTTTGTACATTTTATACCCTCGATTTCAACAACACAAGACAGCTTAAATATAAAAGTCCTGCTGTAATAATAAAAGAGATTAATATTCATAACATCCTTTTAGCTATCTGTTATGATGGTTACAAAACAGCCAGGTATTGTCAAAATTCTCACACATGGTGGGACACTTTAGTATCCTGCTGTAAAATCATCAAAAGGGCAGTAAATGCACTTAAATTTCGCATGCACACTTATTAACTTAAGATGAAGGAGCAAAGAGATATAAATATCGGAAACTATTGCTTCTTGTAGTTTTGCAGTTTCTGAGGTTCCTGCTCTCATTTGTGTTGTTATTGTTAAGACCCAAGACACATCATATGCAAAATAATTTCATAAAAAATACTTGACACAACACAAAGAGACATGGTAGTCCAAATCTGTGCTCTAATATGATATTGAATCAATCATAAATATACCATAGAAAATTAATGCAGCAAATAAATGATTAACCAAGTTTATAAGTTTTAAAGTGTAAAGAAAAAAGTGAAGAAACTGCAAGATGGAAGAAGACCAAGATAGGAAAAAACAAAAAACATCATTGGGAGACAAAAAGATAGCCAAGTCCACAAGGCTGAAAGGAACATTGTTTCTTTTTTGGCCAAAAATAATCATGATATCATTGTTATAAATGTGTCAACCAATGAAGCCTTTATTTGTAGACTAACAAACTAAAATTGCAGCTTAGGACCCAATCTTATGCTTTACAAGTTTAAAATCATCTAGAACTCAGATAAATTTTCTGCTTTATCTTGTCACCATTCTAGCACAAAAATGAAAGATAACCCAAGGTAATGACAAAAGAAGACTTATGTTAAACAAAATCAACATCGAAAAATTAATTAAGTCTAGGAAATAACTGAAAAAAATCTAGACTCAACTAAATCAAATTAAAAAGAAGACATAGTTCTTTGTCCTAGAGTAGGATGCATCAACCCTTATGTTGAATTTTCTCAGAAGACACTTTAATGCCACAAGCCAATCAAGATTCATATCAAATTATAGCAAGGGAAAAGGTTTTTCTGATAATAGATGCATGGATTAGGTCTGCAACAACTTAAACTAAGAGGTTCAACGCACAAGAGCAACATTTGAAAACTATATTGGTCTGTGAACCATGGCCTAAGCTGCTTGTTATTGCATCACTTGTGTGTCCCTAAGACCTGGGAATGGTTCACTTGTCTATGAACCATGTAATAATTCCTAAAATTCTAAAACTTGGTTATCATTGAGCTACATCAGTTCTGAACTATACAGCATTAAGAGCTGGAAATGAAAAGACAATACTATGATAGTTCAACAAATCTCAGAATTACCAACCCAAATTTCCAGTGCCAGTGTGCACCTTATGAATATACATATAAGTAAATATCAAGCTCGTCATAACTTGTGTACATCCAAGATGTATCTCAGAAATAGCTCCATATAGATGTGCTTCTCTTCAACACAAAACAAAGTTACAAGTTATGACCAAGCATAGTGGATATTTACCACTGGTGAGAACTAGAAACAGGAAGCTAAATGAAGTTCCCTATGGATATAACTCAAAATAAGTAAAGTCAATGAAAATGTCTGTTGAATATCCTAGTGGTTCACATAGTTTCGTGTAGTTAATAGGTTTCGAATTAGAGTCCATAGAAGAGCATCTTTATGCATCTTACTGTAATACTTGTGAAAGAAAACTAGTTAAGAAAGCATAGAAAATAGCATATCCATTTGGTAAGTAAAAGACCTTTGTAGGATCAACAGCGTCCAGATATAAAAGCTGCGCCACGATTATATTTGCCATGTCATCGTCCACAGGTCCGCCGAACCGAATAATTCTCTACAAACAAGAGTTGGCTATAAATCAAGAAAATCTAACCACAATAGGATATCCCAAAATCATACATGCTGGAAGAGTTGGCTGATGACGCTCTGAAACCGCTCCTGCACCATGGGCGGCGGCCCCTGCCCTCCCTGTGCCTCTATCGGGAAATAGGGTGACGACGGCATCACCAAATCATCCCTAAATTAGAACCAAATAAAAATCACACACGCAAAAAGGACAAATCTTTACTCAATTCCTAGCAACGCGATAGAAGAAACAAATAAAAAGAAGAAGATACCTGATAGACCAAATCCCTTTCCTCTGAGATCGTTCGGGAGCCCAGGAGTTAGCGGAATAAACGGCCTTGGGAGAGCTCCAGCTGCAGACGAGCCTCCTACCCTTCCTGGTAGAGAAGAAGCGAACTAAACGGTAAGATCAATCATCCTTTAAGAAAGAAAGAAAAGGCGAGAATGGATCAAGAGGGGTACTTGGGAGAAGCGGAGGAGGACTGGGGATGGAGAAGAGGGCTGCCGAATGAGAGGCGAAGGGTTCCCCTCGCGAGGGATTGGAGGGGGGAGGCGGCCGCGGAAGATGGCGCCGTCGTGGTCGTCGTCGCTGCCGCGAACACCATAGCTTCTGCCGGATCTTCCCCTTTACCCGACTCACCGCGCTCTCTCCTCTTATCCAATTCGCAAGGTAAAGCGGAAGCCGTCGGTTGCTTCCCTGAGACGAATCTGATCTGATAAGAGAAGCGAGTCACTTGGAATTAGGTTTCTATTTGGGCGATTTTTCTAGAAAACACCCATATTTGAAGTATTTTTCAATCAATATTTTTGTTTTATTTTTTTCAAATAATGCCCGAAGTTAAGAATAGCGAAACTATCTATTTGTTATAATATTATTGACATGTTACAGTATTTTAACCATCATAACAAAATTACTACAAAATTTACTTGAAAATATTATAAATATTATAAATATTTTTTAAATTTTAATCAAATTAATTATAAAATTATAAATATAATATTATAGTGATATATGACGAATGACAATAAAAAAAAAGCAGGATATGATATCATTTATAATATTTTTAATATCCTAATAATATATAATAAAATATTATTAAAAAATATTATAATAGTTGAAGACTTGTTAAAAAATGAGCAAAAAATTTGACATAAAACTTGTAAAGGGTATTTTAGGTTTTTTAAATTGAGGGTATTTGAAAAAAATTAAAAGTGGGTACCTTTTTATTTTCATAAAAACATCTAAAATACCCAAATAATACTTAAATTAAGGATATTGTTTGGAAAATATTCGAGTATTTTCTAGAGAAACCGACCTTTCAATTTTCTTCTCTATTTATCCAATTACATATACGCCCCCACATTTGCTCTGAATTACAAAACTATTCATTCATCTTTACCAACGACAGCGATCAGATTTCACGAATATTAAAGCCTATCTAACCCGCTTAGATCATTAGCTTTGAGATTGGCACTTTCGTCGAGTTGATAATTATTATCAACTATTTTTTTGTGAAAATAATTATCTCATTTGGTAAACAATTGAACTTGACATTCTATTACTTTATATTTAGTAATTAATTTGACATCTTAAAATTATTATTTGAATTTTGTATATAATAAATGTATATTTCACATATACTTTTATGTTTTTATCTTTTCATTTTCTAATTTTAGATAATTTTAAATTATCGTTATCCAATTTATGCATGACATTGGCACCTGACACGATAATACAATCATCATCGTTAATAGCATCCGATAAATTATTAATTAGACCAAATTAGTGATCATAAGATCTAAGATGGCTGATAATTAGGCCAGCTCCCATTTATTGATGATATAGGGAGTCACAAAAGAGGATGAAAACCAATTATAGGCACAAACCACATCTCCATTTGCATGCCACAAACTCCTCCCTCTCACTTTCTCTTCCGCTGCCACCAAGAAAAAGCTGCAGCCATCACTGGAGGATCAACTGGGCAAGAGCGAGGGCATTGCTCACCATCTTCATCAAGAAATCATCTTGCTTGGCCAAGGGATTTGCCTTATAAATCTCCGCGAAAGCATCATCGCATGTGCCGTAGTACGATATGACTGCACTCAGCATGCTGTTGGCTGTGCCTGCATCGTGCCCGGCGACGGCGGTGCTCCCTGTCGCGAGATCATCGAATGCATCATCGTACTGTTTGACGCAGACCTCCAGTGCCTGCTTCACTTGGGGGGTTGTGGTTGGGTTGACGGCAAAGGTCGACGCTATGGCCTTCGCGGTTTGGGTGTGATCGACGGTCATCTTGATGTGCATGGCGAGTAAGGACGCAGCGTCGATGGCAAGATATGACTGGCCGTAAGTGGTGGACGCGTAGATGCAAAGGAATGGGTAGTCTGTGTGGGAACATATGCCAGCGACCTCGCCAATTTTGTTCGTGGGACCGGCAGAGGCGAAAGGGAGGAGGGAAGAGAAAAGGGAGAGAAGGATGAGGAGGAGGTGGCTTGGCCTCATGGTTGCTGGCTGAGGAATGGGAAGCCCGGCGCCGAGAACAAATGCATGCGATCCTAATAAATAGCAGGCGAAGAACTTTGCTGGCCTCAGATTTGTAACTGCAATGCTCTCTATATTAAGCCTATGTGCAACCATATTTATCGTTAATAAATATAAATACATCTATTTTCACCAATAAATTTATTTTATATATTAATTGATCTATTTTCAAGATATCATCTCTATTATTATTTGATAGGGATGATTTTATCTCATGCCAACTCATCTGCCACCGAGGTTGACCGACACCTAAATAGGGCTCTAAGTCATTAGCTGACGTCGTACTACATCCCGATATGCCCCGCATTAATGATATCAAGTGATTCACCTAATCTTATCTTAGGCTAGCCAATAAAAAGGCTCAGGGATCAAGTATAAAAAGGAACCCATCAGTTCATGCTGAGAGAGGATTATTTACACATCAACTCAATCATACAACTTACACTATTATCTTCTCCCTTTTGCTGACTTAAGCATTGAAAGGACTATACGACTGTCCCAGACAACCACCAACGTTGACTTGTCATGTAAGATCGTCGATGATTAGGAGGTGACTCTACTATCAGGATGCAGCCACGAGACAACTATCCGCCCATGGAAAGCTGGATAACCCAGCCCTAAGGAGGAACCTTACAACCAAGAAGGTCCTATATCGCCTACCTGATCATCTCAAACCGAGTCCTCACTAACAGAATGACTTCTAACTAGGTCGCTTGTACGGTTTCACTTCACCAAGTCTCTCATATCACCAAGACATTTGGTTGAGCCTGTACCTTCGATAGTGGATCAACCGTATTGACTCATCAATACAGTACTCATGACATCATCATTATTTAACATAAAAAAATCTTTAACTAGGATTATATGATTAAGTAGTATATAGTAATAATAATAATAATAATAAAATAAAAAGTTGAGAATATTCATATTATATCCTATCCAACTTTGGGCAACTTAAGTATTCTAATAATGTTGTGGATGAACTGAATGGATAATTGCACGAGTGCAACATCCAATCACTAAAATAACACCGAGATTTTAGTTGATATGAAAATAACACCGAAGTTTCTTATTAATCAATTTTAAAATATTATTATTATTATCATTATTATTATTATTATTTAATATGCAAAAGTTATTTTAACATAAGTATCTTTTATATATTGTAGATTTTAGTTGATAGAATATTTTTTAAAAAATATATGTATAAAAAGTGAATTCGACGTTAAATCTCCATTGAAAGTGGAAGTTATCACGTAGGCCCTATCTTTAAATCTGACAATTAAGGGTTTATTTGAATTATAGGCTATTTGTCTCCTAACAATTTAGGCAAAATGAAGCTCATATTTGATACAATCAATTTTGATTATAAGTTTGATATGATGGTATCGATCCAACTTGTTTCTGAGAGTTATAGTGTGTGGAATAGATAAAGAAATAAATCTTAAACCAGATCAATCCTGAATTTCTCGAAGGTAAAATAAATATTCACGTCTCATATCACTTATCGTATTCTTGTGTGGAATAGATCATGTTAGCATTGATCTGATTGATCACGGGAGAACGATATCTAGCTTAAGAGCTAAAATCTAATTCATTAAGTTCGGAATGATATAATTGAAACGTCGTTTTGTATATCATTTATGTAATTACCGATTTGATAGAAAAACATTTTCTTCGAGTGTTATATGTGGATGTAGTATGTACAGTATGTTTTTTTTGCCATGAGTTCTTATCGACCGATGATAATGACAGTATTAAAATTTTTTGTCATTGTCTTTCTACCTTCTATTTATTGTAGTTTAGGATAGTATTAACAGAACAAGAGGGTCAACATTAGCGAAAAGGATTGCATTTGGTGGAGGTTCATCAATCAAGGGGCATTCTGGTTAGTTTTTGTTGGCTTTTCTTGTATAACTTTAGGGAGGAAAGAGAATAATAGAAAGAATTAGGAGTTCTTTCAATCGAAGGATAATTATATATTATCCTTTTAGTTATATATGATTAGTATTTTGATTTTTACATTTTTTATAAAATAATATTAAGATTTTTATATTTATGAAAATAAAATATTTTATTATAATTATCCTCACATCATCAATTTTGTAGTGGTAAAAATATAATTTCATATAAACTTTTGACGCTAGCAAGAATGTAAAACATATGATCACCTTTCTTATTGTTTTTTGGGTTTCTAATCACCGAGATCTTAATTCATCATATATTTATTTTCACAAAATAATTACCCTTAATTTTTTATATGATGTCATGTATATTCTTTTTCTCTGTGTTTTTTCTTTTACTGGCACTATTGTGGTTTTAGCGAATGAAGAACTTCTAGGCATGGCTGGTGACCTACATCGGTATTCTCATTTTCACTACCCACCGTGAGATGTTTCTCCAATCCCCCCTTCTCGATCTTAGCCTAGGGGACACCGCACTTCCACTCCTCTCTCTTACCCTAGGCGATCTATTACTGGTGGTGCTATGCACATCTATTGAACTCGTCGTCACTCCCACCGTTGTCTGCCTTGCCCTAGTAGTCCGACATCTCGATCATGTTGCAATCCTCCACTAGGTCCTAGTAGCACTCCAATGCCTTGGCGGAACTCCACTCTGCTAATTGTTGCGATGGCAGACCACTAGTCCAAGGTGCCTTCCGGGTACACCACCAAGGCTTGCTCGAAGAGCTTGTCCTCCTATCATGTCCATAGCCTCGACATCGCCCCCCATGAACTGCTTGGAGAACATAAACATCAAGTCACCTCACCCATTCGTCTTACTCTTCTTTTGCAAGGAATGGGGGGTTGGTGGCACAATATTTTTTACTTAATATTGTCATCGGTCTATCATCAATAGCGCAACTGGAGGCATGTGAGGTTGGTGCACGAGGGTGGCATTCCAAAGGAGATCCGAGCACCAACCTCACGTGCCACCGATGTTGTCGATGGTTTATAGTTTGCAACGCAACCATAGATGTGTGAGGGTGGTATTCTAGAAGAGATATGAGTATTAGCCTCGTATGCCACTAGCATTACCGACCTTGTGCCCCACCAACACCGCTATCGTCCACAGAAAAGTTTATAGGAAATTAACTTTTTACCCTTTTTATTCATGATGAAATTGACAACATGTACAAAATTGGGGTAAATGTTTTACTTTCATAAGTGTAGATATCTCAAAACTGTTTTTTAAATTCTATTTAACTATAGAGTGTAATATGTAATTACCCCTTTCAATTTACTTTTAGATTAATCCAAAAGCACCTATTTATATTGACTAAAAGATAAAATATAAGTTTTTTAAAACAAAGAAAAAATCTACTGTATCCCAAATAAATATTCTCATCCTAATGTATTTATTTAAATCTAAATATTTATCTTTTACTTTATATAATCTAACTATTTGAATTGATTAACACACCCCCTAATTTGAATAGTCGTAACTTAAAGTTATCTTCGGAATAAAATATTTCTTTCACTAAAGTTTTTGTGAAGATATCAATAAACTGATCTTCGACACTGCATCCACTATTTTTTTGCATCTTTAACATTTTTCAGAGTCTTGCTCATCTTCACTTTTCTAAGAAGACTCGTCACAACCACGTTGTCTTTTGATAGTTGAGACATTTTAGTTTGTTACCATTTTATCAAAATTTTTATTGAAAGTTATCATCCTCATCTTCATCACTACTAGTGCTCTTCTTTTTTGTAGTCTTTGTAACAAGTTTACCAATGGTAGATGAAACACAATCTAAAACTTTTCGCTTCTTTAATTGTGGCTCCTCATTGCTCTCATCAAAACTTTCATCAACTTTAGTCTTATTCTAAGGCATCTTCTTATCGGTTTGAATTTTAAAGAACTTATTATATGAGATAGTTTGTATAGATCTAGAAAAATTTTAATGGTCATAACTTTTATGCTATAATGTTTATTCATTAATAACAATAGCATGGAAGGAGAAATCCAAAAATAATAAATGAAACACTTTATTTTTTTTGTTATCCTTAGAATTGCTATCAATTTTTTTTTTATTTTTTTAATCATAAATTAAGTATTTTTATCATAAAAAATAATATAATATTCTTTTTCATCGGTTGCCCTAACCTAATGATATTTTGTCTTAAATTAGAAATAAACATCAAATCATCAATAAATTTTTTTATCAGATTTGGTGTTCATAGAAATTATTCATTTTCATTCCACTTGAATCTTGATGTCATTTCCCATCTGTAAATCTGATTGAATCATCAAGTCTTTGAAATAAATTATGTCCCATATCATGTGATTACTACATTCACTATCTAAAATCCAAATAGATCTAGAATATTCTTTATTAGATGCTATAAAGAAAATATATTCTTCATCTTTTTTTTCATCATTATTTTTCTCATGATAATTTATTTAATTTTTTTCTAATAATCTTTTTCAAGATGATCATATATTTTTTATAATAAGAGCATGGATTTTTATTTTTGTACTAATAATTTTTTTTCAATATATCTAATCTTTTTATAATAAAAATATTGATAGGTTTCTTTACTACCTTTGTTCGAGTTCCTTTAACCCTCATTTGATCGATCATAACCTCTGCTAATTTAATCTCTCCCTTGAGATCTAACTTTTAAAATTTTCTTTTGGTCCTTTTTTTTGATCTATCTTCATTTAAAGAACATGTTTTGAAATTTTTTCTAAAGATATATTTACTTTTTGTTCATGAGCTAAAAAGGAATCCATTAATTCATCAATAGATAATGTATTTATACCTATAGCTTCTTTTATAGTAGTATAAATTATATCAAAGTTTAGAGATAAACTTTATAAAATATTTTCTACTATAATTTGATATTTAAGATTTTCATCGTAAGATCTCATTTGGTTCATAATATAGGATATTTTTTAAGAAGAAATCAATGATAGATTCAGAATCTTTCATCATAACAGTTTTAAATTCATATTAGAGAATTTAAAGTTGTGAAATGTTTACCTTGTTTGTGTCTTCAAATACACTTTTTAGTATTTTTCATACTTATGTTGATGTCATGACATAATGATTTGGGAAAATAGAGAATCATCTTATTTTGCTTATTGTAGCATATAGCTACATCTTTTTATATATTCTCATTCATCTTATTTTTTTTTATCTTTAGTAATATTAGAATCTTGTTGATCATACTTAACAAAACCATCTTTTACCAAATTTCATAATCCTAATGAGATAAATAAAATTTTCATCTTAATAGCTCAAAATTGATAATTATCACCTTTGAAGATAAGAAGAAGTAGATTATGAGCACTTACTCGTCTTCTTGTTTTTTTTCTAGATCTACTAACAATTTTTTTTTATTGATCTTCATAGAACTGTTAGTTTTTCTATATAATTTCAAGTAGCTTTTGGATTGTTCCAAAAGCACCATTTTATATTGATTAAAGGATAAAGTATAAATTTTTAAAATAATAAAAAAATCTATCATATCTCAAATAATTTTTTTCATCCTAATTTATTTATTTAAATTTACATCTTTATCTTTTACTTTATCTAATCAACTGTTTAAATTAATCTTAACAGTCTCGTCATTTTTCATGTCTAATGACATGACTTAGGCAGTAGGAAACTTGAAGAGCAGGCAAGTGTTGCCTCAAGAACAGGGTTTCCTTCACCAAATCTACGACTTGATTGAAAGATACATTCTGCCTAAACGAAGTCACTTTCCAGTACAAAAATGACAGCGTCGTACTGTACAGTAGATTTGGTAATAACTCTCTGCAAGCACATGAGAAAATTAGCCAATTGAATGTGTTCCCTTTCTTCTCTGTCAAGGAGTGTTGATGACATTACACGTTGTCTACCATCCTAGCTAGATTAAGAATCCTGAATTATTTGAGACAAAGGTCACAATAATTCTCATAAAACAAGGAAATGGCAAGCATCACATCTACATTTTTATTCAGCAGTAAAATGTATATCCATTTTGATCAGCTTCCTCCGCCATCTACTGAGATGAACAGTTGCTGTTACAGGCTACAAAGGCAAGAAAAGTTGGCCTTCTGTTCTACTCTATTTGGTGGCCACAATAGAGGAACCAAAGAGTGTCAGACCCTGTGCATGAATCAGAGTACACCACCAAGTTTCTATCCGTGTTACACAGTATAGTATTAATCGAACTTTTTCTGTGAGCCCCCTGTTGATAACAAAATGAATGGACCATAATCCAGCATCCAGCATGTGATATCATTAAATGCAATGTTTCTTGTTTGCCCGAGCATATCTATCATTTTCATGCAGTCCTATGCAATATCTTGCTGTTATGTTGCCTTTTTCTTTCATCTAATGTTCACTGGCAATATAGGCTTCAGTTGATCGTTCACTGGTAGTCACTTCTCTGTGATTCTACCAACATAACGCTCATAATTTGTTATAAGTGTCTTGCTCTGTGTCGTTTCAAGCAAGGAGAAGGCTGTGTCTTCATGGAGGCTTGAAACCTAGTTTGCCAAAGCAGCATGACGTTACGGTTCCAGTATTGCAGCGTATACGTAGATGCACGTAACCGAGTGCGTAAAAACCAGGGAGGGGGCGGCGGTGTCGGAGAGCATCGTGTTGGTTGAGATCGACGCGTGGCATTCAATGGGAATCGCCACTGGCAGAGTGATAAGACTTCACAGCCCAATTCTGTAGACTTTGGTAGCTTCGGCTCTGCTGGATTTGTGGGTATGAACTGTTGTCCAATGCACAGAGAGCTCCCGCCAACCACCTGCATTGAATTCTTGCTCTATATATCTATGCTTCAGTCGCTCAGAGCTCAAACACAAAAGAGGAGCGAGTCCTCCTTTCCTTGAGGGTGTCGAGGAGATGGGGAAGGCTGTGAAGTGCGCGTGTAGCCTCGGACTGATGGTCCTGGCGATGGTGATGGTTGTGGGGATCGCTGAAGGGCGTCGGCTTGAGAAAGATAACTTGCTTGGCGGTGGTGGGATCGGAGGAGGGTTCGGTGGTGGAGTTGGTGGGGGCTTTGGTGGCGGGACTGGTGTCGGTGGTGGCTTTGGAGGTGGTAAAGGTGGAGGGGGTGGTTTTGGTGGTGGTGCTGGTGCTGGTGGCGGGGCTGGAGGTGGCTTTGGAGGTGGAGCTGGTGGAGGTGCCGGTGCTGGAGGTGGCTTTGGAGGCGGCAAAGGTGGTGGTAGAGGGAGTGGTGGAGGTGGTGGTTCTGGCGGTGGATTTGGAGGTGGCAAGGGTGGTGGAGCTGGTGGAGGCGGTGGCTTTGGAGGTGGCAAAGGTGGTGGAGCTGGAGGAGGAGTTGGTGGTGGAGCAGGTGGCGGAGGTGGTGCCGGTGGTGGCTTTGGGGGAGGCAAAGGAGGTGGAGCTGGTGGAGGTGTAGGTGGTGGAGCCGGTGGAGGGGCTGGAGGCGGAGGTGGAGCTGGTGGAGGTGCAGGTGGTGGCTTTGGGGGAGGTAAAGGAGGTGGAGCTGGTGGAGGGGCTGGAGGCGGAGGTGGAGCTGGTGGAGGTGCAGGTGGTGGCTTTGGGGGAGGTAATGGAGGTGGAGCTGGTGGAGGTGTAGGTGGTGGAGCCGGTGGAGGGACTGGAGGCGGAGGTGGAGCTGGTGGAGGTGTAGGTGGTGGAGCTGGTGGAGGTGCAGGTGGTGGCTTTGGGGGAGGTAAAGGAGGTGGAGCTGGTGGAGGTGTAGGTGGTGGAGCCGGTGGAGGGACTGGAGGCGGAGGTGGAGCTGGTGGAGGTGTAGGTGGTGGAGCCGGTGGAGGGACTGGAGGCGGAGGTGGAGCTGGTGGAGGTGTAGGTGGTGCCTTTGGGGGAGGTAATGGAGGTGGAGCTGGTGGAGGTGTAGGTGGTGGCTTTGGGGGAGGTAATGGAGGTGGAGCTGGTGGAGGAGTAGGTGGTGGAGCCGGTGGAGGGGCTGGGGGCGGAGGTGGAGCTGGTGGAGGTGCAGGTGGTGGCTTTGGGGGAGGCAAAGGAGGTGGAGCTGGTGGAGGTGCAGGTGGTGGCTTTGGGGGAGGTATTGGAGGTGGAGCTGGTGGAGGTGTAGGTGGTGGAGCCGGTGGAGGTGCTGGAGGCGGAGGTGGAGCTGGTGGTGGTGCTGGCGGAGGAATCGGAGGTGGAGGTGGTGCTGGTGGCGGGGTTGGCGGTGGCTCCGGCGGAGGTTTTGGAGGAGGAATCGGGGGTGGTAATGGAGGGGGCTTTGGCGGAGGAGGCGGCATTGGTGGAGGCTTTGGAGGCGGCAGCGGTGCAGGTGGTGGATCGGGCGGTGGAATCGGGGGTGGCGGTGGAGGAGGAGGTGGTGGTGGTGGGTTCTAAACGGTTCGCACGAAGTTTGAAGTAAGCCTAAGCTATTTATACTCCTATCTCATGTAATGGGAATTAGTATATTCCCAGAAATAAATATTACGTAGTTTATGGATATACTACTCTCTCTCTCTCTCTCTCTCTCTTCTTATGCATGTGTTCACGTTAAAAGAAGATCTACAAACGTCATACATGTGCGCAGCTATCCATACAGCAGCTGTGTGACACGATAACACTGATACGGCGTAGTCCAAAAGATCGGCCAAAGTCTGACCATTGAAGCTAAACAGGCAGCCGCATAGGCATAGAAAGGTACATGAAACGGCATGAGTTCAGCCACGTGCATGATAGACTTCTTTTCGAAAGACCCACTTCAGCTGCGAGCCATATGGGTTGGCCAAATTAATTATATTTAGATTGATGAAAAAAATTCTAATCGATTAAATTTTTATTAAATTAAAATTTATCTTTATAAATATATATTGAGTTTGAAGATCTTAATGAGAGAGGTAAAATAAGTGTTCGTGAGAATGATCTTTATGAATTTTTTTTTACAAAGTGAGTTATACTTGAATCAAGATAATTAACTAAGAGCTTCATAATTAATCTTATATAGTGAAAATTTTAATTTATTTTATTGATATAGGTGAGATTTATTTAATCATATTTATCTAACATCAGCTTTTTGATTTTTTTTATTCGATATATTTTTTATTATTGATCTCTGGATTTTTTAGTATTAAATTTTTTTCTCTTCCTCCTCAATAAAGTGGTATTAGTATCCAAAAGATTTAGTGATTAAAAATTCAATAAGGATATCATCAGTTATTTTTGTTAGCTTTAATATGAAAAATTTTAATGAAAGAAATAATTTCACTTGGCAAAAAAGGATGAAAGATCTTCTCCTTCAATAAAACCTAATAATAAGGGAGAAGGAAGTGAAAAAAAAAGCAATAATGATTGGGAGTAGGTCAAGGCAAAGTGCACGAGAATTATTTGTCTTTGCATTGCTAATAATATTAATGATGATTTTATCATGATTATTTGAAAAAGTTAGAAAAGTTTCCTATAACAAAAAATTACCTAATAAGTTGTATTTAAAACAATAATTACAAAGGAATATTAGATCAATCATTCAAAACAATGTATCTCTAATTTTAAAAATATCCATATTATTCATTAAATTTTTTTGTTTATTATAATATTTTTGATCTGTCAAAAAAAAACTCTGTAAAATTTACTTCAAATATTGAAGATGATATAAATAAACTTCTATTTCAACTATTCTAACTTATAAGCCTAAAAACATGATATTATAAGTAATGATAATTAAAGGGACATGAAATGATACAATATCATATCCTGCATTTACAATTTTTTTTTTACATATCTTTCCTGGCCAATCATTTTATTCCTCGTTTATAAATATTTATTATATTTTATTCATCAAATCATAAGTGGAAAATTAAATGTAGTGATGTCAACTTTAAAAATCATCCAAGTAGTTTTATAAATACCGGAGAGGTTGCTTTAAAAATAAAAAATAAAGAAAATTCAGTAATGCTGAGTAGGAATCTCAAAAGTCAACTCAAAATGAATACATTATCAAAATTCAATCATTCCATTGACGTATATCAAATACCCGAAGGAGAACTCCCCCAACAACAAATGAAGCGGCTTTATCCTATGTGATGAGTTTATAGTCTCCCAATAACAGATGGAGGCAAACTCATATCGCACTCCCAACAGCGGATGAAGTGATATCCCTCACCCGTCAAAGTAGGGTCACGTTCCTCCCAACAGCGGATGGAGGAACTATCCAGTCGCCACGTTTGACGACCCGCTAATCTACGAAGGGAATCGCCCTACCTGCTCTCGGTAGGGAAATAACATAATTTCACACTGATCATATCCATATCAGGATGAAATAATAAATTTAAAACATCTCTATCAAATATTATCAATATCAAATAATATAAATTAGCCCTCAATTGACTTAAACCCTAGTTCAATTGATCCAATTGAATTTAATTTACTAGAACATAACTGAATCGATCTCTAATCCTCATTTAACCGGTCTAGAACCATTCTAGACTAGTATAATTTAGGTTAAACTAGCTTGAATAAGTCTATCAATTCGGAATCACCCTGAATTGATCTAGACTAATCAAGTCTAGTTTAGTTCAATCAATATTCAGGCTCAAACCCAACAACAATATTGAGCTAGATTGAACCAGTCTATCTACTAGTCATGTGCATTACACATGACTGAACATACATCACACAAAGTTGGCTCAGCCTTGGCCCATGGACTGGTCAAGTGCATCATATATGACGACCCATGATGGTTGGGCTGGGTTAGACTACAAGCCAAGGCCTGACCCATGGGTTATGGCTTGACCTATGGGTTGAGCCTGACCTATGAACAATTTTAGTTCAATTCATATCCAATTTAATACTACAATATATATTAACTAATAATTATATAAATAAAAACAAAATAACATATTAAAAGATAGATTAAGAGATAAACTTTAATACAAGAAAATAACCTCCTAAATTCAAATAGAAATTATATTTTCAACAAATGTATAATTTCAATACATTCTAGTCAAATAAATTTTAAATCATTAAGAATAGCACATTTTAAAATTCAAATAAAAAAATATCAATAATTTTAGATAACATATTTTAATCTAACAAAAACTCTAATCCGGATAAGATTAAAGATAAGTTGTGATGTCAAGAAATATCATATAATTAATATATAAAACATGTAAAATTTTAACATATTTAAATCTAAAAATAAAAACCTTAAACAAGGGTGAAAGAAAATTATAAAAAAAGTCAGCTAATAGCTTTCAATACCATAATAAAAATTTTGATATTTAAAAAATTAATAATTATTTTAAAACTATAAAACTTTCAACATTTAAAGAATCAAAATAAAAATTAAAACTTTTATTTTCAAGAAAGATAAGGAAACATATATCTCATCAATAGGGTGTAACTTCTCGTTTCTCTCGCTACTGCTAGGTGTGGCTAAACGAGGAACGGAGGAGAGAGAAATCCCTCATAGGAAATTTATTTTTATTTTTATATTTATTTAATATAAATTATTTATATTTAATATACTAACAAATATGATATCATCATTAGAATACTTAATAGTTATTTCCTAATTCATATTAACAAGGAAATGGATTAAGATTTTCTAAATTATAATGGTAAGTAAGAAAAAAAAAATCTAACTTAATTATTTGACTTAATTACATATTATATCACAGTATTTTTTATAATATTTATAATATTTATAATATATCAATAAAATATTATAAATATTATTAAAAATATAAAATAAGGAAAAATGAAAACACTATAATAGTTAAAAAGGGGTAAGAAAATGAGTGAAATTTTTGATGAAAATTTTTTTGAGAGATATTTTATATTTTTAAATTAAGAATGTAATTTGAAAAAAAAAATTGAAAAATACCTAAATATGAATATTTTATAGGAAAATCGACCTTAAAAAAATATATGTGTTAAATTTTGATTTACTGAAATAAATACGAAAAACTGCGAATTGGGAGGGGCACATTAGTAATTTAACATATATATATTTTAATTTGAGCCCCGACCACTTCTGATCGCTTTCCGGTAGCCATTGTTGCTTTCACTTCGGAACTTCCCAACCCCAAATTCTCATCTCTTCGAATCGATCCGATACATATAGAAACCGAGAGGGGGTAGAGCCGTCGGAGTGCTCGAAGGGGGCGAGGATGTCGCTGCGACCGGGGACGCGGGCGGAGGTGCGGAAAAAGTCGTACAAGGCCGGGGTGGACGTCGACGAGGGGCGGCGGCGGAGGGAGGGGAACCTGATCGAGATCAGGAAGAGCAAGCGCGAGGACAGTCTCACCAAGAAGAGGAGGGAGGTGCTCCTCCAGGCCGCGCAGCAGGCGATCGGCGAGCCACCCGCCCTCTCTCCGTCTGGGGTCGACAAAAAGGTGCGGCTTTTCCTTTTTTCCGCCCTTGGTGTGACCTTGATCTGTCGTGGCTTTATCTTGGAACCTAATCTACGGTTTTACTGTGCGTCCTTTTGGGTGGATCTGTCGGAAGAAAGGTTTAGGTTTGATCTGAGCGGAAACGTCTTCTTTGCGATCTTTAACGTTCCTGTTCGCATAATCGTAGTTTGTAGTTTGCTGCAATAATGTGGTTGATACCCCATTTTATGTTTTTCTTCATGGTCGGATTTGGGCTTTGTTCTTGCACTTCTTCCCTTTCCTGAAGATTCAACATTTTCTGAAAATTCGAACTTAGAGCATTATTAATGTTGGTGAGATCATCACGTAATGTAATGTCATGGATATTATTATTATTATTATTATTATTATTATTATTATTATTATTTATTAATAATTAATTATTATTATTATTAATGTTGGTGAGATCATGATATAATGTAATATTAAGGATATTAACCAAACAATTATTACAGCAATAAACCTATAAAGGTGTTCATATGAAAAGCTTCAAGGTACGCTATCAACTTAAAAATTTTGTCTTGGACAATGTTCTGCTGAAATCACTGTAGACTTCTGTTGCAATTAAAAGTGGCTGGGAGATATTGTTCGACCTTTTTTCCTACCCCAAACACACGCCAATTTCTCCTGGTCTGATTTGGAAAAGGTTCTTGAACCTCCTGTTCTCTTAGGAAATGAACTTAATATCCCTAATTAACTACTCTTTGGACTTAAAATTCTTGCTCGATCTGGTCTAGGAGTCCAGATCTCTGCTGATGCATCATGATAGTGTGCCAAAATCTTGTCACCTAGTGAAATTAAACCTGCCAACCACAATGCAACCATTATAATAATAGAGCATTGGTGGTAGTTAACATGTCGGGGAAAAGAGACAGATTTCCTTTCCTGGAGGAGCAGAAAAACGATAAAAACAGAATACTACGATGCAATTAAAAAGAATCGTTTCGATCAAGAAAACCATTATAGTATTTAAATAAGAGATAAGATAAGAACACTTACAAGATATTCCCAAGTGTGCACACTCTATCTTGTTTCATGAACTATGATCCTATTTATAGGATCTAGAGGTAACTACCTCACTCCATCATATCACCCATGATTGACTTAGGTGTAGGAACTACCCTATAACTTCTAAATCATGGGTCATTACCTAGAACATGATAACTACAATGAATCAATTCTCAACACTCCCCCTTGATTCATAGTTACATACACTGATTTGTGACATGAAATAAATATGCTTTTGAATTGGAAGCGACTTGGTGAGGATATCCGCAACTTGTTTATCTGTTCCATAATACTTCATGTTATGGGTCTATTTGCTACAAGATTCCAGATGAAATGATAGCGTATCTCTATATGCTTCGTTCTTTCATGAAATGTTGGATTCTTCGTCATTACAATTGTGGTCTTGTTATCACAAAATATTTTCGTTGCTTCTTTGTATTCTTGATGAAGATCTTCTAGAAGTCTTCTAAGCCATATTGCTTGACAAGCTACTGATGTTGCGGCTACATATTCTGCTTCTGATGTCGATAACGCAATTGTTGCTTGCTTTTTTGAACTCCAATTTATAGCTCCTGATCCGAGGCTAAAAATATTACCCGAAGTACTCTTTCTATCATCTAAAGCTCCTGCCCAATCGCTATCAGTAAAACCAAATAATTTACATTTAAAATTATGATAATACCAAATACCATAATCTGTAGTTCTAGCAATATAATGTAAAATTCTTTTAACAGCTCTGAGATGATGTTTGCTTGGGTTATGCATAAACCTAGATACTACACCAACAGAGAAGGTAATATCTGGTCGAGTATGAGTTAGATAAATCAAACTTCCAACCAAACTTCTGTAATATATTGCATTTGTCAAACATGTATCATCTTCAAGTTTCAATTTCTCATTTACATTCATGGGTGTTATTGTAGCTTTGCAATTAATCATGTTAGATTTTTTGAGTAGATCCGTTGCATGCTTTTTTTGTGAAATAAAAATTTCATTTGATCCTTGCTTCACTTCCGATCCAAGAAAATAATGCAGTAAACCTAGATCAGACATTTCAAACTTATTCATCATACACTTTTTAAATTTTGCTACAAAAGAGTTAGATGAACCCATATATATAATATCATCAACATAAAGACAAACCATTAGAATATTATATTCACCTTCCTTCTTTAGATAAAGAGTATGTTAATTATTGCTCCTCTTAAATTCATTTTGATTAAAATAATGATCAATTTTACTGTACCATGCCCTTGGAGCTTGTTTAAGCCCATAAAGAGCTGTCTTTAGCTTATATACATTTTTTCATGTCTTTTAACAAAAAAAACTTTCAGGTTAAGTAACAAAAACCTCTTCATATAAATCTTCATTTAAAAACGCAGATTTCACATCAAATTGATAAACAGGCCAATTCAAGTGAGCAGCTAAAGCCAAGAAAGTTCTCACGGTTTCGAATTTAGCAACTAGAGAAAAAGTTTCATCAAAATCAATACCTTGTTGCTGTGAATATCCTTTTGCTACAAGTCGAGCCTTATGCTTTTGGATACTTCCATCTGCATTAAACTTTGTTTTGAACACCCATTTTAATCCAATATCTTTTTTTTCTTTTGGTAGATCCATTAGCTCTCAAGTTTTATTCTTCTCAATTGATTTGATTTTCTCCTTTATTACTTTTCGTCATTCCTCTTTTTCAGCTGCTTCCTCAAAAGTTATAGGATCTGAAATAAACAAAGCAAATGTTGAGTCATAAATTTTTGTTAGTGATTTAAATTTTCCTGGAGGGGTTTCATTTGAGGAATCAGAATTTGAACTGCTACTGGGTGAGGTTGACGTTGAACTTGTTGAAGCAAGATCTGTCATTTGATTCTGTGGAGTATTTAGTTCTGCTGGAATCTGAATTTGTATTACACCTTTATTGGTTTCTCAATTCCAACTTGCCCTTTCATCAAAACAACATTTCTGTTCAGAATAACTTTACCACTAACAGGATTATATAATCGATATGCTTTGGATTGTAAGAAATAACCAATTAAGATGTATTTTTCAGATTTTTTATCAAGCTTGTGATGGTTTTGTGAAATCACCAAAGCATAAGCAATACAACTAAAAATTCTTAGATGACTTACACTTGGTTTTATATCATACCAAGTCTCAAAAGGAGTTTGATTTATAACAGTCTTTTTTGGTGAAATAGAAACATAATTTAATTCTTAAATTCTGTTTTTAGCATCAAGTCACATTTAGTTCTTAAATCATCAAAGAAAGTAAGGGTGGGAGGTGTGAAAGTGCAGCTTGACTTGCACTTCCCACATAACTCTTCCACACTTTGCTTGTTAAGACAAGTTATTACAAGCACTATGATAGCTATACACTAAAGTTTACTCATAAATTATCCATATTTTACTTTGAAGGGTTTTCCATTGTTTTGAAACAAATTAGAGCAATTATATAAATGTTGAATATGTTTTATAGCTAAAATCATATTTTTACTTTTTAATAACGGTCAATTGGTTGCTTGACTGAAAATCTAGATTTTAGCATCATACATGCATGCAAAATGATGCTTAACTTGAAATATCTGAAACATCCAAATGCCTTTGTCATCGAGACGTCTCAAGTGTATAGCCTACAACGTGTGCTCAAGCATCTAAAGGTTCTTGTATCATAAATATGTTTGCAGATTTTGCAATTCTTCAAGCTTATCATGAAACATAAGTTCTGATAAATTTGGTTGGTAAAAGATGAATATACCTTTTCCCATTAAATACATATTGATGGTTGATGAGGAGGCGATGCAATTTTTGATATTTTTGGTTCTTCTCTTTGTGTTTTCTAATGTTGTTCCTGCTTTAATGTCAGTTATCTTTGTGTCCATGGCAGATAGAAAACCTCCAGGGAATGGTGCAGGGGGTATGGTCTGAAAATCCCAATACACAATTGGAAGCAACTACTCAGTTCAGGAAGCTGTTGTCAATTGGTGTGCAATAATTGTTTTTCTTAAGGATTTTAGTAGGTATCTGCATAAGAGACAAAAGCCATATCTCTCATCCATATTTCATAACATCTTTCTAGAGCGGAGCCCTCCAATTGAAGAGGTCATTAAGGCAGGTGTTGTCCCACGTTTTGTGGAATTTCTTTCACGGCATGATCTGCCACAACTGCAGGTATTTTCATTTTTCACATTTTAAAGTGTAATGCTTTAAATATGGCAAGATTCTTTGTAGACACAAAACTCACTGCTATCATTCATTTGCAGTTCGAGGCTGCATGGGCACTGACCAATGTAGCTTCTGGAACTTCTGAGCACACACGAGTTGTCATTGAGCATGGTGCAGTTCCAAAGTTCATAGAACTTCTTAGTTCTCCAAATGATGATGTTAGAGAACAGGTCTATGCACTATCTCTGTTTTTCTTATGCATTATTTATCTTTTGAAAGGTTAATTGCCTTAATAACTTCCATGATGTTATGTCAGTACTCTTATCGTTTGATACTTTGAACAGGCTGTATGGGCACTTGGTAATGTAGCTGGTGATTCACCAAGTTGCAGAGATCTTGTTCTTAGTCATGGGGCACTTCTTCCAGTAATGGCTCAACTAAATGAGTATTCAAAAATATCAATGCTGAGAAATGCCACATGGACGTTATCTAACTTATGCCGCGGGAAGCCTCCAGCACCATTTGAACAGGTCTGAGGAAGTTAAACTGCAATTATTTTCCCTTAATATGGTTTCTTGGCCATTAAATTTATACATAACACCCATCAAAATTTATTTTATATTTGCATTATTTCACTCATATGGTTTGCCAAACACTAAATATACATGTGTGCCCTTTGATTGATTTTACTTGATGGTGGCAAAAGATCTATGTAGCCGATTAGTTGGGACTTACGGTTTTGTTGTTGTTGTTTTAGACCAAACCAGCGATTCAGATACTTCGGCATCTTATTCATTCAAGTGACGAAGAGGTTCTAACAGATGCTTGCTGGGCCCTCTCTTATCTTTCTGATGGAACAAATGACAAAATCCAATCTGTCATAGAGACAGGTGTTTGTCCAAGACTTGTGGAGCTTCTGCTGTATGTGTTTCCACATGTATAATTTTTTGTCAATTCAGTTATAATATACTTTCTTCTATATTTTTGTCTTCCTCTCCTTGTATATTTTCTTATTATTTACAAGATATTGATATTCTGCAGTCATCCATCACCTACAGTTCTTATTCCTGCCCTGAGGACAGTTGGGAACATTGTTACTGGAGATGATTCACAGACTCAGGTACTTGTTAAGTCAGGCATTGAGGTGATACCTTTTAAGAAAAAAATTTGATGGTAATTGTTGAATATGGTTCAGTTTGTCAGTTTTCGTATGTGTGACTTCATGCCATTTGTTACAGTGAGTTCATGGTTGCGTATCTTCATACTCTATATATGGACTGTAATCTATACATGTTAATCCATGGGGCACCTAAATATTGCTGACTGTTCTATATGTGCCCCTTCCCATAATACTGAGACTAAGATGTAAAAACATACTTGCAGCTAGTTATAGAGAAAGGTGCTCTCCCTTGTCTATTTCAACTCCTTACACAAAGTCACAAAAAGAGCATTAAAAAAGAAGCTTGCTGGACAATTTCCAACATTACAGCAGGGAATAGAGCTCAGATCCAGGTAACTACTGGTGCTATATCGTTCATCTGTGCTATCTCAAGTGGGACTTATAGGAATATAGCATGCGGTAAGCTTGAATCATAAAGTTGGTGATCATATGGTTTGAGTTTGATTTGATCGGATTATATTGTGCTCTTTGAACTTCTAGATTTATTGTGTTACTTTCTCAAAGTAGCGCTCCTTTTTAGCTTCTTTTTGTGATCCTTGTTCAATTGCAACAGGCTGTTATTGATGCAAATATTATCAGTCCTCTGGTACATCTACTTCAACATGCAGAATTTGATATCAAGAAAGAGGCTGCATGGGCTATATCAAATGCCACTTCTGGCAGTTCCAATGAGCAGATTCAGTAAGCTTCTAATATTTCTTATTCTTGAAGATTTTACTTGCCCTAAACTTTTTGATCTTGTTCTGTCATCAATTACAGCAACCATAACAATTTTTGTTGTTATATCAATTTGTAAATACTCATCTTAGTTACTTTTGAAGTTCTACAGTCTTGTATTAATTGTGATAAGTCTCTTGACTTTGTTCTTTTGTGGTAATAGTCAAGAAGTCTGTTCATCATAATTGTGCATTAGGGATTTATTTTAATCTATATGACATGTCTTTCATCATAAACATTTTAGGAACAACGTGCTTGCATGACTAACTTCAGTGTATAAGAAAATTGCACTACTATGGATATCCACAAACCTTGTACACTGAAGTTATTTCCTCTTGCAAATGAAAAGAGTTTTTGAACATCTACAAAATTTGTTAAATTTTAATTACAGATGCATCAATCTGACTCCTGAAAGTCATTGCTTTGTTGTTTTAGGAATTTCTTAATTATATAGCTCCAAGATATCCCCAAGATACCTTTTAGGAGTCTTTTTGGATCTTCTTTTACCGTGGATTACATGTAAAGTACAGTAAACCGAAACAACTTGAGATATTGTCATATTGTGTCTACCTGAGATTTTTAATTAGTGCTGATTGACCTTAACTTTACATTTCAAGTTCAACAATCTTGTATTATTCTTGATACTCGAGCCTATTCACTTTCTTATTTTGTATCATTTTTATATTTTTACTCTGTCGATCATAAACATGCACAAAGGACTTTTTTTGTTTCAAATCTATCTGACGTTTTTTGCATGATGTAAATTGTAGAAACATGGTGCTTGCATATAAATTTAAGGTTTGGGGACATATACAGTGCAGTTTTCTTATGCAGCAAATAATTTCCACTTGCATGTATTGGTTAAACTTAATTACAAATGCAACAACCTGACTCTTGAAGTTTTTGCTTTGTCCTTCTAGGGCATTTGGTAAAGATGGGTTGCTCTTAGATATCTTCTTTACGAATTCTTTTGAAATATAATGGAAAACTAAGCATATAATTGAGTTTTTTTGCAGTTATTTGGCGAGCCAGGGTTGCATCAAGCCTCTATGTGATCTTCTTGTCTGCCCAGACCCTAGAATTGTGACTGTATGCCTTGAAGGACTAGAGAACATACTCAAGGTCGGTGAGATCGAGAAGGATCTCGGCAAATGTGGAGTAAACCCTTATGCGCAGCTTATCGATGAATGTGAAGGATTGGATAAGATCGAGAATCTGCAGGGTCATGACAACAACGAGATCTATGAGAAGACCATAAAGCTACTGGAGAGGTATTGGGTCGAGGAAGAAGATGAAGCACAGGATGCACTAGGATCTACTGAGGTTGCTGAACATTCGTCCGAGGTCGCCATCAGCCAACCCTCTGTCCCTTCTGGTGGCTTCAAATTCAATTGATAAATGTGAAGTCTGAGGTTTTCCCCTTTCTTTATCTTTCTTAATCTGTGTGTAGATCATTCTTATTCAACCATCAGCCATGTAGTTGACATGCTTAGGGCTTACATCTGGGTGAAAAAAACTGAAAGGCAAATTTGTGGATGCCTACCCTTTTGATACGTTGGATTTGTGGGTTTGTTCCATCTGCATTCCAAAGAAATAAAATTACTTAATGTTTAAGAACATTTAGTAGATTATGATCTCACTATTGATTCTGTCTCCTTGTATGAATTTTTCAGTTTTCTCTCTAGTGCAATGGTAAACAATATTCTGCAACCTGCTACTTCACTATTGTGTAGATCAATCATGTCTCATAGACAACCATCTTGTCATCTAATTTCAGTTTTATGAGGAATCTTTGCTAATTCAGTGACTAAACCATGGGAAAAGAAGCCCATAGTTAGTAAATGTGGTAACCAGAGATTCTTATGTTTCAGTTAGATCTTTCAACCATGGAACTTGTAGGGTGCAGTTCTTGCATGTAAAATCAACACAAGCACTTCTATTTCATCACAAGAAGCAATTAAAGTTCGACTTACAGATCCAAATGACTCACGGCTGCAGCAGAGAGTAGGTAAAGGCTTCATGCTTGATGACAATGCAACCCAGCTGATGAGTGCTAGATGTAGGGAGAGAGATCTTCTGCAAGATCCTCTACCAATCATTCTTATCTGCTGCTTGATAAAGCTCTCTATTGAACTACTTGATCACTGTCCTCAGCTTCAGCTGTTGCAGACTTCAGCCACCGTGCGAGGTTGGTCAAGAATGGTGTATAAACGAAGTAGCAGGTTGATGTCCAACTGACTAATCCCTGGAAGCAGAGAAAGCAATTCGCTGTGGTAATCTTCACTGTGTAATTGCAAGAACAACTCGACAATTGCTAGACTCTCACCTCACCAAAGAGTTGGACATCAGCACCAGGGTAATTCCACAGATGAAACAGTCTGAAGTTTGAAGGATTTCCAACATCAATGGAGTTGAACATGCTTCGATCACTTGTTATTTGCAGAAAAATGGAGAGAGAAACAAGCTGAATTCTCCTTACTTGATCATTGGAATCTCAGCTAGGGGGCATGCAACACCAACAAAGCAAGCCAAGGCAAATCCAAGCCATGTGCCATCCAGGAAAACCCATATGAACTCTGCCAGTGCAAACAAGGTGTAGGCTTCGACATTGTCAGCCACTCCAGCTTTGTACAGTTCAGCACTCAATTCGATGAAAGCTGCTAGTGTTCTGATGAACCAAAACCAGAGACTTGCATGAGGTTGAAGACCTTAAACACAAGGGGAAGCAAACAGCTGAGATGGCATACATCAGTGAGATTGCTGTCTTCTCCACACTCCCTACTCCAACCTTCGATTTTGAAGGTGCTTTTTCATCCAAAAGCAGCTGCAACAGTCCCACAGTGCAATAAAATGCCCCGAGCATAGGAGGAACCTGATCGCAGGTTAAACATCATTCCATCAAACACCTTCAAGGCACTACAAAGCACGTAAGAGTAGAAGTAACAGAGAGAACAGAAGAGGGTGGTACCCAGATATTGGTGTGCAGAGGGCCAACATCAACTGCTCCATTTTGGTAGATCATAAGATTCACCCTCGAGTGTAGCCCATCAAGAAGAGGACCCAAGAAGAAGCCTGCGCCGAAGAGGGTAAGGGAAATAGAAGGCCAGGTGTCTTTAAGGCCTTTCTTACTCACCTCTTTATGGCTGCAAGATGTCGTTTGTAGGAAGCAGTGAGATCTGGAACAGCGAATGGAATCGAGTGGGAAGGATGATGGGTAGGTCGATGCCACCAAACTATGCATCGTCCTCTCTATCTACAGCCTCGGTTAGATGATGCTTTGCGCTGGAAAATCTTCGGCAGTTCGCTTTGATCTGAATCACTGGTAAACGCAAGGCTACCATCTTCCTACCTTTGTCCACATGATGACAGCAATCATTTTTCGTTTGATGTGAGGTAACGATAAGAAACGACCAGATCCAAGGACTACTTGTAGCCACTCCCCCAGACCACTAACAGACACTCTTCGGTCGACGTCACATCCTTGATGAAGGCCAGAAGAACTCCGTGGTCTTTGCCCCTGTGTTCGGTAAGTGTTCGACCAAATGACTCACAGAAGTCAAGCCAAGTGACAAACGCTACACTTCGATCAAAGCTTGTTTCAGCTTGTAATCTGAATGACGAGATTTATAATCAATCAATTTAGTTTGATTGAATGTCGATAAACATAACAAAACAAGGATATATATATATATATATATATATATATATATATATATATATATATATATATATATATATATATATATATATAAGTTTATCATGTCACGATATATTGCTTGATAAGAACGATACATACCAGTCCAAATAGATGATCGGTATGTGGATCATCCTGTACTAGATGATATATGCTAAAGGATCGCGTATCACTTGATATGAGGTTAATATCGGTTGGAATAGTTAAAATCTATTCCGACTTGTATTCATTTGAAAGATTTTTAAACTCTTTCTTCCTCCTCTTTCACTTTTTTTACTTTCTAATTTTTAAATCTCTTTTCACTTATTTTTTTTTTATCTAATTCTCATATTTACACTCTTTTAAAATTACACAAAGTTATAATTTATTATTTGAATCAAACTTGAAAGGCTAATTAGGGAGGATTAACATCGAAGTTAAAAAAAAATTAAAGGTATATTTTTTTTATTAATTTTTAATAATGTATAAGATGATTAAGTTTATTCTATATTCTCCATGTTTAATATATTATTTGAGGTATTTATGATGGTAAAATAATATTAATTAAGGAGTAATTAAGACCTTTAATATTATTATTAGTGTGTTTAATATTTATTTCTTGAGATTAAATATTAGAGTGTTTGACATATTTGTAACATTGGAAAAAATAATTATGGAGTAATTAACTATGTTAATTATGTGATTAGTGTATTTAATAATAATTTTAACCTAATTTGATATATATTTAATCAAATTTATGTATTTAATGTCTAGTGCGTTTGACATAATTATTGTAGTAAAATAGGACTAATTTAGGTTTAATTAAATTTTTAATATTATAATTATTATATTTAATAATAAATTTATCATTATTTGACCCTTTATTGGGTCAATATTATGTATTTAATAATTATTATAATGGGTTAATTTTGTATATTTAATAATTATTAAAATATTTGACATGTTTATTATAATAAAATAAAGCTAATTAGGGCTAATTATACCTTATTATTTTAAATTAAAGCTAATCGTAACTTACTTATTTGATTTAATTTTGATAAGAACATGACACTTAAGAAATAATCATACTCGAAAGAGACAAGAACCATTATCATTGGAGTGTTTTTATTATGAATACATTAGTAAAGGTAAAAGAATTCTGATATTGTGAAATACAAAAAAGGTTCCAACGTAGATCTGTAAATCATTTTAAGATACATTATAATAGATTATGGATAATATAATTAAAAAGAAGACAATAACTAAAGAAGAATATGTTAGTCATAAGTGTTATACAAGCCAATCATGTGAGTGATGACATGTATTACTTGACATGCAGTCTTTTTACTTATTATTATTATTTGGTATTTTATCACTTTATATTACCTGTTGCTTGAATATATTATGATGTTCATGGATCTGTGCAATGGGAATCAGATCATGATGAGATCACGATAATGAGACTGATTCGCTTTTAAACACAAATTCTAAATAATCCCGGTCATAGATTACTCAAGATGGATATCAAGATAACCGGACATATTAGTGTGTTGTATACCCGTCTATATGATGGATACAGCTGGTCTCATAGCTGCTCGTGTGGGGACACTAGGGATATAGTACAAGTACTAATTGGAGAATGCGTTAACTAATTGATCCGCTTACGGAATGTTAGATGGTTGATGATGCCTTATTGTCAAATAGCAATTCCGTAGTCCCAGTAGTATATCTGATCCTTGGACTTGAGATACCAAGGATGTCCTGTATGAGTACTCCACTCTATGATACGGGACTTATAGGTCTGAAAGATTTAGATCCTATACAATCGGTCATCGGAAGTGGTAGCCAACCTTACGAGGACTATTGAGTGTCGATAGATGACCATCTATGCTCAGTGTCATGAGAGGAATATCTCATGTGTTCTTACTCAAACAAATATCTAGTTAGGGTCATTCGGATTAAGAGAGAAAGAGTTCTCCGGGTGAATCCGATTAGAGCAAGACTAGAGCATAAACCATATGGGTCTTATAGCACCATACTCAGTATACGGTCTCTGAGATATTAAATGGATAAGGAACTATAGGTATACGGTAACTGAGGACAGACATGTCCAATAGATTAGATTCCCCTGTATTGTTTGGAGACTACGGTGTAGTGGCCTAGTACATCTACAGTCGATGAGTCGAGTGTAGATGTACTAGGCTACTACGCCGTAGTCCCCAGACGATACAAAGGAATCCAATCATTGGACTTGTTTATCCTCAATTACAGTATACCTATAGTCCCTCATCCATCTAATATCTCAGAGACCGTATACCGGACATGGTGTTGTCAGACTCATACGGTTTCTACTCGAGTATCGCTTTAATCAGATTCTCCCGAAGAATTCTTTATCTTTCAATCCCAATGACCCTGGTCAGGGTTTGTCTATGCAAGAACATATGGGATATTCCTCTCACAGCATCGAGAGTGGATGATCATCTATCGACACTCAACAGCCCTCTATTAAAAAGACCGATATGAGGATCAAGCTTCCAACATCAAAGGAGATTCACAATGTGTATTTAAATAAAGAGGTGGTAGAACTGGAGGATTAAATCAAACCCTTTAAGAACTAGTGAGATAAATATGAGGTGACACAGATGTGTGACAATTAGATGGGACCAATAAAAATGAATATCGTTAATTTTTGTATTTATTGCAATAAACAAATTATTTTTCATAAATCAATTAATACTTTCAATAAAATTCATGATTAAAAATATATTAAAAATCTAATGGACACCATAGTAGAGGAGATCATATAATAATTCATTATTCAAATAGTCACTGATAATAGAGTCAATTTTAAGAAAATTGATTAAAAAAATATTATTTTGGACTTCATGTGCAGCTCATTATATAGATCTAATAACGAAGAAAATTAACGAGCTATCATAAGATAATAAGTTTATAGCTTGGGCATAGTCAATCATAAAGTTTATATATAAGCATCATTGGATTCACTCTTTGATACAATAGTATACATATGGTGAGATACTCCGACTCGGAGTCACTCGGATTGCTATAAATTTTATTGCATTAAATTCAATATAGCAAAAGAGGTAGGGTCCAAAGGCAATTTCAGGTATTCAAGATCAAGCAAAAAAAATATATGAAAGAGATTATTCTTTCCTCTAGATTTTAGGATACTACGAATGAAATTACAATATGAGTAAAACCACCTTAGGTTATCCTACGTCAGGTTGATATGGATAATTGTTTACATATGTCTTATCTTATACATATGTTGATTTAAGGTAGAGCAATATTTATAGATCATCGATTATAGGATCAAAGTTTATATGGACAAAGACATCCTTAATGCAAGTAAACTCATATTCAATGTAATCTAATTAATAATTTTTTAATATTTAAAAAATTCTTACTAACAAAATTATTTATCTTATAATGTATTATCTAAATTCAACTATTTAATTTTGGTATTGCCTTAGATCGTGATCTGATTTATTGTTATCACTTAGAAATATTATATATCAACTCTTGCTAAATATTATTGATGCAATCAATACTATTATGAAGGATCGATTATTTCAAAAAATAATTGGTTCATTCTCCGCTTTAGGTTGGTGACCGCTTTAGGCTTGTAAATAAAATAATTGTCGATCAAAACATGATTAAAGGAACCATATAATATTGAGTTAGATTACTCGATGAACTAGAGACACCTAACTATTTGTTGTCCACTAAGTGTGCAAATGTAAAGGCAAAGGTAAAGGGGAAGATTGTAGCATCAGTCACACCGTTAGAAAAAATTGAGCCGGACGACGAGACACATTTTCAATTACATTCAATAACTCACTCAGTTCAGAGACATGATAGTGACATGGACAATAATATCTTGATTGATTATTACAGTGATGCTGGGGAGTCAATAGTCACGTCATAATTTAAAGATTGTGCATGGACCGAGGAGCAATATTTTTCATATATTACTCAAGATTCAGATTATATAGCTTAGCAAAATACTTGTTAATTTTATACGTGGAAGGGGAAGAGAAAGATAATAGATAATTTTGAGTAGATGTGATAGAGCCTACATGATGTAGCCATAAAGCAAAGCTCGTTGTATTCACAATTGTTATATTATGGAAAATCTTATGACAAATAGCATTACGGTAATAGTTGATCATTCTTCTTCGAGTAGTAGTACTATAATCGATCTTTGATATAAAGTAATAGATCAATGGTGAAAGTAGAAGTTTTAATATTCTCTAACATTCGCGTCAATACTTACCACAATCATACTTTGCCTTAGGAGCCATATCGGACACGTATGATTTACGATAATCAGACTATGATCATCACAATATTTATCTACTAATGATATATATTGTATCAATATATTATGTTATGGGATCAATTTCAGGATTGAGTTCAATATACATATCAAATTGATATACATATACAGAAGATCGAGGATCCGATCTATTACTCATGGAGTCTCATCGTTATTTTTTTATGATAAAACCAGATATATCCATCGATCAATTACTTAATTTAAATCTTGAAGTTTAAGTTATTTAATATATAATCTAATAATTCAAATTATTTTTTTATAAATAATTCGAATCAATATAAGGACATTCTAAAACATGTCACAAAGTTATTTCTCGAAGCCAAAAAAAATATTTATTGTTATTCTTTCTTAATTTAGATTATTTTTACTAAATTTATATTTATTTTTAACTTAAAAATCTTAATCTATTTTTTTATATTATTATTATTTTTTTTCATGTTGTTAAGTGCGTCTCGTCATATCAACAATTACAACAAAGCGATGCATATCGTACAATCGATCAATCGGTATAGTGATTCAAACTTATGAACCCTTATATATATATATATATATATATATATATATATATATATATATATATATATATATATATATATATATATATATATATATATATATATATATATATATATATGACGTCCGGAGTCTGCTCTATTGTTGACTGATGCATTAAATTGAACTCTGACGTATTATTCTTCAGAATCTTTGTATTTATTTTATTCGAGGGGAAAAGAGAATAATTATATATATCGGAATTGATTTCTTAGCTCTGTTGTGGACAATGATTTCTTTCTTCATAATTATATATATCGGAAAAAATAAAAATTATATATATGTATATAACCCTTCAAAATTAGTTTTGTTTGCCTCTTTAAATTTAAATTTAGCATATATGTATATATATGTCATTATAGTTAATAATTATATTCATGAGAGGTGAAAGTAATAAATGACTATTCATGTACTTAAATTTGAACTTTTATAAAATTTGTTATAGTTAAATTTAATTGATTAAACATATATTAAACATATAAATATTTGAAGGAGATATATATGTGTGTCTAAATTTTAAATAATCAAGCAATATATAATATTTTACTGGAAGGGGCGAACATTAGATATTTAACATCCAATTTTTTGAGAGGTGATAGGGTATACTTTGGCCCTAGATGAATCACCAACAAACGTCGCAAACCAACAGTCACGAATGTTGCGTCATACTGTCACGGACTTAGCTGGTTTTGCCTAAGTCATGCGGCACCCTTGCATGTCCATCCGCAAAGGTTAGCCTCCCCGAAGCCTCTCATTATCTTTTAGGACCAACAAAAGAGAGAACGGGTTAGAGAGAACGCCTCAATCGGGATCCACAAGCAAACATCTCCGAAAAACACTTCATAGACAATGCAAATTACAAACATACTTTACAAGCTCTGAACAGTTGCACAACAAAGGGTAAAATGATCCATTATAGATCAAAAATCTCTCACACATATCCACATGACACAATCTTTATTTACAAGCCTAAAGCGGTCACCAACCTAACTAAAATACGACTATTAAGCCTTCGGTCGTCCCTCTACATGTTGTACAAAGCATGAACATACCGAAAGACACGGACATACATAAGCATTACATCAAACATCCTGTTTAGAAGTTTGTCCGTGACATTCTCCCCCACTTATTCCTTCGACGTCCTCGTCGAAGCCTTTGTCGACACTGCAACTCCTCACCTTTGCTGAGTCTTCAATCTTCTGCTCCAGTTGTAATGCGCCTCCTGGCTCCCAGTTGCTCTCCGCTTTTGCTTTCGAGTAGTCGAACCTTTGATCCGCCATGCTGCTTCAACTCACCAATGTCTCTGACTCTAGTGTGGGGTTGACTGAGTTGTGTTGATCCCTGTTGGTTCCTGCGGATCCTCCAGATGAAGGAAAAGACCATCCTTACTGCGCTAGTCTCTCAAATGTCTCATGCTGCTAGAACTGGATGGATGCTTGTTGGAGTTTTAACGATCATCCTCTCGCAAACTTCTAACGTTTTGGGTCATTTCTCCATAAAATTTGCTCATTGACTCTTCTTTCACTTAGTTGTCACATCCAAGTAGGTTCGCATCACTTCCGCTTTCGATTGGCATTTCGTTGGGAAATGAAGCAGACAATCTACTTTCAATAGCACTGATCACCGTTGGTGAGGATTTGACAACTATTGTCTTTCATTATCTTCGAAGGGTCTTTGAACTTGTGCAGAGCTCCTTTGCTGGATAGATAAGAGAATTGGGGTACTCGGTTTCACCCATTCTCTTAAGAGTTGAGAAGGCAAAGGTTACTTGACTTCGCCCGCCTCCTCGAGGTTGTACTCCATGTATCGAGCTGGTTATTGGCCTTCGCCTGCTCTTTGCTCACACTTCTGAAGCACTTGAAGTGTTTGCACTCCTTGCGTTGAGTTAGCTACTATGATTTACCTTCTCAATACCATCAAACTTCTGGAATGCAGGAAGTTTTCACCCCAACTTAGAGTAATTCTCTAATAGATTTGGTCACCTCTGGGATTGTACCGTCTTCTCTATCAACCCTGCCACCTACTCCACTGAATAGCAAAGGTATAACACTGTGCACTCTTGCATGACCTGAAGTCCTTCACTTTCGGCTATCTTGATGATAAGCTCATTAACACCGGTCTTACGAAGTTCCTCGGCCTCTGCCCTTCAGCCTTGTCTCGGTACTTGGAGATTGCCTCTACATGTTCCACCTCCTCGGCCCCTTTCACGACCAAGCACTCTCCCTCCATGAGAGCAAAGGATCAATGACTATCACGGAAGTCCCGCCTCTGCGGTACCATGGCGTTGCCATGCCTATGGCACTACTATCCGTCGCCTTGCATCTGCATCCCTTTTCTTCACAATCAGTAGATATGCCTCTGTGGCACTCTTCCGAGTCCACCTCCATTCTAACTTATGCTTGATTTTGGGTAGCTAAGTCCCTCTGGACTCGTCGTCGCTTCCTCGCCCCTTTCGACCCCCTGCTTCAACACCTCTGTATTCTCCAAGCAGCTCCCTTTGGTCGATGGAAAGACAGACTGCAACTCTCATGCATGACCTCTGCCATCACGTTGTAAGGTTTGCACCGATTCTGTTCTCCTTAGCTTCCTTGGTAGCAACGTTCGCTTACTCGACCTTGTCCTCTGACTTGTCGGGCTCCCTTCAGCGAATATGGGCTCTGGAGCAGTCCAACTCTCCAGCTGCTTCGATCATACCTCTGCATGATCAAGTCCCTCCCATGGGACTCACTGGTACTTGCATTCGAACTTTTCCCTTGGTGGAACCCAGCCCCCATATGCTGATGACCAAGGTTTTCATCCGATGCAAAATTCGATGCACGCACGGAAGTCCCGCCTCTGCGGTACCATGGTCTTCACTCCTTGAATCCATAGCCCTTCTTGTTGTCGTGTTGTTCACCGAAGTGGAGCTTCCAGTAGCTCCCGATCATACCTTCGTATGATCTAGTCCCTCACAAGACTATGTCGTGTGTATCGCATTACCACGAACTGTTCCACCACGATCTGCTGCACCATGTCGCCTCTTGGTGACATCTCTATTGCATGCTGATCCTTGTGGAATGAACTTGAATTGTGAACCCTTCATGTGGGGCCTCTGCCAATACATCACAGGGTCTCTTCCACCTTCGATTTTGTTCGCTCCTTTGGCAATCGACCCTCATCCACCCACTCTTGGGTCACACCTAGATGAAGCACCGCTCTAGGACAGTCTATCGCCTAGTAGCTCCCAAAGTCCCCCGACTTCGCTGCAATTAGTGCCCCATTGTTTGGATCCTAGGCCTCTGCCCCTACCAGCACAATCTCCGCTGCGCACCGCTTCCTGCCTAGCAACTTGATTTGCAACACTATGGCATATTCTTCAAGAGCACCCGCCTCTACGTCCTTTTGCCCCGTGCTAAGGCCTTCTGAACCCAACTTTGCCTCCGCAAATTGAGTCACCTTAGTTCCTCCATCAAATGCTTTTCCGAGATAAGGTGCATGTGCCTAGAAGCTCCCTTCGTCTTTGGCACCATGCAAGATGAGTCCGCTCCGTCAGAATGAAGGATTCATAGAACAACATGATCCTACTCTTGCCTCCGCAAGAGTTCATATCCTTGACCTCTGTCTAAGGAAAGCATTGTGCCTCTGCTCCATGTTCCAACTTCTATGCTGGCTCCCTTCATGCGGCTTGGGTACTTCGCCAAGTTACACCCAAGTTGCTCCACTCCTCATTTTTTCATTGAGTCGATGGTGGCCCTCGCGCCCACCATTCCACGAGTCAGCCCTCCCTTGAGTCCGATCTCCATATCGACTCCAAGTGTGTTATCCTTTGAGTTGCTTTGGGTCGCTCCCCCACTTGATCTCGCAATGCATCCACCAATGCATTCTCTTGAGCGAGATCATGCAACAACTTCTATGTTGTTTATTGAGGTACTCCTCCTCAACTTGTGAGGTCCGTCCCACATATTCCTCCCTCTGGAGAGCCGGGACTTATCCCTCCTGGATAACTGTCTCGTTGGAGCAATATCTCTCTTCGTTTCGAAGACCACCATCCCCTTGGACTACTCCGATCTGCTGAACAAACTGTGCATTGATCTGCTTCCTGTAAACACACTTGCTAAATTGCGACTCCACGTCAATACAGCCCCCGCTGCACCACTCAAGGCCTAGCAACATGCTAAACTCGTTGCACACTTCAACCTCCTACGGACATATCCTTCACATGCCGAAGAGAAAGTTTCAATGCTCCATGACGTCGAGTTTCGGTCGCCTTGGGATGGCCGCGAACATTCCATCGTCCGCATACAAGCCCAAGCATGAGTACCAAATTCTTCGAGCTAGCAATTCCCCTCACCTCTGTGAGCTTTGCAAAACTCTTTTGGTCGTTGAGCAACTCATTCCACCTTGCATGGTCTCATCTTTTACCAAGCGCCTCGTTTGCCTTGAACACCATCAAGTATAGTTGTCAACGTTGAACCGTAGCTCAAACTCAGCCATCCTAACCTTTGTGCGCTCCGCATTCTTCCAAGCTTGTCTGTTCTCGTGGTGCCTCTTGCGCGAAGGGTTGGCCATTCCTCTGAATGCTAATCTCATATGCTCGCTCCTCCGAGCGACTTCTTTTCCCTACATCTTCATGCCCGTTTTCCCCCAAACGGTCGTGCATGTGTTGACTGCCCTCAACGCAGCCCCGCTAGGTCCCCCACGTTTGCATGCTAAGTGTTTCGATGAGTGCTTGTATCGCTCTGATATCATCTGTCACGGACTTAGCTGGTTTTGCCTAAGTCGTGCGGCACCCTTGCATGTCCATCCGCAAAGGTCAGTCTCCCCGAAGCCTCCCATTGTCCCTTAGGACCAACAAAAGAGAGAACGGGTTAGAGAGAACGCCTCAATCAGGATCCACAAGCAAACATCTCCGAAAAACACTTCATAGACAATGCAAATTATAAACATACTTTACAAGCTCTGAACAGTTGCATAACAAAGGGTAAAATGATCCATTATAGACCGAAAATCTCTAACACGTGTCCACATGACACAACCTTTATTTACAAGCCTAAAGCGACCACCAACCTAACTAAAATGAGACTATTAAGCCTTCGACCGTCCCTTTACATGCTGTACAAAACATGAACATACCGAAAGACACGGACATACATAAGCATTACATCAAACATCATGTTTAGAAGTTTGTCCATGACAATATGCCACCAGAACCACGGGTGCACGCCACGTCAAGTTCGATAACATGCGACTATGCAACCATGCGACATGACCACCCCAAGAGCTTAGGGCGGTGCCGTCTGACGCCGCTCAAGCACCCCGAAGACGCCATCTCGTCAGAGGGGTTGTCCCGCCCCCGCGAGAATCAGCGGCCACGCCGAACCGAGGCGCAACCAACTCTCGCACGCAGGTATAAATACCCCAGCCAATCCTAAGAAAAGGGGGGAAGAAAACAGAGGAATCCGAACTAATTTGACTTGCTCGTCGGAGGGGTCAAAGTTGGGACACACCCGACAAAGGCCGTTTTGCGGGAAGGGGATCGCCATCAAGTTGTGAGTGTCTTCACCCCGAAGTCGTCATCCAACACTCAAAGGAGGGTGGTCCAACGGATCGGATCCCGACTAGTGCCAGCCTGCATCTCCTATCTCAAGGAGGCGCCCACGTCCACGAGGAAGATTGCCAACTATCCTAGGGACGAGAGGATGCATCTCGTTATAAATGACGCTCTAGTCGGTTGGCTTTGGAGTGCTAGCCCCCAGTTGCTCATGAGGACTCGACCAATTCTACCGTCTCAACCCTCACCCAAGACACTCGAGGGCCGCAGCCACCTCATCACCCCACTTATTCCACCAAAGGTTCCAACGTCGGCACGTGGTCCTAACGGTACTAACTCAACTTATGTTCACTTTTGGGAAATAAAAGTTTCATTATTGATGTGGTCTGATGTCGGTGGATGACTTAGTGTTGACCGGTTGGAATCTGTTCAAACCCGATTTGCATTAAGATCAGTGCCGAGTGAAGCCTCGACATGATCCTTATGATACGCAAGTTAGAATTTAAAGATGAGATTAGACGACAGAAAGAGGAAAACGAGTTTGTATCCATCTTTACTTTTATGGTCGGTCCTCCTAGTCGCTTTTGAATATATGTTGTTAGATTTTGCCGATGTGGTGGGGGCATCAGTTGAGGATTTTTTGTCGTCGTGGCTGCTACATGTCGAGCTCCGGATCGAGGCAAATATTCCCCATATCAATTACTCATCCGAAACTAAACAAGTACCAGTGAGTGCAGGTGTGTGTCATCAATAAGGCCGCCATTAAACACCAAAGAAACCACCAACCTCAGAATGGCCATGGCGTGGCTGCCCGCGTAAAACCAAAGCACAGCTCGACAATACGAACGTACGCGCCATTGAATCCACTGAGAGTGGCATCGAGTTCATGCTCTGAGGCTCCAATGAAGCGCAAGTTTACAGTGGGGAGGACAAGGTCGCATCGAACGAGTTGGTCCTCATTCTCATGAAAGGTCCCCCTCAGCCTCTCTGTTCTCCCCTGGAGGTGGATCTCTACTTCACGTGATTACAGGAAATCCCCACATCTTTAGAATACAAACATACAAAAGCTTGGCTCGAATCTTCGGGAAGAGAGACCGAAACCAGCAGCACCTCTACAGTGACACAGAGGTGAGGGGACTGAAACTAGTGGAGTTACATCTTCGCAATAAAGAGGTGAAGTCTTGAATGAGGAGGCAGACTTGCATGCACTGAGGCAACCACTGATCTCTGTAGTTGGATGCCGAGACGCACTGTGGCACTGCTGCTGTTTCTTTACTGTCACTGCCTTATGTCTTTAATGAAGTCAGGGAAGGAAGGGAGAATTAGATTAATACAAATGGAAGTACAAGTCTGAGAAGATCCTCCACCAACAACAAGACTCCTCCTCCTCCTCCTTCATGTCTCATAATTCCTAACCGGAGGAAGAAGAGTGGTATGATGAGAGCACGGGACCCATGACTACTGTGCCATAAACAGCACAGCCATGGCTCCATCCCCATCTCATCACAGTGTCACTGCAATGGTAGCTTGGCTTCTACCTACATCAGGTACCACCAAGGTGGGACCCGTTCTTTGTCGTAAAGAAGTGGAGAGGAGTGGGGGGGGGGGGGGGGGGAGCTTCTTCTTCTTCTCTCCTCCTCAAAGACTGTGTGGTTTCCATAGCTATAGCCAAATGTATACCACCATCAAAGCCATTCTTGTTATTTGTTTACATGTGCACAGCATACATGGTGTCTTGTGCTCAGTTCCTGTTGCACTTCCCAAAATGTCCTCTAGGCTATGGTTTTAGGTCTTTGTTTACTAATCCATTACACAATCTGGTCAAGGAAAGACAGCATCTGCTTTAAGTATAATCATCAATTAGGACCCACATGTTTCCACAGCAAATCAAGCTTACACCAAACCTATAATAAAGTTTAGGCAGGACATAGCTGCTTGAATTGTTGCAATGCAATTACTTCTTCTTGATATGTTCGTCTGTGTACACTTAAAAAATAAAACCGAAAGCTTTATTTTGAAATCTTGTAATGATCTATCAAAGTCTTTACTAGCAAATCTAACTAACTTATTATCGATAATACTTAACTTATTGGTCCGAGATACAATATTATCATCCGAAACCCAAAACCCGAAATCCGAAACCCGAAACCCGATCAAGAATTAAAATATTGTTTGATATAAATAAAATCATCATATTAGGTAGAAAGAAATTATTCATATAATCAATCTTTTTACTTATTGTCATGAATCATGCAAAACTATGCACATGAGTGAAGTTAAAAGACCAAGTTTGGGCAGCCTAAGAAGCTACCCCAGTGTATACCTAACCCTAGCCCTAACACTCATGCCAAACTTCTCCATGTGGGTCGTTCAAAAGAGAGACTCACATCTGCCGTTTGTGGCCTTATCCCCTCCTCTCTTTAATACTATAAACCCACCATCCCAAATGAGTGAGTTGAGTCCTTGCATCCCTTTGCTCCTCACAGTACTGAGAACATTTCCTAATCACTTCCCTCAGACCCTTTGGTCTCTCCCACTCTCTGTAAGTGTACCAAAGCTTTTCTAGTTGAGGTATGAACATCTGAATGTGAGCTAGCCATGACTGTGTTTTCTCCATGTCTCGAAACATCTTCTGTCTTAGGTCTGAAGTTGGAGGATGGAAGATGTGGATTCCCATCTGTTCCACTGGGTAAGAGAAGACAAACAAAAGAAAGCATGCTTGTGTTCACCGTCTTCGTCCCCTCTGTGACTCTCTTGTTCTTGCAGGTACCAACCTCCGAACCTGAAGCGGTACCGCAGCAGGAAGACATGGCAAGAATTTGGATTAAAGGCCAAGGGATCCTTGTACTCCATGGTGATTCCCCTTGTGAAGTATCCTCTTCTTCTTAGTTCCCGGATGGTGCTATCCTAGCTGAGCTTTTCTCCCCTCTCTTCTTGTCTATCCTTCTTCACACCATGGCTTGCAGGTTAAACTGTTCTTGACCTTGTAAGACCTTTTCTTGACCTTGTAAGGCCAAATTCTCTATTTAATCCCCTCGTCTCCAAACTCCACGTGGAGTGAGTCAATACGAACTATATTCCTATCTTCGTGCCCTCCTCTTCCCCTCTCCTCCCCTCTATCCCTCCTGAGCTATTTTGCTTATATTTACTCCACCGTATGGTTGTCATCTGTAGCATGTTACTTGTGCAACTGTGTCGACGATACTGTGTCTTTGTATTCGGTGGGGTTTCACATGTGGTTAAGTCAGTGTATTATTCTTCTTGTGACCCATCGAGGATATGGATCCTTACAGTCCTTTGTTTTGTATGGCAGTCTGCTATGATACATACCCCATGTCTTTTGGTAAAGCTCTCCTCATCATGTTGAAGTTTTGGATGCCACCATAGATGTGTTTGATAAGGTGAAAGGCACAAGGATGCTGATAAGATAGCATGGACTTTCTCACCAGCTTGTCTTTATTCAGTCTAGCAAGTGGATGTATACATAGCATATAACTCCAAGCATAAAAGACTCCATGAAAGTTCTAATACCCACTTGAGATGAATCTGGGGGAAATCTACTTTGGTTTTCGCATGCATCAGGACAATCCTCATCAAGTCAGCCACGTGCTCTGGTGCTGAGATATGCTTCGCATTCAAGAAACATGTGACCTTATTGCCATCATAGTTTCTGAGAACTGATTCTCTTGACCATATTATTGTATGACAATGCATAATATAACTTCATCAAAACATGGGAACTTTACATTCTCGAATAGCCCATTTGAGCTTCAAGGAAAGAAAAACCTTCTTCTGATGTTTATTGATCAAGAAATATTGAGGGAAGAGATAACAAGTTACATGTGTTACAGAAAACATTACATTCTGAAACTTCTGCATGAGTTCTACAACAATTCTTGAACTGTATACAAGAGGAAAGCTATACAAGAAAACAAAAACTAGGTTTATACCTTCAACTGTAAAAGGCGAGGATGCAAAAACCCTGGCAGTAACACTTGACATTGCTGAATATGTAATGATAGGGTGCATATGGGCCAGGATGATGCTTAAAGACTATTTCTTTGATGGAGACCAGGCCAGGTTCCTATACTTTAGGTCTCCTTTCTTGGTGCTAACCACTAACCCTTGTCTACCACCACATCTGTTCAACACAGGTTTGCAATCATAATGTCTTTGAAATCCATTTAAGAGGTGCCCACCACCACCTTGTCCTACCTCAACACTTCCTTCTGCTTTGCATGGTTAAAGGCTTGTTTGTTTCATGTTCTAGGTTCATTTAGCTTTCAATGCTTCTCTCCATCTCCATCTCCACTTGAGAGAGACTCTTTAAATGGCGTCATCGATGCAGAACAGTGCACAGCATTTTGAGGAATATAATACACTGAGATGCTATCACAGTGTCTTTAAGGAGCTCGCACTGCAGTGATTCACTATATATATATATATATATATATATATATATATATATATATATATATATATATATATATATATATATATATATATATATATATATATATATATATATATATATATATATATATATATATAACACCATCAACAAGTGAGAGATTATAAAAATATATCAAATAAAATTTTAAACCTTACTATCTTTGATAAGTAAGTCTAACATATCAGCATCAAATTAGTATTTTAAGTATAATTATTTTTATATTGAATAACTTATGATTAGATTTATAATTTAAAATTATAAAATACAAGAACTTGACATGTAATAGTGATGCCATCAAAAGAAAAAGACAAAAGACCCGACAGTAGGTTTCACCACTTCAGCAAAATCCAAATATAAAATATTTTTCTAATCCTAATTAGCTAGGGAGGATGGGTTATAAATGATAAATATGGTTACATTAAATAAGGTTAGAATCTTCAATATTTCATATCTAACTTAAGCATGTTAGAGATTTCTTTTGGACATTCGTGCAAATGTAAGAAAGAGGGCTTAATCAACATTTCTCATACGAATCTAACTCGAATCATGAACTCAAAGATGGATCATCTTTGAGTTCGCCAACTGCAATAACTAATCATATAACTCATTGAATTCGACCTCTGATTAACTTCAAAAAATATTAACCTCGTGATAAACTCACATATAATACGGTTATGATGCATTTTGATGCTTAATTGATATATGCATCTTATTGTTCAATTGGATCGATAACATCATTTTGTACAATTAAAATAGATCTCAGGGGTGCAAAATTGGATGCGTTGCAACTCGATTTATGGATCCAATTCTTCATCTATCTTATCAAATCCGAGTTTGGATTCAAATTGACATCAATCGGACTCTTAGCGGGCAATGAATTCGATGTATCCGATTCGATTTGTATCAACCGTTCGAGTAAACATGTTTTCTAGTTTTTGTTTCGAAAAGTAAAGAAACACAAAACAGAAACATACCAAACGGGCCCCCAATCCTCATGCAGATCTCCATCGACGGTCTAGATCTGGTTATCACGGATGATCAAGATTCGTGTATGTTGTACCGCTTGACAGCCTAAGCGGAACGATAATATAAGCAAGTATCACCATATCAACGTTCCAGCAATTAAATTAAACTAGCCTAAACTGACTCGCGAGGCAGCATATCGAAATCCCCCTCAATCTCTATGTATACTAAATCAAAACCCTAAGCGCCGCCGCCTCTCACCCTTCCCTCTCCACCATCTCCCGACCGGCCAAACCCTAACGGTAGCAGCCTGGGGGCGACAAGATGCAGATCTTCGTGAAGACGCTGACGGGGAAGACGATCACCCTCGAGGTGGAATCGTCGGACACGATTGACAACGTGAAGGCCAAGATTCAGGACAAGGAGGGCATCCCGCCGGATCAGCAGCGTCTCATCTTCGCCGGAAAGCAGCTGGAGGATGGCCGAACCCTCGCGGACTACAACATCCAGAAGGAGTCCACGCTCCACCTCGTCCTCCGCCTCCGCGGCGGCGCCAAGAAGCGCAAGAAGAAGACCTACACCAAGCCCAAGAAGATCAAGCACAAGAAGAAGAAGGTCAAACTCGCCGTACTCCAGTTCTACAAGGTCGACGACGCAACCGGCAAGGTCACCCGCCTCCGCAAGGAATGCCCCAACGCCGAGTGCGGTGCCGGAACCTTCATGGCCAACCACTTCGACCGCCACTACTGCGGCAAGTGCGGCCTCACCTACGTCTACCAGAAGGCGCAAGGTGAGTGATCGAGTAATCTCATGCCTGGTTTAAGAATATGTGACTACTGAACACAAAGTTAAATATTTGAAATTGGACTTAGTTTTATGCGGTTGGAACAGTCTGTTTTCGTCATTTTTTTAGTTCTGCCTTAATGATGGATGATGATGCTATATTTGATGATTTGAATTAATTTTTCTTCTAAAAGTGTTGTCTTTGGTTGATCATACAACTTAGAATTATTTTCATTGCTTTCTCCATAATAGTTTGACTGGTGAGAATCAAATGACACTCATTTAATTATTGGATTTGTTCCTGACTGAACATGTGCATTGTTTCTTCAGTCGATTGGGTAGGGGTGCATGCGCTCCTCCATCTTGATCTTTTTACGTTTGGAAGGGAAAGCAATGCAATGAACTAAAATTCTTTGATGTCCTTTAAGCCTTGATAATCTAAGCAGATGTGCTTATCGAATGCATAAGGATCACTCTTTTCAGCCACTAGGAAATTATCTTCTTGGTTAATTTTTGATGTAGATCAAGTTAGCTTGACATCTAGGTTTTTATTACTATCTTCCTGCTGTCTGGTCCCCCTAAATTATAATTCTCTAACAAATATATTTTGGACTTGGGACCCCATCAACCTGTCATGGAATTGTTGTTTCATCTAAGCTGTTAGTACACTAGTGAAACTTTCTTGCAAATGGGTCAGTTTAATCGGAAAAAGGAAGTCGGCTAGGGAATGTGCTCCGTTCGAAGCCCACAAATTTTGGGGACAGCCTCTATTTTGCTTTAGTTTTCTGCTTGTAAGTTTTATCAGCAGAGCTCTTCAATTGATCGACATGCTAACTTAAAATAGACAAAATCCAACCAAATCCTGCATCATTTGTGGGGAAATTTGGACTAAGCAGGGTGATTCAAAATGTTTGTCATCTCAGCCCTTTTGAACCCCCAGATGATACTTGGTCGGATAGGGGTCTTCCGGTCTATTTCAGGGATTGTGTGTCTTCGTATTTAGTGAGTCTGCTTGTCCTTAGCAAAAACTCCTTTCTTGATCATTTGGCTGACATTTTGTCTGTGGGGTCTTTGTGTGTAATTGTTGAACCTTTGAGAGAGGGTTCTTTGTACCTAATAAAATCTATCGTTGTTGTTTTGATTGTGGAATCTTGAGTCTTACCTCTTTATGAGGTGATGGCAATAGTTTACCCCCGTATTTATCATCAGCTAACTTTACTTTGTATAAGTGCTCTTGCACCGTGCAAGATCAAAAGTAGTCTGACTCTTTGTGACCAACTTGTAATTTCATAAGTTTAGGGTTGCAATACATTCTTATCTTGATGAGCACAAGACAATAAGATTGTCTATTGATCATTATTCTATGCTTGTATTATCGACTGGCTTCAAGTACTTATCTTTGGGCATCTATAATGGGTCATATTTTTAGGCTTGTCCTCACTGAATCGTCATGGTGTATATTAGATCAAGTATTATTAAGACTAAAAACATAAGATGCTGTTCTGAAAGAGAGCGTGTTAGATATGTGGATTTACTAGTTTAAGAAGCAGAAAGTGATGATATTGCTTAGAATCGAGATTCATCTTGATTGTCATGATTGTTGTATTATGCCTCTTAGATTAAGAACAAATGAAAGCGTATCTAGAAACATTAGTGTCGTTGAGATGATTAAGAACAAAAGGGACGATAACATACCATAAGTTTTCATCATCATCTTAATTTTTTTCACATTAAGCTACAAACAATCTCCATCTCCATTACCCAGCAAGATCCTGAGAATGCAAAGGGCCTCGGCTGACAAGCTTTTGCAGCACCTCAATCTGGAACGCTGCTGCCGGTCGCGACGGGCCGAAGCCGAATTGCCATACTCTCAGAGAAACAGACCACAACAACCGTGAGGTTGTCGGCGGTGTTGAGCCTCAGCGCCTCCATGACGAGCTCCCTCGCACACCGCTGGGGGTCGTCGTGCCGCCTGAGGCCCCTGCGTACGACGCTCACCGCGTACTGGCTCGACATGACGTCCCATATCCCGTCGCAACCGATGATTAAGAATTCGTCGTCCTCCGTCAGGACGGCGTGCCGGAACTCCGGTTCTGGGATGAGCGGTGACGGCGGCACCTTCAAGTCCCAGTCTCCCAAGGCTCGCGTGACCGAGAGGACGCCGTTGAGGTAGCCATCGTAAACAAAAGCCCCGCACTGCTCGACCCTCTGCCTCTCGCTTGCATGGATAGGCTTATGATCCTGTGACATCTCGACTGCTTTGCCTTTCCTACATAGAACTGCCCTGCAGTCGCCTGCATTGGCTACGAGGAGAAGCCTGCCCTCAGTAAGGCAAAAAGGATCAGCATCGGAAGCTTGTGTCATGGAAAGAAGAACAGATACAAACAAGGTAGTGTACATTACCTCCCAAACACCAATGCTGTGAGTGCCGTAGTCCCCGAAGAGCTGCTAACAGTGCAGTCCTCAGCCATGGCAACGTCTGCAAGAAGGAACGCCTGACGAACCGAGTTCTCAACAGATTCCACAAAATCCTTGTCAGCTTCTGATGATGCCCAAGGAAACTTAGCATCTTCAAACAGAAACCTAATTGCATGCCTCTTAATGTAGGCAGCTGCATCTGGACCTCCATGACCATCGAACACCTGCAGCAGAGTAGAGTTGCATCATTTCTGACATTTATGTGAGGCTGCTTTAAGCTCAAAGATGGATAGATCGATTACTTACCGCGTAGAAGGCACTCGGTGCAGGGCACCTAAGCAGAGAGCCTAAGGGTGCCGAAAGATCATCGATACGGATATGCTCATCTTCCATGAAACTCCGGTGCCCGATGTCGGAAAAGCTACCTGAACGGATGCTAGGAACAAACTGAGGTGGCTCTGTAGATGCACTCAAATCCTATTATGAATCGAAAATGAAATAGTAATGTAGGGAGTCAGTGAATGTACCGCAGAAAGAAAGAGATCATCAAAACACTATGATGAATCAAGAACAAGATCCAAGAACTATGATTTAGAAGAGGATGGGTCTTCACATCGATTCCAATCCAATAAACACCCAAGAAAGAACATAATCGAAAGATGAAGAGCTTGAAGCCAACCATCTCGGGAACGGTAAGATCAACCGCGGCCGCCGCAGCAGCCTCCAGCCCCCGCTCCGCCTGCCGAAACGCCGGCGATGAGGGAGCCGCTGCCGCCGCGGACATGTTGACGATCCCCTCAATCTCCTTAGCGGTGCACCGATACTGCACGTCCAGCACGGGGATGCTCTGATGGATAACCACTGCTCCAGCCACCATCTCGAATCCAAGGAATGTCCCCCCCACTTCTCCGATAAAGGGCGACCAAAACACTCCTCGAAATCCAACCTTGATGGTATATCAATCCAAGAACAGCGCCAAAATCCGGTGTCTTCTTCCTCTTAGGATTTCTGCCTGCCTTCTCAATTCGGGCTTCTTCGGACCTTACCGGTATCTCGATGGGTTCTCGCGCAATTAATAAGGGAAGGCCGCCTTCCACGCGTTATTTATAAGAGGTCTCGGGCGACCAGCAGGTGGGGCGACAAATACGGACACGTGCGGGTTCGGAACCTCCTCGTGGCCGGAGCGGAGCGAGGAGATCGGTCTCATCGTGGATCGAATACGCCACGTGGCGCCACTGGCTTCGTCGATAAGTCGGTCAACGAGCCCGATGAGGAATCCTGGCCGTCGAATCGATCAGAGGCGGTAGATAACACGGGGGAAATAAATGGGGACCTCATTGGAATGACTTAGGAGTTGCCACGTCGGCAATCCTAGCTTCTTCGAGATCCCGCCAGAAGATTCTTGGGCATAGGGTTGACTAAAAATGCCCCTACGATCAGAGAAACTTCGCCTACTAATTAGTAGTAGGATTAGAGTTCTTGGTGTAAGCCTCTTTAATTATATTTCTCGTACAATTTGCAAGATTTTTTTTAGATGTTTTGTATGTTTAAAATACTTAAGTAATAACAAAAATTGGTCTCGTTAACAAAAATTAGTTTCATAAAATTTATGTAGTTTTTCGAGATTAAATTTTTTTTGGTATTGTTTAAAAGAAATGAAGGAGGGCAAAATCAAGATATTACGAGTCACCTAAAAAAATTTATTTTGAAAGCATACGACACACTTGAAAGGATGTTCGAATTAATCCAACTCGATTCAAGCTCACATACACATGAAATATAATGTGATCCAAAGTTCGAATGGTCTTTGTTTTATAATTGATTTATATGAATATTAAAATCGAATGAGTTTTGGGTGTGATTTCTTCGATGCTCATATCAATACTAAATAATAAAAATAATTTTAATAAATAATAATTGATTTAGATTATTATACTCCGAATAGTTTTTATAGTAGATTTATCATGAAAACTTTTTTCTATATAGGCAAAATATTTTCCCGATCTATCGTTTTCACGATGAAATATTTTCTTGGATTGCTATTTTGGATTACTGTCTATATTGTTTAGCTGTTTATCGATCTATCTTGTTTGTGTTAACTATACTACCCTATATCAAATTATGATTGAGATGAATAGTACAAAAATAAATGATGATATTTTTTTATTTGGGGGGTGTCACGGAATGTATCACGAAAATAATTCTTCTTAACCGACAAATTCACGAGTCAAAAGGGAGTGTCACGGAATGTATCAGAGTTGATTTCAGAGCACGCAATGTACCTTCTTAGGATTACAAGATGATTGACATGACTATATCATGATACTCTCAATGTCCTATATGCAATCGCCCAAAGTAATAGAATAGCTCGATGCATGATGTGAGTGGAGGAGCATCCACAACAGTGAATTAGTTTCCGGTTCCAGAACTCTCACTGTCTTCTTCCTCAGGTCAGGACAGTATGTAATGTTTTCTGCATCTTTTATTTCTCTTAGCCATTTCTTCAAATATTTGGTTGAAATGCTTTTGGCAGACACACACATTCTTTTATCTCTGATCTAAGCTTGATCAGATACTGAGTTTTCCCAAAGCAGGCTTCTGCTGCATGTGAACCCACAAAGAAACAGTACCGGGAATTGATCCCCGTGATAAGATCTCGAGCTGACCAACTTTGTTCTCTAGCTTTTTGCCTACACCCTGCAGCATTTCTTTACTTCTAAGATGACACTATTCTTTCGGTGTCATAAAGCTTGGATTAAAACGATTGCTGCAACAGGTAACTCGAGCTTATCGATGGCCCCATGCAGTAGCCATTAGAGCACATTTCTTGAGGAACGTGTGCATAGCTACAGCTTCCTGTTGCAGTGGTTTCATGGCTGAGAACGCCTGGGTGATCCTTCACAAGGGAGCTGCCGGCCACAGAGCAGGGTTGGCACCAACCCGTGACTTGCTCCCCACTGTTGTCTCCTTGTCCACCTGTGGCCTCCTTCCCCCTCTTCTGGGCCACTGGTGCGCTATATAGTACAACAAGAGTTCACGGGACTCTCCCTGCCATGGCCACACTCCTCCTTTCACCAATAAAATACCCTTCTCCACTTGCTCCCTCTTGTTCTTCATGATCTTGGCACTCTAACCCTGTGGATCTCCAGAACCTTCATATTACACTTCCCAAACTTTTAGAAGAACCTGTGACTAAGTAATCTGCCCTCGCAATGGACTATGGTCATCATCCTTTTACTTTCTCCATTTGATCCGAGGAAATAATGCATGCAAGATGCACTTTTTATAGCGAGATAATGATGGTCTGATCCACAAGGAGGTGACATGTGTCATCTCCTTCATGGGTTCCTCACCCATGTCACCGCTGCAAGCTTAAATAGCTGAAGAGCCAGGTCTTCTTCTTCCTTGGCTTACTCCTCTGTTCTGTGTTGTGCTTTCCTGCTTTCCTCTTCCTTTTCCAGCTTCACAGTCTCGGATGGGAATTCCTCGTGCATTGCTTGTTCTCTGCATTGCCACCGCGGTCTTGTCGTTGGGTCCTCGTGGGTCGCTCGGAAGAAGCCACCTTCACAAGAGGCAGCAGAGTCATGGACGCAGAGGAAATGGAGGTCATAGACTAAAGTCCCCTGTGGATTCCCCTGCTGACCCACCTGCCGCCGGTACTTCCACTACCGTCACTCCCTCCAACTCCAGCTCGGACTCTTGCTTCTTCGATGTCAGATCGTTCGGTGCGGTCGGCGACGGCGTCACCGATGACACCGAAGCGTTCCGGTCGGCGTGGAGGGCTGCTTGTTCCGTCGAATCGGCCACTCTGTTTGTGCCGTCGGATGGCGTTTTCATGATAACCTCCACCATCTTCCCCGGCCCGTGCCAGCCGGGACTTGTTTTCCAGGTAATCCTGAGCACAAAGATTACTTGTTCGGGTTGAATCCAGTGAGGGAATTGGAGGTGGTGATTACTGCAGGTGGATGGAGTCGTCATGCCACCCGACGGACCCCAATGTTGGCCGAAATCCGACAGCAAGCACCAGTGGCTTGTGTTCTACCAACTGGAAGGGATGACTCTGAGAGGAGAAGGAACCATCGAAGGTAACGGAGAAGACTGGTGGAGCCTCCCCTGCAAGCCTCACAGAGTATGTCTTAACGACGACCTCTTTTCAGAATCGCTCACACATTGAGGTGGGAATGATGACAGTGACTGCTGTTGTTGCAGGGTCCTCATGGATCGACATTGCCGGGATCTTGCGATAGCCCCGTGGTGAGTGACCAAATCGAGCAGCTTCTTCACAGAACAGCGAGCTGATGATGATGCATTCTTCTCTTGTTGTGGATTCAGTTGATCAGGTTCTTCATGAGCTGCAATCTCACCGTGAGAGACCTGCGCATCGAGAACAGCCCGCAATTCCACATAAAGTTCGACGCCTGCGAGGACGTGCACATCGAGGGACTGTCCATAAACTCGCCGGCGTTCAGCCCCAACACCGACGGCGTCCACATCGAGAACACCAGATCCGTGACCATCTACAACTCGATGATAAGCAATGGTTAGTAGTAGTAGCAGTAGTATTCCCACCATTCGACGGCGAGTGTTGATGGAAGAGATTGTTGAGTGGCTCAGGTGACGACTGCATCTCGATCGGCCCCGGTTGCTCCGACGTCGACATACAGAACGTCACTTGTGGCCCGGGCCATGGCATCAGGTAACGCCATCGATCCTATGCACTCCGACTGTTTGTTGATATCCTGTTAGCGAAGCTTGACGCCGGCGAGGGCATGGCGCAGCATCGGGAGCCTGGGTATGCACAACTCCGAGGCCTGCGTGTCGAACGTGTCGGTGAAGAACGCGGTGATACGGAACTCGGACAACGGGGTGAGGATCAAAACGTGGCAGGGAGGAATGGGATCGGTGTCGGACATCAGCTTCGACACGGTGTACATGGAGAACGTGAGGAACTGCATCATCATCGACCAGTACTACTGCTCCAACAAGGGCTACTGCCAGAACCAGAGCTCCGCGGTGTACGTCTCCGGCGTGACCTACGCCAACATCAAGGGGACGTACGACGTGCGGAGCCCGCCGATGCACTTCGCCTGCAGCGACACGCTGCCGTGCACCAACATCACCATGTCGGAGGTGGAGCTGCTGCCGCACGAGGGTGAGTTGGTGGACGACCCCTTCTGCTGGAACGCCTATGGCGTGATGAGGACCGTCACCATCCCACCCATTCCTTGTTTGCAGGACGGCCAGCCAGAGTCGCTCCAGGAGATCCCAAACTTGGGCTGCTGACTTAGCTCAAGTCACCTACGGTGGACCGCCATAACACCATAATACAACGACTATATAAGCTAACTCTTCTTCTTCTTCTTCCTCTGTCTCACTCGTATCTGCTTAAGCTCACATCCTCTGTTGGTTGCACTTGGTAAGTAAATCGCAAGGCATTGGGCTCACATTTTGTTGAAAGAATTAGGGGATTGCCTACACGCCAATTTTTCTTCTATAAAGGATTCGAGTTTGAATCAAACCCCACAGAGAGTTGATTGATGTTTCTTCTTCCATTCCACGCGGTGTTTCTTCACCTCATTCTCAATCTCTGGTGGATGGGGGCGGGTGGCTTCGTCTTGTTTCCTTCTTGCAAGCAATCTGGGCGTTGAGGGCCACACGCGGGGGTGCATTTCTGACCGCACCTTTTGCCGGGAAGATGTGTCGTGCCACGAGGCTCCACTTGGCTTTGCCACGTTATTTGCTAATTACTCGTCGAGAAAAGGGCCGATATTTGAATTATGAAATTATATGTATTAAATAAAAATTTTAATTATTCGATTTGGAATTAACTGATGCTCGATAATGCTCTTCGATGCTTAATTTTAATTTAATTAATTCGATATTAGATATTTTTATATTTATCAAATTAATTGGTTAATTACCTTGACGAATCGTATGGTGACATATGATATACATTCGGCATGGCGAGTGGAAAGTGAAAAAGAGCTATTGGCGGGTGGACCCAAAAAGTGTGGGTAATATTGCTTCTTCACGTCCAACTCGCCGCAGACCTCCGTGGCTGCCAAGTTGCCACGTCAACACACGAGAAAGATGACTTGGCGGCCGACATGCTAATTAGCACGGTTCGTTCGCAGTCTGGGCCGAGAACGCACGGACGAATGGCGTCGACAGACATGCTAATTAGCACGGTTCGGCTCCCTTTCTCTTGTGGCCCGACGTAAACCACCTCTCTCACTCTCTCCGTTGTTTCGGCCGCACGTCTCTTCTCCACTTTCCCCTCCATTTTACATTTATACCCCTCCGCCGTCTTCACCAATTTTGTTCTCGGCCTCGATTCCGACCCCTCTCCGTCCTCCCCATGGCCATGGGGCTCTCCACCGCCAAACCCTACCGCCGACGCCTCTTCCTCCTCCTACTCCGGTGCACCAGAACCGCCGAACCCTCGCCAAAATGTCCCCATCACCGCCCCTTGTCCTGTTCCTCCCCCGCCGCCGCTGCCGAAGCCACCTACCTCCGCCGCATATTCCGCCCCGGCGATCCCAACAGGTTCGCGCCCGGAATTCTCGACGCTTTTTGGGGCGTGCGGCGGTTCTCCACCTCTGTCGATCCGATCTCTGGCGGCGATAAGAACCTCGAGAGGATTTTCATCCAGAACATGTCCGTGAAGCCCATCGTGGTCGATGGAGTTGATGCCGTGCCGATTGAGGATGAGAGGAAAGAAGAGGTTGATACGGTAGTGGCGGACGTGGAGGAGGGAAAAGAGGAGCTTTGCGGTGGTAAGGTTGGGGATTTGGACCAATTGGAGGGTGGCTTGGAAGTACGGCAGGAGAAAGAGCAGTCGGAGGTGGAGAAGGAGGCCTGGAGGCTTTTGGACAGGGCAGTCGTGAGCTATTGCGGGAGACCAATTGGGACCGTGGCTGCCAATGATGTGACGGCGGCGAACCAAGCGGTGAACTACGATCAGGTGTTTATCAGGGACTTCGTACCATCTGCCCTAGCTTTCCTGCTTAAGGGGGAAAGCGAGATCGTCCGCAATTTCCTCCTCCATACTTTGCAGCTTCAGGTAGAACTCATCACTCTTTGTACTGTGAAGGTTATTTTGAGTTTATAATGCGAGTATATTCTGTATAGTCGGTTCCTTCACTATCATAGCCCAACTTCACAGTTCAGTTCACGATAATTTCCTAAGACTGCTATTTTATGAGCTTAAGTGTTGATTTGGAAATTGGATTCTTATTCATGAATTGGTTGTGGGTCCACACCAGAGAAATTCAAACAGTATCATTATCGAGGTCATGCATCTTCCTCCTAAATGGGTTTTTGTGGCCTACTTTACGTTGTAAACACTGCATTAATGATTGTGCTTGCACAATAATAAAAACAATAAGCCATTATGTTGTAAGAATTTTGGGGTTGGATTCATTGAGTATCTGTGTAGGGAAAAATCTTTAGTCGAGTAAAATTTCTTATGTTTTCTTATTTCTTTCCTTGCACCATTAATTCCAATTAACTCATCTTTTTACTAGTACAACTTTATATTTCATATCAACATGTCGTTCTCATCTTAAACAATTTTCTATCGTCATATGTTCTATTGGGGTTATCCTTGATTCTTTATAAACAGAATATATATATTTTTTTTTTTGTCTTTTCTTGCAACTCACACTTGCACCTTAATATTCTCGGTTACACTAACTTTCTTATATGTTTTCTTTTTTTCGTCCAACAATTCAATCGATAGAATATGACTAGTCTTACAAGTGTTTCATAAAATGTTCATTTTAAATTTAAGGGGCACATGACAATCATACAAAACTTATAATGCTTTTCTTTGTCTTTAACAATTCCACTATTTACTCTATGGACAATGTCTTCATCATTGAATAATAAATCCAAGTTACATGAAACTCTTACCGATATGAACTTCATGATGATCCATCTCTATCACACCCTTAGTTTTTCTCATAGAATTATGAACTACGTAGTCTAAAACTTTTAGTTTTCAATCTTTATCTCCATAAGTTAAGAAGTAATTAATACTAAACTATCATCAATATCATTGACAAATAACATACACCATGGACTCCTATTCTAAATATGACCAGTAAGTTTGTCCATCATCAATTTCAGAAGGTAAGAAATTAATGTTTGTGTAACCTTGTTGTTATAGGATAAACCCTAGACATACTTTCTATTGTTCTATGCTAGTGGCTACTTTTTATGCATTTATTATACCAATTTATGTATTGATCATTCATTACTTTTCTAAAACCCACTACAGCGATCAATAGTCCGAGCATAAAATCAAATTGATTCTTGAAAATACTCATCTTGGATCTTATTATTTGTTAAATCACTTGTTACTTGAAGTTTCACAAGTTTCAATATCTCCCTCGGACTTCTAGATCAAAAGCTTTTCTTCCAACCATCAGATATCTTTTTTAATTCTCAAAATTTTGATGAAATAATCAGTCAATCAAATTGCCCCTTGAAATCGCGATAGCAGATACACATAAAACTTTAATAGAAGTACCATTAGCTCCTACACATTAATCTATATGTTTTTTAAAACTTTCTTTATCTCATTTAATCTAATTTTATAAGCAAGGTTTGTCGTACCACGGCATACCGCCTAGTACAGGTAGTGCGTACCGGTCTGATAGGAGACTGGTGTGGATGGTACATATTGATCTGTTGGTATGTCCCACCATACCATGTCTCGATATGTACCATTATCGACAATCAATTTGTATACTGATACGGACTAGTAAGGCGAACCAAGTTTTTAAGTATACCTATGTGTTTTGAACTTTGTACTATTTTGTGGCTCCTAACTCTTCTCAATGTTTGACCGAAAGATAAAATGCCTTGAAACTAAAACCTGAAGTACCATGTCTATAAACAAAAGTAGAATAAGAATATTGAAGATGTATTGCTAGCATGACCATGTGATGAAAGCTTAAACCTTGTTGAAGTGCCTATCATGCAAATGAAGCCATTTGAATACCATGTGAAGGAAGAGGCTGGCATTAATGATTCTTGCCCAAAATAATGTATGCCGATACTCAATAAACTAGTAGAGCCAGTTACAAGTAGCCATTTTAACATATATCGCACTGTAATCTGGACTTGTTAGATTGGTGTTATATTAAACTGCACTTTAGGTTATACATTCTTATAATCTGAATTAGATGCTTCTGACTTCAATTTATATATATTTTTGGGAAGTAGAGCTGGGAGAAAACAGTTGACTGCTACAGCCCTGGACAAGGGCTGATGCCGGCTAGCTTTAAAGTGAGAACTGTACCTTTGGATGGAAGTAATGAAGCATTTGAAGAGGTTTTGGATCCTGATTTTGGAGAGTCAGCAATTGGACGTGTAGCACCAGTTGATTCTGGTAAGCTGGTGATGAAGCTTTTCTTTGTCTTTCACAATATTATGTAAATTGAATCACTTGAGAAGATGTATACTACAAGGCAATTCTTAACTCAACATTTGCAGGACTATGGTGGATTATACTGCTAAGAGCATATGGAAAGATAACTGGGGATTATGCATTACAAGAAAGAGTGGATGTACAAACAGGCATCAGGTTGATTTTAAATTTATGTTTGTCAGATGGCTTTGACATGTTCCCATCTCTATTGGTCACAGATGGTTCATGCATGATAGATCGAAGGATGGGTATCCATGGGCACCCTCTTGAGATCCAAGTAAGTTGATGTTTGTTTATTCTCTCTATAGAAAGTATATATTTTTCATAATATAATTAGTCTTTGGACTTTCATCTATCGACTCAATGAAATCTTTTGTTGTGTAAGGTCTTTTCTTAATATTTAAAAGACAAGTTCTGATGAATTTTAGCTATTAGATTGCATTGCACAGCTGTGTAGGATTAGCATGATTATGGCAAATCTCTGAGTAGCACTTTGTGAGTTTTTTTTCATACATTCTTCCTAATTTATCATCAACCATATGTCATCTACCTTATTTGTTAATTATATGGATAATCTGATACCAGGAATGTACTGAATTACATGGATCACCATTTTTTTGTTTGCCCATCTCCTTTTTGTTTCCCCCAAGGGTTTGTCCAAGCCACATTAGTTCTATAAGAAATATGAGAACTTGAGTTGTTTTATTTGTTGGACACTGTTGGCACATGCTGACCCTAGGCATTCGGTGAGATGTCCACGTGTAATGTGTTCACTCAGCCTTACATTTGACCTGTTGTTTGTTGACACGTTTTACCTAAAGGCAACAATACAGAGATGGAGTGAAAAAATTAGATAAGGGCAGTTTGATGGGAATCTATAAGTGTGCACCCATTGGGATGGTGTTCAGATTGTTCCCCTCGACTTTGCCTTTCGCTATTGACTTTGCAACATGTTGCCTTTTCTCTGTTCCAAAAACTAAGACATATGTGTTCAAAACTTGAGTTGGTACATTTTAGGTACTGAAGTTGGTCTCATTCCATGACATTGGCTTGGCCTTTCCAGTTCATCATTCCATGATGGGCTAATTGAACTTTTGAGATGTACACCTAGTGTTCTTCAGTTATGAAGTTTGATGTTATATATGTTAGTCAAATTCTATTGGTAGTGCATGCCATTTATCTGTTATCGTTTTTATGCATAACAGGTCAACATAATATTGATTTTGAAAGGAACGTAACTATTTTATTTTTCCCATTGAGTTCTATTTTCTGATTTTTTTTAAAATTTTAATTTTTGTCATTCATGACTCACCATGTATACATACAATATGTGTCCAGTCATATCTTTTGTATCTTCAATTTTTTTTTCTTGTCGATGTTCAGTGTTTTTGATGTCATGCTTTACTATCTGTCTTTTTATAAACCATTCTTCTGCATTTTGTTTATGTTCATACCATTTCGTTGATCAGAGTTTTTGCTGTTAGGATGGTCTCACATATTAACTATTACATGACTTGACCTACATCCTAATGCATCTGAACTTGAAGTTTGATTATTTATTATTAAATATTAGGTATATTGTCATTTGGTTGATAGATTTTGTGCCTCAGGCATTGTTCTATTCAGCTTTGCGGTGCTCTCGTGAAATGATCACTTTTAATGATGGATCTAAAAATCTGGTACGTGCTATTAATAACAGGCTCAGTGCTCTGTCTTTCCACATTAGGGAGTATTATTGGGTTGATATGAAGAAGATAAATGAGATTTATCGTTACAAGACTGAAGAGTACTCCCATGATGCTATTAACAAGTTCAATATTTATCCTGAACAAATTCCATCTTGGCTAGTTGAATGGATGCCTGATAAAGGTGGCTATTTTATTGGCAATCTCCAGCCAGCTCACATGGATTTCAGGTTCTTCTCCCTTGGTAATTTTTGGGCTATTGTTTCTTCACTAGCCACACCAAGACAGGCAGATGGCATTCTCAATTTAATTGAAGATAAATGGGATGATATTGTGGGACGTATGCCACTCAAAATATGCTACCCTTCTTTAGAATATGAGGAATGGCGTATAATCACTGGCAGTGATCCAAAGAACACGTGAGTGTCTGAGCTTCCTCCGCCTTTTTAAGTTTGTATAATGCCCTCAACTGTTGCTATTTTATTATGGTTGACACGTAAGAGACCTACAATTGTTCTGAAACCATTAGTAAGCCATCTACCTGGTTTTGTTTTCTATTTCAACTGACTTGATATAGAGTTCTATCATGGACATTATATGATTATCTTTTTGGTTATGTAGGATCCTTGTTTTGCTCACTGCAAACCTTGGAGTAAGCTATTTTATCTAAGATGGAACATCTTTTTTTTTCTTTCACAGGCCGTGGTCATATCACAATGGTGGATCTTGGCCTACGCTTCTGTGGCAGGTAATTTTCGTTTCAGTTTGCACGCTAGGAATATGATAACAAGGCTTCTTTTTGTAGATATATTGCTACCGGATCTTTTTCTGTTCAATAACCTGCTTCTCTGGATGTGTTTCTTAGTAGGACTTCTTTCTTTTAAATTTCAGTTCACATTGGCTTGCATTAAGATGGGTAGGCCAGAGTTAGCACAAAGAGCTGTTGCAGTGGCTGAGAAGAGATTGCCAAATGACAAGTGGCCAGAATATTACGACACACGTAGTGGAAGATTTATTGGGAAGCAATCACGGCTGTATCAGACGTGGACCATAGCTGGATTCCTTACTGCCAAAATGCTTCTGGAAAATCCAGCTGCAGCAGCTGTATTGACATGCGATGAAGATCTTGAGCTTCTTCAAGGCTGTGCTTGTAGTCTAAGCAAGAATGCCCGAATCAAGTGCTCCCGCCTTGCAGCCAAATCACAGGTTGTTGTTTAGTTGTGCTCTGACAGTTCATTCCAATAAACCTTTTTGTGGATAACTTCATACTGGACACTGGACAGGACATGAAATAGAGGGTGGATTCATTTCATGCTGGGATAATTCCGATAGACCTCAGAGTGTAATACTTGAATCATTGCTAATTTTGTATCTGGAGATCCCATATTTTCGAATACAAGGTACTGGCCCATGGTCCTAACATTTATGTTGGATAAATTTGTACATATCAACATACTTATCTGTCACAAGCTTGTTTTGCTATCAAGATGTATTTCACAACTGTAGTTTGAACAGAAATTTTAAATCTTTGGGCAACCAAGTGAGCTATAGTTATTTTCTTTATTTCTTTTGTATGCTTGTTCTTGCAAGAAACTTTTGGGAGTTCACGATTGAATTCTTTTAGATTGCTTGTTCAAGGTGCAGTTAGGCGGCTGCAGAAATCGAATTATCAACTCACAAGAGAACATCTCATTGAAGCAGCATCATGAATATTGCAGTTTGTTCTACCTTTTCCTTGGTTTCTTTGGTGTTCCGATGAGATCTGGTTGCAGTATCATGGATAGTTTCTTGATGAAGTTGTTTTCTGGAATCTGGAGTACCATCATGTGTGTGGTTGAGTTATTGAGCTGATGATGTATCTCCTGTTTCAATAATGTTGATTTCAGCACCCTGACGGGTGCACTCAATTTTGCATTAATGGTTTCAGAGATCTCACCAAACCCCTCACGAAGAGTCTGTAAGCTTTCACCTTCAAGGCCGCAATGGAGTAAAGCCCGACTTCAGTGCGTGCATGTGCATGTCGACAGACTCGTACAAGCTCATACACCACCACCATGCTTTTCTGTAAGTGTCAGAGCTTGCCATTTCTCTCATTGATTCCATTGCTTGTAGATGCCTTTGCAACTCTTATGTTTACTGCTCAACCGTTCATCCTTCGTCACTAACAGTTGGCCACTGAGTTGGAGCATTCATTCGGCTATAACTTCCTTCACATGTGATCTGCTGATTCCATGTCAGACATATCTGAATTCCCAAATCTGCACTCGACTCAGATTGAGGGAAAAAAGAAAAAGAAAAGGTAAATTGGTACATCATTGAGGCCTCTCTCTCCGGTATAAGTAGGAATGGAGAGTGGAGCAAAGGTCCGTTGAACATGGAGAAGTCGAGCATGGTGGTGGTGCTGTTCCTTGCATTGTTTCTGTCTTCCTTTGCCGGAGGCCTCGAAGCAAGAGAACTCAAGAACGAGCCCATGTCGTACCAGCCTCAGAACTTCCCTGGAGCATTTGGAGGCTTCCCAGGCTTTGGTTTCGGCCAGCCACTCCGTGGATCCATCCCCACCATTCCGGGCTTCGGAAACTTGCCAGGGATTCCCGGCGGCGGCATTGGCGGCCGTCAGGCTGCTACGCCATGATCGAGTGGGGCAGTGCCATCAAGCTCGTGCTGTGATCATCAATCGTATGTGTGAAGAGCAGCTATATATATGTAGGTTGCTGCGGTTGTGGTTTCTTGCTTTGTGATCAGGAAAGAGTTGTGAGAGAGTTCTAAGTTAGCTCTTGGTTTGCTGTGTGTTGTTTGCCTGCATGCTAATGTTGTGATTGCTTTCGTCTTTCTGGACTAGTGAAGACTCTGTTTGTTTTCTTTCTCTATAGTAATTCTAAATATTAAATACTAGATCACCACATAGTAATCCTCAGTTTAGACTATCCTTTATTTATGAGTATAAATTGATAAATAGTATACCGTCAACTAATAGTAATTCGATATATAATCACCACGTGGTGTCCAAGGTGGAAGAAGAAGACAAAGGTCACCCTCTATCCGTCTGCCTATGTGGGCAAGGGTTTAAGATACATGGTTATGAGTTTATCTCCCATTATCGGCCAAGGGGAGATTGTTGGGGCAATTAGGGGCTATCTCCCCATTAAATATTTCATAAAATATTCTACCCATTTACGCCCAGATATAAAAGCTCATCTTCAACACAATGAACAAGGGACTTATCTTTTTGACTACTCATGTCTGCACTCCTATACATCGGGTTACTAACTTGGGTGTCGGAGGCATCGGGCCGAGAAACCTCTCCCGAGCTCGGTTTTCATCTAGGTGGCACATTGAGAGCTTGGTGTTTCTACCTTGAAGGCACCTCGGACAATCCTGCATATATAGGTTCGGATCACGTCGGGTTGATCAAGACATCAACAACTTATTCCCTCATCATTTTGAGTTAGAAGAAGGGCTCGATGTTGTAGAAGCACCAACTCGGTGATCCTCTCAATGAACACTTGAGCAAAGAGACTTTGCCTCTAATTCACAGTACTTTCACTTAAGGGGCAACGACCACCCTTTTCGCATATGAACACATCCACCTTGGTGTAAACGTTGATGTAGTATTGACATCTATTTAACGACCCGAGCCTCTCACCCTCAGGGATGACCTCGAACTAATTGCTTATCCCTGCTGAGGTGTTCTTGGGAATGTGTCTCTAAGACCATCGGTAGCAATGGTTCTTGAACTTAAGTAAGCGGAGGAGAAAACGTTTACAGACTTCGTCACTCGGTTCACCAATGAAATTCGAGGTATGGTAGATGCCCATCTATCACTCATAATGCAAACATTTATGATGAAGCTCAAGCCCTTTTATTTCTTTTGGATGTTGGTGGAAAGACCACCGGTAATGGTACCAAAGGTACTTCTAAGGGTTAATAAATATATTACTACCGAGTTAATGATTTTTGGTAAGCATGAGTCATGCAAGAGATTGAAGCAAAATGACTCCAATCCACCTCGACTCGAGGTCATCGTGGTGAAGGGGAAACGAACTACTCGAGTTACCTTACCCAAGGTTTATGCTGACCCCCTTGAATATGTTTAGTTCTGAAGTTTTTCTACAAATAAAAGAGAAGAGGCTTTTAAAAGACCCTCACCTGATGAAGACTTCATTGATAAAAAGAGATGGGTCCAAGCATTACTTGTTCCATCAGGATTACAACTATGATGCAAAGGATTATCATAACTTAAAAGAGTAGATTGACAATCTCATACATTGGGGACACCTTGTGCGATTCATCCGAAAGCATCGAGAACCCTCAACCCAATTTTAGGGGTCGATGGAGAAGTAGATCGACATTGTCATTGGTGGACCTGCCTCGAGTGGAGACAGCTCTTTGAGTCATAAAGCTTATGCCCGAGCTATCATTGAAAAGTGCCCAAGAACAAAGGGCGACCTAGAGATAACATTCATGGTGAAAGAGACAGTGTACCTCGACCCGAATCACACTAATGCCTTAATAGTTTCTATAAGGATTATCAATACTCAAGTGAAGAGGGACATGATTAACATAAGTAGCTCTATTGGTATTCTTTACTTGATGCTTTCCTAAAACTCGGGCTCTCGACTGATGACCTTACCCCTATGACTTCTTCATTGACGAGGTTCGCTAACGACTTTGTCTCGCCTCCTGTGATAGTGAACTTACACATCATATTCGAAAATGAACCTTGTTCCAAAACAATACTAACTAGATTCATGATGGTAGATACCCCCTCGATATATAATGTAAGTATAGGACAACACATACTAAATAGGTTAAGAGTGGTGGTATTAATCTACCATATGATAATGAACTTTCCGACGAGAACTAGCATTGGAGAGCTAATAAGTAACTAAGGGAGTTGTGCCAATGTTACTCGACGATAATCTGATAATGAACTTTCTGACGAGAACTAGCATAGAAGACCCGATCTGAGACGCTACCTATGGACCCTCCAAACTTTACAAGTTTATCCCACATCCTGAGCCAGTGGAGCCATTGATTGCAATGCCCCTAGACAAGACTCAACCCGATCGAGTTGTCGGGGTGTTAGTTCTCGAAGAGAGACAAGTGTAACTCATCAACTTCCTTCAGGAGAATGCCAAGGTGTTTATGTGGTCGTCGAGAGATATATCGAGAATCGACCCTAATGTAGCTCAGCATCACTTGAAGATTTCTCATGAGACATAACCAATAAATAAAGGCCTCACAAGTTTGCTCCTAACTACTAGTAGATAATTAGTGATGAGATAAATAAGTTATTAGGAGCAGAATTTATTATTGAGGTGCAGTACCCTCATTGGCTCACCAACTTTATACTTATTAAGAAGTCTAATAAAAATTGAAGGATGTGTGTTGACTATATTGATCTCAACAAGGCATGTCCAAAGGATAGCTATTTTTTTTCTCAGATTGATCAATTAGTTGATGCTACCTTAGGTCATGAGCTTTTCATAATTATAAATGCATTATCAAGGTATAACAAATCAGAATGACACTAAAGGATTGGGAACACACTTTCTTTATCATCGGTTGAGTTAAATATTGCTACCAAGTCATACCATTCGGGTTGAAAAATGTTAGGATAATGTACCAAAGAATGATGAACAAGATATTCAAGCACCAAATTAGGAGAAATATTAAAATGTATATAGATGACATGATAGTGAAGAGCAGGACAATTGACTTGCATTTGGCAGACTTGGTCGAGACATTTTAAGCTTTAAAGAAGTTCAACATGTACCTTAATCCAACCAAGTATACCTTCGGAGTCAACTTGAAAAAGTTTCTTGGATTTATTATGCACCATAGGAGAATATATACAAACCCCGAGAATGTATGAGCTATTTTAGAGATGTGCCCACCTCGACTGGTAAGAGAAGTCCAATAATTAACAAGGTGAATAACAACGCTCAATCGATTCTTATCCTAATCGAGTGATAGGTATTTGTCCTTTTTTCAAGCATTAAAGAACCCAAAGGGCTTCTTATGGATAGAAGAGTGTCAAGAGACTTTCAAAAGGCTAAAGTATCACCTCGCCCAATTGTCGCAACTTACCTCCTCTATCTCAGGTAAAACTCCAAGCCTCTACCTCGTTGCCCCCGACCTAGCTCTCAGCTTAGTGATGGTACGAGATGAGTTGGGAGTTCAAAAGTCTATTTACTATATCATTCACATTCTAAGTGAGCCCGACGAATGATACCCTTATACCGAGAGGCTCGCATTTGCACTAGTATTGGCGGCAAGGAAGCTTCGACTCTATTTTCAACCATATGCTGTGTAAGTGATCCTCTCTCAGTTCATTATCTCAGGTCAACTGCTGAGGTAGTTAGTAGAGCTGGATGTGTTGGACATATGATATATTCTGAGGATTGTCATAAAAGTATAGATATTTACAGACTTTATATTAGAACTAACTTATCCTTTGCCCGAGGCAGACAACCACACCCCACCAGCATGGTTGCTATTCGTGGATGGTTCCACTACCTTGGATGGGGGTGATGTCGAACTCATCCTGAAATTTCCAAACAAACAAGTGTACGAGTAAGCTCTCCTATTAGGGTCAAAATCTCCAACAATGAAGTCGAGTATGAGACACTTCTCTCAAGGCTCTAGCTTGCTCGGGAGCTTCAAGTCTAGGACTTGATAGTGTTTGGTAAACCATAATTAATTAGGAACTAAGTAAAAGAGAATTATAAAGCTCGAGATGCAACTATGACAAAGTGCATCATTAAGGTGCAAAGATTAACTCACAACTTCTTTCAACTAAATGCATTACAAGTCCCTCGTGAAGAGAATGCCCAGGTTGACACGCTTGCTAGATTAGCATCGACCAGAGCCTTGTAGGAGTGCTAGTCATTATCGAGACGCTTCTAACCCAAATTATTAATAAGTATAATACGACTATAATTAGGAAAGAGCCAAACTAGATGAACAAGATCTTGCGCTAAAACAATGATGGAATGTTCCCTATTGCATCATCTTGAAAAGTCAAGCATCATCGAGCATAGTATTACATAATTAACAATTTCTTATATCATAAGTCTTTTAACTAATTATTCCTCGTATGGCCTGACACCCCAAGAGGCTAAGAGGGTGCTTATCACGTGCATGAGGGTATCTACGGGGAACATATTAGTGGATGAAGCCTTGCCTTCAAAGTATTTCGATAAGGGTTTTACTGACTGACATTGCATAAGGATATAATAACCTATACCCAAAGATGTCTTAGGTGCTAGAGGTTTGCATGGATATATCATCAATTGATAGTTCCTTTGAGTCCGATCAATTATGGATGATCATTCACCTAATGAGGTATGGACATCCTCAGACCCTTTTTGCCAGCCTCGAGCCAATAGAGGTTTCTCATTGTTAGAATTGACTATTTTATAAAATGGGTGAAGGCTGAGCTATTAACATCGATCATTGAGAAGTAAGTTGAGGGATTCATCTAAAAGAATACCATCACCCGCTTGAGAATTTTTAGAGCCATCATCACCGCTAAAGGAACTCGATTCAACAATGCAAAGTTTGAGTTCTATCAATCCTACGAAGTTCAATTAAGATTCAGCTAGATAACTCATTCTCAAACCAATGGTTTCTCTGAGGTTACCAATTGAGTTATTCTTGAAGGATTAAAGAAGTAAATCGTTAGAACAAAAGATACATAGGTAGACAGGCTACTAAGTATCTTGTGGGCCTCTTGGATAATACCTAAGATGTCCTTTAGTATTGAAGTTGTCTAAGAGAATCATCGTTTAGTTTAGCATTCAACACTGAAGTTATCCTACCACCCAAGATAGTCTTTCCAATACCTCAGGTTGAGAATTTTGATGATAAAATCTCTGAAGAAGAACTTTGAGTCAGATTTAACATAATCAATGAGGCTAAAGCAAAAGCACACCTAAGAGCACTGAGAACAAAAAAAATAATTATCAAACTATATAATCAAAGTGTTCACCCTCGAGGAGTTGGACTAGGGGATCTTGTGTTTTAGTAACTCAATTAGATATCGAGTTAAGTTAGCACCGAACTAAGACATTGAGGTTGTTTGAAATGGAACCTATCGTCTCGAGACAATAAAAAGAGTGTTATCAACATAATAAAAAAAATATTTATTTATTTTTATCATTCGTATTTATACTCATATACCTCGAGTTACTAACGTGAATATCAGAGAGACAATATTGAAAAATCTCAATATACATATAGGTGACACCTCGGAAGCTTAGTGTTTTCATCTTAAATATATCTCGGATAACTCTACATATTTAGGTTTGGATCATGTCAGACTAATCAGAATATCAATAACTTTTTTTCTTATCATAAATATAACATATTATTTTTCTGTATGATTATGCATCATTTATTTTGTGACCCTTTATATATAAATTAAATTACAAAATACTACAGTTTCTGTCCTCAAACTAATCAAAATATTTTCATTAAGAACCTTAACTTTGTTTTTTGGCGATCGCACCTGCTGGTTCGCAGAAGCCCGAGACCGAGACCCGTTAACTTTCGAATGGATCAGCTACGGCCATATCCCTTAACTCGGCGGCCGTCACATGATATCAGTTCGGTGGTTCCACCCATCTCGACCGTCGTATGATGGAATCTAGCGCTATTTGACTTGAACAACGAACGGTTGTGATCGAGCGTGCAGATGACGACTTCAGCCCACAGGAAACAGTGGCCATGTCTGTGTCTGTATCCCGAACGGGTGCTTCGCAAGCCGTTATTCTGGTCGTATCTGAGATCGCTCCTTGAAGCAGACTTGTTCAACCGTAGCGTCCTTTTCGAATCCATCGTTCTACCGAATCCCATCTTGGCCATACGAACGGAATCGTGCGGTGGATGTTGACGATCGAGTGCTAATACACCAAATCTGCCGTGCAAGAGAGGGTCGTAGCTATCCGCTCGCAGAATACCATTTCCAAGCCCAAACCCCGTTCTCGCCGCCGATCGATCCATTCGCCGAAGAGAGAGAGAGAGAGAGAGAGAGGAAAGAAGAACAAGGAGAGGAAGGGATGCCGACCGCAGAAGAAGCAGAGCAGGAGCGCGCTGTCTTCGATGACGAGGACGACGTTTCCTCCGACAGCGACGACAGCGACGACGACGAAGGCGAGGCGACGGCACCGCCACCGTCTCTGCAACCCCAAGCGGCACCAACGGCAGTGTTTTCGGAGGCGGTCAGCGATCTGAACCCCTCCGCCCCTTCCCATGACGCTGCAAACCCTAACCCTAATCCCAACCCCAGCCCTACCTTTTCCGATGCTTCCGCCTGCGCTCCACCCCAGAACGGTGCGATCCCGGTCCAGGTGCTTCCCGTCGCGCCCGCTTCCGCTCCCTCCTTCGACGCCGCCCTCTTCACCCCCTCTTCCACCTCAATCCACGTCCCTGCCCCTGTGTCCTCGGCCTCCGAGGAGAGGAGGTCCCTCTCCGTCGTCGCCTTCGACGACTCCCGTCGGCTCTTCCAGCGGCTATGGACCGACGAGGAGGAGATCAAGATCCTGCAGGAGTTCTTTGAGTTCACCTCGAGACGCGGCACCACTTTCGCCTCTCACCAGTACGACACCGGCCCCTTCTACGAGGAGATCAAGAAGCAGTTCCAGTTCGAGTTCACCAAGAACCAGCTAATCGAGAAGCTCCGTCGTCTTAAGAAGAAGTATCGGAACTGCGTCGGCAGGATGCGGTCCGTGGGGAAAGATTTCGCCTTTAAGAGCGCACACGAGCGGGCTATCTACGATATCGCTCGCAAGATCTGGAGCGCCAGCACAAAGCGGGACTATGAGAGTGATGATGAGGACCTTAATACTCCAAGCAACACCATTTCCAACGAGATCATTACGGTTCCGATCAACGATGGTTCTTTAAGTTGTGACAGAAAGATGTCAAGATCGAGAAGGCGCTTGAGAAGAAGAATGGCTGAAGAGGCTGCTGCAACAGATGCTGCGGCGGCAGTTGGGGGAGTAGTTGTAGATAATTCCTCCACGGTGTTGCACACGCCTCTAGCTTTGGAATCTGGGATACCAGACATCATCAAGGAGACAGTGAAGAACTGCCTCTCACCACTATTCAAGGAGCTCATCAATTCTGCAGCTGGCGGGATGCTTGGTCCAGGACTCAATAGTGGGGCATCGCCATTGAGCCTTCTGCCACTGAGCCTTGGGGGTGGTTCCTCGGCAGCACCAGGGATTGCTGTGGATGACAAGTGGAGAAAGCAACAGATTCTGGAACTGGAGGTTTACTTGAAGCGGATAGAGCTTGTAAGGGAACACATCAATTCGACCTTGGAGGAGCTCAAGTCTGCAAGGAGCTGATTAGAGGTTCTGCTAGAAAAGATGTAATTCTAATCGTTGGATCCTTGTGCTTTGATTTGTGATTCTTGTTTATTTGGATAGTACTAGATATAGCAAACTGCTAAGGTAACACTGCTTTTCTTCCTTGTATTAATCTCTATCTAGTCTTAGTTCCTTTCAATCTTTTTTATCCTCCACCCTCTGTGCTTGATGAGGAAAGAGCGTAGGAGGAAAGGCAAGCCAGCAATTTTTTACTTGTATTTATCTTATCTGCATGCTGCTTATGATTTTGACTTACTGATTTGTGCAAATGCTTTCAATTTCTATATTTGGATATGTTAGCATCCTAGATTTTGATACTGCTTCATTTCCCTTTCTGATTGGACAGGACTGCTTGTTCCTTTTGGAAATTGATACATATGTCATGATATTTAGGAATAGCTATTACGGCTTTACACAGATGTGCTTATAATTGGCAACATATATATTTCATTTACATTTTTGAAATTTTGTTAGCTCTTTCATGGCACCATTTTTGTTAATGCATGTTTTCCTTTGTCTTCTAAAGAGCAAACTCTTGTCTTGACATTGTCTGTGATGGTATGATGAATACTGTGAAAGATGTATACTCATATGAATGTTGTTGGATTTTCTCGAGTTATCAAGCTACAAATTTGTTTTGCATGGATTTGTTATGTGAGGATGAAAAATAACTCTTTTTGAAGGTGAAGGTCCATAAGAGTTGGAAATCATCATTATATCAAGTGTTTAGGTTATGGAAAGACAATATTTTGGGAGTACTGATGTAGGATTGCAACAAAAAGCAGGATTAGTCATGTACCAAAAACATTGAGAAATAATTCCAGAAAGACCAGATCTATTCCAGTCCTTGACTTCTCCTGCTTGTTGGAAGGGATTTGAGTTTTAAAATTTTGCAAATCAATTTGATAGATTTCCTTCTGTATGCAGAAAATTATTTTGGCAGGTGGTCTGTGGTGGCATATCAAATATAGGAAGCAATAATATGAAAGAGAATTGCTGTATATTTAGCTTGTAAGGTAAACCCAGTCCAGATCATCTTTGTTTACAGTGTCTAATTCAAGTTTCAACTTTCTTCTTTTACATCTTATCATGCAGATGAAATCAGTCAATTTTCCATTATGAATGTGATTTTTTTACATCCCTTTACTGTATGGATTTGTATTTGCATAAGAATTATTGAAGAAATAGATTAGCATAAATGGAATGGAAAATCACATTTGTTACTGGTATGATGTTTTTTATTTGCAGCTTCACCCCAAAAATGTGTTCCTCTAATTTTTGACCTACCACTTTCTAGTTTAATAAACAGTCTCATTTTCTGTTTTACCATCATCCTCATTGTGGTATTATCCCTCTTCAGACTATCTACTAATCTATTTCTACTGGTTCAAGACCAACATTTTTCAGATGTTGCTGCTCATTTCTCTGCTTCATTTCAACTCATGCCTGTGTAACTTTCTCAACTACTATTGCTAAAAGATTTAGCTTAATTTTGCAAATTTAGCCAGATAAGGATGACTAGTATTCTCTGTGACTAAATTGTGACTCTTAATCATGGACAAGGAGAACTGCTGGCGGTCACAGCTGACTGAAGGACAACTATGATGGGCCATAAGAAAGGGTTTTGGAGGTACCATTCATTCTTTAAATTGTTCCTAGCTTTCCTTATGAGTGCATGCATGTTATACACATTTACAGTCCAATCTTTCTGTGGACTACTTTCAATTTCTTAATTACTTTCACTATTCATTCTTTAAATGTCCTACATAGGCAGCTTCAAAAAGATTCGTTCTTTCTTCTGGTTATAGTTCACAGCTTGACATCTTTGTTACCTACAGCAGTCAATTGGAAGCTTGTCTTCTCATGTACATAATTTATCTGAATGCTTCGATGAAATAGCATATGAATATATGATAAGCTAGCATTTTTAGGACACAGATATAGTTAGCAACCTACATATTCTGTTTGTCTACATCCATGCAACCAATTCATTCTGTGGTCTTAATTCATCTTTATTCTGGGATAGGAAATCTAGACACCTCAATTGTTTTTGGATGAACATAATTTTTGTGACTTAATCCATCAATAATATTCTCAAATGCCACATCCTTCCAAAGTATGCAAGGCAATGAGAGCGCCAGCCAAGTGGATGGGGAATCTAATTCCTTGTGCTCTCTATATAAATCTTACTGCAACATGATGGACAAACTTGGGAGATTGCATTATATGACACTAGCCACTGCAAAAGCAGAACCGATGTAATGAGGTCTCCTGGCTAGGCCAGTTGTGGCTGCTAAGGCGGTAACAGGCAGTGGCAAGAGGGAGGGGTTTATTTTCACATGGAAAGTGAATAAAGACTTAGATTCACTGATATGAGTATGATAAGAGTATGATAGATGCATTACTATTAGTTGGTATGAAGTCATTATTGGATTGATGGGTGTTCAAATCGAATCGAAAAATTGAACCAAACCTGAATCGAACCATTTTTAAATCGATTGCTTTATCAATAATCCGATTTTGAAGTCTATAAATGATCTAGTTTTTTTTTTGGGGGGGGGGGGGGGGGGGGGGGGGGGGGGGGGTTACTCTTCTATGGTTCGGTTAACCGGTTCGGACTGAACTGATTTTAATTAAAAAAATATCAACTCAACCCAAAGGCCCTAAAATCCCTTCCCAAACTCTATAAGTTCACTGCTCTTCCTTCATCTCTACGACTCTTCCTCATCGTCCCCTTCTTGGCCTAGCTCTCTCGTCTCAGGTATGAACCCTATATGTTTGTCATCCTTCTTCGTTAACAATCCCTTTATTGATTTGTATAAATTCCTCTGTTGATTTGTCCGTATCATTGCATATCCTCATCATCAAGAAAAAAAGACTTCATGTGAAGCCGTTATTCCTTTGGGGGCATCTTTCAATAAAAAATAAAAAACCACTTGCACATAGGTGCAATTGTTTAGAATGAAATTTATGATATAAACTTTTTAAGAATGTAGGTCCAATTGGATCAAAATTTTGATTTGGTTCGATTAAACTCAATTGATTCACCGAACCGAACTAGTTTATTTGATATATATATATATATATATATATATATATATATATATATATATATATATATATTGCTTTAACCGTACTTAAAATTACTTAAAATTAAAAATCAGTTAATCGGATTTTAACCAGTTCGGTTAGGCAGGTCTGAAATGGTTCCGGTTTGGAGTACATTGCTTTAACCGTATCAAATCGTTTTTTGATCGAACCGAACCAGTTCATTTGAAATATATATATATATATATATATATATATATATATATATATATATATATATATTAAATTACTTAAAATTGAAAATCAGTTAATTGGTTTTGAATTGGTTCGGTTAGGTAGGTCCGACATGGTTCTGGTTCAGATTATCTTGATTTAATCAAACCAAATCGTTTTTTCAGTTTGGTTTGATTTGACCCTTAATGGTTTGGTTCAAACCTCTCTAAACATTCTAGGTCTTTTGGACGCAGATTTCATATGTTGAAGTAGGAAACAACAACAACAACAACAACCAAACCGTAAATCCAACTATCTGGGGTTGACTACATGGACTTTTTACGCTGTCATTAAAATTTGTAAAAATCACATGTTTAGTTAAGTTTAGAGTACTTTAATTTTTATTTATAGTTTTTGCTAAAGTCTTTTTAGATCTTTCTCTATCTCTTCTCGTATCATTAATATTAATCATTTCACCTCTTCTGGTTATCGCATCCGAGGTACCCTAAACACATGAGCATACTATCTTAAATGATTTTCTCATCTTATTCTCAATCGAAACGATATCTAGTTGTTCACGACAAGAATATTTTTTTTCTTGTCTTTCCTAGTAGCTCTATACATCCATCTGAATATTCTCGTATCGACAATACAATTTTTTGCACATGTTATTTCTTAACTGTCCAACACTCAGATCCATTAAGCATTGTTAGTTTCACAACTATCTAATAAAATTTTTCTTTTAGTTTCAAAAGTATCTAATAATCACACAAGACTTTTGACCCTTGTCATTTTAATTATCTTGCTTTTACTCTATGAATAATATCTTCATGGATCTTTTCATTTGATTGAATAATTGATCATGTTGAAGTAGAAAATTGAATTATACCCTTAGATGAGCCCTCTATTGTTCCCATTACTTAATTCCTCACACTCCTGTCGTGGCTTCTGTGCGTCCACAATGGCAATAAAAGGTTTTATATTCTTCAATGCACTACTGCAGCAACTTATTTTCTTCATTGAGAGGAACATAAGCATTTGGTGGAACCCTAACTTTCTTTGGATGTCCTGCGTACCACATGCCAGGAATCTGTTGATGTGACAAAAACATGTCACATGGGGGAAGCCATCTCTTGTTGAAGAATAAACTAATGCCAATCATTGGAAGAAAAATAATGATTGATTCCTTACATGAGAAAGCAATTGTTGTTCATCTTTGATGTTGCTAAGATAACATGTAACTTATGTTGGACTCCTGACAGAGTACATATGTCTGCAAACCCCCAAGTTATTGGACCCAATCACATTTGAAGAACAATAAATTAGTGGCAATCACGAGAAGAAAAATAATGATCGATTGCCTTAAGAAATTAGCAATCAGTAGACCAGATAAAGAGCAGTTCATCTTCTTCAATGATACACTATTGATGTTGCTTCAAGTCAAGTTCTCTGCATGAATTAGATAATGCTTTTAATATATCCTTTGATTTATCACAAGGCTATAGTTTACATGTTTCTGACATCTACCCTTGAATTTGAAGCAAACTACCAGCTCTACTGATCTACTCATATATTGATACTCTTGTGCTACTCCATATGATGAGTTCAATAAACAAGAAGAAGCATTGCATGTGCCCATGCAAGCAAATCTATTGTAGCTACCTCATCTGGTGGATCTTGCCTCCCACTGTTCATATCTTTTCCCCTATATATAAACCAAGCAGGATCATATGATGGAAAGTGATTCTGAGAAAAGAACACATATGGGTTCTTGGTTTCGCAGCATCACATCTCCTCTCAGAAAAGCTTGCACCATTTTCAACTCCTCACCTAGAGAGAAGAAGATCCCCACAGGTTCATGTGTGCACTAGCATACTTACTTAGCTTTATGCTTAGTGTTGTTCAGCCATCAGATATATGATAGGCAACTTTGTTGCTTTCAGGACATGATTGCAGCAGCATCGTGAAGCTTCATGGGGAAGTGATGGCATGCCGGTATGAGGACGTTCGAGTTATGTGGTCCATCCTCGACAAGTCAAGGCCATCTAATGATATGGCATCATTCCCAGCTCACGAGTGAGGATGCACTTGTGCCACTTCTAATGCACCTTCGTATGTATGTCCTCACCTCACTGTTGTGGATCTGTCTGTGCTTAGAGCTAAGATGAAACAAAATATAAGTCTGCATCGTAGGAAGGAGAGCAGAAGGTCCACAGGTTGTAATAACAATTCCCCGTGGATGCTCTCGAGGATCATGGTGAGATTTTAAAGCCAAAAACTGTGGTCTACTTTTTTGAAGCTTCAGAGAGAGAGAGAGAGAGAGAGAGAGAGAGAGAGAGAGAGAGAGAGTAGCTCAACAACAAATTGTGGGAGAGAAGAGCCTTGCAGACCGAGAATGCTTTTTCTTCTCTTTCCCAAACTTTGTGCATTCTTTACTATAAACGAACAATTGCAGCACCATCATACAGCAAAGAAGAGGAGAGTACAGAAACACATTTCAAATGTCACTCTGCTCCACCATCTCCACCGCTGCTACTTCAATTAACATCAGTTAAAACCTCACTTCTACCGCCAGTAAAGGGAACATCTTCATCTAGTACATATTTCTTCCTTCTTTTAACCGTCGAGAAATGAATTATTTGGTGATGGCATAGACGGCATAGATGATCCCGGGGATGTAGCCGAGGATGGTCAGCAAAAGGCAGAGCCAAAACTCCACCTGCTCCACACCAAAGAGGGCAACAAAGAAGAAAGTAGAAATAAGTTCCCTCTCATTAATCTTTCATACGACGGCAATTGAAAGAGCAAAGACAAACTTAAGAGATGGGAAGAAAGAGAAAGAGGAGTTTGGTGTTACCTTGCAGCCAAACTTGAGGAAGACACCAAGAGGAGGAAGAATTATGGCAACCAGTAAATCCAAGCAAGTAGCTGTCCCCATTTTGGTTCAGATCTCAAGTTACACAGATATATCTAAATCTAGCTAGAAAGAAGCAGATCTTCTCCTTTCATGTTCTTCTGCAGAAGAGAGACGAGGAAGAAAAGCTTAAGACCTTAGACACACGTATTCTTGATGGCAAAGGTGGGTAAGAACGAGTTACTTATAGATGCAATGACACGTGCTTGACGTGTGCGATGGATGACGATGGGCAATAATGAAAGGATTTAGTGATATCATTTTCTATATATTTTTGTTTTTTTCTTTGCTTGAATGTTTTTTTTATTTTTTTATCTTCTCATCATCACCTCCTAATAATTATGATAAAAACCAAATACAAATTAATGTGTCTGTCTAGTTCACATATACCCATCCTGTCAACATTTAAAAGAAAATTCAGCTGCTAATTACTAGTTTAAATTTAAAAAAAATTTAAAAATTATAAAACTATAAATTTTTTTATTAAAATGTATAAATATTTATGTAATAATCAATTATGAATAATTTATAGGGATAAATATTTTTCCTCATTTATGTTATTATCCACAAACACAAGAGTGTTTCCACCATTGCATTCTTTTTCTTTGTCTATCAAAAAGACTGGAGTAAGAAAACAATAAAGGCTACCATATTCCATTATAATGTCCTAATCATTTGCTAAGTGATATGCTTGTCATCCGCCACCCACCTTACATTCCCCCATCCAAGTTAGTATGCCCAAAAATTATGCCACTTCTTCCATCACTCAACTAAGAAAGATGCTATTCTATCCGCTCATCCCATCGGCACACATTCCATTCCCCTATCATCCTCAACACAACTCACTATCAGAGTAAAAGAGAACTACAATATTCAACACATCTCACTACCAGAGTAAAAGAGAATTATAACATATTTGATTAAGAAAAATAATTAATTATACTTTAAAATTTTCATAATTATATTCGTACAAGTTTTAGACGAGAAATAATCCTAGATCCTTATGTAATAAAAATATAATAAAATTTTATCCCTTAAGTTGAATGACATAGTGTCGATAGGGATGTTGACTATCTGTTAATAACAAAACTCATTTCGATTAAAATAATAATTGGAAATCTTAATGTCTAGATAAGTTATTGTCCAAAAATCTGAACTCTGATGAGATTCATACATATATATATACATATATATATATATATAAATACATAAATATATATGTATATGTATATATGTATATATATACATATACATACATATATATATATATATATATATATATATGTATATATATATACATATTGCGTCACTTACTATAGCTCTAATATATGTAACCGACTTGAAATAATTATAGTTTGTTATTGTTGTGGCCGTTAGATGCCACCTTTCTCATCCAAATAAATTTTTGAAAGCAAACAAAAGGGTCACTTTTTTCCTTAACCGAAACGTAAACTTGGGATCACTAAAGCATGTTAGAAAAACAATACTTTATGGATACCGAAATGTACTCTCGTAAACTTAAAACAAGGAGTATTTTTTAGTAAATTACTAAACAAAAATAAATAAAAAAATTTAATTCATGTCATCGAGTTAACTCGTTCGATGGAGTTAATAATGATGATGATAACAACAACTACAACAATAATAATAATAATAGCATAACGACCACTAAAAGCGAGACGTGTGGAGGAGTTGGGGGTGGGGGGCCGAAAGCGCGAACGGGGACGCTACTCGTTCGCTTTTCTTGAAGCTACGGCACACATTTGCAACTTCCTCCTCCTCCTCTCTCTCTCCCTCTCTCGTCGATACCCATTGCTTCCCCACCTCTCACGGATCTTCTCAGGTTAGCCGATCTTTCCGCCACTCCCCTCTCCGCTCTTATATCTCGATTCCACCTCGGGTGGATCGATCTCGTCGCCGTTGGCGTCAGGCGCTCCGTCGCTCCTCTCCGCACGCAAGTCTCTCGCTCTTCTTCTTTCCCTTGGAGCAATCTCAACCTTCTCATCGTGAGCTCTGAATTTGATCGACGATTATTATCTCTAGCATTCTCTTGATTGTAGCATGTAACTGCGGTGGATGTATGGAATTTTTGGTTCCATTTGGTTGGATCCTTATTTCTTGATGGGATCACGCACTGATGATTGTTGACCTTTTTGGTATAGCTGAGTTCAGCTATTAGGACCATTGATTTGGTAATGAAGAGCGAATGTCTTGACCGTGATTCACTAATGAAGAGTGAAAGATTCGAGTTACGTTCCTAATTTGCCTGATTACTTTAGTTCGATAGTCTGCATATGTTGCTTAGCTTTCCCTGTGATACAGCCTATATAACGTGGCTCCAAAACATGTCACAATACGGCTAGCTGTTCATGGTTTGCTATTTATCCGGTCCTTTTTTCAAGTGCCTAACCCCAACTGTTTGGACTACCCAAAGATGAGCGTGTCTTTGTCCTTGAGGCTACTCAGATGTGGCATTTTGTTTTATTTTGTTTCTGAACTTGTAAGATATCTGATGTGGAGGCATTTGTAGGCATAATTGCAGTGTGTCAGGAACAACTTCGATGAAAACAGAAGATTCATCATTCACAAATCTAAGATGACATACTTAGTTAATTAACAAACTAACTTTCTTATCTACTAGGATTATCCCTGTTATCAATATGTGATAAATGTTGATGTGATGAACTCTATGCCAAAAGGATTCTTGCATTAGGATTACTTTGTCAGCCATCATTTACTAAAAGCAATTGGCATTTTAATGATTGCTTCTTTGTCTTTATCATGCTTTAATCATAGTCATACTTTGATTAAATTTGTGAAAGTTCAAGACTGCAATAAACTATTCTTTCAAATTATTGATCTAATAATTTGAGTATCCTTTGAATTCTTGTTTTCTTGCTTATTATCCATCTTCCATTGGAAATGATAGACAATGTTGGAGTTTCATACAGTGATTTTACAGAAATTTGATGTAGACAGATGATATGAATGCTGGCTATGATTGATATAGTAAGACCATTTATAATTTCTCAGTTTTGTCTTTACAAATGCGGAATTGTAAAATTAGCCTATTTCAGAGTTCAGAATCATTTAAGTTGAAGCTCTACAATTTCTTGTCAACATTTGATTTAAATTTTCTTTGTCATTGTACACCTTTTTTACCATATTTTTTTGTTTCTCTTTGATCAGATTTGATTTTATTATTTTTTCACTTTCTTTACAAAAAATTATCCAAGGGTAAAACCCAAAGCGATATTTTTTTATTTAAAAAAGAAGAAAGGCAAGGAGGAAAATTCTTTATAAGAAATTTTATTTAGTAAATACTCAAGCATCACAATCAATGTTGTGATTTCATATTAACATGTTTAATGCTAAATTATTGACACCAAAATACAGCCAATTAATATAAAAAATCATAGGATTACCTTCTTTGAGTTAAGATTTACTTTATCCTAATTGATGGACCCTACAGAAGCCAATGTGGTTGGCGTTGTCTAAAACAATCTTCTTCCAAGTTCTTTCTGTACGTCTTTAAATAAATTGAAGTACTTAAGTAAAATTACTGATACTATAAATCAAGGTTTGAATACTGCCTAATACAGTTCGTTACAAGTGGTATTTATTGGTCTGACATGTCACCAATATACGGACCGGATGATATGCAGTACATATCAGTTTCCTGAGTGTTAATACACCAGTACAGACTGGTTCTGTACTGGTCTGAGCCCTGACCGATACAGTATGAGTATACGAAATCGTGAACCTTGCGACAAACCAAAAACTACCCACTTAAACTGCTTCTCTCACTGATCTTGACGTTAATATTTGCCATTTGCCATCAAAATGTTTGTATGTCATTGGATTGCGGATGACTATTGGTGTAAGACCATAAGCTGACTGCCTCGTGCTCAGGCCATGTGATTTTTTCTCTAGTGCAGTCAGTTCATTGTTATTAGTTCTACACAGGTGAGAAAAATAATTGGCAGATGATGTGCTAAGCTGTGTTTTGAATTTTGGATATCAAACCCATTTGGTACCTATGTCCATAAACTCGTACATACCATGTTTCGGAAAAACCATGAAAAAAAGGCTGAAAAATTAAATAAAAAGTTGCTATTTGGTATGAGGCCTGTACAGGGCAATACAAGCCCATACTGGACGCTATGCCTTCTACTGGGCATGAATAATACCTTAGTCCGCATATCGGAAGGTTATTGGACTGACAAACACTGCCTGTACTGAACTGTACTGGACAGTATCACAGACCTTGGTGCTAATTGTGGGTTGTCATATAGGAATATTACAATAATTAACTGCCATTTTGAGTTATGTATTCTTTGGTTGCTTTGATTGTTCCATTTATCTATTAGTTTTTCGATCATAAGATTGTAGCTTGCTGACATTTGAACCTTCTCTGACACAACTATAGGTATTTCTTTAGAAGAATCATCAACCCAGAGAATTCAGAACTGAAGATTCTCTAGTGGATTTACCTGATGCACTGGATTCTAGACATGACTCTAGAACCTTCCATTATATAATCTGTGCTCTGTCTGCCTGATGGAATCTTCATTCATCTTCTTTCTTGCTCAATTTCCTTGCTTAGTGAAGTATTCATAAAGTTCAGGAGAAGGTTATATATGCTTTTATCAGGTATAGGGATAACATTATGAATTTAAATGAATAACAAAAGTTAGGGAATATAAAGTGGTAGACTTTCACTAAAGGAAAATAAATCTCACTCCAAAGTATTTATCAATGCTGATCCTAGAATTTCCCTTGTCCTATATAAATTGGCAATGGACCAAACCACTAGTACTAAATCTAGAAGCTTCTGTGTTTTTTCAGGACTCTTGTGAACCAGACTATATGAATGAATCAGTGAAAATTAACTACTTTACCTCACTTGGCAATTGCAATCGTCTACTCATTTCACAACCGTTTGACTCATGTTGTCTGTCACTTTAATGCTGAATCTGTAGTTGAAGTTGCATGTTACAAGATGTGGAAGAGTTCTCCACAGAACATATTAGTTCTTGACTAATGACTATGTTAATTTTCTCTGCAGAGTGTCTTTGTTGCATAATTGACTGTTCCAAGCACATTTTGATATTGTGAAGGCATAATTTCTTTGTGTTTATTATAAAAGGCCTTTCAAATGCACAATGTCTAGTTCTACAAAATATGTTGATCCTGCATTTCAGGGAGTTGGACAAAAAGTGTATCCTTTTAATAAGTACTGTAAAATACACGAAAAAAGCAAGTTAGTTTCAGCATTAACTTCATAAAGTTTCTGTGTCCTTTTTCCATTTAAAGTGTTTACCGCCATAGCAATTGCTTAACAACACATAGAGGAACAGAGATCTGGCGGATTGAGAACTTCCAACCAGTGCCTTTACCGAAGACTGATTATGGTAAATTCTACTCTGGAGATTCATACATAGTCTTACAGGTACCTTTTTTCTGCTTCTTTCTCTATTTTTTAAACTTTTGTCTGAAGATCAGTGCGTTTGTCCCTTCACATGAGCAATGAAATTAAAACTATTGGGAGATGCAAGATTAGTAGTGCCTTTTTTTAGCTCTCACTACCAGATTATGCTTGTAGTCTGTAAAACAATGTATACTAGGTTTATAGTTAATATATTTGTTCATCTATCAACTGGAAAACTATCCTGAACAAAGATTACTTGATCGAATAAAATATTCTGGTTCTTTTATCTTTTTATTTGGATAAAGTTTATTATTGGATCAGGTGATATGCAACATATTTTGCTGTCTGGAGTGTGGTAGTCTAGCTTAGCATAATGTGAGTGAGTATCCAATAAGGTGCATCGAGTGTGAAAATTCTTGTTATGTAGCCATTCATCTTCTTTTTCATGGGCAATATCTAGATTGCTTTGGAGGACAAGAGCCTCATCTAGATCTCGAAAGCTGATATTTTCCTCTTCAATCGCATTCTCATCTTGGAGATTGAGGTCAAATTTTGGTTCATCTTTTTTTTTTCTCTTTGCAAGTGAGATAATCTTACTGATTAGACACTTGGAGGATGTGCAACCACATCTGCGAGTAAGATTTCAAGTTTCAGTCCCTCACTTGCTAAAACCATGTAGGCATGAAATATGCTAATAAGGATGTCAAACCTAATAAGACCTGAATGGTGTAATGTTGCTGTTTTACATTGTTGTGTGTACAACTAAATGAGGCTGCTACTATTAATGACTTGGGCTTAAGCATTTAGAGGCATGTGGTTAGGGTCCATTCCACCAAGTTAATAGATGAGTAGGTTGATGAGTTCATGAGATACTTGTTCTCTTTCTTTTCATGAATTTTCCATCTCACTGCATTGTTTGGGGCTTTTTAACCTAAATCATAACTGAGGATTCATTTGATATTCAATATTTTCTCTGCAACTGCACCAAAGATATTCTTACTCATGGGAGTGTGACTCAATGTTAGGAATAAATTTAAACCTGCTGCACATTGGAAACTTGGCTTTATTACAGAAGTAAACTTGGCTTTGTTACAAAAGTACACTTGGTTTAGCTATAATCTCTAAAGTATACTTGTTTTTATGTGATGTGTCCCTTGTTGCAGACGACTTCTGGCAAAGGTGGTGCTTACCTTCATGACATTCACTTCTGGATTGGAAGAGAGTCAACCCAAGTATGCTATTTAAGCCTAGTGATATGGAAGAAAAATATATGTTTTTATTTTGAAAACAAGATATATGTTCAGATACATTATTAAGTTTGTGAATTCTCACAGGATGAAGCTGGGACTGCTGCAATCAAGACAGTTGAACTTGATGCAGTTCTTGGAGGTCGTGCTGTCCAGCACAGGGAACTTCAAGGCTATGAATCTGATAAGTTTTTGTCATACTTCAAGCCTTGCATTATACCTTTGGAAGGAGGATTTGCTTCTGGGTTCAAAAAGCCCGAAGAGGAAGTTTTTGAAACACGGCTATATGTTTGTAGAGGAAAACGTGTTGTTAGAATGAAGCAGGTGCTGAATCTTTTCCTGTAGCTTTTATTTAGTTTTGATGTGCAAAATTGTGTTGCATGCATGTGGTGATTTCCAAAATTGTCTTCAAAGGTTCCATTTGCTCGGTCATCACTGAATCATGATGATGTGTTTATCTTGGATACTGAGATGAAAATATATCAATTCAATGGTGCTAACTCCAATATCCAAGAAAGAGCTAAAGCTTTAGAAGTAGTACAATATTTGAAGGACAAGTACCATGAAGGAACATGTGATGTTGCAATTATTGGTAAGAGACCTATATGTTATGGACAATATATGTTACATTTATGCATATTTCTTCGTTTTAATTACAACTTTGCATTGTAAGATGATGGGAAGCTCCAAGCTGAGTCAGACTCTGGTGAATTCTGGGTCCTTTTTGGTGGCTTTGCACCAATTGGAAAAAAGGTAGTCAATGAAGATGATGTTGTCTTAGAAATGGCTCCTGCAAAATTTTACAGGTATTATTTATATATTTTAACTCTTTATGCATGGTGCTTGTTCGAGTTCCCTACTATATGCTGAGCATTTATGCTGTCATACAAAACTCTAGCTTCAATAATTTCAATAGTCGCTGCTTGACTAGATCTTTAGCTACTATCTGTGCCTCCTATACAAAAATGGTTTTCAGTGGGAATTGGTGAGCATATATGAAAGCGATTTTTATCCTAGCATTGAATCATTTAATTTTTCCCAAGTTGCTTTATATGCTAAGTTTTTTTCAGTGAAATGACTTCTCTATGTAGGGGTAAGCTTGCATATGTTGGCCCTTCCCAGATCCTATATCGTTAGGAGCCTTGTGGGTTGGGCTGCTCTTTAGAATAACTCTTTTGCAAAGATGATTCAAATAACTTACCTTCCTCAAGTACATAACTTTTGTTCATGAGCCATAATCTGTCGATAATTAATTAGCTTATGGGAATCTATTTGTTCATGTATCTTTTTATTTTACTTATAAGCTTTTGTCATCACTCTGTTTGTGTATATACTCTTTCTCATCCATGTGTTTATTTAGAAACTTCAGTTATGAAAAGCTCATGCTAGGGAAAAGAAATTTTTGGGTTTTAATGAAATTGACTATTCCAATAAGATTGGGAATCTTTACTTTTTTGTTGTTATTTGAGAATCCTGTATTTCTTTCTATCATTATCATTGAATTGGTAACCACCAAACTTAAATAGCTGTAGTGTTTCCTGTTTGTGGTGATGTGTTAGGTTTAGAGGGGGGGCAATCTTGCGATGTAGAAGGTGAATCCTTATAATGCATGGTGGACCTCTAAAGTAGCCTTTTCGAAATACATGTGAAATCAGATAACTTGAAATTCCGATAGAGATATATATGATCTCCAATCTGTGATCTTATTGCAAATGGATCAATCTGTTGTCAAGTAAGGTAACACATGTTATATGAATGCTAAGAACAGTTGTTGACATAAGTGTAGGTAAAATGAGTCTTATTTGAAGCCAACATAAAAGAAAAGAATTTCTGATCTGATCAGGAAGATAAAGAAATCTAATGGATCTGTACCATTGAAAGACCTGCATATGACCAAACAGGCAGTGGCAGGAACAGGTGACCAACATTTTTTCTGATCTTTAAAGTGATCTGTTGGAAGAGGATTTGTTATGATTATCTCTTTGGAGAGTTTTCTTATGCTTTAGGCAGCTGGTGGCTCATTGATCACCTTTGTTGTGTAAATGCTGTTAAGGTAGAAAGAGGTTCATTGTAACTCAAAATAAGTCTTGGCAGGAAAAACAAGAAGGAAAGAGAGGTGGTTCCCTTGTCTTTGGTGAAAAATGATCCACAAAGCATTGGGGACCATGATTCTCATTTACTTTCAGCACAAATTAATTTTGTAGTCTCATTCTCCAGCTACACATGTTTTTGACCATTCCAAGACTTAAATTATGTTTTACCTTGTAGTTTTTCTTACATCAGAAATGAGAATTGTCGTGTGTTAATATTGCATATCAAATATTCTAGACAATGATGGATCTGTTCTTTCATATCCTTGTAATTGAAAGACTGCATGCTAGACATTTATCAACAATACACTGAATGGGATTCTTGATGCCAGATTCTTCTATTAACCATTGATTTCAGTAAAAAGAAAACAGTATCATGCATTAGTCTAGGTCTTAGTTCTTTTGGTGCTATCCCATTGTGAATGTAGTTTTCATCTAGGCTAATTTCAAGTTTTAGTACAAATATAAAGTTAATTATGCTATCAAGTTGTAATATACAAGTACTTCTGTAGTATCAATGATGGTCAGTTGAAGTTGGAAGAGAACACACTCTCTAAAGCAACTTTGGAGAACAATAAATGCTATTTGCTGGATTGTGGGGCTGAGATATTTATTTGGGTTGGCCGTGTTACACAAATTGAAGAGAGAAAAGCTGCCAGTAAAGCTGCTGAGGTATTATTTTTCTGTTAATTTTCTAATTCTGATCTGTTGTGCTTTCAAATTGGTGCCCGTAATGGCCTTTCCTTTTAGGACTTCATCATCAGTCAAAACAGACCCAAAACAACGCATGTTACTCAAGTTATTCAAGGTTATGAAACACATGCATTTAAATCCAACTTTGAATCATGGCCTGCTAGTACAGTGACAGGAAATTCAGGTGGAGAGGAAGGACGAGGAAAAGTTGCAGGTAAGAGTAAAATCTTCTGTAAAGGCACTGACTAAATATATTGTCCATTCTTGATAATTATGTATTATGTTGTGTTTGGGTAGCTTTGATAAAGCAGAAAGGTGTTGATTTCAAGGGAATCACAAAAGGCTCTCCGCAAAATGAAGAAGTTCCTCCCTTGCTTGAAGGCAGTGGAAAACTTGAGGTTCTTTTTATATCTTTTGCCTGTAGATTCTTGCATATGAAGTTAGATGGTGCTTGTTCTTTGAATTTTTAAGTTATGAAATCACTTGCAGGTATGGCGCATTGATGATGGTGCCAAGAATCAAGTTCCAAAAGAAGAGATTGGTAAATTTTATAGCGGAGATTGTTATATTGTGCTCTATACATATCATTCTGGTGAGAGGAAAGAGGACTACTTCTTAACCTCTTGGATGGGAAAGGATAGCATTCAGGTAAGTAGCAATGAGCAAATATCTTTGAAGGAAAGAAAAGAAATTTTCTTCCATTGAAGTCATTATGTAATTAACTCTTATATGGATCTTTACCCTTCAAGACATAATTTATCTGTGTTAGTGTTAGATGTATATCCAATTTTATGATAAACTTTTTCTCATGACCCTTTGTCTTCTGCTTTTGTAGCGATTGACAGCTTAAGTATTACCACCCTAGGCTTTGTCCAACATGGTCCAAGATCATGAATAAAGGGTTAATGCTATTGCCAAATGGTAGGCTTATTGTCTGGCAAAGCTTCATAATGATCAACTTACCGTCCAATATACTTGATACAGTGAACTTACCGGATGGTAAGCTTTATTTCAGAGTCTCAGACCACATGAAAAATTGTCTAGTCCATGTACCAATCGGCTGTCAGAACAATAAATACCAATTCATACCCAATCTGTTTTGTTGAAATCTGTAATCTTGATCAGAAGCATGATTAGAAATTTATAATTATAGTCATATTAATTGATGCTTGCTATGGCACAAATTAGCTTTTATCAGTTAATCCTCTCACAAGAGAAACTACTATAGGTAAATCTAAAGTGCTGGCTAAATGACCTTCCTCTACACCTGTTGCTCGGGAGTTTACGCCATTGCATCCAATATTTTCTTGCCTAAAGTGACATAAGTATTGAATATAACACTTTGTTATATTAGTGGCATGGCATGCCTTGTTGGACCTTGGGGCATGATACTATTGCCAATTGGATCATGCATAGATGTGGCATGTCTTTGCATTGTGCACCTCATTGTTTATCTTGTGATGGTGCATCCTCAAAGTTAATATAAAAAAATTTAGTTGTAATTGACTGAACATGGTTTTGACGAGGTGTTAAAACAAGGCTTCTTCTCCAATCTATTTGACATTAATGGAGGATTCTTCAGTGCGGTCAATGGTGTAGGACCTCATAGGATTGCTTGCTTAGTGTCATTTTGGTACCAAATTATTGGGAGTTAATATCAGAAAAATTATACTCCTAAAAAATCTAACATGTAGAAAACTAAATTATTTAATTGCTAAAAAATGCTGTAAAATTTATTGGGAAAAATAAAAAGGATGATGGTACCTCTATGTTCTTAGGGGATTACAAGGTTCCCTCGTTTGTACTTTTAACTTGTATACTCTATCTAGACTAGAGAAAAGTTAAATTCTTCAAAATGCCCCTGAGATTGCTTCTACCCTTCTCATATGTTCTTTTGGTTGGTTCCCGATTTTGGACCCCACCTGGTTGCTTGTTGGATGATGGGATCTGTGTGCCCAAGGATAAAAAACCTGATGTGGCCTTGATAGGATTGGAAACCTTTCTTCCTTACTCGAACCAAGACTCTCATATCCTATAGGATAGCTTTTACAAACAGGGAGTGCACACGAGAAAGGCAGTTGCCACACGTGGAAAAGATGCAGGGATTAGTGGGTTGCTACAAATGACACTTTTTTATGAGTGTCCTCCTAATTTATCATCTCAGTCATTATGAATTTTCCATATTCTTTTATGAATCTCAGCAAGCCTAGGATATCCTGAATTGTTTCTCTTAATCATCTACACAAACTTAATTGACATTCCAGGTTTAAGTGCAAGATCTTACTCCCAACATAGTTGCATGTCTAGGTCCAAGAGTTTCATAACTAATATTGCATGAACAGTTCACTTAACTTGTTAATTAGGCTTGGTTCACTTGGTGCAAATAACATGATATTGTTTCTTTTCAGGATGATCAAATTATGGCTACTCAGTTGGCTACTACTATGTGGACTTCCCTAAAAGGAAGACCAGTGCAGGTTTTTGTTATTGATATTTTATTCAGAAGATGAGAAGCAGAAGCAAGTTTATTGAGTATGCCTCTTGCAGGGTCGCATTTTTCAAGGGAAGGAACCACCACAATTTGTTGCACTCTTTCAGCCTCTGGTTCTCTTGAAGGTATGATACTTATATCATTTCTATCTGGTATGTAGGGAATTCATATGACGCTTTTCAGACCTGTTAGTGTCATCCTTTTATCGCATAAAGAGAGGGGTTATTTACTTATTTTATTTCACTTAATGTTTTTTCTTTCTTGCATAGGGTGGAATTAGTTCCGGTTATAAGACGTTCATTGCAGAGAAGAATCAGAATGATGAAACTTATACTTCTGATGGCATTGCACTAATCCAAGTATCTGGTACATCAGTCCACAACAATAAAGCAGTTCAAGTTGATGCGGTATGATCTTGTGAATCTTATACATTAGTATATTTTATCAATTTGAACCTTCTGCATCCTCAATTATGACACAAATAAAATAATGTAACAAAAACTTGGTTTATGCATAAGTTGTCATCTGCGGCTGTCGGAAGCAGAAAACAAATAATTGATTATCAGAATTATATCATTATGTATGAGACAAGAGGTTGTTGGTTTTGTGGTAAGAGTAAATATGATGATGCTAATGTGACACTGCATGTACCATGTCACCAGTCAACATGCTGTCTTTGTTGACCAGCACATGGAAAAATTAGCCCGACCATTTGTTGGTGTAATTGGCATTGCTTGGCACAGTTCAGCATGTACCATTCTGTGTTGGCCAGAGTAAATATCTACACTTTAATTGCTCAAACTGGTATTCTGCATAAACTATAAAAGATAAAGTTTAGCATAATATTCTTAAACTAATAATGAAACCCATAGGGTAATTGCAGTTGAAAAAAAAAAAACTAATATGATAGGAGATGAATAATGATCGTGTTAAATTTAAACATAATCAATGATTGTTTTATCACTGAATTTAAATGGAGTAGCTTCCATTATTCTCTTACCTGTCTGGTTAAGTCTATAGGAAGCTTCTTGAGTCAAATTTAATGTTAAGCCTTTGTGGATGAACAAAGTTTTGAGCTCCCAAGAACCTCTCTAGCACAGGAACCATATCTGATATGGGCGGGTAGCCTCATTTTCCTAATCGAAATTATCAAAATCATGAAAGTGCCTTTAATATATTACTTGCTATATTTTAACCTAGTTTGTCTATTTGAAATAGCTTGAAACAAGAACTAATGAGTAGCAAGTTTATGAAAGAAAAGTGACTTTGTGAATTTTAAAATTAAGTTGCTGAATTATGACTAACTAATTAGAGGGGCAAGTGACAAAATTATTATTGTTGTCTGAGCCCAATTATTTTCCCCTTTTGCCTATCTCTGGTTTATATGGTACAAGGAAAAACTTTACATCTATCCTGTCTGTTGGACATAGAATCCTTTTAGCTTTCTAAGTCACAGTGTTTTCAAGTTCCTATGCTAATTAATTTATCCATCAAGTCTCACTTGTCACAACTTAAGCCAGTAGCCAACTGGAATAATAACTAAATGTTTCGGCTTAGTGGATGAAAAGTTGAACCAAATGTTTTGGAGTAGTTCACGGTTTTATACATGTACCTATTCATTTAATAAAAAATGTCCTCCAATTCTGTTATCTAAGAAGAGCAGTTACATACAAAACATCTTAGGCTTCGTGAACACACATTTACCTGAGACAATAGCATTATGTCAGAGGGCACCGAAAATTTGTAAATGAAGTTATCAGATACATTGTTACTGGCTGATTGTCAGCAATATTCTGGAGAAGCAATATATAAATTTCCACAAGTAGGACATTTTGGAGCTATGGTTGAATGCATAATAGAAGGTTGGTTCACCAAGGAGAAGCACAAAAATATATAACCTGACACCTGACGCTCCTCAAAGGTTTCGGTTAATAATCGGCTGCATCAATGCCTTTTTAAGGTGGTCCAGCCACACATTAAGCTGTCTTGGCAGATGAGCACAAGAGAACCTGTTAATCTTCATTTTTATTTAACAAAAGCATCATTCTCATTTGGCTTGAGATTTCATTGGAATAGTCTTGATACTTGCATGTGAATATACATTAGATAACTAAGCACTACAATTACACTGACATATAATCTTTTTTGTTTTTAGGTGGCAACATCATTATGTTCCACTGATTGTTTTATTTTGCAATCTGGGAATTCACTATTCATATGGAATGGAAGTTCAAGTACACATGAACATCAACATTGGGCTGCAAAAATTGCAGAATTTTTAAAGGTAAAAGTATGCAAATAATGTATGATCTCTTGGTTCATTGTTATCCTTTTTATCCCATGTGAAGCCAACATGCGATACTCTCTTTCATTTGACAGTTTTGTCATCGGTCAATGGAAAGTGGAAATAGTATGTAGTACACATAGATTACTTTGAGGTTGAACTAATCCATCTTTGCAAAATTTCTGGGTTGTAGTTGGTACTTGGCTGCCTTTCCAGTTAATATGTCCACATAGTTCGATTGAAGTTTGTATTTTGGCTGCCTCTCATTGTGGCATGGTTCAAGTTTGATAGATTTTGGTGCAGATTGTTGGGAATTAGTTCTGGTATATTATTGCTCAAACCCATTTTGTGTCTGTCCACCAGTGGTTACTGTTTTGGGTCTTTGCATAACCACACTACATTTGACATCTATGTGTAGGATTTAGGTATGAAAGAATGATCTTCTAATGTCAACAAACAAGAAATGAGAAGGGTTGCCCGGTTTAGATTTTGGCTTATTATTTAAACCACTTTTTCTTTGCCCTGTTTGTGAATTGGTTAGCAATGACACCAGAGTCTGGCTTGGGAAGCTTTTCAAGGACTTCTGCAATCGCAGACAGTATCTCTTTACTTTTCTGTGGTACTTTGCTATGTTACTGTATCTATATATATGCTTGTATACATATACATATATACATATAAGTGTTTTTTCCAACATCACAAATCAATAAGATTATTCTTTATTCTGCAGCCAGGTGTCACACTGAAGTATGTCAAGGAGGGAACAGAAAGCTCTGCTTTCTGGTTTGCTCTTGGTGGGAAGCAAAGTTTTACCAGCAAAAAGATCACGCAAGATGTTGTTAGAGATCCTCACTTGTATACATTTTCACTTAAGAAAGGTTGGATTGATTCCAGAAATATAAATTTGGAACAATTTCCAAGTCTTGACATATTTTGATCCTTTTTCATAATCTAATAATCTCAAATTTTATGTTCATTTGTTGTCAAACAATGCTTCTCCAGGAAAGATAGAGGTATGTGACTGCTCCCAACTGTAACATTTGATGGAGAAACTCATACCCAGTGCCTTTACTCATCTTGCTTGTATATTTCCCCCTTGTTGCAGGTGTTTGAAGTGTTCAATTATTCTCAAGACGATATGTTAACTGAAGACATGTTGCTACTTGACAGCCATGCTGAGGTCTTCGTATGGATTGGACATTCTGTGGATCCCAACGAGAAACAAAAGGCATTTGATATAGGACAGGTATAAACAGTTATCCTTCTTTTTATTTGTACTATAGTATTACTAGTGTTTGCTATTGCATTACTCTAATCTACCAAACTTTTCTTTTCCTAGAAATACATAGAGCTTGCAGTGCTGCTAGAAGGTTTATCCCCAAATGTACCACTTTATAGAATCACGGAGGGTAATGAACCATGTTTCTTTACAACATATTTCTCTTGGGACAGTGCAAAGGCTGTGGTATGTCTTGTGTCTCCTGTGCTTTACTTTGCCCCTTTTTTGGAGAATTTGTTTTTGTCTCTTCAATCTCAATTTAATTGAATAAGCTCATATTGGTGGGATAAATTATTCGACTAAGTTTGGAAACGTTAGATGTCATGCGTTGAAAGATGTACATAATGTTTGAGAAATTTACAAGGAACCAAAATAAAAGAGGGAACAGGTGATTTAAGCTTCCAAAGTAGAGGTTTAACAAAGACCTTTGAATAAGTTGGACCAATATCCCTGCTTAAAGGTTCCTTAAGGAAAGTTTCCTTAAGCTTCCCTAGTAACATACATTGTGACCAAAATCATGTGATTATATATGATAAATAGGAGATCCTTATGTAAAGTAACTTATGATGACAGACTATACTGAGCAACAATTTGATTTAACCAAAGTTAAATAACATCTTTTGTTTCCTCTGTGAGTAGACTCATCCTCGGTCTTGGATCTGATTGAGGCAACTTCGATCCTTGTGTAGACCTAGAATGCCATCCTTTTTACTGGTTATCCATCTTGCTATAGTTGTTGTTTTCCTTTGGACTTGGGGAAAAAATTCTACGGTGGATTTAGATCTATTTTTTACTCAATCAATGAGAAAGGTATATGTATTGTCGAAGCCATCATGTTCTCTTTTATTATGCATCCGTGGTCTCCCAAATGCTATGTATAATTATACTGCACAACAAGTACATGTAAAAAAAATGTATTTTCTTGGCATCAAGCTAAGTCATTGATTTGCGCCACTTGCTTATTTTGATATAAATCCTTGTTGTGCAAAGGAGAGTAACTTATTCTGCTTTCTGGTATGTACTTCATAAACTTCATATTGGCAAAAATGACAAACTGCTTCTCCATATCATGCAGGTTCAAGGAAATTCTTTCCAGAAGAAACTATCGTACCTATTTGGGGCTGCCATGCTTGCTTCAGAGGTAAATATTTAAGCCAAATTTACATAGTTAAAGTCCTGGTAAAGCTATAAGTGCTCTATCATTAGGATTAGGATTTTAACTGATATAGTTGCATTTAGTAAAATTAACTGCCAAGCTAACATCAGCAACCAGAAAAAGAAAAAAGAGAAAAATGGTAATATTTGAATCCTGTCTTTGGATCCTAATTATGTAGTTCTAAAGGATCAAGTTTTATGTTGTCCTTCTCCAACAAGAAAACTAGAAAAGGGTTGCAAATTTGTTTAAAACTTTTTTGGTATAATTTCATGTGTGTTTAATCTGTAATTAGTGGGTTTTCTTCTTAAATCTGAAATGTTTAGCATTGTTTGTGAAACTTCTTAGTTTGCTAGTACTAACCTTCAAATATCTACTGTTCACTAGTTCAGTAACCATGTTGAACCAGCCATGTTCTGTGAAAATATTATCTGAAGTTTACCAAGACTTTATGGTTGCTGACCATATGCCGATCCTTGATTACTCAACAAATAAACATGACTTCTCATGTTGACACCTGGCCTTCTCTTGTGCTACTGATAGTTGATACTCATCATTGTATGTTCCTTTTTTCTATTATTACGAAGTTTTCCACAAAACATATTGACTTCATCTTCTAATAATGGTAAAAGAGGCTTCATATCTTAAGATGGTCAGACTAACTTTCATCAGCAGTCCTGGATGACACCAAATTAGCTAAGAGCTCAAAAATGTCATTAGCACCTTTAGGTTAGGAATATATCTTTTAAACTTTTTATCATCTGTTACTCAATTATATTAGAAACTAGAAAGGACAAAGTGGATTGATTCATTGCCATCTTCTGTGTCATAGTGCAAGAAGTTATTTTTCATTTTTCCTTTTTATCCATGATAAAGGCATAGGTGTTTCAGCTCTGCTAGTAGAGGAGTGGAAGGGGAACAAAGCAGATGAAGAGAAGAAAATATAGAAATAGAAGAAATATGACCTTTTCTTATCACAATACCTAAGTCCATCATTGACTCCATTAAGTTGTCAAAAATGAGGGGAATTATGGTATGAGAAGTTCAGTTGAACCTTGATTCACAGGATAAGTATTGTTCTTAGAATCACTTATCAGATTAGGATTGCTTAAAAACATTGATTTTGTAACCAAAAGAATAAAAAGAAAATATTATATATGTTATTTTTATAAATTTTATGATACATGTATAAGATTCATTGAAGAAATTATTTGGAAAACTTAATAATATAACTATTTGATTTACGGTTGTTAGATTTGCTCACTCCTTCCCGTGCACCATCCATGGTTGGGTTAGGGTTCTCTCTAATTAATTAATGGATTCAGTCATAGTTCGTCTTATCGGTCTATATCAGTGTACCGACCAGCTATCAGTACAGTATGTATCGAACCGTATTGAGTATACTGACACACGGTATGATGGGACATACCAATGTATTGCCCGTATCAGTTCTCTGTTGGACTAGTATGTACCGCCCATACTGAGCGGTATGCCTCAATATGACAAACCTTAGATTCAACGTTGGTTGACTAGTTTATGTTTGTAGTTGGAGGGTGGGCCCTATAGCTTATGGGTTTGGTTTATATCTATAAATAGTTGAGGTGCAAGAAAATGGGGATTCTAATCAATATTATTTATTGGATTTATCCTTACTTACCCTTCCTTCTACATTTCTCTATTCTTTCTATGTCTCACCCTATTCTCTTCTCTCTCTCTCTCTCTCTCTCTCTCTCTCTCTCTTACACACACACACGCACTTCATTAGGGCAACTGAGGACCAAATGTCGCAAATGCCAAATCAGCAATAGCAAGTGCAAATAATCAAACTACGAAGGAATTGTTTTTTTCCTGGTCATTCCCAGTGCTACTGGTCTTCATAGTTCATCCTCTTAACCTTTGTGACTGCTTGAAACAAATAAGAAGCCAAAGTGCATCTTTCTTTCTTGCAAAGCATGTTAACCTTTCCATTTTCAACATTAAACTTGTTATGTTTTCCTGGTCACATTAGCTTGCAAATTACATTTGGCAACTTTTTGTATGTTAGTTGAGCATATTAGCTTCGGGGTTTTAATTGGGGGTAGAATATGTTTGACAATGTATAGTTTGATGCATATAAATAATTAAATTTCTGGCATCTCAGAGAGGAAAACATTTGATGATTCATTTTCACTTACTATCCATGCCTATGATTTGCTTCAGTCTAAAGATAAATCTGTCAGTGCGGATCATGATGGACCCACTCAAAGGGCATCAGCCCTTGCAGCACTTTCATCTGCATTTAATCCATCTTCAAATGCCAAAGCTACAGCACCGAGGCCTTCACGATCAGGCCAAGGGTCACAGCGAGCAGCTGCAGTTGCTGCACTATCTTCAGTTTTAACTGCTGAGCAAAAAAGGGGAGAATCAGAAACCTCTACAACAAGATTCAGCAGAAGCCCTTCCCCTGGTCCACGTGTGACTGTTAATGGTAATGTCTATCATCCATCCTAGGTTATTTCTCATGTTTCTCTTTGCTAAATGTAGCTGCCCTACAGTACATACCATGTATTAGAACAAGTTCACAAAGATAAATCTTCTTCTAAAAGTGTCCATTGAGTTTCATTTTCAGAAATAAATATTTTCGAGACACCAAATGTTTCATACAAGGAAATAAAGAAAGTACAGTCACTGCCTTAGCAAACTTTCCAGTTTGCTGTCTCCATTGAGTCATTAATCAAAAACCAATGATAATTTTACACGAGATCAAAGACCTACAAGACACAAAAGGTATATAAAGTTTAGCATTTGTAATGAGAATTTTTCTGATTATGATTATCTATTGCAGATTCCACCAAGACTGAAAGTGCAAGCTCAGAATCTGAGCAACCTCTTGAGCTTTTAGCAGAGAAGGAAGCCATAGAAGGAGATGGATCTGCGTCAGAAAGCAATGATGCAGATTCTGAGGTGACAGAGGAACCAAAGATAGATGAAAATGGGGCTGAAAGTACATACAGTTATGAGTGCTTGAAAGTCAAGTCCAGCAATCCTGTCACAGGAATCGATTACAAACGAAGAGAGGTACATAAATCAAATAATTTTTCCTTCCCGGTGGTTCTTTGATGAAGAAAGATGTAGAGGTGACCATAGATTTTATTCAGCTGTTGTAACCTTTTGCGTTTTGCAGGCCTACTTATCGGATGCCGAATTCGAGACAGTCCTGGGCATGACTAGGGAGACATTTTATCAACAACCCAAGTGGAAGCAGGACATGCAGAAAAGAAAGGTGGATCTCTTCTAAGCTTTTGCAGTCTGGAGTCACAGAACCTATCCCATTCGTTCTACTTTCATACTATGCTTAGTTATCCGCTTGCTCTGTTCTTCTCCGGCATTTGGTTCTCTGTTGTTTCGTAGTCACTTCATGAATGTTACAGTTTGCTATTTGTTGACGAGCAATGCATTTGTTTTGGGGTAAGTTTAAAGGTCAATAGGCATTCTTTTATTCGTAGCAATCATTCAAGTTTGGCTGCTCAAACATATAATTTGTTTGTTCCTGTAAAGGTCCATATGTACTTATTTTGTGCCTGATAAATATGGACTCTGTATTAAGACTCTCAAGCACACTATTATAACAAGACTCTTTTTAATGTTTATATTTTTGGCATTGGCAAATGGGCTATATATGTGCATTAATTAAAAATTGTTTATGTGTAGGTTTCTTAACGCTTCTACCATCGTTTTTCTTCTTCCTCTTTCACCTTTCTCGTTTTGCAGTTCTGATTCCTCTGCATCTCTTCTCTTCCGCTCCATCTATCTACCTTTCTCTTCTCGTCTTATCCCTCCTCACCATCAACTCAGAGCGACTATTCTGAGAAATCAAAAGCTAAGGCTAACACGTAAGATGTTGTGGTCTTGCTGAATTTAATTGTTATTAAGAAAAAATATTATTAATATCTTGGTTAGTTTGATGTGATGTGAAATCGTATGCGTAAGATTATTCAAGGTGAAAACGATGAGCTTTTAAGATGTTACTTGCACGAAGACAAAGGTCTTAAGAGGTTTTCTGATTCGATCCTTTCAACGCCTAAATTTATAAATCGAGATATACAAATACGGGCATAAGTAATTCCTAGTCATCTCTTTTTTCTATGTTAAAGGTGAAATTTTATATTTGGTTATAAAAAGTAAGAAAGAAATTTACGATTATTTTTCTTATCATAAATAGTAAGAATGAAGCTTGTGATTGTTTTTCGAGTCATAAATGACAAAAAGAAAGCTTTGTTTTCTCCCTTTATAAGCATTACATTATGGTGATATGTCGGATGATTAGTCAACAATATATCCATTATTATCTGTCCCCCATAAAAGCGTGCTTTTGGGCTTCTACGAGAGAGGCTTGAAGTGTGGTATTTAGTTCATCCGACATAGAGCGTTTGAGGTTTTCTCTCGTGGATTGGGTTTTCCCAATTTGCGTGCCTTGGATATATTTTATTTACGTTTTTGCATGGCAAATTTCTCTTCACGCGAGTAAGATTGTCTCAACTCACGCGCTTTAGGCATATTTGATATTGCATCTCCATTATAGTAGATTTCTCTTTATGGGGATTGGGTTTTCTCGACTTACGTACCTCGGATATATTTTATCTTGTGCTTTCGTTATAGTAGATTTCTCTTCATGCATGTTGGGTTTTCTCGATATGCATATCTCGAACATATTTTACCTTGTGCCTCCACCTTGATAGATTTATTTTCACATTGGTCGGGTTTTATTAACGCACACATCTCAAACATATTGTACCTTATGCCTCTACCATGTTAAATTTCTCTTCATGCGGATTAGGTTTTCCCAATTCACGTGCCCCATACATATTTTATCTTGTGCCTCTATCATGACAGATTTCCATTCATGTGGATCGGGTTTTTATAATGCATACACCTCGGGTACATTTTACTTGTGCTTTTGTTGTGATAGATTTCTCTTTAAGGGGGCAAGTTCTCTTGATGCATGTATTTTAAGCATATTTTATCTTGTGCCTCTATTGTAATGGATTTCTCTTCATGCGAGTTAGGTTTTCCCAATACACGTGTCTTGGACACATTTTACTTTGTGTTTCTACTATGGTAGATTTCTCTTCATGTGAGTCAAGTTTTCCGATGCAAGCATCTCGGGTATATTTTACTTTTGTGCCTCAATCGTGGTAGATTTCTCTTCATGTGAGCCAAGTCCTTCATATGATGCATTTTGAATCCATTGTTTGACATGTTTTAAATCATTTATCTAACACTTATCGAGTCCTTAATTCACTGGTGTTTCTTTGGAAGTATCTCAAGGGAACACTTGTCTCAATTCTAGGAGGAGAGAGGCTGGCTCCCTCTATATAAATCTCTCTTCACCTTATGTGTGAGGTTCATTCCTCCATTTGAACCTCCAAAGCCTCCTTAGAAATCTTCTTTGCTTCATTGGGAGAGTTGGTTCTCACCCTACATGGCGAGTTGGTCCTTGAGTCTCTTATAGTCCTAGCATCGATTCAACAACAGATCGATCTTTTACCATTATACTCCTCCATCCCGTTAGGTCGAGATGTCTCTCCTTTCTCATATAAGTTCCTCTTAATCTATTGGCCATCAGATAATCGAGGTCAATATTTCGTCTTTGAACAACCCAAGGGTAGAGGAAGTTCTGACCTCCTCTTTATTGAGGGAGGTAATTCTCGTGAACCCAAAAGTTCTTCGAGACTTTGAGTCTATAAAAGGCTCACATGACTATGATTTAGTAGTGAGTGCACCACTTCTTAATTACCTATGAGTTAAGTATTCAATCTCGATCAAGTTTGACTTGAAAGTCTCTAGACTTCGTCAGTATCCATTCTGCTAGTTATAGGTGCTCTGCAAGCCAATCACGTGAGTAATAGCGTGTCTAATTCATTTCACAATCTTTTTTAGTTAATATTAATAATGATATTTTCTCACTTTATATTATATGATGAATATATCGTTATATCGTTAAATCTATGCAATGAGAATTGGGTCATGATAACGAGACCAATTCGCCTTTAAATACAGATAATAAATATTCATGATCATAAGTTATTAAAGACGGACATCGAGATAATCAGACAAACTAGTGTACTATATACTCATCCATATAATGGAAGCAGTTGGTCTCATAGCTGCTTATATAGGGACACCAGGAATATAATGCATGTGCTCATTGGAGAATGAGTTCATTGAATGATTCACTTACGAAAAATTAGATGGTTAATGATACTTCATCATTAGATAGCAATTCCATAGTCTCAATTGTGTATATGATCCGTAGACTTGAGATACTAATGATGCCTTATTTGATTACTTCGTTCTTTGATACTATACTTATAAGCCTAGAAGTTCTAGATTTAGTATATATGATCATTGGGAATGACAACTAACATTACGAAAGTAATTGGATATCAATAAAGGATCATCCACTCTTGGTATTATGAAAAGAATATCTTATACGTTCTCACTCAAACAAATCTCTAGCCAGGGTCACTTGGATTAAGAGAGAAGGAATTCTCCGAAAGAATCCAATAAGCATGAGACTCGAATGGATTTCGTATGGGCCTAATAGCACCATAACAGGTATATGGTCTATGAGATATTAGATCGATGAGAGATTATAGATACATGATAACTGATGGCAAATAGGTCCAATAGATTAAATCCCCTAGTACCGTATAGGGCTATGGTGTAATAGTATAGTACATTTATAGTCAATGAGTTAAGTGAATTACTATGAGAATAATAATTCATTGACTCAGAATGAGTTTTGAGTCATAAGGGGTTCTAACATGTGCAACTCACGGCCAACTCGGTATTGGGCTTAGAGAGTCACACACATATGTTGGATGACTTGACGAATAGAGGATTAGATATGGGATATCCAATAAGCCTCCTTTACCCCTGTTTTAATGGATCCATTGGGTGAGACCCAATAGAGCATGGAGCCTAGAGGGGTTATTGGATGGGAATCTAATACCCATTAAGCTAGCGGTTATTGGATGAAAATCCAATACGCATTAAGAAAGATCCATTAGGGTTTTCATGAAGAGGCTCTTTATAAATAGGAGTGAGGCTTAAATGATCATAGGCTAGACCCCTAGAACCATCAGCCTCCTCATCTCTTTCTCTCATCTCTCCCTTGTCGTGAGCCCCCTTCCTAGCGTGAGAGGACAATAAGAGGGTCAGCCCCTTCTTGCTTACTATTGTTGTGTGGTGGTGCGCTATCACGATGAGAGAACCCGTAGTAAGGAAGAGGTGCATCACCGCTACCATTCACTATGTGGATCATCACTAGAGAGGAGTTCACGAGAACTCCTTCATCCGTTGGATCAAGATTTACAGTTTTGTGATTTCGAGTTTTACGCTCACCGTCATCACCCGACAATCTAATGCTCCTTATTCGGGAAATGGTTTTGTTTGATTTTTTTACTCTACATGTGATGCTTTCTTAATGATTTCCCAACACATTCGAGCCCACCCCAATGTCTCTTTGGTTGTCCCATGTTGTCCTCGAGGTGGAACTTCATCTTTTCCTTCACCTAGTGATAATGTCTTGCCTATAATAGTGACAAATATCACATTCTCATATAGCGTCCAACTCGTGGTGCTATATAATAGTATTCATTGAAGAATGTAGGCATGTCGACATTAGTCTGACTCATAAATTCTTTATAGCTTATTTTCAACTATGCAAGGGGAAAAGTGGCTACTACTTGGCTACTCGGGGGGATTTAAAGTTAGTAAAGCCCCCAGGTCAGGTCAAGATTGGTCGTTTGATCTTACTTGATCGATGCACTACATAGATAACACCCCTTTTTCTTATCGGACGAGGAGGCAGGTTAAGTGCTTTGGTTGAGGGATATACTTCCTTCCTTTAAGGCTATCCAGAAGATGGATGAGGATTGACTAATTAATGCAAGTCTTAATTCGACTCCACAAGTATGACCCAAACCTCCCATCACTTCACCTCATCCCTCTTTTTAACCCTTTGTAGTCTTATGAATGTGATCCTTTACGGGCATGAATCTGTATTCCTTAAAGAGGAAGGTATTTGTCTTCTCTTCAAGCACAATAGTGGCCTCTTTCGCTCTAGCCATTATCTGTGGGACATCGGTCGAGGCGTTGGGCCCGACTCGATCCAACCACCATGCTAGCACCGACAAGCTGAGAAAAAAATAGAAGATTATTGTGAGGAAGGTGCCTCACCCTTGAAGGGGTGGGAACCTGAGAAGCTAATTCTTGATTAGGAGATTCCTACCTATGTAGCGTTGACACTTTTAGAGGGTCATCGAAGTTCTTGATCCTCTTCGGGAAAAAGCGAGGATAGACTAAGGTTGATATTCGACTTATGCAAGGGTAAGCCTCTGCTCTTCATGGCTATACATAAAGCCATCCTGTCAAACCCAACCTCGGGAGTATCATTGTAGCCAAGATAGGAGGGTTTGCATGAGGAGCAAAAGGTATAGGGTGATGGTGTAGCCTCAAAATAGTACTATTACAAATCCTTATATTCGGGGGTAGCAAAGCAGATCTATCATTCCCCTTCAGAGTTTGATCGACATCTACTTCCACAATGAAGTGCTTGTAAGTTAGGTCATGGCTAGCTCCTTTGGATTCGCTTTGCTCATCTGTTTATTTTTTATTTGCAACACCATCACTATGTAACGGCCCTTATCGACTGTATTCATGATGCTGGTCCTATCATCCACCAACAAGCCCTCATAATTAACGATCTTTAATAAGAAATCGAGGGGCTGAAGAAGGATGGAGGAGCTCTTGCTATTATTGCTCAGGCGGAGGCTCGAGGGGATGAGCTAGTGTAACAACTTGAATAAGCCAAACTATACCTTACTGATCTGGCCAAGCAACTAAAGGAAGTTCAAAGCACTAACTGGGCTATGGAAGATGATTTACTATAGCTCATCCAAGAGTTAGATTCGATGAGGGTGCATAACTCGGAGCTTAGCGAGCAAGTTGTGGTGACCAATGAACAAACTCGGGGACTAAGGGATGTGTTGAAGGCCAAGCAATGAATGATACCAAAATATTGGAAAGAGATAATCATTGATTACAAGGCATCTACAAGGTTTAAAAGAGGTCTAGAGAGGAGGAGAGTCATCTCATACCAATTTGGGTACCAAATCGTCTTAGCTCCTTTTAAGGCAAGGTATCGCTCAGAGCTCGAGGAGAACTCGTTTACTAATTACCCCAAGGATCAAAATATTCCAGTGATAGTCGAGGTGCCTTTTGATGATAGTCTTGACCTACGACCTAAGCTATCATCTTTCATTGTGCTGGTATTTTATTTTAGAGTTGCCGAGTTAATTTACCTGACTTGTTCCTTATATCAGGTGTGTCTGCCCTATTAATCCTTTATTTTGATAGGTCAAGGTTTCATTTTGAATGTAGATACATGGCCAAGTTGATGTAATTTTTTTTAAGCAATAAAGTTTTTTTCTTAATTTACAATAATGTTATCTTAAAGATACACTTAATAATTGATGCCTTAGGCTTTATAGGTCAACGTCTGTTGTTGGGGTATAGTTTTCCCCGACCTGATCCTGTGAAAGGTTTTAGGGGTAAAACTTCTTCAAGTTTACAATGTGACATATTATTAATAACGTCACAACTTCTATTGTCCTAAGGTGATACGTTCTATCTCAGTTGACCTCGATGATATGATATAGCCCTTCCCAGTTCGATGCCAACTTTTCCCAAGACCTAGTCAAGTCATTGACCTTAGTTTTGTGGAGCACTAGGTCCCCTAATCCAACTCTTCAAGAGTAGACACTTTGGTTATACACCTTAGCCATTGCCTTTTTATATCTTAGTTCCTGTAGATATGCTTCTGCTCTAACTTCGCTAATCAGTTCAAGTCCATCTCAAAGTCCTTCAAAAGTTTTCTTATCAAAATTCTCAACCCGAAGTATCGAGAAGACTATCTCGGGTGGCTAAATAACCTTGATGCCAAAGGCTAAGCTGAATGTGCTAGTCATAGGTGCCCTGTAAGCCAATCACATGAGTGATGACACATGTGACTTGACACGTAGTCTTTTTACTTATTATATTTTTGATATTTTATCATTTTATATTACTTATATATATATATATATATATATATATATATATATATATATTATGATGTTCATGGATCTGTGCAATGGAAATCAGATCATGATGAGATCACAATAATGAGACTGATTCACTTTTAAACATATACCCTAAATAATCCTGGTCATAGGTTACTTGAGAGGGACATCAAGATAATTAGACAGACTAGTGTGTTGTATACTCGTTCATATGATGGATGCAGCTGGTCTCATAGCTACTTATGTTGGGACACTAGGGATACGGTACAGGCAAGGTTCACAATATCGTACCGTACCGTACCGGTATTTCGACTTGGGCTCGGTACCGGTATGGTACGGTATACCGAGCGGTACACCCAGGTGTACCGAGCCGTACACCCAGGCGTGCCAAGTACTGTAGCACTGCTATAATGCACTGCTACAGTCTACAGTGCACTCGGACCGGTAATAGGCGGTCCGCGTACCGACAACCTGTCGGACCGGTACGTACCACCCATATCGGGTGGTACAGTTCGGTACTGCAGACCATGAGTACAGGTGCTCATTTGAGAATGAGTTTACTGATTCATCCGCTCACGGAATGTTAGATGGTTAATGATACCTCATTGTCAAACAATGATTTCGTTGTTCTAATGGTGTACATGGTCCTTAGATTTAAGACATCAAGGATGTCATGTATGAGTATTCCACTCTTGGATATCGGACTTATAGGTCTGAAAGTTTCAAATCTAGCACAACCGGTCATCGAGAGTGGTAGCTAACCTTACAAGGACTATCGAGTGTCAATTGAGGATCATCTACTCTTAGTATCATGAGAGGAATATCTTATGTATTATTGCTCAGACAAATCCCTAGCTAGGGTCATTCGGATTAAGAGAGAATGAGTTCTCCGGGAGACTCTAATTAGAACGAGACTCGAGTAGAAACCGTATGAGTCTAACATCACCATGCCCGGTATACGATCTTTGGGATATTAGATGGATGAGAGACTATTGGTACACGATAATTGAGAATAGACAAGTCTAATAAATTGCATTCCCCTATTTCGTCTGGGGATTGCGGTGTAGTGGCCCAGTACGTCCACAGTCGATGAGTCGAGTGAATTATTATGGAGATAATAATTCATTGAGCCAGAAAGAGTTCTAATAGTTATGACTTATGATTAGCTCAATATTGGGCTTAGAGGGTCACATACATATGGTAGGCGTTATGATAAGTAGAGGTTTGAATATGAGATATCCGTCGGAGCCCCTATCTTATTGGATATCCAATAAGCCCATGAATTATTAGATCTTATATATGAGATCCAATAAGACCCGGTGAGAGATTATTGGATAGAGATCCACTAATCTAATAGGCTTGAGTAGTTGGTTGAAGATCCAATACCCAATAGGGTAGGATCCATTAGGGTTAAGTTGACATAAGGCCTTTATAAATAGGAGAGAACCAAAGATTCATATACTAGAGCCTCTCTGGATTATCATCTCCTATTCTCCTCTCGCAGCCCCTGTTGTGTGGATCACCGCTAGAGAGGAGGACGCTTAACTTCCTTCATCCTCTCCTACAGATCTGTAGGGATTCAGGGATATATGATCTCCCATACAACACAACTATCTTACGCGTGGTTTTCAATTTTGTGGATTTTGCACATCTTCGCACGACGACGAACATATTTTTGAGAAATTTGAGGGTTTTGTTTTATGTTCTTCTGTTGTGCATATGATATCGCCCCCTAGATTTCCCTACAGAATGGTGATTCTCCCAACTTGATCTTAGATGTCATCCGGGAGGCTCATAGGATACTTGGTAGTTCATTCACTCATGTTTACTTAGCCTCAATAACTCATTTCTTTAACCCCTCGAGAATGGCTTGGTTGATGACCTTGGCAAAAGTGTTCGTTTAAGGATGAGTCACCAAGCTAAACCTCGGTTGAATCCTATAAGATTAATAAAACTTCTTGAACCAAGTATTATTCAATTATGTCCTATTGTCTATGATGAGGATTCTTAGCATTCGAAAAGTGGGTGATAATATTATTTCATACGAATCCATCGACTTGCTTCTCGGTGATCAACACTAGTGGTCAGCCTCTACCCATTTAATGAAATAGTATACTCCTATGATGAGGAACTTTTTTTTGCTCGAGGCTGGTGAAAAGGGTTTGAAAAGATCCATCCCCCGCTAGACGAAGGGCCATCCGTAATCAATCAAGCTTAGAGGGATTATGGGTTGATGTTATATCCAAGTAAACTTTTTGTATCTGTGGCATCTTTAGGCATACGGTATTACATCTTTGCACAATATCGACCAGTAGACCCCTTGTCAATGCACTTTAAAGGTAAGGGTCCATCTACCAATATGCTCCCCATAAATATCTTCATGTATCTTGGCGAGCACTCACTCGGCCTCTTGTGCTGTCAAGTATATGAGGAGTGATTAGCTAAAGGATATGTCATCTAGGCGATTATTAATTATGCAATATCTTGCTTAACGATGCTTGACTCTTAAGGCCACTATGGGGTCAGTTGAGAGCGTCCCATCTCTTTTATAGTACAAGAACTCGTCCATCCAGCTCAATTCCTCTCTAACCATGTATATATCATGCTTCTCAATGGTTTGGATCAATAATGTCTTGACCAATGGCTAGCCCTACCTCGAAATCCGAGCAGATGATAGCCTCACGAGCACGTTAGCCTAGGTGTTTCCTTTGTATGGGACTTATAACATATTGAGTCGCGAGATAATGTGAGCTAATTTCTGCATGTTGGTGAGGTATTTATCATGGTTGCATCTTGGGTCTTGTAGCTCCTTTCAACCTAGCCAATGACTAGTTGTGATCACTAAAGACTATCAAGTCTTAGACTTAAAGTTCCTGGGTGAGTCAGAGCCTCAAGAGGAGTGATTCATATTCTACTTCATTATTGGAGATGTTGAATTCAAATCGAAGGATTCGTTCATATACATGTTTATTTGGGCACTTCAGGACGAGTCCAACACCACCGTTTTCTAAGGTGGTAAAGTCATCCATAAATAGTGTCCATGCTGAGGGGGTGTGACTATCGGCCTCTAGTGAGAGAGTTAGCTTTTAGATTAAATCGACTAATGCTTAAATCTTGATGGTAATCCTCGACACATATCGGATATCGAACTCACCTAGTTCTATTGACCATCTCAATAGTTGTCCTGAGACATCGAACCAAGAAAGGACATTTCTAAGTGGTTTGTTAGTAATCACAAAAACAGCATGCGCTTGAAAATAGGGGTGGAGCTTCATTACCATTAATATCAGTGCAAATACAAGCCTCTTGATATGGGGGTATCATTCTTCGGACCACTTAGAATATCATTGACATAGTAGATAGGCTTTTAAACTCCCGAGCCATCCCGAACCAATACTAAGGTGATAGCTAAGCCGATAGCAATGACATAAAGACTTAGAGTTTTATCCATGGTAGAGAAAGAGAGTTACGACAATTGAGCAAGGTGATGCTTCAACATTTCGAAAGCCTCCTAACATTCCTCGGTCCATAGGAAGCCTTTTGAATTCTTTAATGCCAAAAGAAGGGTATACACTTATCACCTGATTAAAATATGAATCGGTTGAGCACTGTAATTTGCCCTATTAACTATTAGACTTTCCTTATCGACCGAGGTGAGCGCATCTTTAGTATGGCTCATACTTTCTTAGGGTTCACATATCTTTTCCTTCGATGTATAATGAATCCAAGAAAATTTTCTTAGTTGACTTCGAAAGCATAATCAACATACATCTTCCAATTCTCATATATTTTTTAATGAGTACAACATTAGTCAGTTTGGAGTTATTGTATCTTGACAATAAATTCTATTGCTAACAGCTTATCTATATCGTAGCGGATTGCCTGTTAATGTTTATAGGCAAATTTGTAAGGCTTTTATTTCACTGATTGTGCATCAAGAGAAATGTTTAGGTAATGTTGGGCTACGTTTGGATCGATTCCCGACATATTTCTTGGTGACTATACGAATACCTCAACATTCTCCTAAGGAAATTAATGAGTTGCACTCCTTTTGCCTTGGGAAGTGTTGCCTCGACCTTGACAACTCAATTGGGATGGGCTTTGTCTAAGGGTGTCTCGATCAATGATTTCATTAGTTCCGGGTATAGGAAGGACTTAGCAAAACTTCGAGAACCTATAGAGCGGTGCCTCGAATCATGCCTTCTTTGGTAGGGAGACTACTATAAGGTAACATTGGTGTCATTCTCTTATGTTACTTCGTAACTCTCTGATGCTAATTCTCATCGTGAACTTTCTCACTATATAGTAGGTTGACACCACCTCTCTTAACCTATTCAGCATGGGTTGGCTTATGATTGTATTATATGCCGAGGGGATATCAACCATCATGAATTTGATTATTGTTTTGGAGTAGGGCTCGTCTCCAAACATGACGTGTAGGTTTATAGCCTCGAGAGAGGAGATCAAGTAGTCAGTGAACCCTATAAGCGAAGAAGTTATAGGGGTAAGGTCGTTAGTTAAGAGCCTGAGTTTTTAGAAAGTGTCATAGTAGATGATATCAGCAGAGCTATTTGTATCAATTATGACCCTCTTCATTCGAGCATTAATTATCCTGACGGAGACTACTAAGGCATCATCATGGTTCGAGTCGAGGTTCTCCATCTCTTCCACTTTGAAGATGATTTTCGAGTCATCCCCTATCTGTGAGCGCTTTCTAATGGTAGCTCTAGTGTAACCTTTATGACCCGAGTAAATAACTCCTCTCGTGACGAGTCTACTAGTGATGACATTAATTCGTCTTTCCATCTATCCCTATGGTTGAGGTGAAAGTTCTTGAGACTTTCGGATGAATCACCCGAGTGGTCTCCAATGAATAAGTTCTTCAATCAATTCTTTCAAGTCATGACAATCTTCTGTGTCGTGACCGTAATATCAATAGAAACGATAATACTTAAATCTATCTCTCTTTGCTAATGAAATCTTCGTTGGTTGAGGGTCTTTTAAGAGTCCATTCTCTTTTATCTATAAAAAAGACTTCAATTTTGGTCATATTCAGGGGGGTTGATTGGGGCCTTGAGCAAGGTAACTTGGGTCAGTTACTTCTTCGTCATAGTGACCTTAAGGTCGACGAGGATTATAGTTGATCCTGTCTCAACCTTTTACATATCTCTTCATATTTACCTAAGATTATTTCCTTGGCAATGATGTATTAATTGGTTGCTGGAGTACCTCGGGTAACATCGATAGTAGCCTCTCTACCAATAACCCTAAAAGACAAGAGGGCTTGAGTCTCATCGTGAAGGTATGTTGTATTACAAGTATTTTAGGCATATATTCTTGAGGAAGTGAAGTTCAAATTTCCCGGCAACTTGAACGAAGGAAATAATAGAGAGCGACTTCAGACGAGTGTACAATTCTCGTGTTGGACCTTTTAATATAGCTAGAAAGGCATGATACATCAGGACATCTGAAGTGTCATATATCAATATTTGGGTATGGAAAGCAGCAATATGCTTCAATGGGTCAATACTACTATCAAATGCCTATAATGATTGGAGACAAAAGTTGACCGGGATCGGCTCCTCCTATATGTTGTTAGTGAACAACGATCGACCCGAGGTGGGGTTAGTTGACCCTTCCCCTTTAGATTGTTGAAATTTTCATCACATTTCTTTCAAGTGCTAATTTATTTGCTTAGCTGATCATTAGGAAATCATTTATCAAATCTACCGATTAGGTTTGAGATTCAGGTGGAACCGATTGGTGGTGTAGCGGTCTATTGAATTCCATAATTGGGGAATGAGGTGCTTACTCGATTAATAGTTCGACGAGCCTTGAGCACTCTTGAGATATTAGTATTGATTCAAGTGGGAGAATCCCGATGGGTGCTGGTGTCGATATCGATTGAGCTGCTAACTGCGATTAAGATATTAGTGTCGTTTATTGGATTATCTAAGGTCAGAGCGGAGTAACAACTTGCATCATACCCATTAGTATTTATACCTGTTGTGTGAGGTTTAAGAATGCTTCGACAAAGATGAACAAGTGACTTGGGATCACCACGGATCGTTGAATGGAAGCCAATATCACGTCAGTATTTACGTCGAGGTTGATGAGTACGTGACTCGGGATCACCCCGAGTAGTATCCTTATCGAATTAAAGAAAAATTCATGTGATCGCATGGGTAGATTAGTTTGTATTACAATATATATTGGATCTGTTTTAATAATATAATTTTCTTAAGATTTATGTTTATCAATAGGTCGTGAGTCATAATCTTTTTTTTCTTCTCCAATGTTTAATTAAATATATTTATTATTTTATTCGCACGTCAAGGCGTGAGCTTTTTGGGCATTTGGACAACATTATTGTGCGACTCACCATCCCACGAGCTTCGATCCGCCTCGTTCGGTGACTTGCAACGACACTGCCAACTCCGGCGAAGCTGCTTTGCTCGTCGAGTCGGCGGCAGTTATCGACCCGAATCAAAATCCGAAACGACCGGCTCACGAATCAGGTCTGGGTCGTCACTCACACCGCCTCAACCGTTTCCCGAGCCGAATCAGAATCCGACCCGAGAACCTCACGAATCAGGTTTGGGTCGTGACTTTTAACGGTGCACACACCGCCTCAGACTCTTCATCACGCGGCTACGTCATTTGATGTCGTGATCACGGTCCATCGGATCAGATCATAACATCACACGGCGAGACGGACAAAAAGCGACGTACTTCCCCGCGGAGCACATCTCGTCGCTCTCCTCCGCTTCCTCTTCCGTCTCCACCACCCACCGCCACTTAGGGTTCCGTTCCTCCCCTGGGTCACTGATCGACCTCGCCCATGGCCTGCATCAAGAGCGCGCCGCGGTCGGCGCTCGTCGCCTTCGCGCCTGACGCGCCCTACCTCGCCGCCGGAACCATGGCCGGCGCCGTGGACCTCTCCTTCAGCTCCACGGCCAACCTCGAGATCTTCAAGCTCGACTTCCAGTCCGACGCACACGACCTCCCCGTCGCCGGCGCCTGCCCTAGCGACGAGCGCTTCAACCGCCTCTCCTGGGGAAAACCCCCCGGATCCTCTTCCGAGGAGTTCTCTCTCGGCCTTGTGGCCGGCGGCCTCTCCGATGGCAGCATCGGCATCTGGAATCCCCTTAAGATCATCAGGTGTTTGGGGGCTTACTTCTCCTTTTGTCCAATTCAAGCCCTGATCTTTGTGAAAATCTTGACTTTGCTTAGAGTATTGTTGGCAGTTGATATAACGATTCCATTTCAGCAAATTTGCACGTCTTTTAGAATACTAATGAGGAACCTGTTCTTTATTTGTAGTTCTGAGGATCTAAATGATTCTTCTGTTGCGAAGCTTACGAAGCATGTGGGACCGGTAATTACCGTCTCATATCCGTTTGGAGTCTTTATTTAGAGGCTCTAATTTTGTCGTCTCATGTTGATGCATTTGTTGGATTGGGTTGGTTATGGCAGGTTCGTGGTTTGGAGTTCAGCACTCTGTCACCAAATCTGCTTGCTTCTGGGGCTGATGGAGGGGAGCTTTGCATCTGGGACCTGGCAAAGCCTTCGGAACCAAAATTTTTCCCATCTCTTAGGGTACGTATGTGCCAGGAGAGTTTAGTTTATGGTTGGATGATTTTTGCTAAGCACGGAAGTAAATATGTGCTAACCTTAAGAATTACACATCGTCTTTATTGTCTTTAGGTATCTTTTCCTGCTTTTGAACTTTCTTTGAAGTCTCCCTCCTCCTATCCAGTGTCTCTTCAAAAATGATCAATTAAAATAATCAAAATAAAATTTCACATTAAAATAATAAAAAATTGATCGTATCATAAATAATTCAAAAATAAAAGATATTACATTGGTTATAAATTCTTATATTAAAATAATAAAAATTATCATATCATATCATAAATAATTCAAAATTGAAGGATATTACACCATCTGATCTCTATTCCTCTGAGAAGCAGCAGTGGGTCAATGAGCAGCATCGATCCTTTGAAGCATAGTCACCTGTCTGTTACTTTGTAAAAAGCCTACTCAGGTTAAAGCTATGGTTTTGATTGGCATGGTTTATTTCAAATCTTAACTAATGCTGAAATGTGACTCAGTATGTTGCTGGTGTGGCTTGTCATCCCTTATTGGAATGGGATCTTTTAGCTAAAACATGAGATGTTGACACACACACACAAAAAAAGCAATCCCAGGTCAATCTTTTTCTTCTTATCAGCAAAATATTCTATATTACGCTGATCTCGCAGAGAGAAAATCAGGTATATTTAAATTTGCTCACACTTGTTGGAAACTGAAACACACTTTGATTTTGGATTACCAAATCTGGATGGGTAACATCAAATCAGATGAATGAAAGGATGCGTGATTCAGAAGTCTTCTCCAGAGTATCTAGAGGCCTTATGTATTTAAGAAAATCAATAAAAAAGAACTTTTGCTGGAAGCCTGGAACTAAACCAAATTTTCATGTGCATGGCTAATATGTGGAAATTAGAACTTGTCAACCACCATGGTCCTGTCAATAACTATTGCTAGAACTAGATCAAATTTTCATGTGCATGGCTAATATGTGGGAATTTAAAGTTGAAATGAAGAGGAGGATGAGGAGGCACATTGAAGACAGAGGGGGAAGAGCAACCTAGTGGCTGGCCGACAGCGATGCAGCAGGACGACAAAGGTGGGGTGGTGAATTTGCAGGGACAAGGCGACAAGGAAGAGGCAGAGGAGAAAGGGGGAGAGAATGAGAGAGAAAGGGATTTAGGTTATCTGGTGAAAAGATCAAAGAAAAATGAAGGAAAGACAATTAAAATGAAAAAGATGATAGGGGTATGGGATGGTAGGCTTACCATGCGATACCGGTTTTAACTTTTATAACTGTATGGTAAGCCCTATTCGGTAGGATTACAGGGTGATAATCTTAACTCCAACCCAGATCTGATGAAATTGCCCGAACCATATCCCATCTACTGGTCGGTAAAGACTCATCTCATCCGATACATACCGGCTAGTTTTTTAGTCCATGTTCTGACCATGTCAAAACAATTGTCTTCAGCATTTTCATATCTCCTTTTGTTCTATTGCCAATTGGGTCCTTGGTTTTGTCTCTCAACAATTGTTATCTCTGTATTTATGCAACTTTAATGAAATAAGCAATAAAATGATATCTACAATTTCTTTTGAGAAATGACCTCTGTGGTTTTTTTAAATTTTAAATTCATAGTCTTAAACTGAATTAGGTTAATACAAATCAACATCATTTGATATCAACCTTGATATTATATTCATGTGTTTGTAACAGAGTGTTGGCTCTGGAGCTCAAACTGAAGTTTCCTTTGTTTCTTGGAACCCCAAGGTTCAATATATATTATCATCCACATCTTATAATGGGATAACAGGTGCTTAAATAGTTTTATTATTATTTTTATCCATTTTTACCTTTTTTGGGGATGTAAATGATGCATATTTTCTTATCATCTGACATTTTTCTATTCCAGTTGTTTGGGATCTGAGGCAGCAGAAACCCCTCACAAAGCAAGTTTCTAGTTCATTAAATTGATGTACTATGAAAATTGAGCAAATCTAATTGAACAGCTAAATATCTGACCCCAATGCTGATTGAAATGTTTGTATTTCCAACAGCTTTGTGGATTCGAATAGAAGGAGGTGCTCTGTCTTGCAGTGGAACCCTGATGTTTCAACTGAGTTGATTGTTGCTTCAGATGATGATAGTTCACCTTCTCTTAGAGTAATGTGCCGTGATATTAAGATTGTGATCATTTTTATATTAATTCTTTAGAACAGTTTTAATAGCCGTCTTCACATAAAGTCAATCTGAAATGATATAAATGTATTGGATATTTGACTTTCTTTGATTTAGTGTAGAGATTTTGATCTTTTTCTTTTGTTTAATTGAGAACTATTGTTTTATATGTAATTAATAACTGTAGCAGAAAGATTTTACAACTTTGTTCATTTTCCCTTTAAAGTAATTAAAAATTCAAGTATTGTCTAGCTTGAATGTATTTTGATTGCTATATTTTCAATTCCTATTGACAGGTTTGGGATGTGAGGCAATCATTATTACCAGCAAGAGAGTTTGTGGGGCACACAAAAGGTTCTATTACACACCTTTTTTTTAAACATCTTCTATTTGTCTTCTTTTGCTTATTTATGACTCGATTTTTTAAATTATTTTATGAAGTTAATTTCTAATTGTGAACAGTTTCTGTTTTTCAGCCACTTAAATCTGTGAAATTATCTTGCTGTTAGTAATTTTTATCTTTTTCCATATGAGCACCTAGTGTTGAAGCTTATTAGAAATTGCATCTTTTGTATTCCAAAGTCATACAAGTTTTATTTAATTTTATCACTATCTGTACCCCACAAGTTATTGTGGTGATAGTAATAGAAATCAGGCAAGCTTGTACTGGTGCATTGCTTTTTTGCAACTTGTGTCAAATTAACTCTTTATGTAGTAATGTGTATAATATTAGGTAGGACATCTGTAATCAGAAACACTCTACTCATTATACCTTTTCTGTGGGAGAACTAATTACTAACTTTTGACCAAAAGCCTTTTAACTTTTAGTGGATGATTGCATCAAAGATGTGGTTTACGGATGTTTGAAAATAGATGTTTGGTTTCAATATTGACTTGTTTGATCGAAGACATTTTGCAACTCATAATGCACTAGATTTGAGTTGTATGAAGAAAAGACTGATTAGTCTTATGATTAGCATAAATAATTATGTAGAGGACCTAACTTATGCTAGTGTTTACTTGGATTTGAATTGCTTTTTTGGACTAAATTTAGCTGGTTCATATAATTCAAGAGATGAAGAAGGGCCTTTGCGTTAAATGAAGCATATGTGAAGAATTTTCTCATGCATCATTGTTTTGTTTTTATATGCTGGATGTTGCAGTTGCAAGTTGCAACCATAGAGTTTAGACGCCAATGTAGGTAAAGACAATATAGAATCCTAATATCCAATGATTTAAGTAAATTCAATTTAGAGAGGAGTTGATGAGATCAGTGATTATGCAAATTTAAGTAACAATGAGTTTATTAATGGAGTTTGAGTAAAAGGGTTTGAGTTATCGAAGAAGGTGTCTTGACAATCTTGACAGATTTAGGTTTGTAATCAACTGTGGTGTAACAGTTTTGATGATGTTCAGCATCTATATGTTGTCATTGTTAATTAAAGCTTGAAAATTAATCTTATGAATGGATGGAAGCCCATAGGAGATTTGACCTAGGTGCTCATTCAAGTGGAAAGAAGAGTAGGAGAGAGAGAGAGAGAGAGAGAGAGAGAGAGAGAGAGAGAGAGAGAGAGAGAATTATCCACTAAAATGAAGAATCATATATTCTTCCAAAGTCCAAACATCATGTTGTTCTCAAATTTTTTAGCCCATTATACATCTGAAATAGGAACCACCGACACTCAATCTTACTGCGGACATGCCCTACACTGCCCAATGTAATTTATAATTGGTCTAATTCATATGTTGGAATCTCTAGCATTGTTAGCAAGGCAGTTGGTGATAATTTTCTACTGTGATAAATCATAAACTGTCAATCAACATGTTCTGATTATCCCGGTCACGAAGCAAGAATCTTATTCCAATGCTGCATGTTGTCCAAAAAAAAAAGGGCAAAACCAACTCAAAACATGAAGAAATTAAGAAATGTAATCCAACAATGCATATTAATTAAATTGATACAATGCAAAGACTGGTCATTGAACTTATGTCCACCATTCCTCATCCTAAATTTAAAGTAGTTGACCCTTGGTTTGCGTCAAGGATTTCCTAATTGTCATGAACCTCACCATGATTGGAGTTCAATGCTATACTGGTGAGACTGACTTGACATTTATATACCATTCTTTTTGATAATTCTCGTGATTGACAATTATGCAAGCGGAACATAGAAACTTTTAATCGAAGCAATGACTTGGAATATATTGTGTAGTGGAGTTAGCAGTTAAAATCTTGTCCGTGGTTAGTAAGATGTTTTTAAATATGGACATTGTGGATCTTCAAAAATTAAATTATCTGTGTATTTCTGACCATTTTATCCAAATCCACTTTTCAATTGTGAAGGATTGCAATATTTTTTAAAAAATAATTTTTTGAATTTTTTTAGCTTAATCCACTTTTCAATTCTGAAGAGATCATAATATTCTTTACAAAATTGATATTGTTAAGCTCTTATGCGTCAGAGTCAGTTGAGCATCTCAGCCTCTAATTATGCATCTTTATGAGATCAATCTCAGTATAACTTGTGTTATATAGTGCTAGATAAAATTAATTAAACCTCCTTGATACTAAGGTTACATCAGGGACTATGAGGAACATATCTGGATGATTTTTCTGACTGATGTATTTGTTTAATTGCAGAAATAAAAAGAATAAAAAAAGATAAACGGAAAGATAATATGAACACCAGCAGCAAAGGGGAACTTGTATTTTGTTGAAAATGTTTAAATTTTCTGACTTTTCTCTTTCTGTTGTAATGGCAGTTTGTTAATTGATATTTCAATTTCACTGCCTAATACAAAATACAACTGATACATGAATTTCTACTTGCTAAAACTTGATGTTTCACAAAGTCCTAGGTCAAAAGATATGTAGATATTTCTGAATTTAAGTTGTCATGACAAAGACTGCTCATTGTAGTTTATACCCATATAGGACTCATATGAATGCATTTTGCTGGAAATGGAAATCTAAAACCATTGCTCAAAACCATCAGAAGAATAATGACGATATCAACTGAGCTTCGAGGAATTATAAAACTAATCATAAGCCCACGAGTGAGAAACTTGGAGGCTCATTGTCTCAAATAAAAACCGATGACAATTGAACCTAAGACGTGGCTACTTCAACTAATTAAATCGCTCCATAATTCTAGTTGTTTAAATAATTATGTGGCATTGTTTAGAACTATTTTAGCCATTATTACATGATTGCGCTGTTTGCCTAGTCTACTAGTGTTTCAACAATACTTTGCAGATGGGTTGTTTTTATTGAGGTAAGCTAAGTGATCTTCTAGGATGTTTACCTGCATTCAACTATTGCATCTAATTTCTGCTAAACTTGGTGATCTTTCAACAACTGTACTATCTTCTACCATTCTCTTGTTGTCTCTGCTTGTCAATTATTTTATTTATTTCATTTTTTTTCCTTTTTTACATTTCCTATGTTCTATAACAATTGCAATGAAATTTCAACTTGTTCATATACACTATAATCTATCATACATTAATATGTAGCACTGACGATGAGCATATGACATTGTTATAAATGTAGAGCAACCATCTGTATTTAAAATTGAATCATCCATTAGAATATATAGAAGTCCATATTAATTCATAAAATTGTCTAAAGTTTACAGATTAGATATTGTCTAGCGATCCTTTAACCATTTAGATGGCCTTGGTTTCATGTTTTCTTTTGGACAAATATGATATGCCTAGATCACTTTATTTTGATATTGCAAAAAGTGAACTCTACTTACTGAAACATGCATATCCATGTGCCTTCCTTTTTTGCATGTTGTATATCTACAGTAAATTTTACATTCCCTAAGCTTTATTTTTAAAAAATCTGAAGGCGCTGCTTTCCCTCACTAATTCAAGCTGCTGATAAGTTGTAGTTCTCTCTGGTCTTACTTCTTACTTGATGTGTTCAAGAAGTTTCATGAAATATTGATTTTGTTTACTCTTTCATCAAGTTTATTGTGTTAATCAGGTGTGATAGCTATGTCATGGTGTCCCTGTGACAGTTCATTTCTTCTTACCTGTGCCAAGGACAATAGGACAATTTGCTGGGACACAACTACTGGGGAGGTGCATAAGCAATCAATTCCTCAATAACTTATCTGAGTTGCACCTCATAAATGTTCATCAACTGTCATTGTCGGCTTCTCTCTATATGTTTACTATGTTTGTTGTGCAGATGGTATGTGAATTGCCTGCTAGCACCAACTGGAATTTTGATATTCATTGGTACCCTAAAATTCCAGGAGTTATATCAGCATCCTCTTTTGATGTCAAAGTGGGAATATACAATATAGAGGTACTTGACTCATGGTTACTAGTAGTTTTTTCTGTTGCCATTACCACCAACGGTCCTGTTTGAAAGAAAATTCAGATTTTTTAAGCTTCATTTATATTATAATGATGGGTAAATTGAAAGGAAGTAACAAAAGATGAAATATATTTTGTTGCATTTGAGAGATTCTTGAAGTGGTATGGAGCACAAATATATTACAACCTTGTATGTTTTCCATTGTTGTTTCTCAAGAAGGCAAATTCCTCAATAGAGACAAAATGTTAAATCAAAACTTTCATGGATCGCCCATAAGATCGATAATCCTGGTGAAGCTTCATCGAGATTAAAGGATTGGATTGAATATAATTTCAGTCCATTGGTATAGTTTAGTCAATCTGAGTAGATCATGGTCGAGTTTTTTCTTTATAATAGTTTTAGTTTATTTTTTCTTCAGTTTTGCTGTATTTTGGTAAATTTATCTTCTTTTTGGAGGAGCCATCACATTTAAATTAAGGTTTCCTTTAGTTGATTTCAGCCTTTTCAAATCTCTAGGTTAAGTTTCTCTCATGGTTCAACATTTCATCCAAGTTTGGGAGGTCCACTTATGGTACAAGGCTTACCACCTGTTAAGCCTTGTGAATCGAGCTTACGGCCCTGCACCCATCTTGCTTGTCCATTGGTCCATCTTGTCATAGACTTAACTATAATTGCTTAAGTTGTGAGACACCCAAGCAACAACTGTCCATAAAGGTCAGCCTAAGTTTTAATCACTTGTGTTCTCGAAGGACCTGCAAAGTAGAAAAGAATTAATCGAAGAGACGAATGACAGGCAAAATGCCGTCATCGTCTGGAAGGCGTAGAAACAAACAAAAGCAATAGGAAAGTCACATTGCAGTTCCGAAGTTGCTTGAGTTGGATTTAGTATAATCTAGGAGTTAAGTATAGTTATGATTGGAGTTGGTTTAGGACTAATAAACATGGAACATGAAAAGATGAAATAGCTTAGGTCTCCATTTCTCCCCTTATGCAGTTTAGCCTTATCTTAAAATGTGAAGAATGCTTAGGAATCAAAATAAGCTGGAATTGATGGCTTCTGCATGAAATTGTTATCAAGCTGATAGCTACCTTTTTGCATCAGTTTTAACTGGATTCTGTCTTCCCACTGTGGAACTGTTTTGTAAGTAAAAACAAAAACTTGTTTTTTCTTTCTCCTTTCTCACTTAGCCATGCTAGAAGAGTGTAGCCTGCGTGTGGGGCACAGAAAGGTTTATTTGATAATGTAAGGTAGAATGAAGTCTTTTCTGTGGCCAACAGGTCCTTTAAGTTATGTTTTCTTTGTTTCTTTTTATATCTTTCTTTAATATGTCTAACTACTGTTGTATCTAACCAATATTTAAAAACTAATCTGTAATGTTGACCCTATGTACTATGTTCTAATTATTAATTTTTCCACAATATTTAGAAACGGAAAGGAAGATAAGGAAAACCTTTGATGCTGCCACAGCATCTAATTCTGCTTCATCTACGGGTGAGATGAGACTTAGGATTAGATGGTTTTTTTGAATGGAACTATTTCACAATGTTACTTCTGTAATATGATAAGCCCTATATGTAATCTTCAAGTTATTTCTTTACATTATGTAGCAGGTGAAAGGAGGAAAAGGAAAACCTTTAATGCCTATCACAGCATCTTCTATTCAACTCAATTTGTTAGTGGGATAGGACTTACAAATTAGATAGTAAAGTTTGGATGTAACTATGTTACCATGTTTCTTTTATCAAAGTTAATCTAATATGGTATTTAACTTTTGGGTAAATATTTTTATGGTTTGGGGAAAAATGGTGCTAAAAATATGCTGTGTTTAAAAGTTCATATGAGAATAAAGTTATAGTTGTCAAATGAGTAATCACCTGTCATGTTCGTCAACTATGTTAATTTGTATCCAGGATAAGTTTGTTACAAACAGAAGTTACTGTCCAATGTTGTGTTGATGACCTTGCCTAATCAGAATTTCTTCAGTAATTAAGTACAAGATTTGTGAATTAGCATCCTTAAGGTACATCTTCCTGTGTATATCAACTTTTTGTTGTTGCCTCTATGTGACAATGGCCAAACATTGATGTGTTATTGTTTGAAATAATGCAATGGTGAAGCAACTGTTTCTATTTCATTTTTTATATGCATTTTTTCTTCAAAATACAGTAGATTGATAAAGCAGGATGCTTGTTGTATAAGGTGTTTGATCACCAAAGAATGGCACTTTATTTCTGGAGCAAGGAGTATTCTTTTAGTTAGCTTGTTCCATGTTAAAAAATCTAAATATAGTCACTGTTTTCTGCAGCTTTGCAGTAAGCATGCAGCTGTAGAGGGTGAATTTGATACTCCAGGTATATGCTTACTACTGTTGTAGTTTTACCACTTCATTTTGACAATTTTCTTCTGGTGAGGGTTTCCAAAAGATGGCTACTGGATGTATACTCATAACTGTATTTAAAAAAAAAATTCCTATGCAATGTGGGTGACTTGTTTAATTTGGTCAATTAATCAAGAGTAGATCAATCTTTCTACGGTTAAGTGATACAGTGTAGGTTTGAGACCATTGAATGTTGGGAGTATAGTTGGTATCAAGGTTTAGTCTAGTATAATTTATATTATCATTTTCTTCTTTTCCATAGCTTCCATCTGAGTTTTTGCCATCATTTTTTGTTGCTATTATTAGAGAGTCCTTTGAGTCATATGTAGTTACATTCAAATTTTCAATACCTATTGTAAGTGTAGATTGGCTTGGAAGAGTTCTCTGAGTTCTGCTTTTGGAAGGTTTTAATGTCTCTTATGTAAGATTTTATAGAGCTCAGTGGCAGGAAAATATTTTTGTTTGAATAGTTGCAATATTAGAGTTTGTTGTTGTTGCTGGAAATTAATAGAGAGAAAATAGAATTGTGACTACCTGTAATATGTAACTGCCTATACATGCCATAGGTGTGGGTTATGTACCTGATACGTTGTGTTGTTATTAACTCATTAATATCAAATTATGTATTGAACAACTTATTGTGTTTTCCTAATGTATTGCATATACTGTTTTGATCTTGCTATGCCATGTGCTATGCAAAATACATTAGATTTGATTATGATTGTTTGGTTCTGTATGTTCCAAGCTTTTCTTTTTTAAAAAAATTGGAAGATATTTTCTTCATGTTAAATGGCATACATGACGTTCACACGTGGACTCGAATCTAAGACCCATCACTTGTGCAATGCTACACCAATCAACCTGAATGTCTCAACAGAGATTGTTCTGAGCTTTTCTGAGCTTTTCTTTAATGGCTCTACAATTGGAATGTTTGATTTTTTAACTATATAAATATTTCAAATAAAATAATGTCTAGGAAAACTTAAATCTCCCCCCTCCTGATTTCACTTTCTGTAAGTTCTGGACAGCCTGCAAGACACCAAATGATTCGATGTGAATTGCTCATGAGTATGAGTTAATTTAGAATTTAATTTTGTTGGTTCTTTTTTTATAATTGTCTTTAGTATATCAGGACAACTTGGGACATTTTTTATGACTATTCTAACAGATGTAGGATCCTGTTGATGGGTTTATACAGGGTAAACTGTATGTCAAAATTTACATGTAAATTTTTCAATGATTATTGGATCTTTTGCCCCTGGCGGGCATCCATGCAAACCTCAGGTCATCTTAAACCCCAAGCTCTTTTCACTTTGCATTATTTAGTGTAATAGATTTGCACAAGTTATCTATGAAATCATGGATGTATTAGAGCTTGGCAACACAAATTACTGTGGAACAGGAAGTAGTGGTACCAGACCATTGGAATGGCTCATGCTTTTGTATCTGATGATGAGTTTACAAATTTTCAATTAACAGCCGCTGGTTTCTTTAAACTGTTTGTCTACATAGGTGGTTGAGATTGAACATGATTGTTCATCTGTCAGTTGGCTGTAGTTGGGATCAATATGTATTATGTTGTATATACTTTAGTTTGGAATCTAATTGCATTTTTATGTCATTATGGTGGTTCATTAGTTTTGCTTGATCAACTTCAATCTTTGTTTTTGCGTCACTTTATGTTTGTCTTTCCAGTACGTTTGAGAGCTCCAAAGTGGCTTAGACGTCCAGTGGGTGTCTCTTTTGGTTTTGGTGGTAAGCTTATATCATTTCAGCCTTGCCAGTCAACACCAGAAGATCGATTACCTGCTTCAGAGGTAAACCTAGATTTTGTATCAATTTGTTGTTTGGTACCTTCATATTGAGCTTTTTTCTTTCTTTCAGGTATACATGCATAATTTAGTCACTGAACATAGCTTGGTTAGCCGCTCCACTGAATTTGAAGTTGCAATACAAAATGGGGAAAAATCTTCACTCTGTGCTTTATGCGAACAGAAGTCACATGATTCTATGTGTGTCATCTGTATGATAGTATCTAGTTTATAATCTATTCACATGATAAATTTTGTGTAACCATTTTTCTTTCACTTAACAGATCTAAAGATGACAGAGAAACATGGGGCTTCTTGAAGATTATGTTTGAGGAAGAGGGAACAGCTAGGACTAAGTTGCTTTCTTATCTTGGTTTCACTGTGCCAGAGGAGTGTAGTGATATATACAGTGACCTTGATAATTTGGGAAAAGGCCTAGAAAACACACTTAGTCTTGATACAAGATCATCGGTTGTAGTTGATGGGAATACATACTCTATTGACAATGGAGAAGAATTCTTTAACAATCCTCAAATTAGTGAGGATAGTTCAGCTTATGAAGAGAAGAGCGTTCCTAATGTGGAGAAGGCTCAGAAAGAACCCGAAGAACCTTCAAGGAGTTATGATCTGTCATTTGATGACAGTATTCAACATGCCTTGGTTGTTGGAGACTATAAGGGAGCAGTTTTACGGTGCATCACTGCAGACAGAATGGCCGATGCATTAGTAATTGCACATGCTGGTGGTTCCTCATTATGGGAGAGTACACGAGATCAGTATCTTAAGAATAGTCTCGCACCCTATTTAAAGGTATTAATTTTTTATCTGAGCATTAATCTGCAATGTGTGTTAAAGACATTTGTTTTATCCATTGTATTATTGTGGCTGTTTAGGGATGCCTTGTACAAAAAATTCTTTTGTAATAGTTGCTTGAGGGTAGTAATCTGATTCTGATGTTTCCATTTTAAGGTTGTATCTGCACTGGTGAGGAATGATCTCATGGCTCTGATTAATACCAGACCTCTGAAATCATGGAAGGAAACTCTTGCTCTTCTTTGCACAGTAAGTTCTCCTGCCTTTAGTATGTTATTCAACCAACTTTGCTGTCATCTTTTTATTACTTTTAATTTCTAAATATCATCTATTTAATTATTTTTTATCGGCCTCCTATAGAGGAAAAGCCTTGCCTTCATGGTTAACTCCTTTGCAACCTCGTTAAACCGGCATCAAATTATGGAAATAGCTTCTTCTTTGTAGGTGTAATTTTACCTAAATATAAAAATATGAAAAATGTCAAAGAATAATAGATACGAATTAACATAAATGACATGTAATTCTGATCTTTCTACTGCCTTCTTTCTGTTGTTGTATCCCTGAATCTACATTAGTAAGGATTTGACTATTACTGAATTTTAGCAGGTCAGTTATCATCTGACAATTTGATTCTGCATCAAATATTAATGTGCAATGCTCTATTTTCATTTCTATTGCATCAGTTATCATCTGATAGTTTGATTCTGCATCAAATATTAATGTGCGGTGGCACTATCTTCATTTCTATCACAGAAGTCACTGATCTTATGCAACCGTTATGTAACAGTTTGCACAGAAAGAGGAATGGACTGTTTTATGTGACAGTCTGGCTTCGAGACTTATGGCCGTCGGAAATATGCTTGCTGCAACTCTCTGCTATATATGTGCTGGAAATATGGACAGAACCGTGGAGATATGGTCACACAGCCTGAAGCTTGACTCTAGAGGAAAGACTTATATAGATCTTCTTCAGGTAACTTCTTTGGTCACAAGATTAAATTACTTATGTAAACCACTAGGTTATGATTACCTTTCTTTGTCATAGGATTTAATGGAGAAGACAATTGTCCTCGCCCTTGCAACGGAACATAAGCAGTTTAGTGCATCTTTGTCGAAGCTTGTGGAGAACTATGCTGAACTACTAGCTAATCAGGGGCTTCTCACTACTGCAATGAAGTATTTAAAACTATTGGGATCTGAAGAATCATCAAATGAGCTTGCTATATTGAGAGAGAGAATTTCTATCTCTGCTGAAGGTTGTCCAAAAGAGTTTATAGATATACTATGATCTATCTTATCAGCTTAAATAATCTTTATTTTGCTTGATGATGATTATACAACTGTGCTTGCACTATTTTGATTATATTAAAACCTGTAGGTGATGAGAAACTTGAGCAAGTCATTTTGACATACAATCTTGATTCTCTCATACAACTCTTACGCTCTTAGCCCCATCGCATGCTTCTACTTTGTTTATTGACTGAAGCATGCAAGTGTTTAAGCACCCTATAGTATTTCTATGTGGGCCTTTTCCTTGAATGTAAGTTCTGTACCTGTTTTATGTATTGTCGTTGTGGCTATTTTCATGTAGAAGTAGATGAATAAAGAGTGTCCTGCTTCTGAAATTTTTACCCTTCTAAAATTTTTTTTCTCTTCGTACCTAGTTGGTATGACAAGTAAACCAGAACGTGTTTTGTTTGGGATAGTGGGGCTTTGAGCTCTGTTTTCTTTGTCTCATGCTATATCTTCCCTCTGTTAAGATGCTGCCTATGATTGTTTTTGTTCTTTTCTCTTTTTTTTCCCCTGTTGTTTCTGGTTAGGTGGATGCGGAAATGTTAAACTTTTTGCAAGTTGCTTATCTGCCATGTAATTAACCAAATTTCTAGATCTGCATTTTTTTCTAGATCTGAAATTTTAATATGCCATTATATCATACTTTTACATTCTTTGTCAGAAAGGGATGTGCCGAAAAGTCTGCCTTATCGAAGTGGTGCATCACACACTGAATCTTTATATGGTGCAGATCAATCTGGTTATGGTGGAGTGGATTATTCACAAAATTATTATGAGGTTTTCTTCTTCAGCATTTTCAATGTTGAATTTTTTTGTTATTCTGTTAAATATCTTGCTGAGTAGATCATTGATCTTATGGACTAATAATTTTTTGAGGGTGATCAAATTAGGATAAGAACCTATCCCAACCACTACTCCAATTACATCAGAATGTTGCTGACACTTCACGTGCTGAGGGCTTTCACCAAGTTCCTGGTTCTGCTTATGGGGGAAATCAACTTGTGCAACAGAAACCACAGGTCCCTGATTTTAGCAACCAGAGGTTATTTCATCCATCACAGCCATCTCAAAATTTTATACTATCACATACGAGCCAGATTTTGCAGGTACTTGTTATATGACTCGGTGACAATGAACAGTTGCTGCTTATTGTGTTTCCTTGTTCTTTCTTCATCATTGAACTATACCAATAATTAACTTCTGTTATTTTGCTGTCCTCATATTAGCTAATACATTTTTTTTCATCTCTAACATCAAAAATGTTGTCATTCAGTTTGATTTGGTTTTCAATCGGTTATGCAAAATTTATTTGATTCCAATGTTGTTTAATATTTGATTGAAAGATTTAATATTTTATTTGATTCCAAGGTTGCAAAATTTATTTATTATTTTATATGATTCCAGATTTATTTGATTATTGAAAGATAAGTCCTGACGGGCAATTTTTTTAAGAATCATCTATTTCAATTTGGTTGCACTTTTATGTTTAGTTACATATATTAAACTAAGGAGTTTGTACAATTACACTGTTTCAAATCATTTTTTTCTTGGCCTCATTTAGTATATGGTCATGGGACATGTCTATTCTTGCAAGAATCTGCAGGGAACAAAACAGATAATTTATTAGTATATAGTTTCTTTGTGGATTTAATTTTAACTTTAACACCAAAAGATCCAACTCTTTGAAAGCTTTGTGCATTGTGATAGAACTACATTATGAACAGCTTCAAAAAAATCTGAAATAACGAATTTTTTAATTTATTTCTAGCCTAGAAAATCTGGGTACTTGTTTGGTGTATGGTTGATTGTTCGTTTACATTTGTCAACTTAGGTAGTGTTGGAGGGTCTTTCTGGTGTGGAATAGTTTATGTATCAAGTTTTCTAACGTTTCCTATATTAATTGCATGTGTTAATTATACTTTCTTGTGTTCTGAGTGAACCCCTATTTTTATCCATGAATATACTCTGTAAACATTTTTGTTTGGTGACAGCAAGCTTTCACTTCACCTGCTACAATGGCACAGCCAACAATGAAACCCTTTTCTCCTGCAACTCCTGCGGCTCTCAGAAATGTTGAACGCTATCAGCAGCCCAGCTTGGGTTCTCAGCTATATCCGGTCTGTCTTCCTTGGACATGTAATCAGCATATTATTTATTGTTTATCTGAATTGTTTTTCTCCTTTTCTTAGGGAGCTGCCAATCCTCTCTATCAACATGGACCTCCCATTCCTTCTCCACAAGATGGTGGTGCATCTCAGCCAGCATTTGTTACTGGGCAAAGGTTTGCACAACCCATCTCAACTACAACAGCACCAAGGGGTTTCACGCCTGTTTATAATCCAAATTTTGCTCAGAGGCCTAGTATAAGTCCTGTGCATCCGTTAAGCCCAACAAAATCATCAGAAGCACGGCCTGTGGGTGTTCCTCCAACCACTCCGCCTACAGTGCAAACAGTTGATACATCAAATGTTCCTGGTAATGCTTCTCCATGATGAAATTCAAAATTTTGTTTTGTCATGTGCTGCTGTGTCTTGCCTTTTGTGTTGCTAGCATTAATTAAGGCATTGATAACATGTCATGTGCTGCTGTGTCTTGCCTTTCATGTGAGTATATTTGACATTTGACTATGCCCACAATTTCCTCGATGTCTAAGACATACCAACAAGAGGTACACTCACTTGATAAAGGAATGAACTAGAACTTGAACTTATTGTCCAGTCTGCTCTGATGCAAATCAGCGTCCAGACAGTTCTGACCTTATGGCTTGTGTTGTCCTTGTGCGACTCTCTACTTAAGTTTGTGCTGAAAGAACTAGTCACCTTTCTGTATCAGGACATGTTGTGTTGAGGTATTTTGGCAGCAAATATGACCATTTTCATATGTTTGAGATGATGTATAGTTTCTAATGCACTAAACATTTGAGTCTAACATGTAACAGTAATATCTTAGTTTGTTTGATCTGCATAACCTATTAGTTCATATGACTGCTGGATAAGTATTATTTTCAACTAATTCAAATTTATTGATATTTAACATCCATGATCTTTGTTTGTGTTCTTGACAAGGTTGCATATGTTCACAGAAAAGAATTTATGGCCACATCCATTCGTAGGTAGTGATGGGCAGCTCTATGGCTTGCACGATTTAAATTTTTGTAATGAACATTTTTCCTTTTTTTTTTGTGTTTTCTGACAGCTGAATGGAAGCTTGTCATTGCTACCTTGACGAGACTATATAACGAGACATCAGCAGCTCTTGGAGGATCTAATGCAAATCCATCTAAAAAGAGGGAAATTGAGGATAACTCGAGGAAAATTGGGGCCTTGTTTGCAAAACTTAACAGTGGGGACATTTCTCCAAATGCTGCTGCTAAGCTTGTCCAACTTTGCCAGGCTTTGGATGCTGGAGACTTCGCTAGTGCATTACGTATCCAGGTATGCTTATTACATGCTAAAAAGTTATTTCTCATAGTGAGTACCAGCTTTATTCAAATCTTAAAAGCATATAAGCTCCATTGAGGGCATTAATGAATCTACTATGATCGTGACTTTTTTCTTCTTGCTTTGGTTTTTTGCTCTTATCTCTGGTCACACTTAGTGCCCTTGCTGTGCTTCAGTTGTTTAGATGTTCAATTTTAAGAAGTACATGAAGCTTGAATGTTTTCTAAATAAAGAGAGAGACTGAGAATTATCTGCAGTTTTAGTTTTCTCTCTCCAGATTAGAATATCATTAGCAACTTCTGTTGCTGTTTTTTGCCTTTCAAATTTGTTTCGTAGTTGGGCATGTCTAATCTTTTGGCTCATTAAATTCTGCTGCAACAAATGATGGCTTGATTTTAGGGTGTTTACTAATGTTATTTTAGCTGCTGACTTGACATTTGAGTGAACCTTAATAGTACTAGAAATTAGTAAAATATATTATGAGTATTTTGGTGTTATTGCTTCTCTTGCATGTTCTTTTTTTTGGACAAGTCTATCATGTTAACCTTGCTATTTTGTGTTGATTGAATCTTTGGCAATCTACAGTGCATACCTAAAGCACCTCCACACAACTCACTTTTGTCATGGGTATTTTGTTTCATGGTGACAGGTGGTGTTGACAACAAGTGATTGGGATGAGTGCAATTTCTGGCTCGCTGCATTGAAGCGAATGATCAAGACACGGCAGACTGTTAGATTATAAGGGATGTGATGAGGCATTCTTTCTCTTGGGCTATAGTGTACATTGGTTTTCCTTATAGTTGACATCATTATTTGTAGATTGATAACCTTTCGCATATGCATCTTCTATAGAGCAGCAGCTAAGGTCTCCCATCAAAATGGGCTAGGGTATATTTGGAGAATCAGGTTTGATGATGTTCTCGATAATGTTATATGGTGTGGATATTTTCATATTTATGGTATTTGTTCTACAGTTTCTAATAGTTTTGACAGTGCAATTGTGGATTTCTTAAATACACATCTAGAATGTTTGGGAGTATGTTTGTTCATCTTAATATCAGTGACTGATGACACCTTCCAAATCACAAATCTACTAGAAACTGCACTTTTCATGCACCTGCTGCGCCAGACCAGATTATCAACGCATTTTCGATCTATTCTTAACCAAACAAGGAAGCTGATTCCCTACCTTATTATCAACACTATTAAGGTCAGAAGGATCTTTGATATGAAATGCCCTTTGGTGTATTTTTTGAGTGGATGCATTTTTGGTGAGAACTGCATACTTTGTAATCAGGTTATAAGAAAGAAAGGTCAATGCCTTCTCTTCATCCTTGGAGTCGAAGCTCTCTTGTTAGCAAGTTGATGAAACTGTTCAGGTGCTAGGAAATATCTTTTTTCCTTAGAAGAGTACAACCCTCTTTCATATGATGTGGTTGGTGATGGAATTAACTCTCTTAACTTTGTTCAGTACTCTTAACAAACTCATTCTTTCCCAAAATTATTGATTCAGTATCTTTCTACTCACAAAAGAATTATTCTCCTTTTTTTTTTTTTTTTTTTTTCTGTTTTACAGTTTTGCTGATTCCTCTTTATTTATTCTCCATCATCCAAAAGGCATCATCATCCAAAAGGCTTTGATCTTTTCCTTAGCACAAGTATGTTTCTGATCTCGAGAATGCCAGAATGGCTGAAAACTAATGATTTCTAAATTATACTCTTCAAGACAACACTCATTCCTTGATTCTCCTCTTTATAGATCTTTACAACATTTTTGATTACCTTATAATAAGGATTTATTATTATTAATGTAGTTTTAAGTTTTTTGGATCAATGATCGTTGTTATTAGTATTAGAGTCAACTAGTTGGGTCGAGCATGAAATTGGTATTGAATAATTGGGTCATGGATATATCATAGTATAGACTCATCTCGTGATGATTATGGACTATGTGAATGAGATTATAATAAATTGAAAAATATATTTAAAAATATATCAGATTAGGTTTTAAATCGGTTAAACGATGTATGACTCAAAATAGATTCATTATCCATAGGTAGATATGTTGATTAATTGATGAATGTTTTGGAAGAAAACATAAGCCAAGTGTTTTTTTTTTAATTATTTGATTTACACAATCTTGCTCTTTTGAGGGTTGGGATTCAAAAAATCAGGTCACAAGAAAAATATGAAGTTTTTGTTAGTTAGTTCACCAATAATTGTAATAAAATCTTAATAACTAGAATACTAAATCGCAAATCACTCCCCAAATTAATCATAATTTTTTAATATCCTTACGTCACATCACAGTGCATGCATAGGTAGATTCAGATGTACTTCCATGATACATAAGGAATATAATTAGTGATATATTTTGTTATTTGAATAATTTTGTGAACTTTATAATCATACATGTAATTGGAGAGGAAAACCAATTTAGCAATTGACTAGTGATAGAGGATATAATTAACTTTTCAAAGTAAATGCATGGACATTAATACTTGGACAATTAGTAGCATCACATCAATGTTTGTCGAGCCTCTTTCATCCGTCAAAACTACCACCTCAATGGTCAATTACGACATCTACTTATCTCTAAGAGGTAATTACAAAGTTTTGAATCCTCAATCTCCGGTAGGAGATTTCGAATCCTCTTTCATCTATCCAAACTATCCCCAACGGTCAATTGACATCCTTACTATGAATAAATTAAACTCAAAACATTTATTTACCAATAATTTAGATTTAGAAAGTAAATGAATTCATTATCCAAAATTAGATATTTTGAAAGAAAATATAGGCCAAGTTTTTTTTTTCCTTTTTTTTTTTTTGTCACTTACATAATCCTGCTCTTTTGAGGGTGTATAAAGAGGATCAGCATTCAAGAAACCAAATCACAAGAAAATATGAAGATTTTGTAAGTTACCCAATAATTGCAATCAAATTCAATAACTAGATTACTAAATTGCAAATCACTCATTGATTATGTCATAATTTTCATATATTCTTATCGATGCTCGTAAACAAAGCTATTCTTGTGAGGGAGTAGTGCCTTCTTGGATACAAGCCAAATACACTTAGTAGGTTCATATGTATGTACCTTAGAGGCACATAAGGAATATGAATACAATTAGTGATTTGTTTTGCTATTTAAAAAAAATTATAAACTTCAAAATCATTCATGTATTTGGAGAGAAAAATAAATCTAGCAATTGACTCGTGATAGAGAAGAAAGGTAACTTTTCAAAGCTAATACATGAACATTAGTATCTCAATGTTTGCCGTGCCTCTCTCATCAATTGCCGCACATACATACTTACCCCTAAGAGATAGATTTGAATCCTCAATCTTGGTAAGTAGATTTACTATTCATAAATTTGGCTCATAACATTTTTATTTATCAATAATTCAGGTCTAGAAAGTAAATAGATTAGTCATCCATAATTAAATATGTTGATTACTTGATGGATATTTTGGAAGAAAACATAGGCCAAGCTTTTCTTTTTTTACTTATAGAATCCTGGACTTTTGAGGGTGAGTATAGTGGAGTAGGATTCAAGTAAATTACACCAATAATTACAATCAAATCTCAATCACTAGAATATTAAATCACAAATCATCCCTTGAATCATGTCATAATTTTGGTATATCCTTACATCACATCATAATCATGATGCTTGTAAATGAAATTATTCTTGTGACATAAGGAGTGGTGTATGAATGAATACAAGGTAGATACACGTACAAATCCCTTGATGGTACATAAGGAATATAATTATTGATATATTTTGTTAATTTATTTTTTTATGAATTTAGGAATCATACATGTATTTGGAGAGAAAAATCAATCGACTAATGATAGAGGATAAAATTGACTTTTCAAAATCAATATATGGACATTGATACCTCAATTATCATTATTGTCATCTCCATATTTGTGGAGCATCTCTCATCTATCAAAATTACCACATGAATAGTCAATTCTGACACCTGTTTGTCCTAAAGAGATAGTTAGATAACCTCAGTGAATAATTACATCGTCAAATTATCCTTGAGAGATAATTATGTTATCTTAATAGATGGTTACATCTTGACAAGTCATTATACTACTGAGATGATAGTTAGGTCACCTCATTAACATTGAGATAACAGTTAAAACACATCATATGTCATCTCAACAAGTAGTTGTGCCCTCACGATAATTGCCCTAATGACTTTAACCATCGATAATTACGAACCCTAGCATAAATAGTCTCTTATTCTTTTTTCTCTCTTCCGCATCCCATATCCTTTTACGCATCATACAATATTATAACTCGAGTGCCAAAGGGATCTAGTCAAGCTTTCTCGATCTCGGTCTTATTATAGGAACTGAGACAACACTATATATATCATGTCGGTATCCAAATCGACATCCAAACCTTTCTCGATAGAGTCCTCATCGACATCCTCTTAATATCTCATGTCACTTAATCCACTCACATCTCAAACGTGAATTATCACTCCATCATCATCATCATTCCTCGAGGACGTTAATAAATAACAAATTTTAGTAAAGAGCACTTCTTATACTCTCGTTTGCTTAAAGTAATATAATTATTTATCTTTTGAAAAAAAATTTATGGTGAAAAATATAGATAACAAAGGTTCCAACGCATCAAAAAAAAAAAAACAGACCTTCCCTCCCTCCGTGGATATAAATTATAGGCAGCTATTAGTCATATGTCCACTTGCACGAAAAGGGAAGATGGTTTTAGTGATCCCAATCACATTGAAACTATATAAAAGTGTAGCAACACATGAACACTTCAATCAACATGTAACCAAAGGACAAACGCCATAGCTTTATTAGCCGTCTTAGTGTGATGAACAACTTGGGGTTTTCGTAGCAAAGTAAAAAGAGCTTTCAATGATAGTGCTTGAGAAGCACTTGCAACACTTGCCTTTCCATTGTTTAATTCATCCAAAATCCCTCATCAAATGTATCCAACACATCCTCCTCAACTTCAATGCAAACATAGTGGATATATATATAAAGTGGTCGCCAAGTCATTCCCCAATCAATCAATCATCAATCATCAATCAATCACAGGCATTGCCAGCTACCCCCACCCAACTTGCTTTATGATTCGCGCCGGCACTGAGTCCTCGTCATCTGTTAGTTCTTGTACACCGTCGTGGCTTCAGCCCGCCTATTTGTCACTGCCACGGGTCCCACTCCAAATATCTACCGCCCTTTCATTACACGTGTCCGTCTGCGACTGCACGCGCCGCGGTGCGGCCACGAGGGTCAACCGTGACCGACCCAGCACATCAAATCCCCGTCGACCTTCTCTCCCCCGTCGACTCCCCCTTACCGATCCCCGATCGATCCCTTTCCCACTTCGACCCGCCACCGCATGCGCGCAGTATCGTCTCCTTCCTCAATAGTTACCGATCGTGTCAGTTCTTTCCTTGCACGAACACCTTCGCTTACCCTTTACTCGTAGTAATCCCCAAGTCTTCGCGCTCCCCCCCAACCCCACCTTTCCTCTCTCCTTCCAGTCCCCACCTCCCACGCACCCGCAGGTGCCTCCCTCGATCTCTCTTTATGCTCCTCTTTTGAGCTGTACCGCCGATTTCGATCTTGTTTTATTTTGGTTCTTGTAGGCGACTGCTGATTTGGGGAATTGGGAGCTTGGTGTAGTTGGTGGTGAGGATTCCGGATGAACGAAAGGAGGAGCATGGGCAGGGCGTCGCCGCTTTTCCTGGTCTTGCTGGGATTAGGGGTTTTCTTCGCGACCTACAACCTGGTCACGTTGGTCATCCACCACCAGCGGCGGGAGCGGCGGGCGGAGCTGCCCGGCGTCGATCCGGTCACCCGGATGCCCGACGAACTGAGGAGGGCCGAAGGATCGAGGAGGCCGTTCCACGTCGTTGTCACGGCCACCGACGCGGCCTACAGTAGGTGGCAGTGCCGGGTAATGTACTACTGGTACAAGCGGATGAAGGATGGGGAGGGATCGGAAATGGGAGGGTTCACTAGGGTGCTGCACTCCGGGAAGCCTGATAGCCTGATGGACGAAATCCCGACCTTCGTGGTGAACCCCCTCCCGGCTGGCGTGGATCGGGTGAGAATTCATCTCTTGCTTGCGTCGATCTTCATACATGATGACATCTTTATGCAAACAAAGCATTGTTGATACTTTAATCCATATTTGGGTGGCCAACGATATAGCAAAATTTGACAATAAGTCGTTACGAACCTGCATACTGCAGAATCATAATACTGTTTGTTGAACATCCATGGCGGTGTTTACTTGGGGCAGGGGGCGTGGTGGATGGGGTTCAGTAAGGTGAGAATGGAATGCTACCGATGCATCTTTGGTAGAGGCAACAAACCGTACTGTCACTGTCAAAGAGAGAAGTAAAAAAGCCGTAGTGCTACAATTTTGTTAATAGAACAAAGATCAAACCCTGTGATAAGCATAATTATTGCCTCACAAATCCTTTTTCCAATGCAAGAATTGCAGAACAAAATAAACATATGCATAATAACCTTACAAGCCTCTAATCAAATGCAAGATGTAGCAGAGTAATTCTTGTTCTGTTTGTACCCTTTTTTTTTCATTTTTTCCTGTTTACTTCACATTTGGTTTCCATAGGTGTCGTAAAAGAATGAAATCCTGCTAGGGTTTTGCAGAAAAATAGTTGCTAGCAATGGTATCAAAAATATTTAATTGCCTTTATTATTCTTTTGAAGAGTCAAATTAAGTTGTTCAACGAGTAGTCATTGCAAATAGTTAATTTTTTATGCCATAGTGTTCTTTTTCTACCAATATCCTTTGTAAAACAAAGGATTCAAGTTCCGGAAACAACCAGTATGTAACTGATGTGTGAACTATCAAGGTAATGACACACGATATGCTGGTATACCTGTCGATACAGACCAAAGAGAGAGAGAGAGGAGGAGGAGGAGGAGAAAGGAAGGAGAGAAGGGAGTCAGAGTCAGAGGAAGAAGGAGAGAAGGGAGTCAGAGTCAGAGGAAGAGAAGGAGAAATGGGGTAGGAAAAGGCGGGGTGCTGGAGACAGAGGAAGAAGCAACAACAGACAGTGTGCGGTAGCAGGCAACAATAACAAGAGAGAATCAGGAGAGAGAGAGAGAGAGAGAGAGAGAGAGAGAGAGAGAGAGAGAGAGAGAGGAAAAGTAAAGTAAAAAAAGAGTTGTTGCTGTATAAAAAATAAAAAATAAAAAATTAGTTGATTTTGAACTGAACCAGACCAAATTGTGTCGCTGTTTCTTGGTCAAATAACTAAATACTACGCGGTACAAACCGGTTTGACCACTTTTTAAAACTTTGTATAGAACTATTAGCTTGTAGTCACTATAGCTCACTGGTTGCTGCATACCTGGTTATCATGATGGCACTGAATGTCTGCTTGATCTTCTGTGCCACCCTTTCTTTGATTAGTCAATAACAACATGTGTCTTACATGCTTTCTTAATGTGGTGCCAGGGTTATGTTGTCCTGAACAGACCTTGGGCTTTTGTCCAATGGCTAGAAAAAGCAACCATTGAGGAGGAGTATGTTTTTTTCTTCAAAAAATTGCATCATTTTAGTTTGTTTTTAGTGCTGTATGAGAAAAAGCTTTCTATGCTGAATGGCAAAAACTGCAGGTATATACTAATGGCTGAACCGGATCATGTCTTCGTGAGACCTTTACCGAACTTGGCTCGTGATGACTATCCTGCAGGTTTTCCATTCTTCTATATCAAACCAGCAGAACATTCACAGATAATAAGGAAGTTCTTTCCAAAAGAGAAGGGCCCTGTGACTAATATTGACCCCATTGGCAATTCTCCTGTGATAATTAAAAAGGTATATTTTGAATTTTTAATTTTTGATTGGCTTCTGCAACATGTGTGTACATTCAAAGTTGCAAAGTATGTTTCTTTTTATAGTTCATATTTTTTCAATTCAATTTCATTGACATCTCTAAGGCTTTATAGAATACTTTCTTACCTAATGCTTCTAAGTTTTATCTGATAAGATCTTCATTTGTATTTGTCTGACTTCAGTCCAAGCTGGAGAAGATTGCGCCTACTTGGATGAACATCTCTTTGAAAATGAAAGAGGATCCAGAGACGGACAAAGCTTTTGGATGGGTTTTGGAAATGTGGGAACTAATATGCTTTATTTGTATCTCAGTGCAGCAATAAATTTTGAATTGAATAAGGTGACTAATGCCTTGTTATCTCTGATGCTATAATAGGTATGCTTATGCCATTGCAAGCGCATTGCATGGTGTGCAACATATTCTCCGTAAAGATTTTATGATACAGGTAATCACATTGATTTGTATTAAATATATCGCTATCGTGGCTTCAGATTTTGTGATGATACTTTCCAAATGTTTGATTGCAGCCCCCTTGGGACTTAAAGCTGGACAGCACATTTATTATTCATTTTACTTATGGGTGTGACTATACATTAAAGGTAACATTGTCTTCCAATTCATCCTCACCTGTTTCTATTGAAGCAATTTCCCCAACAACAAGTCATTAACAATGACTCGAATGTCCAGACCAGTTTTTGGTACTCCTTGTTCATATACTTAATTTATGTGTTAGCTCTGGTAATTGTTTCATATAATCTTAGGGTGAACTAACTTATGGGAAAATTGGGGAATGGCGCTTTGACAAAAGATCTTTTCTCCATGGTCCGCCACCAAGGAACCTGTCCTTACCTCCTCCAGGAGTACCTGAAAGTGTGGTATGTATCTCTTCAAGACCATCTTAGAAGTTTTTAGACTTTACTAAGATATTTTTTTGAGTATTCCTCATACTGCATGACGATATATTTTTCTAATGCTATCTAAGCTTTTAAGTCCTAAAAAGTTGGAATACAGACATTTATGTACCAGTAGTGAATGAGTAAATTATCATATCTGCTTTGTTCTCATGCAAGTTATTTTGGAAACAGTAAATGCATGGAAAAGTTACAGTTAGAATGATGAAATTATTAAAAAGTCAAGAAGTGTCTAGATTTAATTAACTTGCATTCTTTTCTTTATCATTGAGCATTGAATCCAATATCAATATATTAATTAGAGTTTTATGAGAAGGAATAATGCTTTTCTGGATGTTGCCTGTCAAGAAATCTATGAATCTAGCATGAGTAAAATCCTGCAAAAATCCTCTTCTATTTTGTATTTGATGAATAAAACTATTTTGTGTTATGATAAACAAATGCATGTCAATTAAGAACACGAAGTGGTATGAGTTTCTTTCCTCGTGTGATTTATCTTGAATGCTTGTTCTTTCATGCCATGTGCTCTTGACCTGATATTAGCCAGTGTAAATGATCTTTTATAATTGGGTACTTATCCAAACAGAGAGTATATTCAGTTGTTCTGCAATAAGAACTCTACATTTCTATAACAACAATTGTGCCTATGTGCTTACATGCAAGTGTGTGCTTGATCTTTGTGCCAAATATTTCAATTTTCGATTTTGTTTTCTTCACCTTTGATCAAAAGGTGGTTACTTTGACATATATGAAAACCTAGAAATTTATCTTTTGAAGAATTAAATGTAAGCCTATAAAAACCAATAATTTATTAAGTAGCTTTTCAAGACTCAACATTTGGATTTTTGAAAACAAAATTACTAGAGAACTTGATACATATACAGACTATTTTCAATAATTGCATATACTTTGTTCCTATGCTGATTATTTTGGATCAAAATATAATAAAACAAGTAGATGAAAGGTTTAAAATCTCAGCCATCAGCAACGGACCCAGCGATACACTATTATGGTATCGATACAGATCAACGTACCGATGCTCAACAGGGATTGGTACCATTGGACCAGAGAGAAAAGAGGGAAGAAGAGGGGGAAGGAGGAGGAGGAGGAGAAGGTGGACATGGACAAGGTAGAGGCTGAAGAGGAAGTAGGAGGAGGTGCACCAATAGGAGAACACGGTGCCCTAACAAAAATCAGGAGGCAGCAGCGACACAGCGGGGTGGGGAGTAAATGGAGATGTAGTGGGGAGGAGGAAGAGTTGATTGAGGGAGGGTGCATCAGAGGAAAGAGTGTGGGAGAAACAGAGAAAAAGAAAATAAGAGCTATTACATTATACATTACTATTACCTCCTGGCTAAACCAATTTTAGCCTCTCCCGGTTTTTCAGAGGGGTAGGGGGTGGGACGGGGGTTGTCAATTAGCTTATAAGACAAATAAGAGCTAATATCCTATACACAGCTAAATTACATGGAGATGTAGCATCGGCTACCTTTTCTCGTGATGCTACATCTTGGATATGTTCTTGTTGTTTGAACTTTTGGTGCTGAATGTGGCATTCCTTTGCATGGCTCCCGTGCATTAGCTTACTAATGGTTTTAAAACTGGGCACCACTACTCCTTACATCTAAGTCGTACACATGGCCGATAAGATGTGTTCATATAAGCAATCTGTTGATCTACTGGAATTTTTTACTGTGAATTTACAATAGAAAACTTATGGTTGACCAATCAAACAGCTACTGACCTTGTATCCCTGCTGACTCCATCATGTTCTTGATATTATTGGTGCAGGTCACACTGGTAAAGATGGTGAACGAGGCTACCGCTAACATCCCTAATTGGGATGATGGAAGATAGTCAAATTTTGAAAGTCATTGCACCTAAATGAAATTACCTCTAGCTTCAACAAGTACAGAAAGATAAGCTAAATACATACAGGTCACAGGTAATGAAGTTTTGTCGACAAAACATGACAGGGGGTGCCAAATGAGGAATTCTTCTGTCAATGTCCATTCTAAATACTAATCACTGGTGCATCTTTGATTCTTCTTTAGGAATATTCCATAATTCTATGCCTGGAGCATCAGCTGCAACTTGACATGTTCTCGCTCTTCCGAATTTTTACCGATTATTGATTGTCATTTTCATCGTTGAACTATGATGATTTTTTTTAATAACGTGTTCCGGTTGCTTATAATTTTCCATGAAAATACTGATGCATGCTGTGCCAAAGTAAGTGGTGCTGCTGAATTTTTCAGTAGATCATCAATATGTTAATGCATTTCCTGCCAGAGAGTGTCGTTGCTGAATCAAAGAAAACGAAAGAAATGCATGCAGACCATCTGAAGTGTCACAAAACATTCTTAAACTGATCAAAGTTGCAAAGGTTCAAGAGCCCATGTTCGTTCCACTCTATGACTTTAGATTCTATATCAACAGTTCGCGCAAGCTGCTTAAAGATGCAATTATGATTACCACTTACGATAGTCGAAGCCATTGGAGAAACTTTGTCTTTGGTGCCACCTGAATAGTTCTTCGTATAGCTTATTCATCATAACAGAGATCTGAATGCTTTTGCTCTTCCCACATCTTCCTTCCGTGCACTCGTGCATGCATGATTGCATGGGATATGAGTAGGGCTGTTCGTTGGAGAAAACAATGAGGTGGATGCTTTTGCTTCGAGAAATGTTCTCTCCCCTCTACTTGTTTTCACAGCTGGATGGTAGGCCAATATGTGAATTAATGTGTTGCCATTATATCCTTTATACGTCACGTATTTGCTTATTGGGTCAAGAAAGGCCATGCATGGTTGGTTGCATGAGTAATCTCAAGAAACAGCACCTCTCGACCACTGGATGTAACTTTCCTTGATAAGATATCCTTCTGATTAGAAGAATAATACATAGTTAATTAATTATAAGTATTGAATCTACACAACAGTATGTATGTTACATATAGTTTTGGATAAACGTAAGGCCTATTCTTATTTGAATGGTTGCCACATGAAGAAAGAAAGGAAGGTGAATCTGTGGGAGTGTGGGAAGCACCAACAAAAACACAGGGTTGGGATCGGTGCTCTCGGCTTAATAAATGCTATAGATGTGCCCTTTTGCTTTCTTCCACGACCCCTTTCCCCGTCTTTGAAGGGCTCGAGGCATCACCTCGGAATCTCCCAACAAAAGAAGAAAAAAAAAGCCACAGAAAGCAAGAGAGAGAGACAGAGAAAGAAAGAGAGAGTCATTATTGATGGGACACGGCTTTGATGGCAACATTAATCTACCAGATTGCTTGCTTCATTTAGTCTTGCACCAACTATGTTTGAATGATTGAAACTTTGGCTACGTCCTCGATAAGACTTTTTGACACGGAGAGAGGTAGAGGGAGAGAAAGAGAGAGAGAGAGAGAGAGAGGGGGAGAGCACGAAGACGGTGTGCATTGATGAGCGTGCCATCCGCCGACCCACGACATGACATCACTCTTTCCTTCCTCGAATGCCAATCCAAGTCCCATCTCCATCGACTATTCCACCCTCTTCTCTTGTCTGCTTCCCAGCATCCCTATCCCCGCCACTCTCCCCTTTATGTCACTCGCTCATATCCCATCTGTCGCCTCAGCTGCATGCCTGCCTTTGGTGCAGCGGCGGAGGACGGTGCGTTCTGCGCATACATACGGATCTTCCATCGCTGCTGCCGGTCCCCTTCTGATCAGTCTGCTACTTCCAGTGAGCAGTCTCCACACGCATCATGTCGTAGAACTGCTCCTGCTAATATATATATATATATATATATATATATATATATATATATATATATATATATATAAAGGGCAGGTTTTCTGCGTTGAGGTCTCCAATTACGGCTGCATGCAATTGCAGAAACGTGATGTGATTCTGAAGACCATATCTCGAGACATACGCGATATACGAAGGTCATAAATTTTGGCTGCATTGAAGAACAGATTCTCACAAATATTTCTACGAGTCTTTGTTACGAAGGTCATAAATTTTGGTTGTATTGGAAGACCATATTCTCACAAATACTTCTACGAGTCTTTGTTCTAAGCTACCTATTCATTTGTCATCTTAAACTTGAACCGAGGCCATTATTAGGTTTTTTTAATCTCAACAATTAAGTGTTGAATCCATATGATTTTTTTATTCCTATGATATTTAATAATAATTCAATAAGTAAATTTAATTTATTATTTATGAAAGAATCATTTGAATTGTAAAACTATTCGAATGACTCATCTTCATCGCGATTAGATATTAATTTTGAATTGCTATTTAGTGGAATGTATCCTTTGTCACTATAAATTCAAAGAATCCTTAAGGCATGTATCGATGGATGGATCAATGTGTATTTTTAAGTAAAATTTATTTAATAAATATTATTAGGTCTAAAAATCATGAGATTTATATTATCCACTATTATGTTTTATTTTATGCATAAATTTAATCATTTAAGACTAGTAATACCATTTTCATTATATTTTCTCAACATATAAGAAACTGATGGCATTCACAAACAACCGAAACGCAACAAATAACAATTGCAACTTCATATAATTAAATAGCTACAATCATATTAATCTCCAAACTTTAGATACTAATTGATGTATGTACACATGGAAGTAAACTCAAATACGTTTGTATTTTTAGTATGTGTTTAAAGAAAAAAATCTTAAATAAATATGTAGTTATGGAATATTTTCACTGTTTGATAAACAATAAATAAAAATTATATTTTAAATATATATTAATGCAAGTGTTGTTTGGTAAAATTATATTTCAAAAAGTTCATCAAATATTATATGATAAAATTACCATTATAATATTTTTAAATATTTATTAAAAATATATAATTTTTATTTAATTTAATAAGTAAATAAATAAAATGTAAAGTTATGCCAAAAAATATATAATCTAGATATGTAATAAATAATTAAATATAATCATATAAATTAATCTTAAAAAAAGTTTATTCTATAATATAAAATATATTAATCGACGATAACAAAAATCAAGAGAAAATGTGAGAGGAAATAAGAGTTATAGTTTGTTTGATAATTCCTTCCTTATTCAATCTTACTCATATATTGTATAAGTGCTCTACCTAACTTCACTACCAAACTTCAATAAAAATATATTTATTCCGTTGTGTTGCTTGTCCCCTTTTGACTTTTGAACTTAACTTACTAATCTACTCTAGCAAAACCTACATTTTACAGGCGGCTTTGATAAAAACCAATAATATCTCAATATTTATGATGTGAAAGATAAGATACAAGAGACGAGCTCCTATCGAGAATTGAGATTATTCTTAGTCTAATTCCACGATAAAATCGACGTGATGTAAAACGAAGATTATTGAGAGAATAGAGCGAAATTTTCGTCTAAGATATTCCGAAGATGTAAATTAAGAAAGAAAAAAAGGAGCTCGATTCTTCAGAGGAGTGACTTGTTGGTTCACCAGACCCTCTTGAAGTGATCCGGTGTCCAACTATTATCTCTTTTCAAAATTATGTTATTATAATAATAATTTTATGATCTTAAAAATTTTCATAGGGTACATTTAGAAATTTTAAAAAATTATTAGTATATCATAAATACTAAAATGTTAATCGTTATCTAAAGATGGTATCGAGCATTTGTAATGTTAATTATTAAATATTAAATATTATTAAACAAAATTATTAAATATTAATTAACGTTTGAAATATACACAGCTCTCTGAACGTAGATTTCAAATGCATCCAACCTAAGTCGTAGTTATCGGTAAGATATCTATTCGAGTCTCCACATTCAACCTTCCGGAATCTAACACGAGATGTGGAAAAGCTTTCACGGTTTGTCCCTTCTTTGTCTTTTCTGCCTCGTCATCGCCGGACGACAAAATTAGGTCAGTCTGATAGCACCCCACCAACGAATCTCGTACGATCTTGACCATGACTTGCATGGAACGAAAGCTTACCACGCTCCTTACAGAAGAGAAGCAGAGCTCGGCATGCCAATGTAACTCGTGATTTGGGTCGTTCACAAAGACGTGGGGGTAGGGGAGAACAGTGGCGTGGGGTACCACGCTAAGTGACGGCCGGAACACGGCTTGGCGTCGCAATTTGGCTCACGAATAAGAGGTGACTTGAATCGTGAGTTGAAGTCCAGACGCGATACGTTTAGCCTCGTGGAAGCATAGCATAGCATAGCATGTGGGAGATAATTGAGTACGAGACTTTAGATGAGGGATAAATTTTCTGAAAGAAAAAAAATATGTATTTTTATCTATTTTTGGTTTAAAGATAATTGATGTCGGTATCTTATATCCTATTTTTTTGGTAGTAAATTATACGAAGGATTTATCTAAACGAATCTTTGACGATTAAATTAATATATATTCGCAAACATCAAAGCTCACACCACAAATGTATTTGAGATGTTCTTATAAGACAATCTTAATTCTTAGCATAATATGAATAATACAATTAACCTTTAATTGCTACTATTCTACATTGTATATCAAAAAAATTTGCATACTAAACATTGATTTTTGTTTGTTTGTTGAAAAAGTCCAAGTCAACTTATAATTAGGGCTAATTAATTAAGAGCCGTGTAAATAATTCAGACAGATGAATGCATGAAATTTCATGCAGTTGATGAACACTCATTTATGACATTGGGTACATGTGTTTAAATTATATGTTAAAGAAAGTACGTGATTGACCTAATGCATATATATTATTGTGTATGATTCCTTCCCGGATTACAGTATCTTGCAGCTGAAACATAGGCTTCAGATCTCAGTGGCATTCCCGTAAGCTTCTGATCTCTCTCTCTCTCTCTCTCTCTCTCTCTCTCTCTCTCTCTCTCTCTCATGCATGGCATCGTCTCCTCCGAGTCGTTGGCCATGAATGGCATCTGAATCTTGTTGATCCATATGCTGCACGTTGCTGTGTGCAGCAGCAATCCAAGTCCATCATTCCTGCCGCTGCTGGCGCTGTCGCTGTTCCCTCTAACAAGATATGAAGCTCCCATTCCCGCTTTGGACGCATGTGATCAGAGGTAGAAGAAGCCTTTCGAGAACGGGAGGAAGGAAAAGGGTGGCACTGCCAGGGAAAGGACAGAAGCCCAGCTGGTCTCCCCGCAGAAGCGCACAGAGCGAGCTTTAAACGCGGTGACGAGGACCACGCGCGGTGCTCCAGAAGGCGAAGCGGCTCGGAGACAGCCCATGCTAGATTTACGGAGGGGTTGTGGCGTGCAGCGGCGGGTCGTACGGCCTTGCCTCCCGTCCTCCTCGGGTCCCTCGCCTCCGCCACCACCAATGAGCTCGTCGCTCTCCTGCGAGTATGGTGACCAGGCGTTACGTGCCGTGAACTCTGAGCCTGAGATCTGTGATGATTACGACGGCATAGGTTAAAGCTCACTCTTGCGTGCAGACAAAAGATGGAGTGGAGAAAGAGATTAAGGAGGAGTCCATCATACGCTGTCACTAAAATACTAACAAAGATGTGCTTGGCAATGGACATTAACAAACGAAAGCAATGGCATATATTCTTCGCTGGGAATGGGAGAATAGCTACGAAAAGCATAGAATTTGATGGGAGTGGAGTTGCGAGTCGACGTCTCCGCTTCCTTTTTCTGGTACGTTGAACCCGTCGGGGATGCAATGATCCTCCCGGACCCCCGTGCACAGCTTGCCATGGAAGCATGGACGTCCACAATTATACGTCATGTGACGGAGGAAGAAGGATGGAGAGAGAGAGAGAGAGGGGGCGGGAAAGGAACCTTTCGCATTCAATCACCCGCACCCACCCTTTTGTGTTTGTGTCTTTCTCTCTCTCTCTCTCTCTCTAGGTTTCAATCTGTGCCTCCATCATGAACCCCACACGGACAGACCTCAGCACTAGAAAACAACTATAGAAAACATAATAAAAGTGGGAAGAATGGCCACTATGACAGATTATTTAGTGCTGAAGAAACAGTAGACAGAATTGAGATAGGTAATAATGGAAAGATATCGTCAGTCGTAGGCGTAGGGAGAGACAGAGGGAGGTCTGAGAATAGGAGAGAGAGGAGCGGAGAGAGAGTATAAGTGGTGGGAGGAGTCCTTCTGGATATAAGAGCAGGCGGGGTGGCTTCTGGAAGGCGATTCCTTTCCGACACTGGCGCCTTCGCGGACTGGGTGGCGTCGTCGGCCGCCACCGGCAGAGGTGACGACCTCTGCCTCGGCTTCGGTGCCGGCGGTGGCGGAGGAGGAGGTGGTGGAGCCAGCGGAGCCGCCGGTGTAGTATGGGCTGGCTCCAGCTCATCGTCCGCCGCTGCCGCTGGCGGCGGGAGACAGGCTAGCGGTTATGGTGTACCTGCCGACATGGGCATGGTTCTGCTGGCCTCCGCCGCCTCCTTCAACCAGCAGCATCACCACGCGTCCTTACTCTCGTCGTCGGCTGCGGATCAGCACCCGATCATCCCCCTCCTCGCCGCCGCGCCGTGCCTCGTCGACGATGAGAACGTTGCTCGGTCTAAGCACGGGGGAATCCAGCTCTGGCAATCGGCCCTGCCCCATCCGCCCCACCACCACAATTACCTGCCGCACACCCATGGCGCTAACCCTAACCCTAACCTTAACCCTAATCCCACCCTCTCGAATTACCTCGGGAAGTCCATGCTCACCATGCTCGACGCCGGCGGAATTCTTACTGGTGGGGGCGCGGCGGTGGGCGGGAGTTCTGCGACGTGCCAGGACTGCGGCAACCAGGCAAAGAAGGATTGCAGCCACCGCCGGTGCCGGACGTGCTGCAAGAGCCGCGGGTTCGAGTGCTCGACCCACATCAAGAGCACCTGGGTCCCCGCCGCCCGTCGCCGCGAGCGCCTGCGCACCGCCCTTGCCTCTGGCTCCTCAGCCTCCACTTCCAAAAAGCCCCGCCTTGTGGCTTCTCTGCCGGCGACCGCGTCCCACACCTTCACCTCCAACGACAACCCACCCGGTAGCTGCGACGCCACCTCCGGCCACGAAGGTATTGCCCCCAAGAACTCGACCGCTTCTCCTTCTCCCACCACACCTAAAAGAATCCAACTTTACCCTCCACCGATTCTGCAGCTTCAGACGCCAGCATCAGGGAGAGCCTTCCGGGGCAGGTTCGAGCGCAGGCAGTGTTCAGGTGCGTTCGGGTGACGTCCATTCACGACGGCAAGGACCAGTACGCCTACCACGCCGTGGTCAAGATCGGCGGACGCGTCTTCAAGGGTTTACTCTACGGTCAAGGCGTCCACGACGGTGGCGACCACGGCGACGAGGCCAAGGACCACATTCCAGACATCTCGGAGCTGCACCTCGGGAGCCAAAACGGTGGCGGTTCATCGTCATCACCTCTGCTTCAGTCCGGCGTCTTCAGAGGCAGTGCTGGATTGATTGGAGGCGCCAACTACGGTAACCAAATAAGCTGAACTCTCCTTCAGTCTTCACACCGCAACCAATCCCTCCCCGACCTTTACATTCTATCGTTTATCGTCTATCTATTGTTGTGTGAGATCTCAATTGTCGTGGTCATATGCGTCATCTCAATCGACTATTTCTCTTTCTAATAATTACTATACCTGCTAAAGATGTTGAGTGCTGCATCCTCTTCTCTCTTCTCCAAGTCCAGTGTGCTGCAACTCTTCACTGCATTACTGTGGACTCGGTGGGAATCATGTCGTCCCCCATACTCGACTGTTTGGTTCATGTGAGCTTTTGGTTAGCTAGGCTAATAGTTTGACTCCTAGGCCTTCTTCCTTTTTCGTATGCTTTCTTCTTGTGTGTCGAATCAACTGTGGTTTCCGAGGGCATTGCATTTGAACTTGCATCGGAATGACACTTCCTTCACGAGAACGATGTTGAGAATCTAGTCAACTGGCCGTAAAGCTACCTATGGCTGCTTAATATTCCTCTCTTTCCCTAGGAGTGATGATACGACAGCACGTTCACTTGCCTATCAACCCCATCATCGATGAAGAATGTGTTGCTGTGCTCATGGTTGTTGATGCTTTAAGGGTTGTCTATGAAGCTAGTATTGAGCATGGTTGAACCATTGAGTAAGACTCTCTCTCTACTTACTGGCTCTTTTAACTGGCAGTTTCCTGCTTCTGTGAAAAGCTAAGCTTTCTTCTTTCTCTGTTCAACATAGACCTAGAATTTATTGCCTGCCTTTCTTGATATCTGCAGTCCTTGAAATGCTCAATTTTGAGCCCATACCCTGTCGTGGAGAAATGCCAGTCATTAATAAGATGGACAATTTTCTTTTTCTGCTGGCCATGGTTTTTTGTTTGTAAAAAGGATGTGAGTGCATCAACACCTCTCAAAATTGAGTGAGTAAGACAACCTATACTTGTCAACTTCTGTAGTCTTTATAGCTTGTCCTTTAGAAAGTACTAGTTCTTTATAACCATGGAAGAAATCATACTGATGTTAATAATTCCAGGCCCTGTTCGAGAGCTTTGCTTGATTTGTGGTTATGATCATAGCTAAATTTGGTTTAGCTTGTCTCATGATGTAAAATGGGTATGGTGGATACTATATTAATCTCTTTCCAGACAATTATCCTCTGATATGATTTTACTGACTGGAATGACCAGAAAAATGGTTCTCCATATATAGACTAAACTTAACATCAATCAAGATTTATTCTATCTGAAATATATTTTTCAGATGTGTGGATTACTATCTTGACAATTTGTTAATGAAGCAGTATAAGCATGATTGGTTAAATTGCCAAAGAATACTTTCGATGAGTGTAGTTTATGTTTGTTTGAAACATGGTTGTCTCTTTGAAGCTTGTAATGTTGGCTAATATGATTGAGGTTGATGCAGTCATGTGAGCCATTCACATTCATATATGCAATCAGTTTGATATCATGAAATGAACCTCTTTTCTTGTGGCACTGGGCCTGGCATGTATGATATATATTTAATATCAGATTTTGATAGCATGAATTACCCAACACAAAATTCAAATGCAAACAAAAAGTCATGTGGTGTTTTTAGTTTATGATTGGATTCATAACTTATGAATTGAAGTCTGATAGAACATGAACTTTCTATTTAAAGCTTTCAATGAGACTTAATTTGTCATTCATGCTTTAAGTCCATGCAATTGTGCTTATAGGTGTAAGGTTTGGGTATATCAATGCTTCTCGAACCTTATGAAGCACAGTAAATACATTAAGAAGAGAGATTCATTGTTCTGTGTTTAGGACATTACAGTGATGAAATGTTGATGAAGTGAGAGGTAAAATATTGATCATGCACACTACAGTGGAATGTTCTGATAATGTAAACTGAATCGATTTGAAGATGAACACTGACCTCGAAGACTCTATCAGGAACTTCGAGTTCAAGATAAATTTTCTCCACGGATTGTTGTGTTTTTATGCACATCTATACAATGGAATGCTCTAATAAGGTGAGCTACACTGATTTTAAGATGAGCACCAACCTTGAAGAACTTATTAGGTTAATTAGTTTTTTCTCTGAGAATTGTTTGGAAGGCTTTGCTAGAGACATGTTTTCCTTATTTCATTGTCTATGTTTTCTAAAGCAACTAATTGTTTTGCTTGCCGACGAACTAGTTTTGAATATGAATGAGTCTGTCTGAAAGTGTCTTGGCGTTCGATTATATACCCCTAAGCATCTTCACATATTTTTCAGAAAGCTTTTAAGGTTGTCTCTTAACTGTTCAATTCCTTGACATAAATCTGTATAGGATATCAAATATAGCACTGAGATTATGAGATGCAATAAGTAAGCAAAAAGTGTTTTGTATTTCATGTGCATGCAAACACATATTCCTTATGGCATACCTTTCACTATGTTGGATGTGTGATCAATCTTAATGCTGCGGTTTCAGCCTGTGGATTATATGCATCTAACGTATGAACTATTGTCATAGGGTAATCATTCAAGTAAATGTGAAATTTTGACAAAGAGGATGCTTCTTCTCATATGATGTTACTTCTTCCTAGATTGCTCAAGAATTTTGATGTGGAAGTGGAATGAGAAGTTACAGCTGTGTTTCTGTGTTGTGCTATTCTTGTGCATGCTGTCCATACATAGTTCACATCAGCTTAAATTGGTTTCCTACCAAGTAACATGATACAAGACTTTTCTTGGTGTTCTAACCCCTGCTTGTATCTTCTTCCATCTTTGTTTTAGTGTCTCTCTTTTTTGCTATTTCTTGTGCATGGTATCCATTCATGCTTCACAACAGATCAAGATTAGGTTCCTATCATCAGTTTATTATAAATTTTATTCAAATCATATTAGTATCGTAGTTTTTATATTTTTAAAAAAATTATATTAAAATTTTTAAAAATTTAAAAATAAAATAAATAATCTTATTTGATCTGATGTCGTCGTTAATTGTATTGATATATGATACATATACGAAGATGATACGATATATATGTATATGATGCATATATGAAGATGATGATGGATAAAAAGATAATTTTAATTTTTATTATTTTTAATAATTTTATGGTAAAAAATTTATATTAGAATTTCATGTGTTAAAAATAAAAATGATAAATAGAGTTATTTATTTTATTTTTAAAATTATAAAAATTTTAAAATTTTTAAATAAAAATGATCATTGATGCGACCTGAAAGCTCACTTGAATTAGCACATTTGTGAGATCCTTGTTTATCTAGTCACTTGAATTATTTCTGTACTTGCTCTATAAATCTGAGTTCTAAGATTATGTTAAAAGGTGTATTTAGTAGGTGGCAAATTGCAGGAACTGTGGTGGCCTAACTTCATATAATCATAGTCTAACGAAGATGTGTGATGTTGGACGTGCAGAAGTGAGAATTAAGAAAGAAGAGAGGAATGAAAGATAATAATTAAAAATTAATATAAAAATATTGGATAATTATTAGTCTTACTTTCGTTCAAGGAGTGAATTCATAGGATTTGTATCTTTATATGTCTCATTGATAGAACAATATCATCTGAAATATAATTGTGATTTTGTATCATTTAATTCATCGATTATTATTTTTTAATTATCATTACTAGCTCCTTTTTTTTTTATAACTATAAGAATAAAAAAGAAAATTATAAAAATAAGAGAAAAAAATTATATTCTCATCAAATCAAATTATGTGATATATATTCTTACTTTAAAGAAGATGTTATTGATTGCTAATATATATATATATATATATATATATATATAATATTTTGATTTAATAACTAATTTGTGATGGCTGATAAAGTAACTTTGTTAGCCTTCTCATTAGTGTATTTACATTGAGAAATGTAATCGTTGTAGTCAAAATTTGGTCAAACTTCTAGAAAGGGAGTTGGGGATGATGATGATGATAATTAATACCTCGGTGAAGATGGGAAAAGAATGAATGACGTTATCCAAAACTCTTTTTGTCAATAGATCAACTATTTCACTCTTAGTTTGATTAATTTGATCCGACCCGATCCAATTAGGAAATTTGGGTCGGGTTTGTATCTCAACCCAACCTGCGTCGGGTTAAGAATTCGGCTCACATGGGACGTGACCAGCGAACGCCTCCAGCGCACACCGCCACGCCATTTGCTCGCGCCCGCCACGGGATGCACACGCTCGCAACGTGACCATATCGAACTGACTCAGCTCTCCACACGCCCTCCCTCATCTTAAATCTAAGCACCTCAAAGGTCGTCGTCTTCCAAGTTCCCCTATCATGGTAGCCCTCTATTCCCCCCACCACATTTTCCCCATGGGGTGGCAGCCGGAAGACATCACGGCCCGTGATCTCCACTACGAGGACCCCTTCGCGTGCTACCCCTACATGGAGGAGCTGGAGATCGGCCATGACGACCTCCTCCGACACTGCTCCGTCCTCGCCGCCAAGGACGACTCCTCGAGCTCCACCAAGAAGCTGTGCCACAACGCCTACGAGCGCGACCGCCGGAAGAAGCTCAACGACTTGTACTCCTCCCTTCGTGATCTCCTTCCCGAGTCGGACCAAGCTGTAACCCTCTCTCTCTCTCTCTCTCTCTCTCTCTCTGTACTTGGCTGGAAACTACGTGTGTTAACTTTGATGGGTCATGTAGAGGAAGAAGAAGAAGAAGCTGAGCATCCCATTGATCGTTTGCCGGGTCTTGAAGTACGTACCGGAGCTGCAAAGGCAGGTCGAGAGGCTGTCGAGGAGGAAGGAAGAGATCTTGCTGGCGTTGTCGAGGCCAGAAGAGCAAAGCCACTGTGTTCGAAGTGCGGTGCAGTACCCCATGGTTTCAGCAACCTGTTTGAGTAAGAGAGAAGTCATGGTGCAATTATGTGTGGTAAACAAAGATGCCACCTTCTCCTTCTCAAAGATCCTCAAAGTTTTAGAGAGAGAGGGACTTCATCTTATGAATTCATCAAATTACACCACCTGTGACGGCAGATGTGTCTGCAGCCTCCACCTTCAGGTCTCTTCTACTTTGCTCAATCATTGGGTTCAATCACTTTAGCTTGACATGCTAATGATCTCTTGTATCTTCTTCTTCTTCTTCCTCTTTCTCGATGTATATTATCACTTGGACAGGCAAGAGAAGACTTTAGATCGGAATGCAGAATCTTCTGTGAGCATCTCATGGAAGAAGTCAAAGAGCAAGCAAGACATGGCTCCAATCTTCCTCGTAGCTTGTGGATGTAATAGTTCTTCTTCGAACAAGATGTTATCATATGAAAATGTTTGTGTACCACATCTAATCATGCTAAAATCAGTTCTCTACTATGTTGATTGCAAATCTTGTTTCTGCAGCATTGCATAGAACAAAGTCACAAACACCATTGATCTATTTCTTTTCCTCTTATTTGAGAAAGAAAATTGTTTTCAACTTGAAACAAAGGTCGATCTCATTCATTTTTTTTACATTAAAAACAACGAAGGTAACCGAAATGATGATTTATAGGTGTCAAATTCTATGCAATTGGCACGGATTTTGATCTCAAGATCTTGTCATGAACAATCAACTTTTACCCGTCAAGCTAATAAATATCTTTCAAAAAGTTTCCTGGATGAATACATAGATTTATCGGACAAGATTTCAAGCACTTAACTCTGTTAATTAAGTTTGAGACTTATAAAAAACAATCTAATCATCATTAATGGAACATAAAAAATTATCATTATTTTAGGAGTATCATTCCATTAATCAATTAGCACAATGCTAAATTTCTTACAGACGTTAACCTAACCTTTAGTCTCAATTTAATGTTTCACCTAAATGTATCTAAAATCCACGGTTAAAAAACAACCCCAACTTTAATTAACATGGAGTTATTATATGCAAATATTCCCCCTTAATATGAATATAAATCCAGTGTTCTTTATTGGTTCGTCTATCTTTCGATTTCAATTGGTTTGATCAAGAATAGTATACTTAAAGATTAGGGCTTCGGTGTGATACAAGGCAGCCGACGTGTGTTTCCACGAGTGCCCGACGCTGCAGCGCATGAACAGCTCGCTGTTCCACGTGCTTGCCGTGCAAGGGCACGTGCGCCACGTGGCTTGCTCGTGATGAGGTAAGATGAACGCATCAACGGTCGATGGAGGGCTGATGTCAACTCACCCATCCCACTCCCATATGATGCGTCCATCTGATTTCCACGTCAATCAATGACAAAGATTGATTATATATATATATATATATATATATATATATATATATATATATATATATATTACATTAAGCTTTAAAACTAGATTCTTAAAGTACAAGTCAAATCTGATCTTATAACAACAAACATGACAATTTAATCATAAAGATATCTATGTTCTCACATTATTTTTAGTTTAATGTTGACTACAAACTGTTTTGAATAAAAGAAATGTTTTCGTGAGAGCCCAGACATGCAGGAGATGGATGAAAGGATTGGGTGGCTGAAGTGCTGACACCAATAACGTCGAAGGAACAAGACACATATATGTACCAAAGTTGTCAAAGAAGTGAGGAAAAAATGGTGACACAATGTCGCGGGAGTAAGAAAATGTGTATAGATAGCGATGATGCTGATGTGTATGCGCAAGTTGGTGTACACAGTAGAGCAAGTGGCTTGGAGATGCGACGGAGCAGTGACGATGGGCCCTCTAGAAGAAAGGACACGGACAAGATAAGAACGAATGACTTGTTTTTATTTATTTCTTCTTTCTTTCATATGTTAGTATTATAATAACATGCTCACTAAATTTAAATATATTATATCAATAATTAATTTTATGAAGAAAAGAACTCAAGCCACTATGATGTCCCTATGTGGCAGAAATCCTTCTTGAAGAGCTTCTACTGAGCCTCAAGTAGATGAACACAATTTTGATGGTGGAGGAGAGATACATGGGATAGATGATGATGTTTTTGTTTTTTGTTTATTTTTCTCACTTTGAATACAGGAAATGCTAAAAGGAAACACTGATAATAAGTATCATTAGTAGATTGGATCTGTCAAACCAGCTCAAAGAAACAGCCCAGAAATGGCATGAACTCCAAAAACACAGTTACACTGAACTGTTGAGGGCAAAAGCAACGTATCTTTCACTAGCAATGATATAAGAACCACAAAAAGAGAGCTTCACTGTCATTTGATCGATAAAGTGCAGCACCCATCAGGTGCAACAGAAGCAATATTCCTTCAAAAGCTGTGATCATTTTATCACATCATGTCAAACCAAAGATACAAGGATCACAAATTCATGCAACTAAGGCCTTCGTTAAGATGAGGAGTAGCGAAAGGGAAATAACAACTGCATAAAGTATTTGATAGGAGATTTCAATGGAGATACACATGGAACAACATCTGTTTTCTCATATCCTCAATCAATTTATGATTTGAGGATTAATCTATTATTGATTGAAAAAAATTTTAATCTCAAAATCTATATAGATATTCATCATCTCAATGAATAAAATTCATCCCTTTCATAATATATTTTTCAATTCTATATGGTGTCAAAGCCCCTCTTGTCTTTGAGTAAGACTTCCCTGATGTGCGGCAACAACAATCTCTTTCCCCACTTGATCTACCGATCTCTTCTCGTTATCAATCAATATTGCTTACACACAGAGATCCCTTAGCGCGGTCTAACTATTCTACCCTTCATCGATGCTACTCATAGATTTACAATCATTAATGCAATGTTCCTTTGCTTTAATTAGATCGATAGATTCGATCAGTCCTTTGATAACGTTTATCTGATCTATTGACTCCGACAATCATTCCCCTGCTTCTCCTCAACGACCATCTACCTTCTACTTTTTATCGATCAGATTTGCTGTTGATTTCCTCTTCTACTAAGCGGTCCCGACCGATCTTATGTCCATACTTCTGATCAACTCGTGGACTCTCTCATAAGATATTTCAATTATATTAATTCAAGATTGACATTCTTAGTAGAAGCTCAATTTTACGAGCGCATGATAAAATATCATGATATAAACACATATGGAATAACATCCCGGCTTCCTCATATCTTCAATCAATCTATGATTTGAGGATCAATCATAAATTCGAATAGATGATCTGATTGTATAATTTGGGTGATTGATTGAGAAACATCTCTCCCTTAAAATCTGTATAAATACTCATTATCTCAATGAATAAAATTCTATCTATTTCATAACATATTCCTCAATTCTACATCATTCACTCTTTTATCAAACTGAGAGGCTCTAAAAGTCACTTGTATAACAGCAAAGCATGGTAATACGTCGGATTCATATGGCACATACTAGTCATCTTGTTTTTTCTTTTTATTTAGATTCTCATTTGGAAATTCCCATCAAAATATATCTTCATAACTCTTTTTAACTTTCTGGACGTCCTATTTTGTTCTGCAGCATCATCATCATTCAGCTCAAGCAGAACCTCTTCTTGTTTTTGCTCCTCCAACTAATGTTTCTTGTTCTTTTCGGTTGCTGGGTCAGTAGTCTCATTTCGATCGGCAACAACTTCAAGAGGTTTATCCTTTGCCATGAGTTCACCATCGACATTCACACCTTTAGATTTCTTCTTCTCATTTTTCTTTACAGAAGTTTCATCTTTCTGCTGTCCATCTGCATGCATTCACAGAAAATAAGTAATTCTGATAGCATCAAGCAAACCAAGCAGCAACTCTACTAAAATGGGCCAACTGCATTTAATCAGCAAATCAAAGACCAATCAAACCCAAACCCAAACACAACCATAGAGCTGAGACAACCCAATTCAGAAAACTGGGACTGTGGACCCCAACTCATAATAAATATTAGATTCATGAGCAACTTTACCAAGTATTTTCACATTACAAAGGAAACTAATGTACATTTACAGTGAAATTCTGCTTTTACAAGATGGAGCACCTGCTTGTCAGGAAGCACACTAATGCAATAATAAATACTCGACAGCATTCTCCTGGGAAACCTTGTTTAGTAAGCTCTAAATGGCAGTCTATCACATTGATACTTCCCTGAGTTGCAACACCATTGTCATCAAAGAGTCTCTCTTCGACCTATTCATGAAGAGTTTGTTCAAAAACAGAGGCATTCACCTCTGGAAGTATTTTCTTGCTGTTAGACTAACGATAGCTTCAAAACATATTCTACCACTTAAGACTTAACAGAGTCATCAATACATATTCTACTACTTAAAGACTTACCAGGGTAGTCAATACGGGATGCAATGGAACACTTGTTTGCAAGATAACCAGCTATGCAAACCTAATTCATGTGGATGCTAAACCAAAAGAAGAATGGAATACTTTGAATCATTCCCTTAAGAGAATTAAGGGCTCTCTGATATGAGTGTGGAACACTGATCATTTTCAACTGAAGAATTATGACCCACTTGTACACGTATTTAATATACATAACAATGAAAGATAAAATAATCATCTTCCCAACCAAACTTTGAAAAGTTCACTTGCTCAGAAGATTTTGCATAGACATGACCAAGTAAAGTGACTTAAAACTGAACCACACAAGTTTTGGAGACTAATATAAGATAGGGAAGTTGGGAATTAGAAAAGAGACCTTGAACCAGAAATTCATTTTTGTAACAAGATACTCATAAAGATTTTCTTCCAATATTTGGAGACATTGTTAATCCTGTGAGGAAATTTTTGGATATTAATGAAATCATTTGGAGACAGATCCTGTCCTGCAAAGACAAAACAATTATAGACTGAGGTCAATATATGAAAACTACAAAAGAAAATTTGTCTTATTTCATACCAATAGATGAACTGCTTTGACAGTTTCTTTTGCTTTTTCCTCATCACCAATTACTGCTCCAACAAAAAAGAAAAAGAAACAGACAACCGTAGCACCCTTCTAAAATAAGAAAAAAATCAGCAAAAACAAAAATTAAAGTTTCCATTTAAATAGATCAATTATAAATTACTGGCATGCTATATATTATAGACTAACTGAACTGCATTAGATTTCCTCAGCCTTTTGTCAAGAGGAGTTAATGAAATATTTAAAAAGTTCCAAAGAAAAATTGCTTGCAGCCATAGAATAATTAATGGAAAGGTTTCATGAAAGAATGACAATGAATCAAGAAGCTCATAAGAAAAGGTGCTCTAGAAAAATTCATCTTCATGATCTGCATCTGTTCAACTCCTTCGGAGCCAGAAACCTCACGTACGCAGCCACAATGGCGTCTTTATGTGATACAGATAAGGGCACTGCATCTAAATCCTGAAAAAGCATTGGAATATAATAGGAATGTCAGTCATAATGGTTTCAGCAACTCATACTCACTTCTTTTTGAAGGAAAAAAGTTTGATAAAATATCAATGCAGTCGACCAAAATGCTATAGCAAGGCACGCGTGGGAAGATAGGCACAGTGGTAGAGTGAATTCATGTCATGAAGGGAGAAAGATGCCGTCCTTCCTTTTAGAAAGTCTCTAAAAGAAAAGCTTCGAAAGGGAGCCCCAAATCCTGAAAGTCCCGCGGGTTCTTCCCATCAAGATGGAAAAGATTTAAGGGATGTTTGGATCAATGCTCTTCGATCTTTCTCCGCCAGCGGGAAGAGGATCAGAGGACCAAGTCCGATAGCTACAATCGCGAGAACGAGAAACACCGTTACATCAAACCGGGACTTCACCTACAAGAAGAATACACCCTCGAATGAGAAGCAAGATCCAAACTTTGCGTCCTTAATGAACCGATCGAAGGAACTCCAGCACGAACTCATGACCTAGGGCCAGAAATCTCGATCACCTCAAACATCTGCGACCCAACCGCAAGCCTAAACTTCGCCTTCTTCCCTTCTTCACCTTGGGGAACGTTCATTCCCAGAAGTTCCTCGGCTCCTCAGCCATAAACCCTAAAGATCGCACCCCCAACGAAGAACCCTCAGCAACAATTTGTCATGTAATCCTGTTGATTATTTCGAGAAGATTTATCCGCTCATAATAGCATTCAAACTGCTCAGTTGCTGACGGTACATTGCGGCTTAACCATGACAAGCATAGAATAGTTTATCACCCACCTGATGGACCCGTATTCTCTACCAGCGAGGCTAATGGGAAGATGACGTGGCTGCTTAGGGCCCACAAAGGCTCCGTTTAAGTTTACGGTGGACTCCGGAGGATTTGGTAATGGAAGTGTAGGATGGTGTGGTCGTCGTTTGGCCGGAGAAAAGATATTAAAAATATCGCCCAATCAGAAGCCGGTATTTGATAGACCCACCACCAAGAATGCGTCTCCAGATACGAGCCTCCACGTGGCAGGTCCAGAAACTTCCACTCATCCCCTTTCTCTCTCTCTTCTCCTCGATCCCCCGCTCGCCTTCTACAAATCTCCCCAAAACACTACGCTTCGACCAACAGAGCAAGCCGCCTTCCGGTGTCTCCTCTCGTTTTCTCCGCCGCTAATTCCAGTCGGATTCGTCGGCAACCGATCGGAAGATCTATAATCAGCTTCGTCTACTTACTGCTCTTGTGCTTTCGAGATGCTTGATTCGAGCGGCAAACAGGAGCAGGTTCTCCTCCTCTTTTCCCTAATCGTACTTTTTCGTTCTTTCCCTGATATTTGACAGCAGCTCCACTTTGAATTGTTTTTGGAAACTATTTGACACAATGAAGTGTGATGATAATTTAACGCCATCACATCTGAACGCGGATTTCTTTGATCTCTTTTTCGGTTGACTGTAGTTGATTTTCGTAGATCACGATGAGTCTATCGTGGTAGAACAGTAGATGATATACAGGTTTTGATAAAAGAATCGAAGTAAAAGAAATTGTTCGAAATAAGATCTGTGAGAGATTGAAAGATTTTTAATCCAGAAATTCTAGTCATCTTGGTCAAGACACTTTCTGGAAGAAAACCGTGGAATCTCGTTTCCACACCCTAACAATGGAATAAAATGTTTTCGAGATGGTACTATTGTGAAGATTCAGCAAAAAAAACAATGGGAAGTGAAGCTTTTTATAATTATAATGTTTTACCTTCTTTCCAATTCGACTCAGATCATCCCTAGACTTCATGGAATTGTTTTGGCCTAAAACACCTTCTCTTGCTCTGGCTGAGGTGGAACATATTCTGTCAAATTGTATGACTCCAATAAAGCGCAGGACAAACAACTTGGACGAGGATAACATAAAGATGATTCTTGAAGCTGTATGTGAAATTTTCTAAGCTAGAAAGGACTCTTAATGATGATAGGAAGAGAGGATATCAACTTAATGATTAGTTACGATAAAAGAAAAATTTTCCTTTCTAGAGAGAGAGAGAGAGAGAGCCTAAAGGTTCATCCTCAGGTGTTATCTTCACTTTCATTAATAAAGTTTGTTAAGATTAATAGCTTTAATAACTGAATTCTCTAGTTGAAGTGTGAGCATTTTCTCAAATTAGACAGCCCTGATAAGAAGGTCATAGCTTGTGACTAAAGTGAGCCAGTCTACATATCCTGAATGTCTGCCCATAGAGGTCTGTTATGGAATATAAATTGAGGCTTTTTTACCCAATTAAGGACTCGATATACAGTCCCATGTTTGGAAGTTTAATCACCAAATATCACTACTGTAGTAGCTGATTTAAAAATTATGAACTAAAATGCTTAACATGCTAGTAAATTTCTGTATTTTTATTCACAAACTGGACTCTGTCAAATTTGATATGAAGAACATAATATGCACCATTTTCCTGGAAAAATAATAATATTGTCTAGAGCATACAGTGCTGTCCCTCTACTTTGGTAACAGTATTTTGACTTTTCAGGTAGACCATGAATTCTCAGGTGAAGTCAGTAATAATGAAGACCATCCACTTTGCCTCACGGATGTGCAAGAAAACACTTTGTTTGCCTTTAAAGATGACAGAATGAAAGGCAAGAACGAAGGCCTTGCTGCTGATGTGACTTCCAGGCCAATATCTGGATCTGAGAATGATTTTACTTGTCATTATATGGAAAACAAGTCCATTTCTGGTAGAGATGAGGCAATTTCCACTTCAAATCTTGACCTGGATGTATTGTCTGATTTCCCTACACTTTATGCATCATATAGCAGAGGGCAAATTGATGCCAGTGATCAGGATTCTCTGCAGACGGAGTTGATAAATGATTTTACAGATTCATCAAACCTAAATGCTGTGAGAGATTGTACAATGGAATTTCTTCCTTCTGATGCTATATCTAATGAAGATTCATTCATGGTGCATAAATCATATAGTTTCTCGACCAGAAGCACAGTGCAGCTAGATACTAAACCAGAAATATCTGCTAATGAGCGTGATGATAAAGCAAGTGATAGCCTTCTAGACTGTGATTGGGATAGTATTGAAGATTTTGATCTTGATGCAGTTTTCAGGTAATCTAAGGCACCTTTGTTTTGAACTTTGTTGTTAAAAAACTTTGGTTTCTGATATTACAAAGAATATGAGTGGCTGTACCAGCAAATCTGATAGTAAGTGTTTTTTATTGTTTGCTATATTTACTTCATCTACCTGAAAAAAGCAGAAGTGACTCAATCGATCACTTTTTTGGAGATGACATGATGGATGTTAGTGATGGATTATTTTCACCATCTGATCATCTAATCAGTGGCATCACTGAGTTTGTTCCAGTGCCCGTAAGTCTTTATTGGTTCAGTTTGAGATAGAATATCACCATAGCATTTAGACTTCTATAAGCAATTATACAATCCAAAGCACATATTTATAAAATTAGTAATACTGGCATTTTGGTTCACACTTACAGGACGCAGCATTATGCAAGGAGGAACTTTCTGATAAAGAATTTTCCTCCCTTCGGTTAGATGAAGGATGTGATGCTAAAGGAAATGTCTCACAGAGAAGTCAGGTAGATATATATTTGTGAATAGAAATTTTATGTATTTTGTTGGTTCCTTTTGAAAACATTTCTTCATTATTACTTTGGCAGACAGCAGCTAGCACATGAAAGTTGACTAACCGTATGCTAAATCTGTCCCATATGTGGATGTTACATGCCACAACATCTGTAAGAAGATCTTTTGAAATTAATATTATTTCATTACAATAAACTATGTACAAGATGCTCTTACATGGACTTGAACCGGAGACCTTTGAACTGAGAAACAGGCTCTAACAAAAATGTCAGACAATGAAATTTTTAACACCACCATTTGTACATGATGTTCAACAGAAAAAATACTTTCATTTAAACAAATTGTTTCTCTGACATAGTACTACAAGAATGTGAGGACAACAAGAACTTCGAAAAATTAAAGATAAAAAGGGCAGTCCAGTGCACGATGCTCCTGCAAATGTAGAGTTGGGTAAGGCCAACATCCATGGCCTTACCCCTTCAAGTATAAAGTTTGTTTCCATGAGCAAATGATAATCATTATGTTAATTTCAATATTCTTGATTGTAATTCAAATGATAGATTAGTATATCTAATCATATGACCAAGTCCAACAACATGTAGAAAAGAATAGAATTCTCTTCAGAAGCATCAACAACATGTCGTTTGAGTATCCTAGTATTCTATCATATTGAAAGAATCAGAAACTTTGAAAATTTATCTGTCATGTATTTGACAAGCAATTCAAAGTACCTGTATCTCATGGCTAGCTATACGAACCACTCAAAGATAGGTGCACAAGCGAGAGAGGAATGGGTGCATTTCTGTTTAACCCTAAAAAAGAACACAAAAGAATGAAACAGATTGGACTACCTGACACATACTGGACAGGGTAAAATTAGGAACCTTGCTTCTAATAACAAGTACTTCTATTGATTGGCTTTAACTATGGATGGATCACAGATTTTCATTCAGGTGGTATACCATTGGCATATTGGATTTCCATGTGCTTTACAAAACTAAATTTAGAGCACATCAATGGTAATATGTGTCAATATCAACTCCTTGTTCTGTAGTCCTATCTTAGCATTTGGCATCATCTGTACTTAATTAATCTTCTGGATTACTATTATCAAGACTTACTGGATGTTATATTCAATCTGTGTTAAAAAGTACATTCATGACTAAGGCTGATACCAAATCTACATGAGTAGGGGTTATGCTAAACATACACGTTGTTTAAGTGAAACTTGCCCACATATGCCTTAGACCACTAATTCAACCCATAAGTAGAACCAATGCATTTATGGAGATTAGCTGAGATGGCTTAAACATCACATGAAGCTGAATTACGTCCATGTTTAGATCCAGATTAGATATGAGAGCGAATCGGTACTGGTACATTATCAGGTGGGTGGTATGCCTGGTGCAGTAACTGTACTAGACTGTATGCCAGTATAGAACCGGATCTTGCCTTGTCCACATACCAATTGGACATCGGATTGGTAAATACCAATTCATACCAACTGATGTGGTTGGAATTAAAATTCTTGGTTTCAATTAAAACTCCTTTTTCACCGTCTTTTCTTTACCTACCACATCTTCACTTACGGGTTTTTTTTTTTCCCAAAATCTGACCAGCCATATGTTCTAGTGTAAAGTAGCCAAACAGCCAAGCATCCATAAGAATAGGATTTCCATACATTTTCATCTGGATGCTCTTGACTTTAAGAGATCAATTTATTTCATTTTTCTACTTAAACATTTTGTTGATTGAGCTTTATAATCTTCAACATTCTTATCTAAAGATAAGTAAAAAGAACTCGATAGAATTTATTTTATTTTTCTACTTAAACATTATCTTGATTGAGCTTTATAATATTCAGCATTCTTATTTAAAGATAAGTAAAAAGAACTCAATAGAATTAAGTTGAAGTTAAATTGCCAGAGAACTCGACAAGTTGCCATTATATCTTCTTCTTAATATTTAAGTAGCTGAAATCCTTTTCGCCAGCTGATGAAGCAGAATAGTGCTGATTATTGCTCAATTTTGATCAGTTCTTTCTATGTTTCATGTATTCTTGAGCACCTCTTTAAATTGTAGGTAAAATATTTTAATACATGTGCTCAATGAGAAGATATTTCAGTGATATTTGGGTAGCATGCAGCATAAAATCATACTTATTTTGTATGGTATACATTCTGTAAGTTTCTTGCATATGTCATTTGTAAACCTGATTCTTTTTCTCTGCATAATTTATCACTACAATGATTTACTCCTGTATGATATTTTATACCTTTTTTGAGGCTTGCTTTCTTTGGAAGATATTTGTTAGGTGATTTATCAATGAGTTCCACTTAGTGCTATTGTTAACTATCTTTGTAGGTAGATGAGCATGAAAGTTTGTTGACATATTGGGAAAAGGAAGAGGAAAAGAGCAAGAAAATAATGTCCCAAGAGTTGACAGGTCCCTGGTCTTATGACATTAAAAACCAACAAAGTCCAAGCCATCAATTCCATGATTCCTCTTGTGTTACTCCACAATCCTATCAGTCATCAGATAGCAGCCTGCAAAGGAAAGCTAGTGATGAGGAATCTGTTGTTTGTGTTGGTACCTGCAATGACATTATATCCAGTGATTCTGGATATCCTTCATATCCCTTTCCTGCCATTGAAGGAGGCTCAGATGTTTGTGCTGAACACAGTAAAAAAGAATATTTTTCTAGCTGTCAATTCTGTCATTTAGATCCTTGGAGGCATTCAAGTTCTGCTTTTGGATATCGTCATGCTCAGAGAAACCAAAAGAAACCTATTTCTAGTTGTGATAGAGGTAAAGCTGATCCATCAGTACACCCAAATCCTGTACAAAAAATACCAGCAATTTCTATAACACCTCAAGAGAGAAATGGGAAACCAAAGCAGATGCAGATAACACAATCTAGGTTTGAAGTTCAACACAAGAGGAAACAATATGATGATCTGAAATCTGGTTCTGATAGCTCAATCTGTCAAACATCTCCAGGGAACAGCCACAGTCAGATTATGACAAGCGTTGTTGGATCTAAAGAAATTTGTAATGACCTTACAGTTATGGAGAAGAACATGCTTGTGGATGCCCCGAGGATCTCTATTGTGAATGATGATAATTCTATAGCAGAAACAATATATTGTCAGCTTCAGGCCGCACTGTCAATGGTAGGACCACTAATAGAATTTTATCATTTGAACTTCAATGCATTTTGCTGGTCCAAAGAAATAACTTTTTGCTTAACCTTTATTTTTCTGTTTGTAGTTGGATAATAGGTTAAAGTTTTGCATCAGAGATAGTATATTCCGTTTAGCAAAAAGTGCGACAGAAAGGCACAACATTACTGACAGAAATGGTACAAACAAAGATAATGTGGAAAGAAATGCTTCAGCAAATGGAGAATCAGACAATAAATGCAGGTAAGTTTTTCTAAAATTTAAAAACAGTGTACTCATCATTGCTTGTTTTATAGACTTGTTAAACGATATCAAATTGATTTCTATTTGTATCGATTTGTGCAAAATATTAACAGCTCAAAATGACCATTTTATTCCTGGATGAAAATAGAAATAATATATTTATGAGACAGAAAAACTAGGTGTATGGATACATGTGATGTTGCATCAATTTCAGACTTATCATTTGCTAGATCATGATTGAGAATACATTTGCTGATTATCCTCAATTCGTTATCACATAAGAAGTACACTTGTTTATCCTCAATTTGTTTTCATACAAGATATTGTTCTGGATGCATATTAGTAATCACATCAGTGTTTATTATTGAACATTTATCCTTTTATTTTATGGTATATTTTATTTAAGAGCCTTGTCTTACTCTTTTTTGAGCAAGTGGAAGACCGTTGATTACTTTTAGCAAATGAGATGAAGTCTCACAAAAATTAAGTCAGATAACGTCGATTAGAGTTCAACACGGTCATTATCTACTTGTTGACATGGATTTTCCAGACTGCAGTATGACATCCACTTGCAATCCTACTCTGCTTATAGGATTTGAAGTACCCACAGGAGCATTGTAGTTATAATGAGCCAACACCGTGATACAGCATGCATGTAAAGTCCATGTCATTTGGCTCATTTGGTTACACTAATCCACATGCTTATCCAGAAACTACATTTGGATAGTCTCTGCAAGTAGACCTTTCCCTTCCCACTATGTTGGATGGTGGCACATCTAAAGGCATAAATCGAGTTTTTCGAATTTATTGATAATAACATTGTCATGCATATGTTCTTAGCATGTCATATTGAGCTTCAGCCACATCTAACTCCTAAGCTAGCATGAGATTCTTTTTGGTACTAGGACAGTAGGACACTAGGACATACTATTCAATTGGATGATGTGTGATGTGTGATTACTGAAACTTTATGCATTGACTCTCCCTAAATTGTGCAGCAAAAGTCTCATGCATCCATTCATGTTTTTTATTAATTTGATAGGTTCAATCATTGAATTTATGTATGATTAAACTTGTCCTCATTATTGAACTTGTGTGATAATAATTGCATCTTTGTATACTTATTCGATTGTATTACCGACAATAGTTTATAGAAACTAAAAAATATTAAAAAACATAAAATTGGCAATAAATTTTTTTTAATGAACTTGTATGATAGCGTTAGACCATCTATCTTGTCCCAAATGAAGTGTTTATATGGGTTGTTATTGGTACAACATTAGTTTAAAGCATGATTAGTATCAATATCATAATGATATTGAGAACCTTGATCCTGAACCTCTCAATTACCAAATTAGAGCTTGGGAGAATATAACTCATAATAAGACTCTAAAATTGATCTAAATGGCAATAAAATAAAAAGAAGAAAGCACATTAAAAGATAATAGGAAAAATAGAACATCGAATGAAGATGTCCTTTTCTGGGTTGGCCAACGTAGAATCCCCATAGGGTTGTTCTGGGGTTCTCGCACCTTGGGTCTTACTGTAAGAATCACCATAAAAGCTCTTATCAACAATTCGGTCACTGACAAAAATAGGGTGTATGAACTTGGACATACAAGTAAAAGGGTATTTGCAACTGGGTATTTGCAACAAAAATAGGGTGTATGTTCTCGCACCTTCATTCGAAAATCTTAGATAGCATTTATGCAGTTCTGTCCATACAAGTAAAAGGGTATTTGCAACTGGAGTCCTCATCACCTAGATCATAAGGGAACAATTTTACCGAGACAAACTTGTGGTATACTTGAACAAATAAGTGGCACATGTGATGGATGACACATTAATAAATTGTGCATGTTTATGGATGTCACACAAGTAAAGGTTTATTGTTGTAGATAGTCTTGTAATACAGTACATTACGGTCACTGAAAGAATACTTAAAATTTTGACTGTAAGCCCTGAGAGTTGGGAAGATGCTGTTGGTGGCTTGCTAGATGCTGCTTTTTTTTACCTTGTGCAATTTTTGTATGAACAACTTTTCATGACTTTTACTTCCTCATCTGCTGCTTGCTTAACATTATTTGTTAAGTTCAAAGCACATGCAATTTTCGTCATTAAGCACATGTATGGCATGCTAGGTGATATAAAAGCTAATAGGAACAACTTTTGTTGGTCAAACTAGTATGTTAAGTTTGTGGATCTTCTTCTTTATGGCATTGCTAAATTAACTTCAATTTTGTTACTCATATCTTCTTGAAATTAATATCCGTTTATAATGCATGATTTCATGTACAACATCTCATTCATAAAAATTTGCGCATGGGGTTTCTGCAAGTGATGTAATTAGAAAAATCATGATCACAGGTGAATGGTACTATGTAAGTACCAATTTCTCGATTTTATGGCCTACCATGCTCATCTGTTAACCTTCCGGTTATCATCCTTACATATAACTTTTCAAAGAATTTGAAAGAAAAAAAAAAAACTCTTATTTATGAACTTTGAACTTTTTCTTTGCAGATCTAGAAACTTATCTGCCTCTGAAACCGGTACGAACCCCGTAGACCGGATTGTCGCTCAGTTGCTCTTTCACAGGCCTTCCAAGTTATCTTCCTGATATATCAGATGTATTTGCTTAATCATCCATTGTAGTTAACCCAGGTAAGTTGTCGCACCTGTATCAATATTTAACACACACAGTTAACTCGAAGGGCATGTAAGAGAAGGAGAAGCTGTCCCAAAAAAAGCTAAGACAAAACTCCACTGAGTAGACTACCAAATGTCATTCTACTGTACCGTGGAAACATATCGATGGAACATGCTCGATGAAACGGTCAATCTCCAATGTCAAGTAAGATGTATATTAGCTTTACTGGTTCCTAAGATTTCCACCTTGAGATCCTTTTTCTCCGCAGAGCGAGATCGTTTTACTTTTAGCTACTTGGAGTTTTCATTCTTGAGCATGCAGATTGGACGTCAGTCATCCATATAGATTTATGCAAACTTCATATATTTTTGCAGTTTTAGCTACTTGGGGGCTCTGCAAAGCCGATCGGCATATGAAGTTTTATCATGGTTCTGCTGCTACTCTTTCCTGCTGATCCTAAAAAGAATAAGATGGCAGATCACAGTGTCTGATACAAGCCAGACGCTAAATGTGCATATTTATTGTTCTTATATATAAATATATATAATATAATATGCATGAAATAAATAAATACATAATGCATGAAATAAAAATGAATCTCATCTCAGGGTTTACTAAAAAGGCTAAGCTCTGGCAGTCCACTTGGAATCAAACATGGGAACATGTTTTAGTTCGGTTCGGGATCCCATTTTGCGGATAGCTGATGGTTTCTCTGGTGTTAATATTTTCGTGGTGATGTGTACATAAAAAGTCTTCATGGCGTCGTCGACAATGGAAGACCATAACATCACATTTCATCAAATTAATCTAAAAATTAACTCATGTTTGGCGCTATATCAAAGGTGGCAATCATTGGCATCGGACCCAAAGGGCGACCACTACCTCGGCATTCGTAGGAGCATCCATTCCCAGATGACCAGTGTCCTGCTCGACTTATTATAATACATGCTTTCTGGGTCTCGCCTGACAGGTTTTTAAGCCTTTGATGATGACGATGTGGATTATCATTCCTCTTCTTCTCCCACAATGATGCATCTTGTGGTGGGTGGGTCGCATACAACCCGACCACTCATCAGCAACACAAAGATCCCCATTATTCGTCAGCTAGAATCAATTTCAAGTATTGTAAGGGACAATGGATCAATCATCCCACCAACTGACCCAACCGTTTCCTCAGGTGCCGCAGCCTCAACTGCCGCTACATGAACCCGAGATGCACTCCATCGATGTTACGAGTCCAACCTTGCACAATCAATTAAAAGAAATGGACAAACAAAACATCTTGACGACATGAAACACCAGATCTAACAAAGGAAAAACCCAATCAATCAAGGGGCTCCCCGAATAACCCTATGTGTCGTTTTCCAGTACTACTAAACAATCAATATCCAAAGAAGTCTACATCAATCTTGTTGCCTGTTTGACCAAACAAGGTTAATCCCTAATAGGTTATGCCATGAAGTTGAATACCAACACTCAATAAGCAGGCAATTGACACTCATTGATCCATACATTCATAGTTGGCCTAAGGTCATCATGATTCCTTTAGTTGATGGTCAAGAAATCACCAATAATATTTCTCGACCTATATCAAATATGAACCAACATATAATAACAAAGCCCTTATGTCATAGAAAAAAAATATAATACTAAAAAATATGAAAGAAATGAATTATAGTGCATGAGTCTCATATAAATTGAATTATAAATAGTATATCAATAGAAGCATAAATTATATATATATATATATATATATATATATATATATATATATATATATATGTGTGTGTGTGTGTGTGTGTGTTACTCTCATTTCATGATATGATTTATGATGTTTACGTTCCATAAATATGATACATAATATATTCATATCTTCCACTCTTAAGATTAAAATATATATTTTAAAAAAATATTATTTTTAGTATTTTACAAAATATTGACTCATCATATATAAGCATTAATGTCTACATTAAGTATAACATAATAAGCTAAAGTGTACTAATGAACTTGAATATGAGATAAAGATATATTAATATTTAGTGTAAAGTAAAAATATTTATGTTCGAGGATAAGATGAATAATGTTTTAAGTTTTTATATGCTTTAAAATATATAATTGATGATATATCAATCGTGATTAGTTTCCGGATTACATACATAAAATTAAACTCTTCGTTTAAAAGAAAGAAGGTAATATTTTTTTATCTTTTTAAAGATTTATTTATAAATATAGATATTACATAGATTAAAGTATTAAACTACAAAAGGTAAAAAAAAAAAAAAAAAGGCTTTTCTTCCCACCATCACCTCAAAGGAGAGGAAGAGAAGAGAGAGAGGCTACAACGGTGGAAAGGGGGAGGCTGAGACGATGGTAAGGGGAGGAGGAGAAGAGAAGAAAGGGAGGCTGCGATGGTGGAAAGGGGAGGAGGAGAAGAGGAGTGAGAAGAGAAGGGGGTTGCGGCTATAGGGAAGAAGGAAAGAATAAAGAAGAAGGAAAGAGAGGAAGAGAATGAAGAAAGTGAAGGAGGAGAGGAAAGAGAGGAAGAAAAAAAAAAAAAAGGAGAAAAAGGGGAGGAGGATAAGAGAAGAAAAGAGAAGGATGAGGCTGTAGGGTAGAAGGGAAGAATACAGAAGAAGAAAGAAAGGAAGCGAGAAAAGGAAAGAAAGGGAAAGAAAAGAGGAAGGAGATATATAAAAATAGAGAGGAAAAAGAAGAGAGAAAGGAGCAAAGGGAGGAAAGAGAGAGATCTCAGGGAAAGAAGTGGAGAAGGTTTATCGTCATGAGTTAAATATATGTATTTTTTAAGTATAAAAATATATAAATTATGATAAAAATATCTTATATGCATATATGATGGATGATGTACGGATAATATGATTGTCATAAGTTAAATATGAATATATATATTTTATAAATAAAAAAATATATGAATTATGATAAAACTATATTGTATGCATGCATATGATGACATACGATTGATATGATTGTTCTGAGTTAAATATGAATGTATATATTTTGTAAACATAAAAAATATATGAATTACGATAAAAATATCTTGTATACATGCATATATGATCATGTGATAGTGCATAAATATGTTATGACATATAATACACATATATTATGATATGCGGTGTATATTATAATGTGCGATGTGAGAATACATATATATGTTATGACATGCAATATAGGAGTGCACATATGCATTACAACGTGCAATGTGAAAATACACGTATATATTATAATGTGCGGTGTAAGAGCGAATATATGCATCATGACATATGGTATGAGGGTGCACGTATATATTGTGACATACGATGTGGGAGTACACGTGTATATATTATGACATGTGGTGTGGGCGTACATGTATATATTATGACGACATGTGATGTGAGAATACACGTATATATTACGATGACGTGCGATGTGAGAATATATATATATATATATATGTTATGATACGAGGTGTAAAAGCCCATGAATTTACTATGCTTCTTACATATGCATATCAGCATTTCGAACTATTTCGACATATAATTTTATGTTTTTTGGTGCATATATTATGTACAATGACTAATTACAAATTAACGCTCGTAGTTAGCCACCTTTGATATATTATAAAAAATATATATTAATATCTTTATAATTACAAAAGTAAAACATCGAGATGTATTAGGAATGATTATATAAAACAAACTCTATCTAAATTTATTTTAATTATGAATTTATTAAAAAAATATTTATAGACTTTTGACGTCTAAGCCAATAAACACATATTGACTTACCATCACAAAGATATTTTGTCAACAAATCCCGTGAAATGATCCTTTGCAAGAAGTTGACAAAACCTCTTACGTGATCCTTCCCAAGAAATTGAATATGAAATGCAAGCCCTCAGTTGAGATGAGATTAATGATGCAAATGTTTCTGACCTTCCGAAAAATACTTAACAATTCTTTCTCTTCCTTTCTAATATGATAATACTTTGAATACGAGCCCAACGCCCTTTGCTCTTTGTCAAATGGCATTGATGAGCAAATATGACACTATTAACTCATATTCTAATGACATTGAAAAATAAGAGGGGCACGCATGCCAATGGGAAGACTTTTTAGATCTTACAGACTCATCAAATAGATCCAGAATGAGAATGAAAACCAGTAAAAATGTAGAATATATAAACAAACTTACGCCAAACAAATATATAATTTTTAAGAGCATGCATAGCACAGACAGTATCACAAAACATGGTTTAACCTCTATGTTGAAATCATAGCTCATAAACAACTGCTTGTAGCTTTTTCTTCTTTTTTTCTTGCAGATAGTTCTTCAGAAACTGATATGCTTCTCCCAGGTGCTGAATAAGTTTACAGGAAAAGAAATATTCATTCCAAAAGTCCTAGTTGGTAGTTGTATTCATCAAGTAAATGTCTGATCCAACGCTCTTTGAGAGAAATAGCATGAAGAGATCATTAGAGCAGAAGCCTAGGTTGCATCCAAGGCTGATCCCTAATCTTTCATGAATGATTGCCTTGTTCTAAAACCTGAACCCCCTTTTTTGGTGTGGAAAAACCTAATAATCACATTATACATTCATATAGGAGTATAAGCTCACCTTGGCTGCACGCTAGTGAGAGAATTTTTCTTAACCAGTGATCACATGGGGCAATAGATATCTCAAAGAAGGTAAAAGGTAAAGCAGGATATATAGTCTACTCATCATGTGACAACCCACTTCAGCAGTGATGATTTGTGGAGGTGGGAGCATTGAGTGTCATAATGATGTCGCTACATTAACTATTCAGAATTCCAAAGTACACCTGATTATACAAAGAAGATATTGGGAAGCTGAGATGAAGAAATAGATCCCTAACAAATCCTTAAATCTATTAACTTTAGAACCAAGAAAGGTATTTGATGCGTGAGTGATCAAGTAAATCAGATAAATCAAAGCTATATGAAAGCACACATAACAAATGACTAAACAGTGTTGAGAACGCAAGTAAGAGGACATATAGGAATATTTTTGTCGGCTAAATTTCTTTCAGAAACGAATTTGCAGCATGGATGGATGCACAAAATATCTAATAAACCATCGATTAAACTCGGTAACAATAAAGCTTTAATTAGATAATTCAGCATTAGAATAAAAGAAAAGGAGCGTGATTAGAACTGAAAGCATTGCTGTAATAATTGATCCAAGGGTAGCAGAAAATGATGATGACTAGTACAATGTAATCATGTGTTCCTCAAAGCCTGATATCCAAAAGCTGAAAAGTAAAAGGTGAAAGAAAAAGAAGCAGACTTTCACATGTCAACAGATTAAAAGGACACAAACCAAAAGCAGAACAACTTTTTACAAGATACGCAAATAGCCTGAAGGTGATGAGACATAGGCCTTTATTTACCCTGGATAAAAAGGGGGAAGAAACGGATGTTGTGTTGTGGTAAGACTACAAGAAACCTTCAAGAGTGAACAATGAAAGAAAAGAAATAAAAATTTTCAATCATAACCATTACACGTGAGAAAGTTCCCAAAATAATTTCCAAGCTCAATGTTTCGCTCATGTGCAATGAATGACCGTGACTATGTGCAACAAATTCTTTTATAATCAAATTTTAACAATTATGTGTAACAAGTAACTAAATCTTCATTTAATAATTAAAAAAATGAGTCACTTTATAATAACCATTGAAAAAAAAAATTTGAGTCAAATTTTATATTGACCATTGGAAAATCTTAGAATGATCTTACACATCCATGATGACAAACTTAAATTAACTCTCTAGGATGTCTAGTAAAAATGTTACTTAAAATTTAATGTTTTATCTATGGAAGCATATATTATTATTATTGATTTCTTACCAAGCATCAACAACAAGAACAAAGTTGTAAGTTCCAACTATTTGAGATCGGCAAGATGAATCTTTTGTCGCTGTGAAATCTATAAACATATGACTTTTTACATATCGTACTGACGACAAAAGATCCATCTAGCTGACCCCAAATAGTTGGGACTTCCAACTTTGTTGTTGCTGTTGATGTCTAGTAAAAGGATCGGCAATAATAATGTATGCTCCCGTAGATGAAATAATAAATTTTAAGCAACAACTTTATCAGCCATCAAAACTTCTAAAAAAGCAGTACAAAAATTTCTTCTTTAGAACACCAAATATTACAATACCTCTCCCTCAAATTCCTAATCCAATTTCTTCTTATGGTCTAGTGCGCCTTAGTAACCTTTCTGTCCATAAAACCTGTTTTGCTAAGACTATTCCGCTAGCTACCACATCAAAACAAACTTTGTGACACTTCATTATTTAATTTTGTTCTAGAGCTCCAACAATTTCTTGGAAGGAAAGTATGTTTTGGTTCCTACCTTAGTTCTACAACCTTAATATTCTTAACTTCCATTCTTATCATCGGTTACATGAATCACCCCAAACGTAGCAAAAGAGTTATCTTCAACATCTCTCTGAACATATTTTCTCTACCGTATGAATCTGCCTACTCGATACCAGAATCAGCAAACCATAAACCATTACCATCGTCTCCATCAAGATCCATAACCCAACTATATTTAACATTAAAAAGAATGAGATGCTCCAAAATTCAGAACCACAAAAACATTCTAATATCTTCAGAAATTCAACACAAGAAACAAATAGACAACAAAACCACTAAAACAGAGGCCCATGATCATAGCTGCAGTCAAGACAAACTTTTGTCAGCAATTTTCTGACTAAAAACAAGCAACAGGTAATCTATACTTTGCAATCAATAGAAACCCATCTTGCTGAGAGGGATCACAGCAAATGCACTGAAAGACAATAATCCAAACAGGACAAAAGAATGAACAGCTAAACCAAAAGTGTTGCATCCATCCAGATGCCTCAATAAACGTGAGAACACACAACATCCGTTCAATATAACATTGATAGATCAACACTATATTTACATTAACAACCCAACTTATTTTAGTATATGCACATACAAGCTTTATGATCGATAATCACTCTCCGAGAAGAACCATATGTTCTTGTCCTTTCTTCTACAGAAAGCATTTAAGAAAACCCATCACCGAGCAACAGGAGAAATCCACAAATCCCACATGCATCTTAATCAAATGGCATCCCTCCTCAAGCACAACGCAATCAACTTCACAGAATCAAGAAAAACAATATAGGAGCAATCCAAAACAGAAGAAAACCCTATTTGTTTTCTCCTGTCTTCCTTGTGATCAGTTCTTGATACGTTATTGTCTTTTATGTAGATAAAGATTGTGGGGGCAGTTCAATAGCAGCAGTCAGGGCAGCGTACCAATCCGTTCTCGTTGCACTCCAGGCATCGCCGCAGCCTCCTCTCCTCCTCGATGAACACCTTCCGACTGCCGCTACATGTCGGGCAGGGCGCGAATCGGACCCCGCCGCATCCGTGGCAGACGAAGGCGGGGTCCTGGCGGGCGACCCCCTCGAGCATCTTCGCGAGCTCGCCGGCCTCGTGCATCTGCCGGATCTCCTCGGCGCCGCCGATCCACCGAGCGCCGACGAAGACCTGGGGGAGGGCAAAGGGCCGGCCCTTGAGCGCGGCCTGCAGATCGCGGCGGAAGGCGGCGTCCAGGGACACGTCGCGCTCGTCGACGGCGACGCGAAGGCCGCGGAGGATAGCGCGGACGGAGCGGCAATCGTCGAAGGTGCGACGGACGCCACGGAGCGAGGTACTGTAGAGGACGACCTTGGGGCGCTTGTCCGGGCCGTCGGCGGCGAAGCGGCTCGAGGGGGGCTTCGCGATCGAGGGACGGCCCGGGTGGTGATGGTAGGTGAAGGATCGGGGGAGGGAGAAGGGTTTCTTGGCGGCGGGGGGAGCTTCGTCGGAGGGATCGGCCATGAGGGCGGCGCGGGCGGTGGTGGTGGTTGTGGTCGCAGCTGCTTTCCGGTGACTACCTTTTCTCGCTTTCTTGTCGTGGGGTGTTCGTGGTGTGGTGATGACCGCACTAAGTTTATAGCACACGGTTTTACGTATCAGTCCTTACACAAGTCTACGATTATTACATTTGCCCTTATCAATATTAATATAACATGTATGCCCCTTCGAATGATTAGATTACCAAAATAACTCAAATTATTCACTCCTAATTATGCTTCTGATATCAAATCTCATCTTCAGTATTTACTCTTGGAAAAAAATATATATAATTTGTTGATGCTAAACAAAATTTAAGCCAAATGATAAATTTGATGTCCAATTTAAGTTAAATAAAAAAGGTATATATATTATTTTGGATATATATATATATATATATAAATTTGTGTGTGTGGGTGTAATTTTATGTCACATTAATAATTGAGGAGGAGGGTGGGTTTGAGGAAGGAAGGAGGAAGGATAGAGAGAGACCACGCGGTTGGTTTGGATATTTATTTGTCACCAAACGTGTTATTCTTTCTTTCCCATTCTATTCCTTTCTTGGGTTTTGTGGGGTCAAACAAAACTTGGACAAGCAAGCTTCTTCTTCTTTGTTGCCCAACCTAAGCAAAGGGTCGCTATTAGAATAAGAATATTTTCCCCCTTAATTTACTCATATATATATATATATATATATATATATATATATATATATATATATATATATATATATATCAACTTATGTATTAATAACTAGAAATGTTGATTAAAGATGTCGATGGAGAAGAAAATGAGTTTTAAGAGTTTTAGTAGACTATATGCTTGGATAAGATAATCTAAGTTTAGTAAAAGCAAAAAAAAAAAATCATTAATTATTCATCAATCAATTAATTATTTCGGGAATAATGTATTATCTAATTTGATTGGTAAAGAAGTGATTGTAAGATTTTCGGATCATAACCCATGTTTTGTAAAAAAATAATCAATTATGTTTTGATGAAATTATTATTAATTTTATAATTTTTTTGTATAAAAATATTATTTTGTGATAACACTTTAGCTTAGAAGATATGCCACTCCGGATGGTTTCTTTAAAAATCTACAAAAGAAAAATATAAATATTTTCCCTAAGAATAAATTAATGTTTTAGGAATGTATGATCTTGACATTTAATTATTGAACTATCTAATTTTCTTTCTTGATTTGAAAGATAATTAAATTTTATCCCTTGGTGGGTGACTTTGTGAGTTTTGACCAAAAGGCCAAAAACAAAAATATCAAGTCAATCTTGAAAACAAGTCAAAGTAGAGGGCAACAATCTTGAAAACAAGTCAAAGTAGAGGGCAAGTAGCAAATTAAGATTGTGATTTTAGAGAGAGAAACAAAGCTCCCCATGCTATTTTATCCTTCCAAAATTAAAGAAAATATTCCAAGAAATAATATAAATAATTATACTTCTAAAACAAGAGGAAGTATATAATTTTTAAGTGAGGTTATTATAATTTAACGTTGCCTAGTCAATGTGTCTCCTTACTCTAAAAGTAATTGTTGAGATTCGTGTAAGGAGATGCCGGGCAACTTCGATCGTTCGATACTGAAGTAAATCTCAAATTTCTTATGTCCTAAATCAAGATTTAGATGTTTCTTAAATTTTTACGTTTAAAGTCACTTGATTGCGTGTTTAGTATCTTATAATATATAAAATATTTAAAAATTATATATAATAAATAATAATAGATAAATAAAAGCAATATATTAGTATTATAGAATATAATAAAAATGATAATATCAACCGACATTATAAATATAAAATCATATCCGATAATATAGAAGGAATTAAATGCATTAATCCACCCGAGGTAGAAATTTCGAGACTTCAAGCGATTAGGATAGTTAGTCCACTACATATAGCTTGGTAGAGTTATTAAATTAGTATATCTTATCCAATAGAGCGATTATTTTTAGTCATTAAAGTGTCATTCGTTCTATCATAACCCCTTTTGGTGTCGAATTCAAGTTGGAAGCATATTTCTTTGTTGTTGCAATGCTTGATTCATTATCCTTGTATTCATTTTAAAGAAGAAGAAGATAGAGGAGGGATAGAAAAAGAAAGATGATTGGGAAGAGATAAGAAGAGGTGTAGGAGAGAGATTATATGAGGAAATAATGTTGATCAAAAGTGTCTATACATATCTAATATGATCGATTCATGTGAATTATCTAAAAATTGATCGAAGTCAATCGATTTATTTTAATTTCTTAGATATGATTTAATTTTTTATTTTCTAGATCAATTCCGATTCGATTATGATATCTATTACTAGATGAGTTATGGTACGACATGAGATACAAAGTTAAGGGCCTCCACTAACTCTTTTTTTTTTTCTCATCAAAGAGAGGGTAAAGGTTTTAATTTATGTCCCATTGTTATGAGAGATTTTGATAGTGATTTCACTTTTTTTTTTCTAATTGATATTATTGTATTACATTATATTATATATATCCCTTCAAATATTATGGTTTACACATATGCAAATGTCGTTAATACCCATTAAAAAAAAATTCAGTCTATAACCAATTCTACCTGTAGCTGATATTATTTTTCGAGCTAAAGATATATAAAACAAAAACATATTTGTAATTTTTTTTATCATCCTAATGAATTATCAATTTACACACACACACATGTTTGTGTGTGTGTGTGTGTGTGAGAGAGAGAGAGAGAGAGAGAGAGATTATTTTATTTACTCTTCAAATTTAAATTCAATATGTATATTCCTGCAAAAATTCGAGAAGTTAAAGATATATACATATCATTTGAGATAAATCATTATCATAATATCGTCGAAGCTTAAATTGATAAAAAAAAAAGGCATATGAATGCATTCTAAAACTTTTTTTTTTCTCATTTCCTAATTATTCTTTTCCCCAAAACTTAATTATTCAAAATAGGAGTGGGGAGTGAGTTAGCAAAACCAAACACATATATACCTCTAAATGTAATGTCCAATCAATCTTGATATGATCTTGATATAAGATATCAAGGGATATTTTCTTATTAAAGTACTTAATCTTATTTAATCTAAATACGATTATTGAATTGATGTGTGGCCATCACTCATCAAACTCAAACTAAATAATTGAATTCTTTACTATTTCTTTTAGCTCTTATGGAAAAAGATATTAATTCGATTAGATGTTTCACCAGATATGCCAGCAGTTTTTATAGAAAATAAATAGATTGGAATAGACTAGAAAACAATTTTCAAATCCAAGAGTCCAAATCTAAGAGTCTAATCAAATGGACCTCCATGTTTATAGGAACATGCACAACAATTTTGAATGAGCCCATTAGTGGATCCCAACATCCAATTAATAACTCTTACTCCTACTAGAATTAGGAATCAATTCTATGTTCCTCCTTGTGGCAACGATATGATGAAGCTATCAAGATTGTGCTTATGTTGATCATGCAAATAAGATGATGTTGTCACTTGTTTTGGAGAGAAGTTCTTGTGATTCCTAATCACTACTTCTTTTATTTACACACTTGAGAAAAATCTTAACAAAAGCATTGGATCATGTGATGGTATTAAAAAATGAGTGGAAAAAAAAAAAGTTGGTCATCACAAACTATAACATGAAATAATATTATTGGTGATTCAATTTTATACAATGAATCATTATGCCACCAACATAAGGCTTTCGAATTCGAGAGACAATAGATTTGGATCAAACATCTTTGCAAATCAACTACAAAGAAGTGTTTCGTGAAGCATATCACAAAAGTCGAACCATAATCTTAAGAATATATTATCAACTTCACAGTCCAACACCACAAGCTTAAGAAGCTAATCCATAAATTACCTAATTAGCTTCTATATATTGGGTTCTTCATTTATTCTTTTATAAGAATTAAACAATCTTGTAGTGCTTATGCCGATTGTTCTTTTTCTCTAGTAAGATGAGAGTTGCAAAGCTCATAATAAACCATCTGTACTAATGCTTAATCAGACTTTCTTGTAATAAAAGTTGATCCTCGTAATAGATTGACTTTTCCAAACACATTTAATATCAAGTTTGATCCAAATACTGAGAAATAAAATGATTTGGTGCCACTTCATATCCCATCAAATGCCTCGTCCATCGATAATCTCGCTTTAAAATTTTTTTGTTATAAGAAATTTAGCAACTTGTAATTATTATCTTTGCGGTGGTCGATCTTTTGACTTAACAATGGGCACCCTAATTAGACTATAATTTATTAACATTTGAAATATTGATTTGGACACTTAGAAAGATCGAAAACTCACATCCCACTCAGATCAACATCCATATCATCACAATCGGTATATTTGAAATAGAATTACTAAAAATATCGAAGGATTTTTCAGAATATATCAATAGACCTAAACTTTTAGATAAAATGTCAGTGTATTAGAGTGAAAGATCTCATGATCATTACAACACATAGGCCTTAGTTGGCACAGAACAAAGAAGCATGACATAGAAGTTACTCTCTAGAAGTTATTCATGAACTTGTTTGCATGCAAGGACTAGTAGAGAAATCCATGTGGTTTGCTTGTTTTGACATAAAAGGAAGGAAAAGTAGTGAAGAATATTTAGGCTTAGCACATTTGTTCAACCTGTCTTTTATCACTTGCATCACACCATCTAATTCTTGGGCTTATGTTGCTAGAAGACATGCACATACAACACTAGATGATGAATTTTGGGTACAAACACATTGCATTCACTTGCCTTGGCTTCACAAGAGAATGGAATGCATGCCATTGCTCTTTGATGAAAGGAAACATGATGTGAAATGAGTTGACCTCATTGAATTGGAATCTTGGATTTGGGGATAGGGAAGTGGACTTGTCAAGATGCCTCATGAGATCCAAATCATGACTGCATTGAAGTACCAAAAGGAGGGACATCTGAGTGTGTCCCTCAACTCCATTTCAGAGAAGACCCCTTCTCACACCTTGTCTGAGGTCTCCTGCTGCCTTTCTCCCATGTCAAATTGGATGATGCTTGTTGTCATAACAAAACGACCCAATAAAGATAGATTCCAAACATAAAGCCACTATATCTTGTCCCATAAAGAATCTAACATAGGAAGTATTAAGGGGTTGATGGGGTCCCTACTTGGCCTGCCACTCCCATAATAAGTCATATTCTCTTTGTTAGGGTCTACATAGCTAAGGAATAATACAATCTTGAGAATGCTATGTAGGTAACTCATCCTACACTTGAAGTGGTCACCCTTAATTGTGTTCCTTTCATGATTGAAAGTAAAATACTTGATGGATTTGGCATAAGATAATAGGTACTCAGCCTACTTTTCTAGAAGTATGAGGTATCATCCAAAAAAAAAAAGTTTGATAGAGGAAAGAGGAAGGAAAGGATGGAAAAGCATTTGATTGGAAAAAAAACAAACTTTCATCTCTTTCCTGTCTAATCCAACTTATTTGGACTTACCATTATACCTATTGAGGAAAGCAGACAATCACATATTTGCAACAAATTTTATAGCTCTAATGCTATCGAATTTTGACTCGAGTTCGATCCTTAGGCCAAAATGCTAGAATTTTGCTTGGTAACATGGTTGATATGGAAATCTTGATGTGGTTAGCAACTTTCATGTTTGATATGTTATTTGCTGACAAATATTCTTGCTTTTGTACATAAAATATAAGTACTAGCTTTCTAAAATATAGATACAAACACTTGAAAGAAAATACATCAACTTCATTGTTCTTTTGCTAGGATCGAAATGATTCAATGAATTCAAAATCATTTCATTGTTTGCAATGCCACATAAAATTGTAGGTTAATTAGAGGTTCAAAATAGATGCCAAGGCATTTTCAGGTTTTCGCAAACTATTTCAAACCAATTCGGTAGACCATCCAAAGATTGATGGAGCTTAACAAAGAACATTTTGTGACTGAAATAATGGTTTTCTTTGTTTTCTTTGGAAATTATGACTCTGGAAATAAAGAGGTTTTTTTTTTCACAAGTTTCATGTTTAGGTTCGGATTCCAAATTTCTATCGGACTTATTTTACATACAAAGAGTGTTTATGTATTTGATCTTATAAATTTTCATATAACATATACATCCTCTAAACCTTACTGGTCTTCATTAAACATCCATCCATACAAGAAAGCTCAATTTTTTTTACTTTTAGCTTTAATTTGTATCAACTACATTTTTTTTTTTTTTTTGCAAGGATATACATCTAAATTCAGTTGTATATAGAGATTACCAATTTCACTAACTTTGGAGGGAATATATGTGCAATTTTGCCTAGAGATAGAACTGATACTTTATGCCAAATTAGAATTTCTTCATATTTTTAGTTTATTTTAAGAATTTCTCATATGCATGAATGCCTTCGATTTGAATTAGTGCACAACTTTAATCAATTTAGCTAAGCTGTTAACCTAACATTAGTGAATCACCATAATTTATATAACCAGAAATTGGGCAAAAATCTAAACTTAAGCCTCTCTCTCTCTCTCTCTCTCTCTCTCTCTCTCTCTCTCTCTCCATACTTCTATGATCCTAATTATAATTAACTTGATCAAAAGTTTTATCATGATTGTTTTATAAGTTCATCCTAGCATGTTAAATGCATTGTAGCAAAGATCATAAAACATCTTGTAAAGATCATATATGATAACTAGGTCAGGACTTAATGCTTTAGGAGATGCAACATAATATGTATAATTGCATTGTGGTAAAAGGCTTTGTTATATAGTCAAAATGTATAAAACTGGTACCTCTCTAGCCAGTATAAATTTCATGCTATGCATCATTTAATTTGCGTTGTTTATTGTATGATCATGCATTTTCTTCAATGTCATCAAATGTTGTAGCAACATATATTATTTTGAGAGTCGTGCATCATGGAAATCATTTCTGGTTTGAGACCTCAGTTACAATGCAAGTCATGCATCATGAATATAATTGCTAATATTTTATTCACATATCTGATTTCTCTATAGTGCTCCATACTCATTGGAATAGTATGTCAGAGAGAAGAAGAGCATGAAGAGGAATAGGAAGAGACAAACTACAAGGAGGCATCATGGAGCTGAAAGAAAGACCACTACAGAGGTATACTATTGTGGCTAAGATCTCATAGTGCTTATAAAGCCATGTCCAACAGAAGACAGCTTTGAGACTCAAAAAGAAACCTAGAAAGAGAGAGAGAGAGAGAGAGAGAGAGAGAAAAAAGGAATTAGCTACACTAAAATTGATGGGAGAACAGTCATCAATAATGTTGTAGTGTTGTCATGCTCAATGCCACATTCATGCAAGACAAGGGATGTGTTGTTGATCCTGCTAGAATAATAGAAGGCTACAGTTGCTAAAAGTTTCAAGAAATCCTGCAATACTGCTTCACTGTGTGTAGAAGAGAATTGGCCTCCATCAAGTTCTTGGTGTGGTGAGATATGTGAACAAGGAAGACAGAGAGATTGACCTGCATCACCTCCACCATTCACAGCTTACTTAGATTCTTGTTGTCTCCCTCTTCCATTCCCCCACATGCTGGTGCACCCCCATCAGCTAATAGACCAAAAAAGTACTAGAAACAATGGTGAAGAGGATGCAGCTGCACATGTCCCTTCTTCCTATTCCTCCAAAAACAACAAGAGCCTTTGCAAATGGATACAACAGTATCATCGCTTACTGAACTCCATTGCTTCTGTGCATTCTGACTCACACACACACACACACACACACTCTCTCTCTCTCTCTTGGAGAATGATGTGACCGATGTGTTGTAGATAGTAACCAGAGAGAAGTAGGTGGTCTTTCAGATCTTACATTACTGTAGTCATGGGAAGCCATGGGAGGGATACAAGGATGATGGGCTGCTTTCGTCCCCACCATTATCATCCATCTTGCATCCGAATTGCTCTGCCATGCCAAGATTCAGATACACCATTCTTGAATCCAGGCTGAGGTTGATCATGCTCGAGCTCGAGGGAGTTGCGTTGCAAGCACCTGTTTCCGGGTTCGTCCGTGGGTAGATGGCCGTGCTTGGGTTGGTTCCGGCACCATAGTTAGCGTCGTCGCGAGACATGACCAATGCAGCAGACTGGACTAGCTCGAGACACAGCCGGAGCTTGTTGGGTTCGACGTGCGACAGCCCCGGCAGCGTACCCTTGAAGAGGAAGTCGGAGGTCATGGTGCGAAGTATGTCGAGCGGAGCGACGCCTTCCGTGGTGCGAATGTTGGGGTTGGCATGGTGGTCGAGAAGGACGGCCACCATGTCGGGGCACACCATCTCGGCAGCGATGTGGAGCGGCGTCTTCCCGGCGGCACCCGCCGGGCAATTGACGTCGGCCGCACCGAGCTCGAGTAGAGCCTTGACGACCTCGCGGCTGCAGTTCTCGACGGCGTAGTGGAGCGCGAGCGCGTCGTCGAGGTTCAGCCCCTCCCCCATGACCATCAGCTTGACCAGTTCGACGTCGGAGGAGTCGAGCGCGCGACGCATGCGGCGGATCTTCTGGTGGTGGTCCTCGATGTCAGCAGATGAGATGGCGACGTCGATCGGGTGGGTGTGGTGGTGGCACGCGAGGAAGGAGGGCCGGCGAGCGAGGGAGGACCTGAGACGAAGCTCTTCGATCCTGGCGACCACGTCGAACGGGAGGTGCTTCGCGAGCAACTCCGCCGGGAGGCCCGACTTGGCGACGAGGAGCGAGCAGGTGGTCCACAGCTGCTGCATGTCCTGCTGCCACGCCGCCATCAGGACCCTCATCACGTCCTCGATCGACGCCTTCTCCACCATGCTACCTAATTGCTTCTGCACCCATTGGCAGCAAGGATGAACAACACACAGTAGGACATGACTTTGCTTCAGATAACAAACTAGAAGGACTTCTCCCGGTTGAATCCTTGCATAAAATATTGGAAGAGGAAGACAGAGAGTTCTTCTTGGGGAGCGATGCAGCTGGTGATTGCGTTGGGAGTCAGCAAAAGCGCACCCAGTTCAAGGAATAGGGAATGATGAAGAGGAGGAGGACCTATCGAGGGAGGGAAAAGCCTAACTTAGAGATGCCTATGGTGATAGAAAGATGGTCAGATTAGTGAAAGAGACCCGCTCATAGAAGTTGCTGTAGAGGTACCTTACGTATAGTGAAAAGAAGCAGGAGAAATTTTGGAGGAGGAGGAGAAGAAGAAGAAGAAGAAGAAGAAGAAGAAGAGCAACAGAAGTAATAGTAGACAGAGACGTCCAAACAAAAAGGATTGCCGCTTGCTTCACTGTGAACGACACTAGTAGTGGCTATCTATCTGATCCCCAAGAATTGGGAGAAGGAAGGATTGGCCGAGCTATATAGGTGTGTGTTTGAGAGGAGACCTCGGTGATCTGCTCCAGCTGCTTCACGCCGAAGGAGCGAGCGGCGGCCAGGGTGTCGAGGGCGAGGTCGACCGCGGCGGTGCAGTGGGTGTGCCAGCAGCCTCGCTCGCCGCAGCCGGGGCGGAGCTCGTGCTTCTGCGGCACCACGGCCGTCTGCCCGCTGTACAGGAACTGCAGGATCAGCAGGAACACCTCGTAGGTGACCGAATTCACCGGGATGACGGTGGCCCCGCCAGGCCTCCTCTGCGAAGAGGGGTCAGAGCCACAGAAGAACCTGCGGAAGAAGAGGCTGCGGGCCGCGAGGACGCAGCGGTGGGCGTGGACGAGGCGGCCCTCGACGCTGAAGGTGACGTCGCTGAAGGCCTGGCCATTGATGAGGAGGTTGAGGTAGTCTAAGGAGAGGGACTTGAGGGTCTCCTCCATGATCACCACCTCCCTTCCCTCCTGTACTCTTCCTCTTCGGTGTCTACCGATCTCTCCTTTCTGTAGATTAAGGTTCAGAAACATTCCATGATGGTTCTGGCAGAGAAAATACTGTCAGGGAAGAAGAGAGAAGAGGTGTGAAAGAAGCAGGGCGCCTTCAACTTCTGGCTCAAGCTGTTCTTCCTATCTGCATACCTGTGTGCTTGTGATGGCTTGAGTTGTTCTTGTCTTGGAGAGAGAGAGAGAGAGAGAGAGAGAGAGAGAGAGAGAGTGAGAGAGAGAGGAAGGAATTACTTGTGGTGTGTCTATGTGTGACAGAAAGATAGAGCAATTTGGATGGTTGTGCTTGGCGGCTGAGGGATATAAATAATTGAGGTGGTAAGAAGAGGAAACCGGATGTAGATATGTTCTCAGAAGGGAAATGCACCTCCTCGCCATGAGATGGCTGCCAAAGTATCTCATTTTACTATATTCCATCTTCTCCCCACGCATCATGTTACTCACATACCTCACAATAAACATATCCTCTACTTGGATGATATATCAAATCGATTAGGGGCAGTCATCTCCTAAAACTGCGTCCCACAGTGAGTTAGTGATTCATCCTCAGATGCTCGACGGGGAAGCTTTATATTGACAGGTCCACATCGAGCATGTGGACCATGAAACCTACGGTTCAGGGGAGCTCCAAAGACTCCCCATCTCTAACTCTGGAATGCCCCCTTCCTTCGTTGAAATTTCCTCTCTCGCTCTCTCTCCCATGTGAAGGTCTATGTTGGGTGTCTGTAAATTACACCTTTCCGAAGACCAGTCTATATCCTTTTGATCTTATCTCAACACTGAACTCCGTCAGCAGCAGCCGCTGAGGCAGGTTAGTAGGGAGAGAGAAAGAGGAGGTGGAGGAGGAGGAAATGAAAAGACTGGGCATCGTGCTTGGCGTCAGGGCCGGCCGGTCTTTAATTTCAACTGGAGTTATGGGGAGACGTGAAGGGCGGGGACAGCGGCAGCAGCGGCCATAACCACGCCATGCACGCCTTGAACGAAGCCTTGCCGGAGGCAAGCAAGAGCGTCGCGCGTGCCGACTGCAGGAAGACTACTTTATGATGCATGGAGCAAGCTCGTGCGCCAGGTAGCGAGCAGAAAACAGAGAGAGAGAGAGAGAGAGAGAGAGAGAGAGAGAGGAGGATGGGTGTGATTGACGCATCGCTGACAGTCTTATGATTTGAGGAGGAGTGGAGGAAGCGACATTTGACCGGTCATTCTCGACTCATCACCATCTCGCTGCTCTTCCATCCCCCGTGCCTCTGCTTCTGCTCCTGCTACGTTCACCTTCTTTCCTCTGTCGCCCACCACGTACGTACGAAGGCTCCTCGTCTAGCATCGAGAGAGAGAGAGAGAGAGAGAGAGAGAGAGAGAGAGAGAGAGAGAGAGAGAGTCCCACGACCGGGAAGAGCTGCACGTGTAAACCTCAGCTTTTACCTCACCTTACAGATCTCTGTTCCAATCTCCTTTCCTTTAGGGCTCCTCTGTCCTCTTTTCTTCTTCTCATCCTCATTACTCTTTACCTTCACTTGTAGTATCTCTCTATCTATCAATTGTCATGGACTTCATCCACAAAGGAGGTTAGCATACTTAATCACATAAGGATCAATAAAAGCAAACTTTTTGATTGAGACTATAAAACACACATATGAACTCTTTCCAGCACATACAATTCATCTTATTGTGGTGATCATCCACAAAAAACAATTTGACACATGCTTCAGTCGGGATTGATTGACTTCCCTAATGGTAGTTGATGGTCCCTGAGTGGACCACTTTGATGATGATTACATCTTTTTGGGAGAGCCAAATCAACTTTGCATACTGTTGTTCCAAAGGTAGATCATGCCGGAAAAGCTTACCAATCATGAGCTTATTCTTTGTAATTGCATAAATTTTAAGTTATTCTAATTTTTTTTACATGATTATTCAGAGTGACAGTAGTTTAGAGTTTAGTTTAGTTAATTAGCAAAAAATTTCACAAGTTGGAAGTTTGAGATTAAAAAAAAGAAATCCAAAGATGTGTCTAAACTTTCCAAGTCAAATTATTATTACTTTTAAGAAATATTGGGCCTATTTCTGAATCCAAATATAACTTTGCTTGATCTGACACATTCCAGAAGTTGATCCAAACCTACTTAAATGCATCCTTTTGCTTATGCATCACACATGCAAAGCTCTATTTGATTCAGAACAATTCATGACATATAATTTACTCACAGTATAGTGGGCTAATGCTGCACCTAAAGAAATAGACTGCCAAAATGGGAGTTGATATTGAATCTGTGGACAAGAAAAGCTGTGTGCTAAGAAAAATGCCAATCATTTATACTTGACAGGTAAGAAATCATGCATCATCTGTGAATTAAATGTACTATGCAAGGGTATAGTAGAAGCACAGACTCATGTAACCATCTCAGCACATGCTCTCGCTATTGAAGCACAAGAAACTGTCCCCTATGCAGCCAATCATCATTCAAGTTAATGGATGGCAGATGAAACATAACATAAGAAGAGAGTATTGCATATGTTGTGGGCATCCATCCAGCAAGCACACTAAAACTGCATAGTTAATACAGTAGATAGCAAAAGGAGAAAGATGCACAAACAAGCAGTCAGTCCCTTCTTCCATTATTCCAAACACTGTAACAGTTAAATGTGATACATAGAAAGTGGGACAAAATGGAGTAAACTCAATAACTGCATGCTCTCTCAGGCATATGTAGACACTACACCAAACCCTAACCTTTACTGGAATGATTTGTTGCCTTAGAACACTCAAATCTCCTTCTATCTCAGTAGGTCTTAATGATGTTGTTTTGGAATGGTCATCAGCTGAATCTGAGGAGGGAATATTATGATTAGAAATGACTACACCAAACCCTAACCTTTACTTGGATGATTTGTTGCTTTAGAACACTCAAATCTCCTTCTATCTCAGTAGGTCTTAATGATGTTGTTGTTTTGGAATGGTCATCAGCTGAATCTGAGGAGGGAATATTATGATTAGAAATGAGCCATTGGGTTACAAGTCTTGTCCAAGAAAAAATATTCAAGGAGGTGTCATAGCTAAAATTAATGTTGTCCACTACCTACCTTGCACATCTAATAAATGGATGAGAAACCATAGTACCTACAGCTTTTCTTTTTGAGACACCATATCAAGCAAAAATATAATGCAGAATTTATGGGTTTTTTACTCCAACATAACTTTAAAGGAATGGTGGTATCAAAGATTGATTTTTCTTCACCAGAGTGATTATACTTGTGGTGATAACTGATGGCATCAAATGGTGTCACTCAAAACTCTAATAATGGCAATGGTTGCACTAATAATTATAATTCTTACCTAATTCTGTCCACACATATTGTAGCGTTACTCCAACTACAATACATCAATAAAAAAAATAGATAAATGAACTTAGATTTTTTTTTTCATTTTTTCATTTTGTAGATGAGTGATTCGAGATTATATTTATTTTTCGATAGTATGATTTTATCGTTGGAGATATTTGAAGGTATAAGACTTTCGAGTCGGAGTGAATTTGATAATTATTCCTCTATTTTTTTTTTATTATATTTTGATTATTATTATTAATTATTATTTTCTTTATATTTTCTAGTCTTTGTCATAAAATAAAAATAAAAATTTCATTTCTTCTCCCCCTGCATTAATTTGGTATCAAAGTTTTTGGTTTACTCAAAATATTTTATCATCAAAGTCGATCAATATCTTAATTATATGAACTCCGGATAAGTGGAGCCAATTAATCTATCTTTTATTAAGTAAAATTAAATAATATTAATATATTTTTAATATATAATAAATTATCATATATCAATATCTACCAAGGAGAAAAAGGAGTAAAGATGACAGAAATCAAGTCAGATTTAATTTGAATCTTCAAAATGAAAATAAGAGATATTACCTTTTTAAAAATATAAAAAATTATCATATATTTGATTTGATATAATTATAATTTTATTTTATTTCTATATTTTTCTTCTTATTCTTGTACTTGAGCTATAAAACAAGATAGATGAATATTACCTTTTAAAAAAATATTATGTATTTGATTGATATAATTATAATTTATTTTATTTTATATATTTTTCATCTTATTCTTATACTCGAGTCTATAAAACAAGATCTATATTTTTGATTCTCACACTTGAGCCTATAAAATAAGAATGATAGTTCTTTTCCCATATTGTTTGTGAGTGATGTAAGATCATATTTATTTTTTAGTGACATGATTCGAAAATGCCATGCCTTGAGCTATTACTTCATTTATTTGTATATTATATTTTTAGTTGTTATTATTCTCTTCCCATCTTTCTAGTTGGCATTAAAAAAGATGCAATCCAACCTACCACAAGTCCTCCATGTCACATCTCCGAAACTTGTTTCCTAGTAGGATCAAATATCAGTTCATAAGCAAGATTAACTGGATGAGAAGTTCATGGTGGAGGTCTCCTCGTTGAAGTACTGTTGCATGAACACTCGTCAGTCTCAAAGCCACCTTTATTACCCACGGAGGCATGCAAAGCACATACAGACTCAGAAGCAGTGGGTGCACAGCATTCGGGCATATGTCATCTCAGGGGCACTTGGGACCGCCTCTCTTCGTCTTCCAGTTGTTGTAGCAGGGGCAGACTTGCTTGTTGCCATACGTCCCGGGCGGCACGCAGAGGCACTTGGCGCAGCACTTCTGGCAGAAGAACATGCAGGGCTTCTTGTAGGCGGTGGCGGAGCACCGACCGGCGCAGCGGCCCGAGCATTCTGCGGCATTAGTGACAGAAATGATTTGGCATTGCAAGTAGGCTGAAGCTGGAATCAAGAAGGGGAGACTCTTCCGTACCTTGAGGTTGGAGGCTCCCTGGTGTGGCTCCATACTGCAATCAGTTCAAGGCTGTCCAAGTTTAGTATGCACCCATCCACTGGAACAACAGCAATGGCAGTGATTGGACCATAGATTAACAGAAATGTTTGGCTTTACCATGGGGAATTTGATCGGCTGAGGAGTTGGGCCGAGAGGATTTCCCGGTTGGGCAGTGGGAGCCAGAGAAATCCTTCCCTGCACCACCAATAAGAACCTTCGCGTCACCACCTATAAACTACTGCAGCTATGTAAGTGTCAATCAACTTCTTTAAGTGATAGGTTAATCATGTCAATGGTGTTTCGTTTTTTATCCTTAGCAGACCCAAAAGATTCACTGTCATGTTTTCATGTTGAACTACCATTACAGTATCCATCAAAACAATCATAAACCTAAAATGTGTGTATGTGTGTGTGTGTGTGTGTGAGAGAGAGAGAGAGAGAGAGAGAGAGAGAGAGAGAGAGAGAGAGAGAGGGAAATACCTGGGCTTGGATGACCAAACAATGCAGCACCACCATGCACAGAAGAATGGCCACTCTGTTTTCCACTGTCATGGCTACAAGCTAGTAGAGATGACAAGGGAAAGTGATAAGGTAGCCTCCTCCTTCAGGTTGCAGGAGTTGGAAGTTGGGGCTGGCTTATATAGGCTGTTGGACCTGGCTGTATATAATTAACAAGCAGAGACAATCAAATTTGAGATGATCGAGTTAAATGTGTTTTTGTCTTGTGGCCATCACGGCAGTCAGTCCCTATTCCCATGTGAAATGCAAATTGTGGCCCTGTCACTCTTCGTTCTTTCTTGTTCTTGTCACTGTCTGTTCCCTTCGATCCATTCTATTTGATGAATGAATGGACTCCCTCTTAGACTGTGTTTTCTGATCTTTGTTTCCGATCCCACAATTCCAAATCTGTTGTAATTAAGTCCTTCATATGATGAAGTGTGCCAGGCCAAGGTTTAGTATCTTCCTGCCTTGTATCAGAACTCCAGTTCACAGACCATCTGCATCAAACAAGTGAGGAATCAATGTATGTCATACAGAGAGAGAGAGAGAGAGAGAGTAAATGCTCTCCGGTTTAGAATGAGACACAATTCATCATCAGTGAATCAGGAAAACCCAAACCCAAGACAAAAAGACAAGTGGTACTTCAGAACACTCCAAGAGATCACCAGCCACATGGTCTCATCGTCCATGTGGAGGAGCAGCAGCAACAGCCGGAGCAAGTGGGGGAAGCCCTCACATGAAAGCTTCACATGCCTCCAATCCACACTCCATAGCTTTCCTCCCTTGTACATGACCTGTGAAAACATGTAAGCAGAGGACATGGACACTCTGTGTCTCAAATCCTCTCGTGAACCTTGGAATCTTCCTCTGCTTGGGAAGATGCTGCTCGTGTCCTCTTCCTCTCGCCATATGGAGGTTTTTGGTACTTGAATCCCAAGGTGAAGTGAATGGGGAAGCCATTGGGGTTGGGGTGGAGTGGGGAGGAGGGAGTACAGCACAGAGTTTGGAGCCACACACAGTACCATATTTTGCCGACCGGCGTTGTTTGTAGCGGCTCGTGACCATGTTTTGTTTTGGAGGGTGTTGGTTGCGATCGTTGCTTCCCCCCCCGTATGACTACAAGCCAAACTTGTGCAAGCCGAGCAAGCTAGCAAATGGGGTTGGCCACAACCCCTTTGCTTAGACTCATCATCATCCACTATGATCCTATCAAGTTTGATCAATTGCAACATCAATAAGAATCAACGTTTGTGCTTTAATTTTTGAGTTAAAAGTCATATTTTATGATCCTGGTAATCATCTAGTGAAGATTCTTGAATCATGATGCCTCGATATAGTAGTATTTCAACATCCATGGCTAAACTTAAATTTAGAGAGAGAAATATGGAAAACTTTGTTTCGAAGAATATATAGATTTTATTTGGAAATGTGCCCAGATACAAATCCATAACTGAGCAGGATACCTAATCTGTTATCATGATCCCAGATGAGCTATGTTATATCTATGTAACATAGAAATTGCCAGATCAAAGACTTGGCATGTCAATTGCACTATGTCTAACAAGATACTTGCATTTAAGAATGTGGTCAAGGTAACATAATCCAAAGCCAACCTCAAAGAACCCATTCAGGACTTGGCCAAATACCCACTGTGGAAGAACAGAATAGAAAATTATTCACACAATCAGAGACTGGTAGAAAAAGCCTGCTTTAGAATATGTATAAAATACCAAATTATTCCACCTTGAGAGCAATAAAGATCACAAAAGCACCTTCATATAGGTTAAAGGGGGAATTAACAAAAATTATGACACAACCATCGACAAATATAAAGCTTGTAGCTATGTGATGGAACTTAAATTTCCAAAGTAAATGGAGTCATCAAGACAAAAAACTTCCTGATGCAGGTCATACAAAGAAGCGAAGAGATCAATACACAATGCCATGGGCTGGCGTATCATTTTGCTTGAGGGTGCGAGGCAATGAAGTCTACAGCAACATTTATTGAGTCAATCTTGTCTGCTTCGTTATCAGGAATCTCAAACCCAAATTCCTCCTCCAGAGCCATCACAATCTCTACAGTGTCCAAACTGTCAAGACCAAGGTCCTTCTGAAAATGAGCATTTGGTGTGACCTACACAGACCAGTATACAAAAGAGATCGAGACAGGATTCCCAGTCAAAAAAGGCTGAAATTTATTAGAATAAATAGGAAACTAAATTTTATAGGTATGCCATCATCAGCAGTGGCATTGGAAGTATGATATAAGTTGCCAAAGGTGGCAACTCATGCACGACCAGGCATAGATCTCCATGAATGTCTGGGAAGATGAAGATCGTTGGAAGGTCATGCTAGATTGGTTTTGCTCCTATACCAAATTATTGGTAAGTGATGCCTCTAACAAACACTTATCCAGTTACAAGTAGGAAAAAGAGCTTAAACATATTATCGACTAGGCTAATTTTATTGCAAAGGTCAAGAAGAAAACAACCAACAATTAGCCCTTAGGTTTACAACTCGATCAAATATATATCTACAGGGTTTTGGTAGAAAATATTGTCAGACCTCAAGAACTTTGATAATACATATACTACCTATAACTTATGTACACACATATTAAAACTCTATGACACTTACTAAAGTTTAAAAAAAAGGACTATTTTGACCAATTAAATCAGCTATAAAAAGTAATAATAAAAACCAATAAGCAGACGACAAAGACATTTTTTTAGAAAAATCTTTACCATTACTACTAGAAACTAGTGATGAAACTCGATTAAGTCCTCTTCTTAACTAACCTTAATACGAGGAAGGGTCTTGAGAAAGTTCTTTTACACTACCTTCCACCTACGATTGAGCTGCCCGTACTCTTTCATAGGTAAGTTGGACTCTTTATCTGTATTCAGAACCACGTAGGAGGGTAGGAGTCTTCAACTACAGGTTTGTTCTACCAACCAAGTTAGATATTCTCATTTGATACTTGTTTGTTCTTTTTTACTTCTTAGTCAAGATGTTGAAAGGCTCTCTTACCTATCTAACGCTGAACCATGCTTATTAGACTCAAACTTGGCTCCTTTTAATGGTATTGCACAAGTCCTCGTTACGCCCAGGGTGATGGAAGAGGATTTGGGCTCACGTCATAATTGACATAAAGCTTAGGTTTTGGTCAGTGCAAATTGATATAGAAGCTTCAGTTTTTAGATGGTTTGGCAGCAGAAGGTTTAAGCACCATAAAATCTTATTCACGCCTAATAGTAACTCATCGAACCACAGAGAGGAAAGTCAATAAAAACATATGCTCATCATGTCTGAACGAGAACATGCCAACTAAATCCTAGTGTAAATGGAAGGGTGGGATTCATGGCTGCTGCAATATAAGCCAATCGACAACGTAAATCACCAGGATAAAGATGGAGAGATTAGAGCTCCCATCCTACACAAAGATAATGACAGCAAAATTGGGTCTTAAAATTGATTGCAGCAGACTTCATCGAAGAAGAACGATCAAAATGATCCTCACACAATGCAATATTAGACATCAGGCTCACATGCATCGGTACAAACAACCATCCAATTCAAGCTCCAATTAACAATCAAACCAATAATAACGAAGATTACCATCAGCAGATACCCTAAATAGATGAACGGCGCAATAGAATTCGTCACCAGGGGATCTCATAGGCAGAAGACCTAAGGTAGAACATAGGATTCGAATCAAACTTGGAAAGAAGAGGTATTTGATAGTGCACCTTGGAGGGGTCGACCTTCTGGAAATTCTTGACGACAGTGGTGATCCGATCGGCAACCTCAGACTTGTCGAGGAAGGAGCCCATCACCTCGTTGGAGAATCGGCGGCGGAAAATATGAACGAACGAGAGGGCCACCGCCGGCGCCGTCGGGGATTCCACTCTCACCCTCAAGTGACTCAGGAGAGCGCTTCTCACAGCCGCCATTGCCGCCATGGAGAGGGCGAGAGAATGCTGCAGTCTGGGGGTGGCAGAAACGAACGGGGGGAGGGGGGGGGGGGGGGAGCGACTAGGGTTAATGAGAATGATTTTACAGATACACCCTCGACATATGAGATATTTGCTCAGAGCGAACTCAACCGTGGTTAACCGTCACGATCTTGTGGTTAACCGACACACGCTCTAACCAACCGAGTTATTCCTTGAATTTTGGAGTCAACTCACGCGTCGAACTAATTGACCGATTTAGGAGAAGGAGTCAAATCGAATTGTTTATCGTCCATCATGAAATTACCAGAATGCCGACCAGTTTTGGTTGCTTATGGCATACGATGATCGTGGAGGAGAGTGGAAGGAAGAAGGGGAAAGAAGACCTCCGAGCCGTCATCTTGGAATCTGGGAGCAGCCAAACACTGGGCGGATAGACTAAGCTCGTCTTGACTTTTTGTCCGAGTCATAGATCTGAGAGAAGAGTGTCTCTGACAAAACCTTCACATAAGAGCGCAGGGGCATGTTTGTGATCGACACAGGCAATTAGAGAGAGAAATGGCAACCAGAGGTGCTCTCTCCATCGATGGCTTTGCGTTGGTGGTTTCGGTCCTCGTGGCAGTTCCAACAGGTTCTCTCTCCCCCTCTCTCTCGTCTGTAGAAAAGGAAAGGAGAAAAGTATTTATCAGAAATATATTACTTGATCAGAATGCAACTTTGATGGAATTGCTTGAATGAGAGTTTGTCTGCTTCCAAAACTTACCCCATGGCCACTCTGTATGACCATCTTCTTCTACATCAGATACCAATCTTCCAGTCAACTCCACTTCAGGAGAGCAATCAATCGGTGTCTGCAATCTGTCAGGAACTCCAACATCCAGGTCCTCATGGGCGTTCCCAATGAAGACCTCCAATCGCTGGCCTCCGATCCTTCTACGGCAAGTGATTGGGTCCAGAGCAACGTAGTCGGCAACTGGCCCGGCGTCACCTTCCGATACATAGCAGTGGGGAACGAGGTGATCCCGGGAGATCTGGCACGCTATGTCCTTCCTGCCATGCGCAACATCCAGAGCGCACTCTCCTCGGTTGGCCTGCAGGACCAGATCAAAGTCTCGACCGCAGTCAGCACAGGTGTCCTTGGATCATCTTATCCTCCCTCCGCCGGCGCCTTCTCTTCTGCTGCGAAGACATACCTGAGTCCCATACTGCAGTTCCTGGCGAGCAATGCAGCTCCACTCTTCGTCAACGTGTATCCTTCACCTATGCAGATAACCCGAACGAGGTCTCACTTTCCTATGCCTTGTTCACTGCCCCCGGTGTTGTAGTGCAGGACGGGCAGTTCGGCTACCGGAACCTCTTCGATGCGATCGTCGACGCAGTCCATGCAGCTATAGAGGTGGAAGGGTCGGATGTGGCGATCGTCGTGTCTGAGAGCGGCTGGCCGTCGGCAGGTGGAACTGCAGCATCTGCCAGTAATGCGAAGACGTACAACCAGAATTTGATCAAGCATGTTGGAGGAGGAACGCCGAGGAGATCGGGAAGGGCGATAGAGACTTACTTATATGAGATGTTTGATGAGAACCAGAAAGCTTCAGGAATTGAACAGAAGTTTGGCATGTTTCATCCCAATAAGCAACCTGTTTACCCTATTAGCTTCAGCTAAATCTATGCCGACGTTGATGAAGGTGTTCCTGTACATCAACAAAGTAGCAAGGCAGAATGAATGGAGAATTCTGGTTTTGGAGAAAGCTAAACAATAAATATTCATCATTGACAACATTACTTGGTCTCAGCAATCTCATTGTTTTATGCAAGAATTAGGTTCCAATAATATATTGCTCATATTCTCCTTCCCAAATTTGACTTCCTGTCTCTGGCTTTCAACTAGCACAACCAGCTACACCTATAATACAGAAAAAAAAACATTGGCCACAAGGAGGAGTAGAAACCAGTTTAAGCTTGTGTGATCGGTAGCTATCTCTCATTTTCCCCAGAGTTTTGAACAAGAACAAGGAGAATATAATGAAGCTTGTTTCTGAGAATTGTTACCACTTTCCAAATAGCTACATCCATGCAGTTGAAGAGAAAGCAGACTGTATCTCAGTTGTTATTTTATCAGACTCATTAAATTCTCTATACATAATGAGGGTTTTTCATAGGACCCAAGTGAAACCTATGAAGTGAGTTCAGATTTGCTCTACTGCTGGTGCAGGTGACTACTGGTGCATAACAGCCTTTAGAATCTCTGAGAAGATAACAAATAAGGCACCACCAGTGACAATGATTAGTGTAGACCTGCCTCCAGGTACCAGCGGGGGAGTAATTGGGGTTAGAGATGACTTTGAGTATCTCTCCGACCAAGACATTGCAGCAGGAAGCACTCCAAAGAGCACCAGAACTGGATGTAGAACAGACACTTGAAGCAGTATCTTCATTATGAATAATGCATGAGTGAATGAATAATTAGTGCTTTAGAAACCTTGTCAACATCTAAAAATGCATGAACATAGACCACTGTCAAAATCCTGGAGTAAATGTATGCCGATTACAAGACTTTAACATGATAGAAATTGCATCACAGTTTATAGGTTAGATATAAGAAGGATCCCTCAGTGAGTTGCAACAATTATAACCTAGTGTCCTTCCCAAGCACCTCCAGTTTCTTTTATATTTTTGTCATTTGATTCCCAAGATGTCAGAAAAGAAAAAAAAACAGGTTATTGGTCTAAAATTAAGGAGTCTTCCTTGAGTAACTCTAGCTAAAACTGACATTTGCCTGTTTATTCTTGTTTTCTTATCCTCATTCAACATTTCTTTTGTATATTTCATGCAGGTTTTAGGAAACAGAGAACCTGATGGAAATAACTAACACGAGGAAATTTTTTTCTTCAAGAAAGAAAATGTGTCTTTATAAACTTCCTTGCATGCTTATTACTTAGATCAACTCCAGAAAGTTGAAATAGTAGTTGCATGAGCCTTTAGTTGAAGTATGACACAGATTTAGCTGAAGTCTGAGAACTTATTGGAGAATCGAATGGCTAAAAAAAGGCTGATGGACTATAATTCTAAATTTTACTTTTTCCTCTGGAACTAGGATTTATGCATTGCATTGTCGATGTTATACTTGTGCTTGCAACACTTAAAGAAAAAAAATACAGACAGTTTACCTCCATATGTTCCTGCGAAGTCCAAAGCTTTAAAAAATATCTCTGGATCAAGCAATGACAGCACCAGTGGTGAGTTAGCAAGTATGGCAAGGGTTTACTCTGGCCACTAGGTAGTTTAAGCACTGCAAGTTTCCTGGAAGTGGCAGAAAGAAATGGCAGTTGTTTATTATGATGACAGCTCTTGACAAGTGATGTGTAAAATATCTGTGATCTCTTGCTACCCAATTTATGACTAAATAAAGAATGGATGAAGGTCAGAGTATCTACTTACAGTCGGAAACAAAGTCAGAAAGTCCAAGAACAAATCCAATGTACGATGTCGCTATTGCAAAAAATGAGAACACCTCAACAATCGGCTGTACAACACCATTTTAAGTTAAATTGTTTTCAGGCTCATACTTATTTTTGTAATACTCAGACAAAGTGATTGTAGAATAATAAGGGGACCTTATTCCAACTATTCCATTTTCATAATGTAGCTGCTGCAGTGGGTCGGTGAGGGCACCAGTTGTATCTAGATTTGGAATGGTCCCAAGAATTACAGCATCCCAAATAAGAAACAGAACAAGGGGAATAGCTGTGCCAAGAACAACTGCAGTCCTGTGATATCAAAGCCTCTGGATAATATCATATTAACAAAATCATCATGAGTAGTATAAAGTAGAAGCGGATACAAATTCAAATACTAAGAAGCAGTTTCATTTTTCTTGCCAGATTAGTAGATCTTCTTATACATAAAATTATTTTCTCTACTTCCTTTTAATTTGACAGAGAAAATGTTGTATCCTCATCTCTTATGACAATAAAAAACTTCGAAGAAAGAAGTCTACTTCAGATATGTATTTCTACGTATAAGTAAAAGCAAAAGTAAGTATGCCAGTAAACAATGCAGGAAAAAATTTATAGATATTTGTACCTTACTTTTGACAGGTCACCTTCAAGGTTTGTACAAAGAACTGGAACTACATTCTGAAATAAACAAAAAAGTCAGATTTACTCATGTCTGGTGTGTAAGTACATATGACTAGTTCGGACTTACCTGATAAACAAAAGAAAGAGCAATTATAGGTATACTTTGTGGGATTGCCTCAAAATGGGCCCGACGAAGAGATTGCCACTGCAAACCTCCAGATGCGACTCCCAACATAAATCATAGCCCAATTAATATTGAGCCATATTAGTCCTGACTTTTGAATGATAAGCTTGCTGGCATATTTTAAATCATTGTCTAAGCATTTAAATCCCATGTGTTCTGAACAAGTCAATTCAGACAACAAAAAAATTATTGTAGATGAAAATAATAAGAAAATAAAACAGCAATCATGTTATGAGGGATATAAGTACCACAAGAGATGTAAAAGACACAACGATGCCAAGCACCAGAAACCCATTTATTGCACCTATAACTCGCTGGCTGCAGTGAAACAGCAGGAATAACTTAACTTTTAAAACATAAAAAGTTAGGAAGTAAGATGATAACCCCTCAAAGTCAATACAAACTACTATGAGGCAGAACATTGTCTACTTTGAAAATGTAGTAGTGAAATTTTGAAGCAGCAACCAGTTAGGAAAGGTAGTTCGAAGGATTGTCACTCTATCCACTTATTAGACAACCATGACATGGTAGAATATTTATAATGGTCAATTTTTTAAAGAATATAGATGTTATTAGGAAATTTGACAGTAGGGAGAGGAAGTCGCAATTCCAACCACTTTTCCATAAAGCTTCTTCTGGCCTTGCATTTTGAAACTTTTTAACTAGAGAAGTTCTCTATCATGATCTCAAAACTAATCTCATTAGAATAAAATAGATCTAGAAAAACATGTCCTAAAAAAAAGTGTGAGAACATTTACTAACTTGCAAATGGCATCAACTTTTGCTCTTGAGAACAATCACAGATGCTAGCAGGATTCTACTATTAAAAATTTGTAGTTAGCATTGTGTTAAACCAAGTAACCTGACTTTCGTCATGAGACAAACTTCAATTGAAACATACCAGATAAGAAGGTCTTTGTTCTGGCTGAGAAGTGATAAGTATATTGAGACTCGAATTAGGCTCAAACAGAGTGAGAACCAGGATATAATTTTGACAAGCAGTTAAAATTATACCTCTTCCTTATCCAATTTTGAAAGAAATGTTCATTTTTGTAATTATAATGAGTATGTGCTTTATGAAATCAACTTAATCATTTATGTCTATCATCACCAAGCTGATACAAGATAGACTTGCTGACTATGTTTACTTGAATTGAAATGAGATGAACAGTTGAAAAAAGAAAGTTAACTGTACCACTGTAAGTTCTAGTATGGTACATGCTTGATAATCTAATAGCTAAATATACATATAGGTCCATATGTTCCCCTGTAGCCCTTATCATGCCAAACTAACCGAGTTGATAGAACTTTAAAATGTACAGTTCTTGAATAGGTAAAGACAAGACAGATGAATATCATAGTACTGCCATAACAAACATCTGATATACAAAAAAGGGAAAATCTCGAGAAGGAAGTTCAATTGGAGTATGATTATTCTGCAACTTATATTTTTAGTTAAACATTTATTCAATTTTTTTTCTTATAACATAAATGAAAACAGAATAAATCACTATTCCTTAGAATAAAATTTAGACGAAGAGTCTTCATACAGTGGAATGCTGAAGGTATTTGTCAAAATCTCTGAAGAGTGAGCCACATATGCAACAAGGAGTGCATAATGTATAAATATGTAGGACCAGCTGCAGAAATATACTTGAAGTCAAGACCATGAAATGGCACAGGTACAACTGTATAACAAGAAGATGAAAAGATTTAAATCTAGATAAAGATAATGCAATTGCTTTAACATATTTGATGTACTGAAGTCTGACAGTATTGTAAAATGCAATGTCAAAACATTTTAGCTTTAATATGCTTTACAATTACTAACCAAGTAAGAAAGAGTTAACCATTAATCACACTTTAGCTGTTCTCATAGAACTTAATGTTTTCTTTAGACTCAATATGCAACATAATTTTCTAATGAGCCTTGTTCCCACTTCTATAACAAATTGTGTGGACCAAGACTTCCTCCAATGGGATCCAAGATAGTTAAGCCACAGTTTACTAGCAGTGGTTTAGTTGATTCATATATCCAAGTCCTGACATATAAGGTTCTGATTTATTTGCACAGAAAGTGAGACAAAATGGCAAATTAAAGTGCATCCTATTTTTACACAATTTATAAATTACACAATCAGAAAGAGGATGTCTTGAACCTTGATTGTCTAAAATTTTCTTTTCAAAAAATATATAGTTTAGGAGAAAATGAGAAATCATTAATGTGTAAAAAATAACTAACCATATCATAACAATTTAATCTATTTTTTTACTCTGCATTTTTTGTCACACTCGGCAAGGAATATCCACGAATTCCTTTTCCCTTGGTGGATTTCTTTCATTAATTTATCTTTTTCAGTCAAATGGACCGCTTAATTATCACAATGTCCCAGCAGAACCAGATTGTAAGGCCAACACTGAATTGCAGCATGTGTTGTCAGTGGGTCCAACTCCCTTAAATACATCCTGAACAGCCCACAATGCACTAGACTGCAGAAGGCGAGTCACAAGGTTTTGTGATTCCATTTATAATGATCTTTTAGTTTAGGAACTTGTATGAAAATCAAATTATATGATGATAATTATGATAAACTGTGGCAGCCTAGGGCAACAGGCTCCTGATGATGCAGTCTAGGGAAGATCACCATATGCAACCTTACTCCTGCAACCATACCTACCCAAAAAGTTGGGACTTAGTGGCTTGTCATTGTATATCAGAAGGTACACTTCTTCATTCCTTATTTCTTTTGTTTTTCATTTCGCATTTTAGGGTCCAGAGAAAAATTATCAAGGATTTGAGTGAGAATAGGTTCATTACATATGTAATCACATCAAATATTTAAGTTAGGAATTGATTTTCTTTCCTTACTTATTATTATAATTTAAGAAAATCTTAATCTACTTCCTTGTTTGTTGATATGAATTAAGGAAATAACTAGTAAGTATTCCAAATATGATGATATCATATTTGTTAGTATATTAAATGAAAATAATTTATATTAAATAAATACGAAAATTAAAATTAATTTCCCTTAATAGAGGCTCACCTCCTCCTATTTAAAGGGAGGGATTTTTCTCCTTCGTTCCTCACCTAGTCGAGCCTGGCAGCGGAAGGAACAAGGAGTTACACCCTGTTGACAAGAGATAGGTTTCCCTACCTTTCTTGAATATAAAAGTTTTAGTTTTTATTTTGATTCTATTGAAAGTTTTGTAGTTTTAAAAATATGTATTAATTCTTTAAATATCAAAATTTTTATATTAAAGTAATCAGTTAAAGTTTTTATAATATTCTTTGACCCATGATTAAGGTTTTTATTGTAGATTTAAATATGTTCAAAATTTATATGTTTTATATGATATTTCCTAGCATTACAGTTCATCTTTAATCTTATTTGGATTAAAAATCTTGTTAGATTAAAATATATTATCTAAAATCTTGTTTGATATTCTTTGATCTAAAATTTAAAATATGTTATTTTGAATGATTTAAATTTTGACTAGAATATGTTGAAATTTTATATGTGTTGAAAGCATGATTTTTATTTGAATTTAGAAGATTATTCCTTGTATTAAAACTTATCTCCCAGTCTATCTTTTAATGTGTTATGATTTCTATTCATAGGATATTATTTCCTTGTATTAAAGTTTATCTCCTTATCTATCATTTAATGTGTTATTATATTTTTGTTCATATTGTTAATAAATTTATATTGTGGTATAAAATTAGATATTACTTAGATTGAAATTGCTCATAAGCCAGACTCAACCCATAGGTTAGGCCACAGCCCATTGGCTAGGCATAGTCAGTAGACCAGGCCTAACTCGTAGGCCAGGCCCAACCCATGGGTCAGGCCTTGGCCCGTAAGCTAACCCAGCCCAACCATCATGGGCGGTCACATGCGACGCACATGACCAGTCCATGGGCCAGGGCTGGGCCAGCTTTGTGTGATACATGCTCAGTTATGTATAATGCACATGACCAATAGATGGGCTGGCCCAATCTAGCCCAATATTATTATTGAATTTGAGCCCAAACATTAATTGAACTAAATTAGGCTCGATTAGTTTAGATCAATTCAGGGTGATTCCGAATTGATTGACTTATTCAAGTTAGTTTAACCTAAATTGAACTTAATCTAGTCCAAATTATACTAGTCTAGGGTGGTTCCAGACCAGTTAAATAAGGATTAGAGATCGGTTCAGTTAGGTCCTAGTAAATTGAGTTTAATTGGATCGATTGAACTAGAGTTCAAGTCAATTGAGAGCTAAATTGTATTATTTGATATTAATGATATTTGAAAAAAAATATTTTAAATGTGTTATTTCATCCCAATATGTACATGACCAGTGTTAGATTATGTTATTTCCCTCCCGAGAGCAGGTAGGGCGATTCCCTTTGGGGATTAGCGGGTCGTCAGACGTGGCGGTTGGACGGTTCCTCCATCCGCTGTTGGGAGGAACGTGTCCCCACTTTGGTGGGTGTGGGACACAACTCCATCCGCTGTTGGGAGTGCGATATGAGTTTGCCTCCATCCGTTGTTGGGAGAACACAAACTCATCCCGTAGGATAAAGCCTCTCCATCCGCTGTTGGGGGAGTGCAATATGAGTTTGCCTCCATCCGTTGTTGGGAGAACACAAACTCATCCTGTAGGATAAAGCCTCTCCATCCGCTGTTGGGGGAGTGCTCCTTCGGGTACTTGATATACGCCAATAGGATGATTGATTGAATTTTGATCATGTATACATTTTGAGTTGACTTTTGGGGTTCCTACTCAGTGTTAGATTATGTTATTTCATCCCAATATGTACATGACCAGTGTTAGATTATGTTATTTCCCTGCCGAGAGCAGGTAGGGCGATTCCCTTTGGGGATTAGCGGGTCGTCAGACGTGGCGGTTGGACGGTTCCTCCATCCGCTGTTGGGAGGAACGTGTCCCCACTTTGGCGGGTGTGGGACACAACTCCATCCGCTGTTGGGAGTGCGATATGAGTTTGCCTCCATCCGTTGTTGGGAGAACACAAACTCATCCCGTAGGATAAAGCCTCTCCATCCGCTGTTGGGGGAGTGCAATATGAGTTTGCCTCCATCCGTTGTTGGGAGAACACAAACTCATCCTGTAGGATAAAGCCTCTCCATCCGCTGTTGGGGGAGTGCTCCTTCGGGTACTTGATATACGCCAATGGGATGATTGATTGAATTTTGATCATGTATACATTTTGAGTTGACTTTTGGGGTTCCTACTCAGTGTTGCTGAATTTTCTTTGTTTTTGATTTTCAGAGCAGCCTCCCTCTAGTACTAAATCGGATTCCAGTGGAGAGCGGACCTTCCTCTACAGCTAGGTAAAGCCACTTGGATGATTCTTGAAGTTAACATCACTATGTTTACTTTTTTATTTATGATTCGATGAATAAATGGATTATAATAAATAAATTATAATAAATATTTATGAATGATGAATAAAATGATGTTTATCTATTTGGCCTAAATGTGTGGAAAGATATATAAAATAATAATAATAATAATCCAGGATGTGACAAAAATGCACCTCTAAGAAGGTTCCTTGATGGCGTTTTCATAACCTATAATAGAGTAGCACTAGTAATTTGCTCATTCCTTAATGTTCTATTCAAGGATTGAAATATCATACCATACTGGAGTTTCGATATTCTCTCGGTACGGTATGGTACTATATACCGAACGATATACCGTTCGATATATATATATATATATATGTAAAAAAAAATTTGACGACGTCGCCTCTATATATATATATAATCTTTTATTTATATATCTATTTATATATATATATATATTATGTATTTATTTATTATTTATAAATACAAAATACCGTCCGGTATCAAGCAGAGAATGCATGTTATTGCAGAGGCCAAAAATCCTGCTTCTTGAGTAACTGCAGGAATTTCAAGGATACCTGCACCAACCTATGGCATTATTGGAAAACTGATAAGAAACCCTACTATCTAACGATCCATTGCAGGAATGTGCAACAAGATCTCACAATGCATCATTAAAAGCATATGATAGCATCACGAACTCTTAATGAAATTTAGCATTCTAAAGAATTAAACTAGGGCCAGATGGTGCTAATCGCATTTCCCACATTGCGTTGCTAAACCTGCATTCCTCAAAATAAAAAGGAAATTTAAGCGGCAGCACAAGGGAAAATTACATACCGTGGTGCCAGCCACTAGAAGGATTCCGCTGGTGACGCTACCTGAGAGAAGCATTTGAGGGTTCTTGGACGGGACCCTCTTCATCGTGACCTGATTGAGGTTCGAGAAAAGCCTCTTGAATTCTTGCACCGATTGCTTCTGGGAGAAGCATTTGAGGGTTCTTGGACGGGACCGGGAGGGTACCGGAGGCCTTCGGATCACAGGAATGGCGAGGGAGGTCGGAGGAGGTCTTCTTAAGGGGAAAGCGAAGGCGAGTGCGGAAACATGCAGCAGAGAGGAAGAGGAGGAAGAAGCAGCTGAGATCGATGCCATCACTCCTCCCCACTCTTTCTGTGGAGAGGGGAGGGTTTGTTCGGATTAAGAGCAAAAGCGAGACCAAAGGATCAACGGTCGACCGATGAGCTCGTTTGTTCGTTCTTGGCCGCACTGCCGCCAAGAGAGATTTGGAAACGTTTCTCAAACCAATTCTTGTTTCCAAAACGTTTTTAGGGCTTGGCCTGCGTCAGAAAACGTTTTCTAGTCGGTTCTTAGTTCTCAACCAACTTAGGGATGTGAATTATACGTATGGGTACGAGTATTCTCTACTTGACAGGATGGAAGAAATAAATAAGGATAAGGATATTTTATATTAAGAATGGATAGAACACCCCGTCTTTGTACAGATGTTAAGCTCAAATACTAAATGGGCTTTTGTTGTTCAAGTTAGATTGATTAAATCTCGATAATTATGATTTAATTAAAAATTATTTGATTTAATTAAATCAAATAAAATATCTTCTCGTTCGATAAGAATAACTCTTCCCTATAGCCTCATGCATAATCCTTAATACTGAGCGGCTTTGTTTAACTTTGTCTTCGTCAATCCTTCTGAATCCTTACCTAATATTTTATTTGTTTACTAGCAATAAGGATCGAAATAAACTTTGGGTATTATTATCGATTTGATTATTGAACTCTTGACCACTGTATCATTTCTTTGATAGCAATAGTTACCGTAATCAATTTTCTTATTTAGCTTGACCGAGGCTTGTTCCTTTAATTTCATCGATCTTGCATATAAAAGAATTGGTAATCTAACTCGTTACTCCTTCCTTACTTATTTGGTTTAAGAATGAACAAAGAGGTAGCCTTCTTTTTACATGTTCGCATTCTTATATCGTTGTTATGCATTAGGTGCATTACATTTTCTATACCTTTGCTCTACCTATCAGACTCAAATTCTTTCAATTGCAAATGGTTAAAATAATAAACAAAGACTTAGTTGATTTTATCTAAGTTATGGTAATCTAAATTATGAATTTATATGATAATTACACAATATAAATTTATAAATCTGAAATGACAAAACTATAGGCCTTATACATATTGTGCAAAACATAAATAAAATCAAAAGACGCAAACATATACAAGCATTACATGGAATATTATGTTTATAGTTTTGTCCATGATATTCTCCCTCATTTATTTCTTTGATATCTTTGTCAAAGCCTTTGCAAACACTACATCTCTTCAACGTTATTGAATCTGTAATCTTCTACTCTAATTACAATGCACCTCTTGGCTCTCAACTATTCTCTATCATTATTGTTGAGTAATCAAACTTTGATTTGTCACGTTGCTCCAACTCGCTAATGACTTTAACTCTAGTGTGAGGTCGATCAAGTTGTGCTGATATTTGTTGGTTCATACGGATCCTTTGGATAAAGAAAAATATCTTGTTATGCACTAGTCTTTCAAACGTTTCATGCTACTTGAACTAGTCGAATGCCTATTTAAGCTCTAACGAGTACCACCTCGAGTTTTTGAGGTATTTCCTTTATAAAATTTATCCATTAATTTTGCTTATACTTAGTTTCATCTTCGAGTAGGTTCACATCACTTTCCCTTTCAATTATTATTCTATTAGAAAATAAAATAGATAATCTACTCTCGGTAGAACTGATCACCATTTGTGAGAATTGAACACTTGTTGTCTTCCATTAAGTTTCTTGAAAGATTTTTTGAACATATATAGAGATCTTCTGTTAGATAAATAAAAGAACTAAAGTTCTCAGTTTTGTCTATTCTTTAAGAGTTGAGAAGATAAAAGTTATTTAACTTTACTTACCTCCTTGAGAGTTATACTTTATACATTAAGTTGGCTACTAGTCGTCGCCTGCTCTTTACTCACACTTTTGAAGCACCTGAAGTGTCTACATTTCTTGTATTGAGTTAGCTATTATGATTCACCTCCTCAGTGTTATCAAACTTTTGAAATACAAAAAGTTCTGTCCAAAAAGGAGCAAAATTTTATCCCAACTTAGAGCAAGTCTCTAATAGTTTTAATCATATTTAGAATTGTATCATCTTCTCTATCATTTTTGTCGCTTAATTCTTTAAGTAAAAAAGGTATAGTACCATGTACTATCTACTTCATTCCTTAATCAAGCACTCTTGTATCAATCTGAAGTTTCTTACATTCGATTATTTGAATGAGAAGCCCTTTGACATGAGTCTTACAAAATTCTCTAGCCTCTACCATTTAGTCTTGTCTCAATAGTTGAAGTTTGTCTTTACATTCTCCATCTCCTCGGTCTCTTTCATGACCAAGTACTCTCCCTTTATAAGAACAAGGGATTAATGATCCCGCATCTGCGATTCCATAGTACTACCATGCTCACAGCCATATTATCTGTCACATTGCATCGACATCCCTTTTTTCATGATCAGTAGATCTACCTATTGTGATAGTGTAATACTTCTTTGAGTCTACCTTCATTCTAATCGACGTTTGATTTTGGATAGCTAAGTCCTTTTGAACTTATTATCGCTTTCTCGTTCTTTTCGATCACCTACTTCAACACCTCTATGTTCTCGAGTAGTTCTCCTTGATCGATGAAAAGATATACTGCAATTCTCATGCATGGCCTCTGCCATCATATTATAGGGCTCGTGTCAATTTTTTTCTCCTTTACATCCTTAGTAACAACGTTACTTACTCGATTTTATCCTTTAACTTGTCAGGCTCCCTTAAGCGAATATGTGCTTTAGAGTAGTCCAACTCTTCAACTGCTCTAATCATACCTTTGTATGATCAAGTCTTCCTATGAGACTCATTAATATTTGTATTTAGAATTTTTCCTCAATGGTATACAGCTCTCATATGCTGATGACAAAGGTTTTTTATCTGATATAAATTTCAATTCACGCATGGAAGACTCGACTCTATGGTATCATGATATTCACTCCTTAAATCAATAACCCTTTTGTTATTATGTTGTTCATCGAAGTGAAGCTCACAATAACTCACAATCATATTTCTGTATGATCAAGTTTCTCATGGGACTTCTCCCATATATGTCATATTGCTTCCAACTATATCATCATGATTTGCTACACCATATCACCTTACAGTGACATATTTATTATATTCTGATCTTTGTGGGATGAACATAGATTGTGATCTCTCAATGTATTGTCTTTACTAGCACATCTAGGGCTTTTGCCACCTTCAATTATGTTTTCTCTTTTGATAATTGACCTTCATCCACTCACTCTCAAGTTATACATGAATGAAGCATAGCTCTAGGACATTCCATTGCCCAATAGCTCTTGAAGTCCATTTACCTCGCTGAAATTAATGGGCCATTATATGGATCCTAAGCCCCTGCCCCCAGCACAATCTTCGTTATGTACCGCTTCCTTCGTAATAACTCAAATTGTAGCACTATAATATATTATTTAAGATTATCTACCTCCACATTCTTTTGTCTTGTATTAAGGCCTTTTGACCCTAATTTATTCTACAAGTTGAGTTGTTTTAGTTCTTCTATCAAATGCTTCATTAAGATACGGTGCACGTGCCCCAAAGCTTCCATCAACTTTAGTACAATGCAAACTGAGTTTTTTCCATCAGAACTAGGGACCCATGGAACAATATGATCTTACTCTTACCTTCGCAAGAGTTCATATCCTTAATCTTTATCTAAGAAAAGCTTCATGCATTCACTTCATGATTTGTCTTCTATGTGAACTCCCTTCATATAGCTTAGGCACTTCACCAAGTTCCACCCAAATTATTCAACTTCTCGATTTGCATTGAGTTGATGGTGGCTCTTATACCCATCATTCTATGGGTCCATCTTCTATTGAGTTTGATTTTCATATTGACTCTAAGTGTGTCTTCGTTTAGTGTTGCATTGGGTTGCTTCCCCACTTGATCTCGTAATGCATCAACCAATACATTATCTTATACGAGATCTTGTGACAACTCCTCATCACTCACTCAATCCGTTGAGTTTTATGGATATGTTATCCTGAGATACCCCATCTCAACATGTGTGGTCCGTTGCATATGATTTTCCCTTTAAAAAATCGAGACTTATCCCTCCTGGATATTTGTCAAGTTGGAGTAACTTTCCTCTTTATATCTTTTCCTCTGTAAGCTTCGGAGATCGTCATCCCCTCGAACTACTCTGCTTTGCTGAACAAATTATGTATTATTCGAACCCTATGAATACACTTATTAGATTATGACTCTTCATTAATACAACCCTCATTGTGTCTCTCAAGGCCTAGCAATATATTGAACATGCTACATACTTTAGTATTCTATGGATGTGTCTTTCCTATATTGAAAAGAAAGTTTTAATGATCCATGGTACTAAATTTTAATTGCCTTGGGATGGTCACGGATGATCAATCATCTGTATACAAGCCTTTGCATGAGTACTGAATTCTTTGAGTTAGCAATTCCTCTCACTTTTATAAGCTTTGCATAATTCTTTCGGGTGCCAAGCAACCCATCCATTCTTGCACTGTCTCATCCTTTAATAAGCACTACCATTTGCTATGAACACCATCAAGTTTAGTAGCTCATATCGAGCCATAACCCTGTTGAATCTCATATTTTGATGATGAAACCAATCGATAAGTGTTTATGTTTTAATTTATGTTTTGAGTGATACAAGATGCTTCGATCAAGACGAGACAATTAAAGCAGGAAGAATCATGTTGTGTTGGAGGAAAATATGTTAGAAGATTGGACGTCGGACCGGTGGATCGGTCGATGTATCGACAGAAGGCTTCGGGTCGCAGATTTGGGCATTGGGCCAAGAAGAGCGGGTATTGCGCCAAGGATATCAGAGTTACGGAGTCAACTGGCCGATTGGGCAATAGGCCGCAAAAGAGGACGATGCGCCAAAGAATCGGACAAAGCGTCGAGGGACCAATGACATGCCAGACAACTTGATTAATGCTAGTATTAATTATCTAGATTGAAGTATATTTTTACATATGCAGGATTAACTAAGACAGTAAGGCATGTAGCAAAATGAAGTCCCGGAGTCAAGATCGAGATCACGTTGGGAGTTTGAGAGTTCGTCAGAAGTCCAAATGTTCGTCAGAAGTTCTGGGGGAACCAACCGAGAAGTCTTAGAGCTTGCCAGAGAAGCTCGTCGAAACTCGCCAATAAGATCGTCGTGAAGTCCAGGAGCTTGTCGGGAGTCCGCCGGAACATTGTTGAGATATTGTTGGAAGATCATCGGAAGCTCGCCCGAAGAATAGACATAGGGACTTGTTTAGCTTAGCAAATGTCTTAGGATTTCGTAGTTAGCAAATAATTGGGCTTAGATTTGGGCCAACCCAATTAGGGGCCATCTAGGCCCATATAAGAACTGTGTTGGACCCAATAAGAGGTCCAAATAGTGCCCCAAGAAGTCTCACCGTCGTGGAACAGTCTTCGATATTGTGTCGGGTGGTGGTACCGCCCCTAGTAAGGTGCTAGGCGGTGGTACCACCTAGCACAGCATCCCAGGTGGTGGTACTGCCTAGACCCCCAGGCGGTGGTACCGCTAGATTGGGCGATGGTACCGCCCAGTGTAGTGTCAGTGTCAGACTGACACTGGGCGGTGGTACCGCCCGTGCCTAGGGAACCTGGGATGAGATGTTTTTAGGCTCCAAGTTTGAATCAACTTGAAGCCTATAAATACCCCTCTCATCCCTGGTTAAAGCACATAAGCATAGAGAGTCTAAAAGCAAAGAAACGCTGCTGTAATCTCTTTAGATATTCCCTCCTCCAAGTCTAAGTGTTAGAATTCTGTTTAAGAGAAGAGAGTGAGTGCTTGTAAGGGTTATCTCCTAAACCCGATAAAAGGAGAAGAGGGGTGTAAAAGGTGGTTGGTCTTCGCCTATTGAAAGAAGACCGTTAGTGGATGCCGGTGGCCTCGACGGAAAAGGAATCGGAGGAGTGGATGTAGGTCACGACGACCGAACCACTATAAACTACCATGTTCTCTGGTTTGCATTTCATTCTTGCTATTACCTTACTGCAAACTTCCTTAAGTGCTTACTATCTTCAATTCATTTATGAACGTGTTTCAAGTTAAGATCTTTACGAAAATGTTTCTTCGAAATCGGTTTTATCGTATAAAAGTTTTTGAAGACGTAGTTTTTACCGCTGCACAAATTCACACCCCCCCCCTTTTAGTGCTGACCCCTGATCCCAACAAGCTCGAACAAAGCCATCCCTACTTTTTATGCAACGTGTTCTTCCCAGTTCACTTGTCCTCATGGTACCTCTTGCACAAAGGGTTGGCCAATTCTATGAATGTCAATCTCGGATGCCCACTCCTCTAAGTAACTCTTTTCGTTACATCTCAATGCTCGTTTTTCTCAAGCAATCACATATGCTAGTTGCCCTCCATGTAGCCCCATGAAGTCCCCTATGTTTGGATGTCAAATGTTTCTAAGTGTGCTTATCTCGCTTCGATACCATATGTCATGGACTTAGCTGGTTTTGTCTAAGTCATGCGACACTCTTGCATGTTTGTTTATAAATGGTCAACCTCTTTAACACATCTTATAGTCTCTCAATGACTTGTAAAAGAGAAGATGAGTTAGAGGAAGCATTTAACATATGATCCAATAAGAAACTATTTCACCAAACACTTGATAGATAATATAAATTATAAACATAAACTTTGGAAGCTCTGAGTGATCGCACGACAAAAGGCCTAAGGCGATCTCCTCAAGTATCCATATAACATTACTGTAGAATAAGGCAGCAAACCAATCCTAAACGCTACGTAATAGCTCATCTAATTATGTGTCACCCCGTTAGCTCTTGAGTACTGTATTGGCTAACACTTCACACCACAATATGGAGCTAAAAAAATCTCTAAAATAGCTTGTTTCTTAATAGCTTTTTCTCTATACGATAATTGTACACAACTTATGTTTATAATCTTAAAATGACTACAAAAGTCAACCAAAATTAGATTGTCAAACTTACTACAAACCCTCTACATGTTGTGCAAAGAATAAACAAATTCAAAAGACAGAGATATATATAAGTATTACATCAAACATCTTGTTTATAGTTTTTTTTATGATACTACAACCGTCGGTCGTCATAGCTCTTGTCCCCTCCGTCATGTCTTTCTTCAATCCTCCTTCATCTTCCCATTACCTCTCCCATATATTATGATAATTTTGATTCTATTTATATTTGAATAATTATCTTTTGTTATGTGTAAATTTTTATATTATTAATTATGTTTGATAGTAGTTTTATTTTTAAAAAAATTGAATGATTTAATTAGGATGATAAGAAGAACCCATTGATTTCTCACCCAATAAGGATTCTCTATCCCTGTCCCTTGAGGATGAGGGATTAGAGATGAGATGAGGATAAGCATTTCCCACCCTATCTTGCTCCCTTGACATTCCTAAATAAGTTTATTTTTAATAATAAGACAAGTTATTTTTATTAGGATTTTAATGACACTAAGAGGGGTGAATTAGTGTCATAGTATTTTTAATCAAAATTTGAATGATAAATCAACACATTTTGAAAACTCGATTAATCTAGTTAAAGTAGCAAGTAAAGAAAATAAAACTAAGTTATAAGTAAATGATAAGTAAAGAGAGATAAATCAATTTATTGTAATTCAATCTTCCTGATCTATATTCACTTTTGATTCCTCTTCTCTCGAGACCATCGGCTTTCACTATCAATCCTCTTTCCAATGGGTAAAAATCAGTTAATCTTTGTTATAATTTTCTTCTTTTTGATGCTAAAGAGATAACCTTCATACTCTCCCTCTATTGTATCTCTTACCTCTTCCTGTAACTTAGAATTATAACTAAACTTTAAAGGAGTAAAAGACTCAAACTATGCTCAAAATAAGAATTTATAATACTATTCTAGCTAAGGAATGGATGCTCCATCAACTAAAGCTTGAATAAGATATTTATAGGCCTAAAAGACTTCAAGAATAAAATTAAAAATTTAAATCCTCAAAATTTTGAGGTATGGACAGTACTACTGTTGATATTGGGCGGTACTACTATCATAATCATGTGACAAATCTAGGCTCTAGTAATACTAACGTTGACCTAAGTGGTATTATTATTTGGCCTAGATGGTACTATCACCACCATAGGCAGTACCACCATTGGAAACACCGATAAGGCACAAATATCGCTTGTTGATTGACTTATGCAGTACTATCGCTTGGGCTTAGTGGTACCATTACCTAAGCTTAATTTAGACCACCGATTTAATCTTCTAATAGGCCCAATTCAATCAAGCTTCAAGTCCAATGCTTTTTTTTGATAAATTGATATTATTTCAAACTAATACCAATTCAAATTAATATATAATAACCTTGATCAAAATTTTGATAAATCAACCATACTTCAACATGTTATGTGTTACTCTAGCATGTCATCTGATCTTTCGGCACTTCATTCGAACATTCGATATATCGTCCTTTCCTTTAGTATATAACTCATTTTATCGACATATTGATATTCCCACGACATCCAATCTTCCAGTGTAATATTCGATCCTTCTTGTATGATGCCCAAAACTTTAGCATGAAGTTTGATTTTTAACGCTTTGACTAATCCTCTAGCGGAGATCAAATTTTTTATATAATTTTTGACACAATATTTGACTCTCTTACTCAATAGTTAGCTCCCGGTGGTCTAAGTCCATGATTGAAATATTTACTATGTCACTTATCTCAATAATATATTAGTCCAATAAACTCATGGATCATTTTCATCATCAAAATTTAAGATTCAATAATTTTCTGTAACACAAAACTACTAATAAGATATTAATTTTACTTTATATTAGAAATTTTAATGAGAAATAACATGTGCAATTTATTAGATTTTCCATTTATATATGGTTAAATGGACTTGAGTAAAAATCATTATAATATGAAAATGGAGAAAATTGCTCTAAATTTATGATAATTATTTTTTAAAGCAACACATTAAAAAGATTATAAAATTTCATGGAATGAACAATTCCAGTAAAAAATTTCGATTTTTAAGAGCATATGTGAAATGTTGTGCGCATCTGTTCAATACTGATGAGACAGAGCTGTAATCTTCAAATGAAAATGGATTATTATATAAATCATCCAACGAGGGCATTTGGTCTAGTGGTATGATTCTCGCTTTGGGTGCGAGAGGTCCCGAGTTCGATTCTCGGAATGCCCCATTTTATCAATTGTACATTAACTATTAATATAATTTTTGAAAGCCCTCAATATAGCTGAGTTAGATAATTGGACTTAGATAACAACCTCCCAAAATATATTTTATCATTAGAAAAAAAAAATCAGTTGTAGGTCAAAAATCAGTATCAAATGATATACCAAACTATCTTGCTAAACATAAAATAATCCTTTTCATACTAGAGAAAGTGAAAAACGTAGTAACATTGAATACTATATATGAAAATAAGTACACAACATTGATAAGTTGCTCAAGTTCCAAACCAGGGTCACATATAAACCATGCTAAACAAAATAATACAGTAAAAGATACAGCTCAGCTGCAAAGAATCCAAAATGTAAAAGATATCATCACAATGCCATGCAGATACATTCCCTTTATATTTAAATATGCAAGCAATAAATGATTAGAAATAGTGCATGCATAAGTTCTGGCACTCATGAAAAGAATACATTATGTAGAAGGACAATTCTGTCTATGAATACATCAGATTGGCATGGCATAAGCCTAGTGTGGGAGAAAGTCATACCCTCAGCTGTTCATCCTAGTTTCAGACTATATTTAAATTTCTAAGTACATGGGTAGATATCTTCCACAAACCTTAGAGGGCTACAATTGTAGTTTGACGTTTTGACTTCCCGTGAAACAGTCTTCTTCCACTGAACGTATCTTTGGTTAGTTTCTTAAGGTCAAAAAAGCCGCCACCCTTTTTCTCTGGGTGCTTAATGGACCTCCTCAAGGTAACATTCTCTTCCTTCAAGATATCCAAAGACAAAGCTAGCTGTCTGATAACATCCCTTTTCTCTTCATCTTTTCCTGCTATTTCAGCCTTAAGTTTTGCATTCTCCTCTCTAAGCCTTTCTAGTTCATGTTTCAGTTTCATCACTAAATAACGATCAGTCCCTTCATCCGACATAACTCTTGGCTTATTCTCAGCTTCGTTTTCTTCTTGTTCAGGATCATCAACTTCGGATTCCTCTGAATAAAATGAATCGGTGGAAAACTTAGGGCCCTCATCGGCATCACTGCTGCTTATACTCCGTGAACAGCTTCTGTCAAAGAAAGCAGGACAAACTGATATTGAACGTCGCACTGCTGATCCAGATTTTAGTTGATCATGCTGCTCAGCCAATGAGCGATGAGCCCGGTAGAAATCTTCAATCATGTCTACGAGTTGAGGTCTCCTTTTGTAGTACATCTCTGCACGCTTAGCGAAGGAGTCGGCATCTTCCTCTATCAGGTTCAGCATCTGCTTGGTCTTCTCTTCTAGTTCTGCACAAGAAAAACATTCTAATATCATGTTACAAATGACTGCAAAATACAGAGAGACACTTTAGATTTGCTAAATGACACCTTTCTTGTATCCTTGTTCAGCATTTAAGTTTTATAACTTCAAAATGTTTTCAGCAGGGAGACAAATTAAAATCACAGCAAGTTTTGTCAAGTTAAATGCGTACAGTTACTAGACCGACTACTTGGATGTATCCTTGCTGATACAAAATACCAGCCGTTGATGAATCAACATGCTATGATGACTGCTAGCAAACATCTGACGATCTGTGTTCTTCCTGCTATGTTTTACTTAGAAGGGTTGGCATGCATGGAGTGAAATTTTATCAGGGACATCAAAATGGGATCTTCCTAAGCTAATTATACATCAGACATCTAGTTAGTCCCGATTCTTAATAAGGATAGCTCATAAATGATATCTAGAGCTTAAAGTAAACACATCTCCCAAATGTCTACTGAATCAAATAAGGACAAGAGAAAAAAAATAAAATAACAGAGGAGGTGAAAAGGTAAGAAAAAAAAGGAAATTAGAGGAGAAGGGAAGAGAAAAGAAGAAAAAGAATTACAGAAAAATTTTCTAATCTCTTTTATCAAGCTTTGACAGTAATGGATCGGACTGCTACAGGACTTGCACTACAGTCATAAGGTAAGTATTTGATCTATATGTTTTCCATGCTTTCTCCGGAGTATTTTCAGGTATTTACTTCATTGTTTAGGCTATCCAAAGATCTAGCTCAAAATAAATAAATAAATAAAACTACACAATAAAACAAATAGCTATGGTCAAGACGGAAGGATTATTCAAGCATGCATCTGTGAAGGGACGAAAGTTCAGAATGGAAGAACTTTCAACAAGTCCTAAATTTAGACCTTCCTTGGTCAGATGTCAAATTTTAATTTCACTGTTTTGAAATATATATATAATATCATTGCATGTGGTGGGTGTTTTAGCGTTAAAATTTTTTTGTCTTGATTTTGGATGAATCATGGAACATTGAAATTTAACATCAAACCTTGGATGGTTCTACTGATTTATGGAACCCCATAATTTGCCTGCAATCCAAATATCATACATTGATGATACATTCATACATGGTGAATAATTTAGCAATTAATATTTTCGGTCTTGATTTTTCTTTTCGGTCTTGATTTTGAATGATTTACGGAAGACTGAAATCTGTACATATCACTGTGGATGGTTTAATTGAATATTAAGACCACCGATGAATGCATTCATCATATGTTGCATCAATTGCACAGTCATTTTGTTCTAACAAAGATTCAAAGAAAACCATGCAAACTTAAGAATAGGAATGCTAAGCATCCAATTTCATGCATACATGATACAGGACAATAACCATATCAATCTGAAAATGACCAGCGGTTTCAAAGAAAAGACTGACCGGAAAGTGTCGATGACAACCATGAAGATTGTGTTGAACTTTGGAGCCTGTCTTGGCTAGCAAACCACCATGAATGCGATGGACCCTTTCGCACCGTCATCTTGTTTGCTCACTTACCTGCATCAACCATCAACCACCATCATTCAAACAGAAATTATGAGCAAGTGATTTTGCGGATAATAGGCTCATCCATGGGCTTCAAGGCCTCATGGTCTATCGGACATGGATTTCAACCCAAGCAACAAGATACTCACAGATCAGAAACCAATCTGCCCACAGGAGCTGATCAAAAGAGAGATTTCCTGGATCTTTCCACAAAAGTATTCAAGATCCAAAGGGAAGAGACTATGCAACTAACAACGAATGGGAAATCAAAGGAAAGCCACAATTTAGGGTTCATTAGCCATTAATCTTCACGGAAACATCAATCAAAGGAAAGCAACCTTCTCTCTCCTCTCCCATTCCGTTTCATGTTCACTGACCGTATTCTTTCTTTACAGAGAATCTCCTAAACTAAGGGAAAAGGTGGATCAGACAAGGGAGAAAGAACCTGAGAGCCTCTTCTTCTTCGTCGTCGTCTCCGTCTCCTTGGGCTGAGGATCGGAGCACCTCTCTCTCTCTCTCTCTCTCCCTGCGTGATTTAAAACAAGGCGTTCCCACCAAGAAGACCTCCACGTCGTCACTTTCCATTCTGCTTGGGACCCACTGCGCTCACCAATGAAGCATTGACAACAGTGACGAAAAAAATATCACCGCACTCCTCGACTTCCCAACCCCCTGTGCTGTTCAAATGAAGCTTCGTTCGAATCTTCCTAGATACCAAAAAATGCCATTGGCTCAGCTTATTTTTACAGATCATGCCATTCCCGGCGCAATATTGGGCCGGATACGCCTGGCGTATTAGTATCACATTTATAACGCGAGAGCGAGGAGGTATTTATTGTTATAATTTTTAGGGTCAAGTTATTATTTTAATTAGTCAAAATTAAAATAATCCAATTAAAGTAAAATTATTTTATTAAATAATATAATTATTATGAAAATTAATTATGTGAATTCCATCAGTTATATCCTAACTTGACGACGAGACAAGTTAGGAATATGAAATATCTTTGATGATTATATAAGTTAGGAATATAAAATATCCTAGAGTATTTCTTAAATAGGGTTATGGTCCGATTACAGTATCACTTTTAGATTTCTCTTCAACCGTCAAAAAAATATATAAGAGTTCTTAAATATGTTATAGAATTGGAAGGTTAATTCATCAATTAAACTAAAATATTTTGATAGATTCATTAGGTATACTTCCGTATTAATATGTTTCATAATTATTATAAAATTTCATGTATATCATTATGGATTTAATAAGTTTTTATGAAAACGTTCTAAGATTTAATTTTGGTTCTATAAAACATGTTTGATCGATGTGTTAAATATTTAACATTTATATGAATTTTCGATTGTATCTTCTTCTTCTTCTCAATATCCTCATAGTTTTTTTGTACTTGTGTTGCATGGTAAGACATAAAAGCATGTAGTTTAATTGAGATATCAGGACACTGCTGGGAAGTAGGAATCCGATCAGCGCAAGGGTAACTTGGACATTTTATTTAGTCCAGGGGGGCAGTAAGTTGGGACCCGCAGGCTTGCAACGGTCGGGACGACCAAGACGACCCCACCGAGGCTTCGGATTCTCTTCCCACCTTACTTGCGTTCGTCGGTGCAGATTCAGTAACTGGCCAAGAGACCAAACACAGAAAAAGCTATTCCATTGGCGGAAACCTATGGGGCCCAGCGCTCAACTGGTGTTTGGCCGGAACACGGTTGCCTCACTCTGTGTTCGCTGCATGATCTCTTCCCACGTTCTCGTGTGACGCAACGGCTAGTTTTTCTGCTCCGGCTACATCACCTTGGCATATCCCCTTCTTACGCATGGGAGTGATGAACCTAAATAAATAATAAATAATATAAATTAAAAAGGATGATCCAAGTAATAAGATTTTTTTATTTTACTTTTCAAATAAAATAAATTAATGTAGAAAACAAGATAACTTTTCTTTTGTCCATTACAGTGAGTCAACTTATCTTAACACCGTTTCAGTCAACTCTGCTGTGCATCCACAACCCGCATTGACTGCAATATAGATTAACAAGTTCTTTCTTAAAAGCAACATTGATTGAGAACAGTAGCTTCAGTTTTTTCTCTAATTTATACCCAAAGAATATTTAACTGTCTCTAATTAGCACTTCAAGAACTTACCCTTGAAGTAATTAACCAGCTGAGTAATATTTAACTGTCTCTAATTCTCAAGCCTTCTCAAAAAGATCAAAGTTTATGGAAGAGAAACAAAAGCCAACAAGAAAGCCAGGCTGTATGAACCGATCATAGAACAATTAGATTCATCAGCAATCCAATGGTAGCCACTGAAGGCCACCCATTTATTGCATTCAAGCTTTAACAGTGAAGTTAAAGTTGGAACAGGTGGTCATGATCCCCAGCAGAGTTGAGAGAAACCCCAGCCTCGAACTCGCCGGATCGAACAGTAGGAAGCTGTTCTCCAGTTGGTATCCGCCTATGACCATCGCTTGCTCCGCCTTCGGCCCACCATCGACGAATGCCAAGCACGCCGTGTCCTTATCTACCTGCTTCAATGAATTGGCTCCGAAGATGGTCCAGTTCCTCCCTCCTGCCAGCATCACGTCGATCTGTGGCACACCGTATCCGACCCTCGTCGACCCCAACGCCGTGCTGTTCAAGCACAGACCGAAGGGCTTCACCTTCGGCGCCCGCGGGATAGCCTTGGTTGCCGCAGCAAAGGCCTTGAGGAATGGGCGATATATGTGGCTCGTAAGGGTGGTGTAAGGGGCCGCAGTGCTTATCATGACGCCGCCATGGCCAAGCGAGTCGAACTCGAGCATGCGAGCCAAGAACGGCACCGCCTCCCTGTTCACCGCCAGGCCCTTCACTTCGAGGTAGTACGCGGGGTTCCTCGGGTTTCTCAGCAGAGTCGTGTACGTGAGACGCGCGGCGACATCCACCGGCGGTGCTGCAAGGAAGTAGAAGGGCTCGGTTCCGAAGAACGCCGCTCCCGGTGCCGCTCCGGAGCTCGGGAGGCAGATGGCAAATTGCTTCTTTAAGTAAAGCTTAGAGAAGAGCTGCGAAGGAACGGCGAGGCCAGACCGAGCGAGCCCAGCAACACCGACGGCTGCGGCCGGTAGCGAGTTCAGGAGGCCTTTTGGCGCACAGGACGAGACAACCTCGGGAACGCACACCGCTGTAGTAGGGTTCTTCCCATCTGTGGAGGAAAGGGTGACGCTGGTGAAGGTCAAGTCATCGGGGGAACACATCGTCGTAACCGGGTTCACCGGGTAGGCGGTGCAGGTGCAAGGCTGCTTGTCGATGGCCGCAATGCGGGGGCAGCGCGGAGGGTGGAAGGCACCAGCGGCGGCGCAGGCGGTGGAGTTACAAGGGACGGTGGGGTGTTCGGGAGGGCATGGAAACCATAGCAGGGGTCCTGCGAGGTCCAACACAAATTGCTTGTCGGTGTTGAGTGCTACGGTGTAGAGAGATGTGGAGACGTCCTTGGTAATGGGAGCTACGAGGGCTTTGGCTTCAGATGGGAACTGCTTTCCCGCAACAGAAGGTGGTGTTGTGAAGAAGGTGAAGGTGAAGGTGATCAAGAAGAGGAAACAAGGTGCCATGTTTGTTGGCTTCGGTGGAGTCGGAGTTCGAGGTAAGAAGCTTATATGAAGAAGATGAGGGTTGCATTCTTCTCTCATACTAGTAGGATATTATTGTTGACTATGGAGGCAAGCCATTGTCAGTGTGATGTGGTAGGATTGTTTAAACTTAAGGCTAAACACTCATCTTAATGATAGCTTTGACTTCTTATCTTGCTTGCATTGCATGCTGTGCATGACCTATTTGTTTAACCCTCAAGAGTACCTGATCTTGAAATATGTACTGAGAGATCTATTAGTTAATTTCTAATTAACTATTTAAGAAAATTACAAAATATATCATTGTAGCTAAATTCTATTAGCTAAATGTTTGGAATGACATTAAAAATCAAATGTATTACTCACCCCCTTCAAAAATATACTAGAAAAGAGTTTTCTCCAAAGTCAGCAATTTTTATATTTGTCCCTTTAAATTTAAGTTTAGCTATACATGGAGAATTAAATATTTTGGAGTTAACATAAATATTTGATATTTTAAAACTTGGAAAGGGTGAACGTGTAAAACACTAAAAGAACAACAACCTACACGTTCATGCCCATCATGTAAAGAATTATATATCTTCTCCAAAGCAGGATCTGCAATTAATATAAACATAATTTCAATCTGGTTCATGAATTCCTAACCAAATCCAGGGTCATCCCTGCACATGGTGGAATCCAAGTCCGATCCCCGTCCCAACTAATAAATAACGTGCCCGTCCTTTAAACCCCGACCAACGACTGATGCGACTCACCCAATTGGTCGCCATCTGCGGGCCCCGGCCAAATCAGCCATTCGATGCTCCTCTTACTTTTACTATTTACCCCTCTACGGCCCGAAACGGTCAACTGTGGGAGAAGACGGGCAGCAGTCGGTCACCAACCTCTTGCTTCGCTCTCGGGGGTCGCGACCGACGACCGGTCCAACCGACCAGTTCAAGAAATCGTCCACCGTTGCCGTGCCAATATGGGGGGCCCCTTTTCATCTCCAATAACCACGCGGTATACTGGCGGGTTGAATAACAAGGGTAGAAGTACAACGAAGTATGGAATAACCTGATATCCTTACGCTGAACTTTTTCTCTTTTAGCTTTACCGCGTCGACGTCACGCTGCTGCGTCGTATCGTGGGCCCGGGTTGGCCACCGACGAAAAGTAAAAAAGTGGGTAGTGAGATCGGTTTGCCGTTCGAAAGGCGACGAGATTTTGGGCATTGTGAGGAGTTCAAACCACGATCCGAGGCAATCAACTGCGTAGCCGCAAACAGCAGCAACACCACCAGACGAACTATTATTTTCCACGTAACCAACTACCGGTCCCACTTCTATAAAAGAACATCTTTTGATTGACACGTCATTTCTTTTCACGGATTTATTACCGCAGCCGATTCCTCCTCGAATCTCTCGTAAAAACCACGATACCGAGCACACAACTGCGTAGCCCGAAACAGCAGCGTTTTCACTGGCGAATCATTGTTCGCCACGCCATCATTTGTTGGGTCCCACCTCGCTGTAAGAGGACTCAAACGACCCATCATTGGACATGTCATCGGGTTGCAAGGATTCCTTACAGCAGCAGATTCCTCCTCAGATCTCTGCTACTCTCTCTCTCGCTGCCGTCTGTAATAGTTAACATACTAAATGGTGTCCGGAAACCGTTCAACAACATGTGAGTGACAGTTCCTAGGGTTCAACGCCACCCATCTCTGTTCGTCTTTGTTCTCTCTACATACTCTTTTTGGGGGGGGACTTGACGACGAATTCTGTGTCTGTCTACGCGATCCACACCTCCAGTCTTTGATCACCGGTAGTTTTCCTTGTCGTTTCTTCTTCTTTCCACCCCGATCTCTCCGATCTTTGTTTGGAGTTGGCTTTTTGGTGTTGAATTCATTTTCTTTCTCATTTTTGGATCGGCGCAGGACGAAGGCGCGATGGGGGCTGGTCAGGTGCTCGTGGAAATCCAGCCTCAAGAACTTAAGTTCGCATGTAAGTCTCGACGCGCGAATTTGTTGCTTGATGTTCTTGATCGGTTGGTAGGTTTAAGATTTTGAATTGTTGGTTTGCTGTAGCATTGATGAGATGCATAATTTGATCGGATGGATTACCATCTAAGCCAGCAAACTTGATTATAATGCTTGTGATGCTGCTTATCAAAAGATGTTTTTGCCTCCTCTTGATAAAAGAAATGGATCCCTATATGTTTCATTGATTGCATATATCAAATTGTATTAAGATCTGGTAGTGTTCCAGAATATTGTATAATACCGTTTGGTAATACAGGGTGATTTTAGTTATGTTTACATCATGATCTCGTACCTCAGTTCTCATCTCAGCATGAAAAGTTGCTATTTGGAATGCAAAATGATGAAGGATAAGGGGGAAAAGTTAAGGGAATTATGCTATGGACTTAGAATTGATAGTGGTAAAATAATTCATTATCCAGAGCAAGAGCCAGGGGATGCAAAGCATGATACATGGGTTTTGTTTTTTATTATTTTTATTTTTTGTTTTGTGGTGTGTTTGTATTTGCATGCTTCACTTGTGTTTATTGGTGTTCATTAGATAAAGATGCACATTCTTTCTGCTGCCAGGAGCTAGTGATATGATGCATCTCTTATAAAAAGTTACAGTAAGAACTGGTAGTTGTATCACACTAGTATTGGATTTCATGAAAGTCATAGCTGCTATCCTGCTGAAGCTCAAACATGTTAGCAAGGAACAGTCATCCATCTCTCTCTTTCTTTTGGAATTTCTTATGTAATTAACCTTCATATTATTCTTTCTTTGGTTATGATTTGTTTGGTATTGTCTTCAACAGTCTGCTCATGCTTAGTAGTTTTGTAACTTCAATAGTCTCAAAAGTTTATATTATACATTATATACCCCAGAAAATTTAACTGAATCTGTTGTTTAAAGCTTCAAATTCCTATTTTTGAACATCAATCTGAAAGTTATTTTAATTTTAAAGTTAACAAAATTTCTGATCTTATATATTGGTACTGACATGATGTCTTTTCTTTGTCTATTCTAGTTGAATTGAAGAAGCAGAGTTCGTGTTCTATTCAACTTGAAAATAAATCCAAAGATTATGTTGCTTTCAAGGTTAATGCTTCTCTACTCCTGTATGTCTTTAATTTAGAGATAACAACTTTTAGAGATGGGATGATAAGCTGTATGTTCTGTGTCCCAGTACAAATTGTATCTTGGAAATGTTATATTTGAAATAGCTTCTTCCCATTTCATTGATTTACAAGTACTTTTGTTAGATTAGTCACTGTTGTCCACTGTATTCAAAGATTCTTTTGCACTCTTTTATGGTTTGCTCACACCAAATGTATCACTCGATAGCATCTGCTTCTTTTTTCTCTTTTACTTATCACCATATTGTGTTTTCAGCTTTGTTTTAACTTATTGCTACTTTCTATTATAAACTGCCCTTTGTTTAATTTGTTAAGCATCCTAACATCGGAAGCAATGTTCATCATCATTTTATTTGTCGACAGGCCAAATCATTTCCTTGATGCCAACTTGAAAATTGAAAAATATGTTGAAAATGGTCTAACGTGTTTTTCTTTGGAGCTACTTGTAACTGTGAACATTCTCTCTCCATTCTGTCATTCCATTTTACATATGAGTGGTCTATAATGGTAACTGATTTGACTGTTATCATATTGATTAGGTTAAAACTACATCTCCTAAAAGATACTGTGTGAGACCAAATATAGGCATCCTTCTGCCCAGATCAACATGTGACTTTACAGGTCTGCTGTCTCACTTCTATTTCATCATTTTAACTATGTATTATCCAGTATTGCTGATTTATGTTTGCCAGCTAGCTATTATGGTACACTTATAAAAGCTGCTATATATAATGCAGCTCCAGAAATAGATGATTATGGGTTCAAATTGGACACAGTGTGCTATCGGGAACTACTTAAAATGGACAGACTTCATGATAGGTTTAACATAAGGTTTAAAGCAATAAAATGGGCCAAATTTCCAACCGTTTTGAGTCAAGGAATTATAGGGACTGAGGTGGAGTAGGTTGGCATGATGAGCTTGAAGGCACTATTACATTTTTCAGCTTTTATGCATGTAGGAATGAGGATGGCCTTACATGCTACACCCCCATGCTAGTCAGCATACATGTCATTGATACAGTATGGTACAGAGTTATACTGACATATCTAACTAGAGAAGCCACAAGACAAGATCTTCTTAACTTTAAAATGGATGGATTAGGATTGTAACCTTTATCGTTATAAGTTGAACTAGTTTGATGAAAAACTTGGATAAAATAAAAGCTTTGTGGTATTGTTTTACCAGTCGATGACCTGGTTTTGTCATGTCTTATTCATAGGAAGTCCTGTAACTCAGTTCCCAGTACAGTTCTGTCACCCATGTTTAGGACATTGCATAATCAATTGAATTGTTGAAGTATGTATTTAACTGAAAAGAAGACAAGAATAGATCAAGAAAGGAAAGCTTTGTAAAATATTTGTCTTTTTATCTAATCTTAGAAATGTTGGATAATCTTTTTTAGTTTGTTTTGTAAGTTACTTTAATTTATGCATTTGAAACAATGTAATAACTTATTATAGGCTAGTTGTTTGATGAATTTTGATTGTTATTTGAAGTTACATCTTGAAAAATTAAATCTATAAATTTTCAGCAACAATTAAATGATTATTAACAATACCATATAATATTTACAAGAATTTAAGTAAATTTGAAGATCTTGAGAAATTAAAATTATGTGTAATGCTTATACAACAACAACAAATCCATAAGTTTCAACTATTTGGGGATACTGATGATGAATCTGCATTGATTCTGGGCAAACAACTTTCTCTTTTTTGCTGGAATAAAACATTTGGTGATTGAAAACAATGTCATATAAACTAAATGGAAGATACAATCTAAAGCTGTTTTCTGACTGCTAAAGATAGCAAAAGAAGCATTTGATGCAACACCAAGAATGTAATAGTTCAATTGATCACTATGTAAGTTAAGATTGTATGGATCATTTTCTACCAAATTTCCTCAGTTAACCATGTATTTGTTAAAGTGCAGGTCCTAATACATAAAATTGTTGGCTTTATGTCTTGAAATTTTGAGTTCTCTTTCTTCATGTCACCAATAACATGATCTCATGTGCTTTCTTAATATCTGACAAAATTGGTGGAGGAGAATATTAGAAGGCCTTACAAGTTAGCACTGAAGTAAAATAAATGATTGAATTATGTGGATTTTATAATAGTTACTGTGTTTTGGATTAATGGGCATCTATTCTTTTGTTTATTTATATGATTATGCAATACCATTTTAGTCACTATGCAAGCACCAAAGGAAGCTCCACCTGATATGCAATTGAAAGATAAGTTCCTTGTTCAAAGCACGGTTGTTCCTTATGGCACTACTGATGAGGACATTGTACCAAGTTTTGTGAGTATACATTAAAGTATTACATTTGAATTTGCAATATATTAGTTTATGTTTTGATAACCTCCGTTTCGGTTCAACAGTTCTCTAAAGAAAATGGAAGATATATCCAAGAGAACAAATTAAGAGTCGTTCTTGTAAGCCCTCCACATTCTCCAGCACTAGAGCCAATTAATGTGGCTTTAAGGCAGGAGCCAGCTAATGAAATTCCTGATTCGGCAGTAACTTGTATCCCCATTGATGGTGTTTCACAGCAAGAACCAGCTAATGAAGTTCCCATTTTGAGAAACATTTCTATCTCAGATAATGTGTCTGTGAAACAGGAGCCTGTTCAAGAAATTACTATATCAAAAGACACTTCTATTCCAAATGAACAAGCATTGAGTGGTGTGGCTGAGATTACCCCATCTCATGTAAGATACTTCTATTCCTAGTATGATTCATGTTCCTATTAAACCGTAGAAAGCTTACTTGAGCTAATAAATAGAATTTTGATCTTCTAAATTTCTTGAGTTTGGAAACAGATGTTTAATCGTGGTGCACATATACCAACACCATGGTGTCATTTGCTCTATATTGGGATTAGGCTTGATATAATTTGCATTCTCAATGTTGACATGGTCTTTGTATACATGATATTATTATTCTGTCCCTTTATTTCATGGAGATAGTTAACCTGGCTGATGTTTGTTTAGGTTGGTAAAGATATTGATGACTTGAAGTTGAAGCTCAACAATATTGAAGTTAAACTGAATGAGGTTAGTTAAATTTAATACATATGTGGCTATATTTCCAGTTTTAATGCTATTTGTGGTATCTGTTACTGCATCAGATAGCTATCCTCTGTTATTAGCACCTATCCATTATGCCACATGCTAAACTTCACTTATCTCCCATTACATGATTTAGCAAGCAGCCTTTCTCAGAATATAGTTATTCTTTGGTTCTTGATGTTTGTAACTAGCAATTGAGAAAAATCAAGATGTGATGTCTTAATGAAAATTGGTTGTGTACTGAACTATTTTAGACCATAAAAAATTATGCTTACCTTTATGTTCCTCTGAAAATTAAAAATTGGTCCATCTATATGGGTTTAGTGTGTGCAGAAAATGGATTCTCTGAATTACATCAGTACATTACTATTAGAAACTTACTTTGATTTTTGTCTATACATCCTGTTCTTTTAGGTAACAATTTTTTATAATAATTATTATAGTCTAAGGAATGGAAACATTTTTGTAGGCTGAGAAGATAATAATGAGCCTGAGGAAAGAGAACAGTGCAGCAGTACAGGAGAGCGAGAAGTTACAACAGGAAATTGTGAGTTTACCCTTTGTGGAAACAAATTTATGAGTCATGCTACTTATAAATATAGGAGAGACATTAAGCTTAAATATTGTACACAATTTTCTTAGATATATGCAGGCAAGCAACTAATGCCTTCTTGATGCTGCAAAACTCATCATAGATTAGATCATCTCTATAAATGTACATTTATTTTTGTCTTCTTTCTCTTCACAATCATGCTTATTAAAAGTTTATCCAGGGTAGCAACAGATAATCTCTCTTCTGATGATCTCCAATCTCCTATTTGGTAGATAACTTTGGCTTCCCTTACCTATTGGCATTTCTTTCTCCTAACCTACTGAAATTGGCAGAACCACATTCTGATAGAGCATGCTTGTTGAGCCACAACATCATTTCGTCCTAACCCATTGATGATGAGATGCATGGACATAGTGTTAATAAGTTTGAAATTGGCTACCTGCATCAGCTATATGCATGCAATTTCAACATGCATTGGGCCATTTGCATTCTTGGAGGATCATCAAGAATTTTAAAGTTTGTCTTGTGGCTGTTGATCAGCAACAATTAGCAGTCATTTTGATACATCATGTTCTGCGGTAAATCTGCCGTCACGTTTTTCTGGTCTACCATTAATCAGTGGTACCATTTTCTTGTTTCAGGCTTTGCTGAGGAAGAAAAGTGCTCCTAGAATTCAGGCTGGTTTTCCATTTTTGTTTGTTGTCTTTCTGGCACTTGTTGGCATGACACTTGGATATCTTTTGCACTCATGAAACCCATGTCAAAGCTCAAGCCTGAATAAGTAGCATCAGAGCTAGAAACTATAATTCATAGAAATAATCGCTGGTGTCCGCAATGTTGAATATCAGATATCTGTGTTAGTTTTTTTTCTAGGGCTAAGCTCTGTCCATGTGTATGACCTATATGCTTGTAAAATGACAATTTTTATACTGTGTACAAAAATAAAACTATTACCATGCCACTATCCTGATCTGCTTCATATGACTATTTCCCGGTCTTAATTCTTGTATGCATATATGCATTTACTAATACAATTTTGCAAAAATATGCTGACTTTTGGGTATTCTGTTTTTCCAATATTTAAATATCCTTTGAGTTGATTTCTGAGGAATCAACAAAAATAGTAGAAAATTTGAAGCAGCACTTGAATCATGCTGTTAGGTTAGTAGCATAGCATGTCTTCCTATGATTCTGTCAATCTTTGGATTAGAAACAAGATCGAACAACAAAGGCTTCAATCAAGCTTACTATGATTTATGATGATCGAGGCTGGCGCTCAGAGCATCTTGATCCTTGTTAGCATCTCTTTATTTTGTTCTTGTTGAACCAAAAAAAAATGGGACATAATTATTTGCTCATTTTTATAAGAAAGTACAAATTATAATTACAAGCATAGGGTCGGTGGATCATTTGTAGGTCTAATTGGTTATTCGATGAAAACATAAACTACAAACAAAATATTTAAATATTGATAATTATATCTACAGATTTTAAAAATATTTTCTTGTAATAATTATCCTTTTGCGCTATCCGATCGATCATCAACCATTAGGTTTTTTATATTTTACAGAAAATTGGACCGACTGATTAAATCCGGTGTCAATAACTATAGTTACCATTATGCATTCACTTTCTCACTCATGACTTTTTTCTTTCTGAGCTCCCCACCCACCCATGGGACCTTTACGACCAAATTCCCATGACATCTTTTAACTTTACCGTGCCCTGCATCTACTCTGCTGCATTTGCTTTCCCTTCTTCCCATGTCACGCGCATTGCAGTTATAAATCATGATCACAAGTTTTTCTTTGCACGTGATTCCCATCCATATCATTTTCGCTGCCAAACCTTGGGACACTCGGCAAGTCAATAAATAAGAAAGCATTGCATCAAACCAGATTCAATTTTTGGAAATTTATTCATCCATTTGAGAGAGAGAGAGAGAGAGAGAGAGAGAGAGAGAGAGAGAGTATCTAACAGGCAGATCTACATAATGAGTGATTATGAAGTGCAGAAGGTGCAGCAAAACTTCAAGCACACAGGAAAAAAGAATTTAATCCAAGAAAAGAGATTGTTGGAGTGTGGAGACTATTATTGTTGAGATTCTATAGTATAATGGCTTTGCAGCAGTACTTGTGTGATCTGTCTGAGGACCATCCTGTTGTCATATGTGGTAGGGAGCCATCAGAGAGGGAGAGCTATCCACCCTTTTCACATGAATCCTCACATGCATGTTCAATATTATATCTTCTTATTTGAAACAATCTTTGTCCGTAATTATGTCAATTGAGGTATCCAAGTCCAACTGGTAGATCCATTTGCAGCAATTCAATCCTAGACACATCCAACCTGGTTAACCATTATACTTCCTCTTAGAGATAAACCTAGAAGAAATATTATTTTTGTGACTCGAATCCTAATCACCAAAATCACATAGAAAAACAGGACGATTATCATCGATATAATGGTCCGGTCGACTTCATCGAGCAATCTTTAATGGATTATGCAAACTGAATCAGGTTAGCTTGCTCAGATGGTCAGAGTATCATATCACTCTGCTTGTCAATTGCTGGCATTTACCTTCTGCCTAAACTAACAAGACCGCTAAATTATTCCTTTAAAGCTTCTTACCTGACAGGTAGAAAAGAAATCAGTAATGCACAGTAACAGTTCCTTAGTCTGCTGCCTCTCTTGAGATCAGCTTGGAGCAACATATGTCATGTTACTGAATGAACTCAGTCCCAAGACATAACAGCCTGTCTAGTACTGATCTCCAGTCATCATCATCTTCTTCTTCCTCTGAACGTGATAAGGGAGACTCTTTTGTTTCTCACATGATAAGGCAGGTGTGGGACAGATCACTTATACAAGTACTACCAACATTGCATCATGCAATGAAGTGGTTTCTGACCAATATTGGCAATCACTATCCACATTGGCTTTGTCTTGTAACACAACCTAATACCTGAACTATGTGATGTGACTCATGGATAATCTGTAGGTACACTCGATTGAAATCTTCAATGATTCTGCAAAGCCTCATGAAGCAAAGACTGCAATTTGACAAGCCATACGAAAGGCAGGAAACACAAGGTTTGACAGCTTCAACAGCATTCAACATACAGCAACAAACATGGACTTTTTTTTAGTCTCTTTTGCTTGTGTAAATGTATGAAACTTCATCTTAACCACCAATATGAACTAGTATTGAATTAGTGTAAAGCAAAGCAGTAATGTCGAGTGATTGCATGTGGTACAGATCTGAAGAGCACATGAAATCACATTCAAGGAATTGGTAGCATGTTCCCACATCACACCTACAACCTAGTGGAGGGGGCAGGGGTGGCAAGACTGTAACCTCTCTCTCTCTCTCTCTCTCTCTCTCTCTCTCTCTCTCTCTCTCTCTATGTATATAAAATATAAATATATCATGAATGCTGGCTGCACTTATGATATTGTGCTCCTACTCACATAGGAATCAGAATCCCACATCTACTTATATGGTTCATTCCTATAACAAGTTTCTTCCAACTTCTTCATGATTTTCTTTTTTGTGTTTTTAATAGTTACAGAGCAAGAGCAATGATGTAAAGCTGAGCATTCATCTAAAGTAGAATGCTGGTGTTTAAGGATGGATTTCTTGAGTGGATATTGGGGTCTTGTCATGATGAACACAAGCACCATTCTCTTTAGTGCTATGCTCATAGTCTAAGACTATGATCAGAGCCTCTCAATTGTCACAGCTTTTTCTTAATTGAACCCTGTAGTCTTTGCTGGCTGTCATCATGTCCATCACCAGTGAGACTTAAGCCATCATCTTCTCTTCATTCTCCATCATTGTCCTTTTTTTCAGCACATAATCCTCATTTTTCCCCTTATCTTTTAGTTTGATTTAATGATTAATGTATAGTTTTAACAGCAGCAACATAAAGATGTGATGTCCCAAATCTTCAGGGTTAACTATAGGGAACTTTTAACCTTGGTTAGCTTTAAAGGATGCTAAAAACCCCAGGCTTTCCTGTGATTTAGTGACAGTGATGGGGTGACTGATTTCCACTAGTTCAGTACATACATGAATCTTTGGCCCCCTGTTGCCTTGTTCTTCTTGACTTCAGAAGTGTCTCCTTCAAAACTTGTTTCTTTTCCCTGCAATCTACTTTTCTACCAAAAAAGGTCTCGAGAGATACCATGGTATCCTCTTCTTGCTACTGCTTTCAATTGTTATGTGGTGTTTGAGTCTTACAGGTCCTTTTTCTTGCCTTTTCTTTCTTTTTTCCTTCTTTTGTTTTCCTCATCTAATGCATCATTCCATGGTGAAAGCCAAAAGACCAAATGTTTTATAGAAATATAGATCTAAATCCTAATCCAAGCTAAATTATAGAAATATAGAACTATAATGGGTTATAAATGGAGAAATAAGTTTAAACTCCTGTCATGTTTACGAATTTAAGTCGTATAAGTCAGTAACATAGCAATTAGACTCCGATGAACCCTAATTTTCTCCCCATATGACGTTGAGTTAATACTTTGCAATCATAATTCCATTAAATCTATTCATTATATATATATATATATATATATATATTCTCAATATTATAATTAAGTCATGTATTTTAAGGACACACATCAATAGAATTCTTCTGAGCCAGCATTGGCCGAGAGTATCGGATCTCAACCGATTTCATGCAATCCCAAAACAGCAAACATGATATGTTCACTAATCATATGTTACCACATGCCAATATGAGTACATTGTACTTCGCATCGTATGCGTTCGTTTCCGCCGAGGGCGATATATATGAACGCTGCTCTCGATCTCCGAGCTCTCTCCAATATTCCTCAGGATTCCCGTCGGGATTGTGAACCCTCGAGCTCTTCGATCGACAACCAGCGGTCGCGTTCGTTCCCCGCGAGGTTTCCGCTCGTAAAGCTGTCTCCTTTCTGGTTTTTTCTGGCATTTTCGCAAAAAAAAACCCACATTTTTCCCGATTTAGAGTCTTTTTTCGGTATTTGCGGGCTGAGATGTCTCCGCTGTGGGCACCTCGGAGACGTGAACCACCCGGCTCCCCTCCATTCCGTCTAATTTTAGCTCAATTGTTTGCTTGGTGTTAGTCCGTTTGTTTCCTAGTAAGAAGGAGGAGGAGAGGGGGAGGAGTGCCATCAGCCATGGCGTTTGGCTTGGTGGCGCAGCAGCTCGTGCGCCTGGGGATATTGTCGACATCGGACCATGCCTCGGTGGTCTCCATCAACCTCTTTGTGGCGCTGCTCTGCGGATGCATCGTGATCGGGCACCTCCTCGAGGAGAGCCGCTGGATCAACGAGTCCATCACCGCCCTCGTCATAGTGAGTTCCCTTTTTTCTTCCTGGCCTGCCTGTTGGTAAAGCTCGAATCTTTCTTTTGCTTTGGGCTCGGAGGAATTGGGTTGATTCCATCGTGTTGGTTCTTCTGCTGGTCCAGGGAGTTTGCACGGGGGTCGTCATCCTGCTGACGACAAAGGGGAAGAGCTCGCACATTTTCGTGTTCAGCGAAGACCTCTTCTTTATCTACCTTCTCCCGCCTATTATATTCAATGCCGGGTAAGCTTTTGTGGGCTGTTTGGTATTGGTTATTTTAGTTTTTGGTTTATGAGCTCTATGCTTTATTTTTCTCTGATTATTATGGCACAGTGTGTGACTTTAGTGGTTTCCCTTCGTGTTTCTATCATCCTCCTTGACATTTGGGTTCAAGGCAGGAAAATTTCATTCTTATTACTTGTAGCTCATGGACTTTCAGCTATTTGTCTCCGGCAGAATCTTCACTCTTGCATCTTTCGCATAAAATTAGATATCTGACAGATGCACATGGGATATTTAAGTTCGTTTATTTCTGCCGTATTAATTGGTGGGACATGGTGCTTCATAAGAAATAACTTGTCTAAAATATCTTGTTTGTTTTTGGTCGAAAATTGATATCGAACGCATATATGAAAGAGAGCACCTTGTTGGCAACTGAAAAAATATCATTATTTTCTTTTATCTGGTGAAAAATCTTAAAGAAAGTATATGCTAAATACATTTCTGAAATGTGCCAAAATCATTGTCTTTGAGGTGTCTTAGCTATTGCTGGCAAAGTCTATTGTTTGCTCAGACTGCTAATCTGATTTAAAATTCATACAAGAAAAAAGGGGATAATTTTGATACCATTTTTTTCCAAGCCCATCCCCCAGTTAGATTTAAGAACAAGCCTATGGTACTTCCTTTGCAAGTTTTATCATAAGGGGAAAATATGTGAAGGTCTGGTTAATATTTTGACAGATTGTCAAAATTTTCTTGATGCGACTTAATAAATGCAGTTATGCAATTCCAAGGCAGCTCTGTTGAGTATTAATTATGCTATTATCACTTAAAGAAGTGGAAGCAATCTCTGCTCAATCTTTTGACAGAGTAACATAAATTTTTGATTTTTTTTTTTCGAAAATAAAAGCTGATTCATTACTTAAAAAAATGAGAACAACCTGTGCCCTGGAGGTCAGCACACAAAAAAAAGGGTAAAAAGAAGCAGGCCATGCCTGCCTCCATACAAAATTTGACTTAGTCACTCTGGCATGGTTTGCAAGCCAAATAGCACATTTGTTGCCTTCCCGGTAAATATGAGAGATTTTAGCAAAGACATTAACAAAAAAATAATGTCCTGAACCAAATGATGGCCATTCCATGGAGGATCATGGTTGTCTTGTAAAATATTCACCGCAGAAAGTGCATCCATTTCCAAGAATTGAACTCGGGACCTCTCACACCCTAAGTGAGAATCATACCACTAGACTCTGCTCTGTTGATTTTGACTTAATAACTGTAGTTAAGCAATTCTGACTCTGCTCTGTCGATTATTATTATGCAGTGATAAGTTTAAGAAGCTGAAATAATCTCTGTTATTGGCACAGTTAATGATAGATATTCAAAGACTGTCTATAAATATGATACATAATATAGTTATCTATGTGCTTCATGCTTTGGAATGACAGATCTGAAGCATCTAAGGCTTGATATCAGCTATTGTAACTTTACTACAACCAGGAAATGAATGCAAAGAATTTTATTTGTTGCTCAACACAAGAAGGGATAACTTGTATAGAATGATATGGTTATATGTTAGAAGTATCTCTGTTTTATTAGAATATTTAACTAAAAAAGATTGCTTTCAGTGAAGATTCTTTCAACAGATAACATTTGAAGTAGATAAACATGGAATTTGTCCACTCTTCCCCAACATTATGGAACATGTTCTCTCAGTTGAATTGTTATCTCCATAGAAGTTGTTGTGCATGTACATTGGTGATCCTATAAAGGTTCGTGTAAGCCAAGTGAGCAAAATGACTAGCATTTTCTCTTAGATTGTGCTATTGAATGGGAGTTATAAGGGAATAATTAATACTTTGATTAGTAAAATCGAACTTCTCTGGCATGATGAAAGGGGGTTGCTTTGGTTCAGATCTCTATCATGCTAACTACTTATTTCTCATCATGTGTCATGCTGTCAATATTTTCCATGGGATATCTGCTGAAAATTTTCCTTGCTACCAGTATGGTTTCCTTCTTATGTTGATAAGTATTGATTGTTTTGGACACTGAATGACAGCTTGATTTTTCTTTACTGCCAGGTTCCAAGTCAAAAAGAAACAATTTTTCCGCAACTTCATGACAATCATGCTATTTGGTGCAGTTGGGACATTAATTTCCTTTTTCATAATTTCCTTTGGTAAGCTATTGGAGTCACTAGTGCAATTTATATCTTATGAAAATCCAAAGTTTGAAAATTAATATAAAATTATGCAATTGTATGCTTCTGTATAATAAAAGTTTCCCTGTCTCAGGCAATAATCAAAAAGCTTTTTCTTGATACTTTCTATTTCTGCAAGATCTCCTTTGTCGTGTTTGTCAAAATGTCCATCAGCTTTTTTAAACAAGAATGTGATAGTTGCAAAGTGTTCAATATGGATGACATTTATATTTTTGTGGACTAATAGAAATAATTCAGACATACTGAGTACTGGTACTCATAAGGAATACAAGTGGGCCAGAAGTGGTCTTGAGGATTTACCAAAATTTTATAGGATCAGTCAAAAAACCCAGCCCAAACAGTAGAAAAGAAAAAAAAAATTATTGTAGGAACTATAAATGACAAGAAATGTGCCAAAAAGGATAATGTAGTGCCTGAAGTGATTTATGAAAAATAATAATTATCTATGAATCACTTTTGTATCGTGAAATCTGATTGTGGAACAATTTCATTGGAAAATTCGTCATGCATCTTCCAAAACATCATTTTTGTTTTTACATTTCAATCTATCATCAGTGGGATTTTGTATTTGTATGCAATAATACAATGAAGCATCAGGTGTGCTATCGGTTAGTTCTGTTGACAACTACCTGGGTAAGTTTACAAATTCCTTAATGAAGGTTCATTTTTTACTTGTTGACAAGGAAATTTTCGCCATTTCAAGCTCTCAAACTATCATTTCAGAGTTTTCATTTATACTGATGCATGCCATAGACCATTGGATGCTAGGGGCCTCAGATTATCCAGTTAGCAACTGTGATTTTGGCGCCTATACAGGAGTCCAGTTGGTTCTGAATAATTTTGTTTCTTCTTATGTTTTCTAATTTTAATATGCTTCTTTTGTCTTCTTCTGACTCTCTTTGATGCTGACACAGGGGCAATTGAATTATTCAGAAAAATGGATATTGGTTCATTGGACATTGGCGATTTCCTTGGTAAATTGTTCTATTATACCACATGTCTTTATCCCCTTTTAGATTTGTTATATGATCCATGTCTTTGAATATGCACCAACGTTTTATTCTCATGTATTTTTGTTCTGTTGTTCATGCAGCAATAGGGGCAATCTTTTCTGCAACCGATTCTGTCTGTACCTTGCAGGTATTGTAAAAGTTCTGGAGTAATTTGTTTATTCTGCCTTATCAGAGTAACAAATCAATCTACCCATGGTCTGTCTTGCATAACAGGTTCTTAATCAAGATGAAACACCATTATTGTATAGCTTGGTATTTGGCGAAGGAGTTGTCAATGATGCCACATCGGTGGTACTTTTCAATGCAATTCAGAATTTTGATCTTGTTCATATTGATGCCATCATCATATTGAAGTTTGTGGGAAACTTTGGATATCTATTTCTCAGCAGCACCCTCCTTGGAGCGTTTGTAAGTTCTGTAATTTCTACTTGTTACTAGTTCTTATCTGTACTTGTAAATGTATTGATTTTTTTTTACCTGTAGATTTTTGCTCTGTTAATTGCAGGGTGGATTGCTAAGTGCTTACATCATCAAGAAATTGTACATTGGAAGGTTTGTTGAAGAACTAACTGTATAGGTGTCATATGTAATGTATTTTCCTATAGATTCCATTTAGCTAAATAATGCATAGGAACAATCATTGGACGACATTTTTTAACATAGTTTTCTGGAATTTAAAGAGTTGATATATCTTTTCTTTTTCACTTCCCAGACATTCTACCGATCGTGAAGTTGCACTTATGATACTCATGGCATACCTTTCCTATATGCTAGCTGAAGTGAGATGCTTCTCTTAAATCTTGAAACAAGTCTTTTATAACCTAAATACAGAATATATAACTATACATTGAGTTGATCATGTTCTTAAAGCATTGTTTTGTCTTGCAGTTGTTAAATTTAAGTGGTATACTCACAGTATTTTTCTGTGGGATAGTTATGTCACACTATACCTGGCATAATGTGACAGAAAGCTCAAGAGTTACTACCAAGTATGTTGGTTTTTTCAATGTGTCTAAGTTGATGAATTGCTGTTTCTCTTGTTTAATCTACTTCTGAAGCATCTGATCATCCAATACATTCTACTAATTTATCTCTCTTCCTTTTCCCCCATTTCTTTTGATTCCAGGCATGCCTTTGCCACACTGTCATTTATTGCTGAGACTTTTCTCTTTCTTTATGTTGGAATGGATGCATTAGACATTGAAAAATGGAGGTTTGTCAGTGACAGGTATAACATATAATTCTTCTTTCAGCTGCAGCTCCCTTTCCTATGATAGCTTTAATGCTTATGCTGCTGATTCACAACTAAATATTCTAACTAATGACCTTTATTTCTTGAAAATTCACTTGGATGGTTATCTTAGGTGCCAAATTTTCATTGGGGAATGACATATATTTCAATTAGTTAATAAGCTTCCATGACTTTCCTTTTTCTGTGCTTGAAGTTGTTGCTATACCGCCCATATAGCGCATGTTTAAAGTTTTGGCTCTACAAGTTATTTAGAACATCATCTGTTGTCTGCTTACTAGACCTACCATATTCTAGCTCTGAAAAAGGTTCTAGTGTGGGATATTACATAGATGGAGTTAAAGTTATCATGTCTTCTTATGATGTCTCAGCAAATTATTTATTAATGTCATTATGTGGTCAGAATTAGGCAACACACCAACCAGTACCCAACACAAACACATAGGGTTAATGCGTCATATGAATGTCCTGGGACCCACTTATTTTGTTAAGTCAAATGCTAGCAAAGGCCTGTTGGTGTCTCTGGGTCCACTTTTAGATTATGAGTCCTCACAATCAAAATAAAAAAATAAATAAATACATGACAACCTTATGAGTCTAATTGGCTTTGATAACAAATGCTCCTCTGCGCGTTGGTCCAGTTTAATGAGATGAGGCAACAAAATGACGGAAACAAACTAAAAATGTATATAATATTTGTTAAAAATGCATTGTGGACACGAAAAATATTGTCAGTTTCACTAGAAAAAGCCAGGAGGATATAATAAGTATCATGTGTTACTCTGATTAACACATCGGGTAAAATCAGTTCCAGATCAACTCAGATATGCAGCATGCTTACTACTAAATTTGAGGTCGGCCCAAGAATTTTCAACCCTACTATAGTCTATAAGGTTAAGGTTGGCATTACAACCCTATTATAGGCTATCATCCACTTATTCCTTAGCTTCTATGGTCAACTGCATTTCAATCACATTTTCTCTTTGATCCAACTAAAAGCGATCTAAAAACAATGATAGTATAATAGTGTTCTTTGCCAAACTGAGACATCAGTCTATCTGCTTACCTGCTTACCATGCCTATCTTATGAGCTGACCACCAATTAATGCATATTTCAGCGATAACCTAGGGAATGCCTACATGGTGCTTATAGTATAATTTTATTCATTTACTAACTGCAGTTACTTTGGTCATCTTGCAGCCAAGTTATCTATCTCTACTGGCATTTTTGCCCATTAACATCTTTTAGACATCTTTTCTTTGACATACTTTATGAAGCACGCTATAAGATGTAAAGTTACACTATCTTGAGCTAAAACTTAAGATGCATAGAAAACAGCTGAGATTTGACTTGTAGATTATGCACTATGCACTTAAATGGACCATCAGTCAATTATGAGAATAATGTTTCCTGTATTATATATAGTTTGAAAGAATAACAGCATGTCCAAATGTACATTAGGATCAGTGTGCTTAAATTAGTCCCTGCAATATTTTTTAAGCATCTTACTAGATGAATACAGTTCACGTTATCGCAAGTTGATCTTTGTATGAAGCCTGGATATCTCTGTTTTCAATTCTGGGTAATTTTGATTGCTTATCATTTTTAATTATCAGATCTCTTATTTTAGGTGATCCGAATATGTACTGAACTAGCATAATTTGCATCTTTTCATGTAGTTAATATTACTTGCTTTCAGTCTGCTTTCTTCTCTGACTGAGAACTGATGTGTGTTATAAGGCCTTTGATGTTCACTTAACTATATTTTTGTTATTCATGAATTTCTGTTTCCTTTGCAGCCCTGGAAAATCACTTCGTGTTAGCTCCATCCTTTTGGGCTTGGTTTTGGTTGGCAGAGCTGCTTTTGTTTTTCCACTCTCATTCCTATCGAACTTAACAAAGAAGTCTACAGATGAGAAAATTATCTTCAAGCAACAAGTGAGCACAAAAAAATCATGTTCACTATATTTGTTCTGGACTGTTATATTAAAAAACTCATGCAAATTCTTTTGACAGGTTACAATATGGTGGGCAGGTCTCATGAGAGGTGCAGTGTCAATAGCCCTTGCTTACAATCAGGTGAAATACAATGCACATTTGATGTCGAGTTTGATTTTAATCGAAGTTTCATTTGAGACCATAAATTTTAAACAAGGGTTCTGACTTCTTAAATACACTCACCAGATTCCTAATTGAATAGAAAAATGGAGAGCTTATATTTGCATTTCAACTGAAATAGTGATGCCTTTTAGTATATGATAGCACTGTAAGAGCTGCAATTTCTTGTACAAAAAATGGCCCCACATATTAAGGGGGATTGCCAAAGGAGAGAATAACAAATAGCTTATCCATATCTTCTCACCATCACAGGCAAATGGTCAGCAATTTTCTATTTGCTTACATAAAGCTAATTATAAAAATCAAAGTTTCCAAAATCTTCAAGATTGTTCTTTGCATAATTTACCACACTATGTATCTCCAATTTTTGATAAAATCCTTTTGCATGAGTTGTTATTTTTTTCAAATTATTAATTTTTATTTTGTATAATCAAGTTTTTTATCTGCATGTTTTGGAATTATATATATATATATATATATATATATATATATATATATATATATATATATATATATATATATATATTCGTCTTAACAAGCTGCTTGCTGTATTGAATTTGCAGTTTACAAGATCTGGACACACTCAACTGCGAGGAAATGCTTTTCTGATCACCAGCACTATTACAGTGGTCCTCTTCAGCACTGTGGTAAATAATTTTTCCAATTGTGTCCACAGAAATGCATACTACAGGTTCTAAAGCTACATATTTCAAAATTTATAATCGTCACATGATAGGTGAAACATTTTATTTACTAAGAACTCTAACAAACTGACCCATCCATATGCTAGTTCATTCTTTTACATAAATACTGCAACTGGAATTATCTGTTGCTTCTTTGAGGAATTTACTTGAATTATGGTACTGATGAAAAATTAGTGATACGAGCATGGATATCTGGATTATCTGATGCTTGCGTTTCCTGAAAGCTTCATATCATTATTTTGATTTTTTACTGTAAAACTTTTAAAGTGTTAAAGATCTGAATTCATCAAATGTTAAACTCTTCTTACGATATCGATATCAACACAAAAGTTAAGATGCTGGCTTAGCTATTTAAATGTTCTTTCTGTGCATAGATCACCTGGCTTAGCCCCTCGTTAGTACTTGTTTGTTTCTACATTGAGTTGGTCAAGTTTTCATGTGTATCTTCATTGAGTTTTATTGCCAGTAGCTAGATAAATAATATTATTAGTAGAAAATACAGTTTCCTTTCTTTATTAGTTTAGATATTTCTGATTGTTAATGCTAACTTGTCATGCCTCAGGTTTTTGGGTTGATGACAAAGCCACTTATAAGGTTCTTATTACCTCATAGTGCAAAGCATCTCAGCAGCATGTCCTCTGAGCCATCAACCCCCAAATCCCTCTTGTCACCCTTTCTCGAAAATGGACAGGGATCAGAAGTAGAAGTAGGAGGAGAATTCGCAAGTCGACCATCCAGCCTCCGAATGCTCCTTAGCAAACCAACTCATACAGTTCACTACTACTGGCGCAAGTTTGATAATGCATTCATGCGCCCTATGTTTGGTGGGAGAGGTTTCGTTCCATTTTTTCCTGGTTCGCCAACTGAGCAGAGCGCCCACAATTGGCAGTAAGCTAAGAAGGACATGACAACAAGCGAAAACACAGTAAATAGGAGGACGAAGTTAAAGAAAGAAAAAGTTCATGATCTTTTTTGAAATGTAATGTTTTTAGTTGCATTATTATCAAGGCAGCGCCTGATCTTTGTGCTCATCAGGTCTTTCTGTCTATTTTCATGGCAGCATGGAGTGTTGTGTATCGGTTATGTTATTCTTCATTTTCTTCTCATCTGTAATTCTTGTTCCATTCCAAGTAGATCCTTTAGGCTACTTTGGTTTGATTCTATCTCTTTGGATTTGCATGGTGTATAAACTTTTTTAACTCCAAGATCAAGGAACTGAGGTTAATCTGTTGTATGTTCAATCTTTTTGTAATTGACAGTAGAGGTAGACATAAATCATAAGAACGTTTTTCCTTTCACTACTTGTGTTCAAATCTGTCCCAGTTCACTGCAAATTTTTCGAACTTCTTTTTGAAAAACTATAACATGTTATGTTAATCACAAGTGTGTTTTTTTTTAGATGGTCAAGAACACACTGCTAAACTTCAAATGACCACATTTATTATGATTAGATTACATTGCTCAATCACAAGTCTATGAGCTTATATTTTGTTCCAATTCTATGATTTCCACAGTCCTTGCTGATAGATTACAATAGAAATAGCCTATATAAAGATATCTAAATCTTGTAAAAGCTCAAAATAAATTGAGTTTATTTTATTGATGCAATTTAACTCAATACAGCAGATTTGGAGGAAGCCTCAGCCCCATCTGTGCCGATCTCCCCCATAACATGGTGCTTACACTGTTCAGATTGTGAGCTCAATAAATCCTGAAAATTGCAATTAATTTCTTAGAAACACATGTATGTATCTAAGAGGATAGATTTTGGTATAGCAGATAGATTGAATCACAAAAAAAAATTTAGAAAATAAAATTATGGTTGACTTTCCTCATATGAGATGGAAGTCTATTCATTCCTTTTATAAATATATATATGTAGAATAAATACACAACATTAAGCTTAGAGATAAAAGAAACTTACTACCAATTCTTACGACAACCTTTACCAATTTGCAAAGACTTCTTCTCCAATCTTGGTTATTGTCTCCTCTTTCACCATGTAGGATTAATGATGCTTATTGTCTCCTCTTTCACTGTTATCCTAAATGACACCATGAAAGATTCATATCCAAGTGAGAAAGATTACACCCCCATTAGATAGCATGGTATCCATAGACTTGGATTCGAAGATCCACCACAACTAGCATCACATCCACAAAGACCACAAGACCTCAAGCTCTCTTCCTCCCACCCCGAGCACAGTCCACCACCACTCCCACTTCCAAATGTCCCTCCTTTCCACCATCTCCTCCTCCTCCAATTCCCTTCACCTCCTCCACCACCACAATCACCTCTCTTCCCTTGCCAGCTTCCATTCTTCTTCTTCTTCTTCTTCTTCCTCCATTATCCTTTCACCTCTTCACATTCCCAGACATGGCCTCAAAGCAACAAAATTCACCATCACTGCTTCCACTTCTCCTCCTCCTTCCATAAGCAAATCCACAGCTTCTCCTACCCAGTCCTTCAGAAAGAGGTCTCCCAAGGACGTCAACGTCCTTGTGACCGGCTCCACAGGCTACATCGGCAAGTTCGTGGTGCGCGAGCTCTGCCGTCGCGGCTTCAACGTGGTGGCGGTCGCGCGCGAGCGGAGCGGCATCCGCGGCCGCGACGACAAGGCGCGAGCCGCCGGGCAACTGGCCGGCGCCACCGTGTGCTTCGCGGATGTCACTGATCCCGACGCCCTTGGCCGCGCCCTCGACGCCCTTGGCCGCCCCGTCGACGCCGTCGTCTGCTGCCTCGCCAGCCGTGGCGGCGGCATCAGCGACTCGTGGAAGGTCGACTATGGCGCCTCCAGGAACAGCCTCCTTGCGGGGCGCCGCCTCGGCGCCTCCCACTTCGTCCTCCTCTCAGCCATCTGCGTCCAAAAGCCGCTCCTCGAGTTCCAGCGCGCCAAGCTCAAGTTCGAGGCCGAGCTCGTCGAGGAGGCGGCCGCCGACCCCGGCTTCACCTACAGCGTTGTGCGCCCCACCGCGTTCTTCAAGAGCCTGGGCGGGCAGGTGGAGACGGTGAAGGACGGGAAGCCGTACGTGATGTTCGGCGACGGGCGGCTGTGCGCCTGCAAGCCCATCAGCGAGGCAGACCTCGCGGCCTTCATAGCCGATTGTGTCATGGACGAGGACAAGGCCTGCAAAATTCTGCCCATTGGGGGGCCAGGGAAGGCCTTGACGCCATTGGAGCAGGGGCAGCTGCTCTTTAAGTTGCTCGGCCGGGAGCCTAAATTCTTCAAGGTGCCCATAGAAGTGATGGACTTCGTGATCGGAGTCCTTGATTTCCTTGCAAAGCTATTTCCATCATTGGAGGATGCAGCGGAATTTGGCAAGATCGGCCGGTATTATGCAGCAGAGAGCATGCTGGTGTTGGATCCGGAGACAGGGGAATACAGTGCAGAGAAGACACCGAGCTACGGGAAGGATACATTGGAAGGATTCTTTGCAAAGGTGATCAGAGAAGGAATGGCTGGCCAGGAATTGGGGGAACAAACCATCATCTGAGTTCTCAGGCTTTGTGAATTTACTGGTACAAGAAGTGAAGAAGGCCTTCTCACTCTACTGCTAGTTCCACTGGTAAAGGTTTATGGCACATTCTTCTTGTACTATGTTTGCTTGTAAGACTCTCAAATGCTTCTGAATGCCATAAGATTTTAGCAAATTTTGTTGTATGACATGCATTTGTCAAGCATTAGAAGCTGAACATGATTGTGATTTTCTTTGATTGGTAATGCTATGATATTATAGATGACATCTTTTTCTCTCCTTGTTCTTAAGCCATTCAGGTCTACTTACAGATATAGGTGCCTTAATTAGCAAACTTACTGTATGCATAATGTTATTAATGTACTGTGTCAAGCCACATTGTCGAAAGGGAATAAGAAATTTGTCATTGATGAAGTTTTTGATTTTATATGAAGCAGATATAGGTATATCTTGTTGATGTTTTCTCTGGTTGACTGTTTTGATCAAAGGAAAAAACTACTCCCTTATGAACATACTCTCATGCTCAGCGTTGTCTTGCTTTAAGAAAGTGCGCATGAACTAATGAACATTCTCTCATGATGTTCTTTAGTGTTTTCCCTGAATAAAATAAATGTCAGCCACTAATGTTAGTGAAATTAGTCATCTTTCATCAAAATGCCTTCATCAGTTCTCTACATGTGCCTCTTGAATTGGTAGAAAAATTAGCACTTAAGCTTTACTCTCTTTCTCACATTTAACCATCTTAAGTAGGTGAAAGTTCTATATAGTGTTCCCTTCGTATCTATCTATCTATCTATCTATCTATCTATCTATCTATCTATCTATCTATCTATCTATGTAATCAATTTATGGAAGAAAGTCAGTAAGTCGCTGCTATATCTGATTGTCCAATGTAGACAATATTTATGGAAGGAAATAATGAAATTTTAGTCTATTGCTTGGTTTCATGATTACCAGTCTTGCTTATTCATTGTTTAGCTATAGTATTACTAGGATCAAACATAAGTTGCTCATGCATGTAACTTGGTTTTACTTGTTTAAACCAGCTGTTAGCATGCAGTTAAGCACATCTTCCGATTTCATTTCAGCTTATTGATCCTTCCAACTACCCATACCATCACCACAAACACACAAGTTAATGGTGCATTATGATTATTGAGTATGGTTTTGTAAATATCTCGCGAAGTTGATCACTAATACATTACTTATTGCAGACAGGATTAGGATTCCATGTTCTGCCGCTCACTCTGATACCAATCTTGGCGTGGTCCATGACCCCATGGAGTGCACCTCTCTTCCATGTCAATGTTTTACTGGGTGATTGATTTGCCGTGCTCATCTACCGGTTATTAAACGGTACTTATTCATGATCAAGCAGTACAAAGAGTACTTGCTATAAAATATTTTCTATTGGTTTATTAAATGAAATGATTATTAGTCATGTCAATATGGTGACAATAGAGTTTTTTTTGCCTCTACTCAGCAGTGTATTTGGGACAAGAAAGAGTGAGTTTGTGTTCACTTTGAATGAGATTCTAAATTGTATTCCTAATGCTTCTTCTCAAGGTTTTTTTGGCTTCACATACAATATGTCATTAACAGCTTCTGAGATTCTTTTCAAGTATGCCAAATGTTTGTGAATGAATTCCAATTGCTTAATTTAATGATGAAAATGAAGACAATAAAGTATTGCTAGACGAAAAATGAAGCCGGTCTGCAATTGAAGCCTTTGTGTGTTTAATGAATCCAATACCTGTAATGATGCATGGTGCACTTTTAGTTGATGGGTAGGAAGTTTACACTGTTTGTAATACATGCAGCAGCACCAGTATCAAACTTCTATACAGGTTTTGGAACATTAGATGAGTTATATCTTAAACGATCATTTTGTCGTAGAAGTTCCATAAACTGTGTATTCATTAACACATGATTTAGTTGATTTTGCCTAATCCGTGCAGCATCTCGAGTTAGATTTACTTGCAAAGGGGTCATAGTGTTGGCACGCACACCTTCAAGAGAAAAGAAATGCGCAAACAAACTATCTTATTTCGCTCTGTCGAAGCACACAAATTTGTGATCACTTTATTATCACAAAGGATATAACACAAGCTTAGAAGCATCCCACAACAAAGGATCTAAGATTAGTCGGCCGCATCCCACAACAAAGGATAAATTGTAGATCTTTTCCTTCAGAAAATCCTGTGTATTCCATAAAACTAAGGGTTAATAAAAAATACTGGAAAAAAGAAAAGATTCAAGTTCCTCTCTTCCACAGTCAACTAGAATTGTCTCATTGTATGCAAACATTCAACAAGAACAATATCCGTACTTTCAGCTGAATCATGCATGACAGTGCTCATAGAGATGGTTTTATCATACAGAACTTTGATAAACACACCAAGCACCAGCATTCAATATAACATCAATTCACCATAATATATGATGAAGCCTATGTATTAAGTTATCATACAGGAAGAGCACAACCAAATTCTAGACCGACAAATCCAATTTCTGGAATAAGTTCAGAGACATTGGACAGGTGTCTGGCTAACTCATCAATCCCAAATGGAACCCAATCACTGAGGATCTGTGGGGGGAGATATCATGCGAGTGTTGTAAGATTGGCAGTGACTGCACTTCTGGCCAATGATGTGGTAAAAGACTTCGGTGGTGTCGTTACAGTCGTTGCAGAGGATCCAAACCTGTGAAATCACAGCAAATTAATGCCTCATCTGTAACAAGCACTAGAAGATCAACAACAAAGGAAACTGTTAGATCAAACTCAAACAAAGACTGTTTGCAAGTGCTGGATGGGAACTGTTCTGAGCCACAAAAGAAAACTTATTTGAAGTGTAGATTACAAACCGTCAGAAAAGATCAATAAGTTGGTCATTATCACATAAATTTGCAATAGGCAAAAATCTTACTCTTTTTCAGATTCTCTTACTTAGTATCATGATGCAAACATCACCTTTGTTTATGTTTTATTATTCTGTATACCAGTCTCTTCATAGGCGTAAGTTTCCTTGTTCTTGCTTGTACAGAAACTGTGGTTATTATATTCATTTAACAGTTCAAAGTTGAAGTGGAATTGGATATATGTATCGGCCAGTTGATGCATCATGTATTATCATTACTTCAGTATGGTTCATATATGCAAATTACCAGCATGGGATAGACTAGCAATTACTGGTTGGAACAATCAGTACATTTTGGTAATTGAATCCTCGGTCCAGAAATTAGTGTGTTCGGATTATTACATAAAAGAAAATCAAGTTACATGATCTGATGGTATTCTGTGCCATATATGCTATAAGCATTGCAGCCACTGAAATTTCAAAATGTCTAAGTCTCACTCCAACAATTTGTAAGGACCACAATAAGAGACAGATAGCACTGACCTTTCTTGTTCTGTAATCCTCTGGCATGGCTGTTTCTTCTATCTGCAAAATAGAAAATTTTAATTTCTTAGGACATCAATTAATCTGAAAGAGAAGACACTATATGAATCTGTATCTATCCGTAAGAGTGAGAAATACTGATTAAAACATAAGTTAATACTTGGGAAACCTTCTTATGACCCTACTTAAATCATAAACCAAAACCTGTACAAGTCAATAGAAGACCATAAAAGTTTTTAACATCAGATCAAGTCATTGCACGGGCCATGATTATTTGCAAGTCAATTAGATAGACAAGAAGCCGGCATAGACCATACGCTCTAAGAGGAGACATCCAACATTGCGATATCGTCTATCTATGAAGCATTTCAAAGGCCATTACACAAACAGTTAAGATATCATGGCTTGTTGCTGTAATTTTCAGTCACATGTCTACCATGAGACTGCAAGCGAGCCGCCTTACACTAACAATTACTTAGATCTTAACGTGTCTGCTACTTGGTGATTAGATATATACCACAGTGTGATAACAGAGTTGTCGAATCCAAAACTAAACAACATTTTATCTTCAAGCTCTAGAAAATGGTGAATTCAAGCGCAGACACCAGACATGATGTCTAATGCTTTCTCGATGTAATGATAACATCATGGAGGTATCTAGCTAGCCGGATCAAGGCAGCTGCTAGATCCTTCTGCTGAGGAGGTTGCATACCAAGGGACTTCCAACATACAAGGAGTTTGGAACCTCCCTATTCCAATATCTGCAGATCTAATGAATGTTCCACATGGATAAGACATATTCATGGCTCCCCTATGGTTTTTTCTGTAGAAACACATTATCAGATCTCTAAATGAAGTGTGATGAATAAATTTGTTGTGCTCTCAGATATACTTGGTTAGAGATCTCTGTTCAGAAGCATGAAACATTTTTAACACTTAGTGTAACGCTCTATTTCAGGACATTCCAACCAAAGAAGAAGAGAAATCTAGATTTCTTATTGTTAACATTAAGATTTGGTTTCTTTGGTATGTTTGGATCATAAGATATGACAACCAGAATATCTGGAGTCCTAGGGCTCATCTCAGTGGAGTTTCCATCCATGATAACATTTCATATATGCTTGGACTTGAGAAATCAATGGATCATGGTTAAGTGGTTCAATCTTCTATGGCTATTTTTGATAACATTTCATGTGAGGGAAGTTTGCTGCTCTCATCATTCAGTAAAAAAAAAAGAAATGTTACTCACTATAACCACTTCAGTATGAGTGGAGCTTGAAACTCAAAATATGAAAACGACATCTTTACATAATCATATTATTGGCACAAATTAATTTATAATAACTCAAGCATCGATATTATGTCTTCTGAATTAATTAACAAGGGAAAAAAAAATTCAATGCATATATATCCAACAGTTTCTATATAAGAACAGTGAATTATATTTTCTCTTACCTCCTCATCCATCTTCCTCCATATTTTTGACATGTCAATTACTGACTTGGAGCATATGGGACAACAGTATCTATATCTCATGATAAACAGAAGTAATTAGCTCAAGATACCCAAGTCTAAAAGCAATTCAAAATTCTTAGTTAATTAAATAGCATCGAGAATTACTTGTCATGATTCAACATCTCACTGAGACAATCTGAGTGCATTGTGTGCCCACATTTCAATACAGTTGTTTCTTTCAACGAGTCGAAGAGATACTGCATCAAAGTTTCTAACAGTGAGACATCCTTCAAATTTTAAAACCAAAAGAAACAATGCATCAATATATAAACCTCATAACATATGGAACAATGATGTCTCATTGAGTTTTCAACACATGAATGCTTGTTGAGCAAGCCAAAAGAGTAGCAGGACCCTGTACGCATGTCAAAAAATCAGATCCAATGGATTAACATATCAGTAGAAAAAAGGAGTTGATATATAAAGAGGTGAGTCAAAACTTGGACCAATTCATGTGTACAGACTTTCTTAATGACGATGACTAATGACACAAATGCTAGCTAGTTAACTTCATCCTTTGATGAAGACAAATCCACAAACCTAATAGCGTCACATGAGAAATGAGATAAGCACAAATAAATACAAGTTAAGAGATTTTATAATCATTAGTTGCTCTTGTTTTCCAGAATATATAGTTCTCAGACCTAAATTATGAGCTCTAATAGCTTTTAATCGGGCTTGGATATATAACTAATCTCAAAGAAATGTTTGTTTGTTTTTTTTTGCTACAAATGTCCTAGGATTGATCCAGATTTCATTGATTAATTAAGGCACGCTACAATCCTGCAGGGATTGATCAAGACACTCGTGAAGTCTGATATATGGAACACTAAAAAACCCTGCAAGTCCTAAGCAACTATCAGATCCCACAAATTTGCACAGTCCAGAACTCCAGATATGGTGAAGAAAATGCTTGATTTTTGACCAACTTACAGTATGAAGTTCACTTTTACAAGAAGATCAACTAGAAATCCAGTTCTTAAGATAGTTGTTTCACAAGATCATGCAGACCCATAAACAACTGAGTTCAAGAGGCACTCATATTGGAGGCCTAAGGGACCAAGAATCAAACACCTCATTAGCAAGAATACAGAAATGAAGAACCAAATCATATAAACTATTTTTCACATTGTATAAGCATGAACGACAAGAAACTAAGATCCATCCCCACTAAAAGGAAAGCAATATATCATCTTCAAAAGAAATCTGACTGCTTTCCGTTACGAAGGAAAAAGATATTGAACTGTTTAAATAGAAGAACCAAGCAATGGCTCAGACCAAAACCAAAGAACAACTTCAAAATCTTCCTTTTGTCCCAAGACCACTTAAACATCATGCAGACAACGAAATGCATCATGGCTATTCTCCATCACATTTCTGGGCCTTCAGAGGACTGCATTAAGCTGGGGAAAATTTTCGAGTAAGATGAGATGAACATACCACATTTCTGGCAGTGGAAGAAGTTCTCTCTGCCACCAACTCTGCTCGAGTATGCACAAGCTTGAATCATTCTACCAACTTCTCTATGTGCAGTACCAAGCAAGATAAAAAAACAGATGTAAGGCTAACCTGCAGATACCGCAATCCTCGCAATGGTAATGCCCTTTGTCAACCTGAGAAAACAAAAACAATAGGCATAAGAAAACGATCAAACCGGAAACAATCAGAAAGCTCATAGATCATCAAGTTTACATCGTCATCGTAAAATCTGCACACTACACAGAAGTACTCCCCCATGTTGACCCCACAATTCGAGCACACTTGTGCAACCTGTAAAAGAACAAGTGCAATCCAAACTCGTCTTGTAAACCAAAAAGATAATAACAATAATTAATATAAAAAAAAAAAGAAAGACTAATCAACTCTCACCGGTTGCTCGGTGTCGCAAACCACACAAATTACCTGCAGAATCAGATCATAGATATGAACCTAAGCCGCTCAAAACCCTCATGAACGAAACAGAATAAGCAAGGAATCGGAACTCACCGTTTGAACATCGAAGCGGCAGATTTCATGTCGATCCTTCTGAATCCAGAAAACCAAAATTTCCCCAAAAGAGAGACGACAAATTCTTAAAACTCGTACTAAACAAATACTTAAAACTCGTACTGACAGAGATTCGGGTACCGTAGACTCGTTATGGCAGTGGCGGCAGCAAAAGATCTCATTGCAGCATGGCGCTCGAATCTTGCACCTCCTCTTGTAGTGCTTGCACCTGAGCAACATCCCAAGAACAAACAACTCACGAACTCAAAACAGAAGCTTTAGAACATATCAAACAAAGACAACAATAGATTCAGCAAACAAACCCGTAACCCATCTTCCCGAAGCCCAGTCGAGCATCATCAGCGGAGGCCTCCATTCCCGAGAGAGCTTCTACGCAATCCAGGAGAAGAGGGAATGGTGCAGAATCTCAATCCAAGACTGTTCATATATAGGAACATAAAGGTGAGACCTTTATTGATCATGGATTATAATAATGGTGGAAACAACAAGTTTTTTCCTTTTTTTTTTTTCTAATAACAAGTTACTTGAATAAAAGATTGGTGGGTGCATCAATTTGCATACAAAAAGTGTGGAGCTAAAGACCAAGACAAGAACACCTTGTGGTTTTTATCTTCTAAACAAAGAGGAAATTTTAGTAGGGGGAGTTGAGCTCATGTGGGGGAGTCAAAGGGTCTTCATAGGTGTTTGGTGCAATGTCATACAATTAATTTGGAAATAAATTATACAGATGAATTCAAGAAATTCACAAGAGAATACTATTTCGAGGATTCCACATCTTGACAATCAATTCGAGAAGGATCCATCTTATAATGATGCAAAGATCTAAGGCTAGAAGAAAAATTATACAGATATAGACTACAGTGCATTACAAAATTCTTGAAGCTGCCAAAACACAGAGCATTCAGAATGAAATATATCTTTAAAGTACAGAGCATTCAGAATGAGAGGATGAAATATATTTTGGTCGATGTGTCTTCATACAAGAATGATGACATGTTTACAAGAACAACTTATTGGCAGGAGTTGAGTGTTCCAGACTGAAATCTTTAAAGGCATTTGTTGGGCTGCTGTTTGAGAAGAGATAGAGAGAGAATTAGGAGTAATTGTTGCCTCTATCTTGGACCAACCAGGTTATCTTCTTTCTATCTTCTCATCTCCTATTGGTCCTGGGTTTTGTATTGCAGAGTGGGGGAATGAACCTTGGGAGTGATGACATGGGATGGCAGACACTGGAAGGCACCCTTGTGATAAGCTTTGGCTGCTTGCTTGTTGGGTAGCATGTCATGTGAACTCAACAATAAGTCTTCTTTCTTCGAGTCGAAAACCCAGGGGACCTCTGTTCTTGATACAGGAACAGAACTGGTGGCGGTAGCATGCAGAAAAGCTAAGATGGACAGTGACATGTACTACTGCATGCAAGAAAATTCTGTGTAGTGCAGCCCTTCATCTGAGAGTACAACTTGATGCGAGTCAAGTGGATCATTAGAAGAAGAGGTCCTAAGTGAAACAATTTGTGCTGTATAAAGTGATAGATGAACTTGCTAATGTAATGCCAATAGAGACTCTTGTGGCAATTTTATTTCTGCTGAGTGCAGGCACATGTAGAATGGAGATTATTGGTCTTCTTCTTCTTCTTCTTGTCCAAGAGTTGCCTTGCTTGCCAAGTTTATCCCATCCAAAGCAGTCTAGTGCAAGGACAAGAGGTCTTCCCTTGGCCTATTCATCTTTATTGCTCTGCAATTATTCTATCTGCCTCAATTTATTACACTTTGTTGCAGCTCTAATACACAGTGATAGAATTTACAACTATAGTTCTACACCAGTATTGCAACTATTGAAGTCCACTTCCAGCTATTGAAGACATAATACTAGGTTGATGCACATTACTGTCCATGTAATTCTTTCTTTCCATGGAGAATTTTAGGTACTCATCATCATGTATAAATTTTTTCATATAAGAAAATTCTAGTCATATCTCATTTGTAAGCACCTGAGATTTCTTTATATACCATCTTATACCTTAGCCTACAATCATTATTACTTCCTTTGGAAGCTGTAAAAATGAAAATTATCCTATCACAACAAAAGTGTTCCATTACTCTATCCATCTCAATCATTAAGATGCCTATAAAGATAAATTTCACTTTGTAAATATTTTTATTAAGATAAAAAATGCATTGCACCCTATGAGATTTTCCTAACAGATATCCATTTGCTATAGAATATTTGTAATGATGTTTACTGAGGATATTAGCTATTGTAATTGGTCAAGACTTTATCTTCAGCACTTACTATTTATGAATAATAATATTATTATTTGTCATTATTATTATTATTATACACATATTCGAATACCACAAAAAAAATATTTATATCCCATTCAAAGGTAATTTCTTTTTTTTTTAATTATGGCTTTGTTTTAGGGGAAAAAAACACAAAAACAATTTTCTTGCTTCAAGCAAGAAGACATAGAAACCCCAACGTGCGCCCAACATGGCGAAAAATAGACAAGAAAGAAAGATTCTGTAGAAGCAACCTCAGCCAATCCCCTTCCACCATTGGAATCAGTCAGATTCAATCAAAGCTTTCCTGGGCATGACAGCCTTTTTCATCACCAAATCTTGCTGCTCCCTTCCTCTTCCAAGCTGTCAACACGTCTATTATATCACCATGACCTCCTCGCCTTCCGTGCAGTGTTGCACTTCTTCCTTCCTTCCTTCCTTCCACCTTCCCGGCCCCTTTGTCTTCGACCTTATCGCCCTTCTCCACCAATGGGCTGCGGCGGCTCGAAGCAGGACGTGGCCACCGGCAACACGATCACCCGCCGTATCCTCCGCAGGCCATCGAGTGCCTCCAAGAGCAAAGCATCTTCGACGTTGGCGAACGGCGACGCCTCCAAGAAGCAGGCGGCCGAGGCAAACGGTGCCGCCGGTGAGGCCAAACTCGTGTCGAAGGAGTCGTCGGAGGAGTACTTCTCGTCGAGGAGGGAGATAGAGTGCTTGGACGTGGTGACGGGGAGCGAAGGCGCCGAGTACTTCTCCCCCATCGAGGACTCCGACGCCAACGTGAAAACAGCGGAGGGAAGCGGAGAGATCGCCGTCTCCGAGGCGAAGAACGGTGCCGCGTTTGGCCCAAAGGAAGAGAAAGAGCAGATCGGCCGCAAAGAAGATGACGGTATGCATCACATTGTCAAAAGATCTAATTGGATTAACAGAAGAATAGATTCTGATACTCGATTCATCTACTGCTTCAATGTATACTTCATTTCTCGTATGTTTCGTTCGATCCTAGTACTAACATGTGATATTTGTAGGGGAATCACTTGGAAAGCAATCTGTAGATTTCAAAGAGGCCATTTCCATCGATGAAGCAGAAGCAGAAGCAGAAGCAGAAAAGAAGAGTCCAGGAGAGAAGGAGACTGCAAAGGAGTCATCAGCTCATTGACTGATGGAGAGAGATTAATGCAAACCTGTCATGTTCTTTCCATGTATTACATATGATTAATAATCAAATATTAGATACCATATTTTCCGACGCTTGGCATGTATAATAGCTCAGTGAGTTGGAGACAGCATGCATGATCATGATTAAATGTAGTAGTAATTGTACATTGAGATTTATTATGTTTGTTTTCTTTTTCTCTCTGTTACTTTTTCTTGCTTTAGAGGGAGAAATGCAAAAAGTTACTCAAAATTATATATGAAAATTTAAATACTCTTAATTTAAGTAAAGGTGACCTCATAGGAAACTTAGCACAATTATAAAACATCCTATTGTGTGATTAACCAAAAATTTTATGGAAATGTGATGCATCCTGTTGTGTGATTTATCCAAAGTAAGTGACACTTTTTGATAATTAAGCTGAAAGCAAAAAAAAATTATACTTAAAACCTATTCTGTAATCCTAACTATGATCCAAATCCACTTTGCAGTTTCACCACATCCTAATATTGTTTGCATTTCCACTTGCCACCATGAAGTAAAATTAAATTCCATGTCAGTAGCCTTTTCCCATCTTTTACATCAAGAAAGTGCTATCAGATTCCCATTGGATCATTCCTTCAGTGAACTCGTTGTCAATGCATTAAATATCACATTCCAACCTAATTAGCCACTGTTCAATTTATAAAGAGACCTGCTGGTTACTCACTGTTGTAATCCAAGCTGAACCTTATTTGGAGACAAGATTACTAATAAAATTATCTCATCACCTAAACCTCAACTTGGGAAGTTCAATCAATAATTCTGTATGATATAGGTTTTCTATTTCTCCCTGACAACACTAAAAGTCTAATACAATTTTTATAAGCAGCAGTAGCAGTGGTCCACTCAATTTATGGCACAGAGCTATATATTCACATAATGCTGTACAAGGACATGCACATAGAAATATGCCTAGTTCACCACCATCATCTGGTTGCATAAACATTTACAATCACTAGAAATATGACTTCAATTGTCGAGGTCATGCAGCGCTTGTTGCAACCGTGGTGATCTGGACGCGCAATACCTCATGAATTGCACCACGGTTGAGCACACCAAGAACCTCTCCCTCCTTGCCCATCGCAAGCTCAGTCAGAGAAACAATGCGCGAGCGGTGCTCATCAGGCAAGCGGAAGCCGTAGAACCACCTGCCTAGCACAAACCAACTCACACATACTTGCTGCTCTGAAACTTGGCAGCTTTCAAGCACCTCCATCACATCAACAGGCTGCAATGTCAAATTCACAGGGTCTGTAGAGAAGACAATTACTTGGACAATACAATATCTTCATCACAAAAAACAAAAAAAAAGAATTCACACTGTACATAGTTTCATGCATCATTGCCTTGCAAGAAACCCATCTACTTAATACCACACAGCAGAAAATTAGAACCAGAATGGATAAATATTATCAGTTAATGAATAATGTTCACAAAATGCAGAAAAACTACATAACAATATGCCGTTAATATACGAGGAATGATGTAGCTTGTAGCAGAGACAATAGGTGTCTGTTGAAGAACTATTATGCTGTCTATGACTTCTAATGCATTAACCAGTCCTAGAAAAACATGCAACTTTGAAGCTAATTGTTGGCTTTGACCTACATATGGAAACACCAGATTATTATTTTAATCAGAGTATTCTTACTTAGATCTGCCCCAAATTAAACTAATTCACAATACAATTCTTTTACACTTCCATTCAGGATGGTAATTAATAAAGCAACATATGGCCTATGATATCTGCAAATCCTTGGTAAAATGTTAAGAACCAAATGGCACTCAAGACAAATTCAGAAATACCTAGAAACTAAGCTTAAGCGGTGGTTATATACAATATTTTACACTTCTATTCAAGATGATATTTGATAAAGCAACATACGGCCTATAGTATCCGCAAAACCCTTGGTGAAGTATCAAGAACCAAATGGCATTCAAAACAATTGCCTGTGATAGTTGGCAATTCCTAGAAACCGAGCTTAAGTGGCAGTTAACAACGACTTTGCCATTAGCTTATTCTGTGTCATTTATGCAAAATAATGTTCTCTGGGAAAACTTCCGTTCTAATGCTTTACCAGGACAAAATGGAAAACTCCTTTTAATGATGTTTCCTTAGGACAAACTTCTTTCCATATTTCTAGGAAAAGTTGCCTTTCTGTTTTCATGATTTTCTCCAGAAAACTACTCCAATTTTTTTTTCCATTATGTTAACTCATCTTCCCAAGAACAAAAGAGACCAAGTTTTACTTTTCTTGCATTCCAAAAGGAAAATATTTTTTCAACAATCCAAAAATATTTTTAGTTTTCATATAATTAAGATTTCCAACAATAAGTATTTTCCACCTTTTTCTATGCAATTAGACAGACCCTTAGCTTCTGCTCAATGCTAAAACCAAGAATCATATACCATAGCAAGTAAAATATAACAAAAATTCAGCTAGCAATTTGTATTCTGAACTCATTATAAGGTTTTGCCTTTCGAACTCCAAACAAATTTTGCTAGCCTTGCAATCTGCATGTCATAAACTTCGATAGGAAGAGTTTTGATACAACACTTGTTTAATAGGTGATATAGGTAATGCATAAAATAAAAATTGCAACTACTGAAGAAAATCTTGCAGGCAACAAAATAACATCATAAGAGTAGCTAAGAGACGTCCCTAGGTTGTATAAACATTGGCTCTAAGAGAACCTTGTAATGGCAAGAAAAATCAAGCAGCACTTTTGAGATAATTTATTAATAGCCTATGTCTACATTCCTTTGTTTTCTAGAACTTTCATTACTAGAAATCTAATTGACTTATCATAGAACCAAAATAAAAAGTTCAACTGAGAAATTCCAAAAGAAGTTCTTTAGAGAATCACCAAAATAATAAGCAAGAAAAACCTGTTAACAAGAATCTAACAAATTCCAAAGAACTACTGATCTCCTGAATCCTGTCATCCTGGTTAACAATTACAAACAAAAATATGAACATGAAGGAAATGTTACAAAAGAAATTTATGTAGAGGAACACTAACCGGAATGTCCAGTGAAAATATACAATAATGCAATCCAATCAGATTTAATAGCACATTATGCTCCCTTCTGAACAGGAACAGCTGCACATCTTTAAAACCAAGTTCCATCGAGCCCAGGTCACTAATTGCTTTTAAATAATAACCAACTTCCATTGACCCACTTTTTGACCACTCCAACACAGATTTTATTACATCAGAAACAGCACTGGCCAATTTCTTGTGCTTATTAATGTAAAAAGTTTTACATCCCTACAAAACAAGAGCATGATTAACAAGTATATCTGACACTATTACTTTGTAATATATGTTAAACTAATGCTACATTAAGCAACCTTTCAAAGTTGTTCGTTTTGCAGAGCATGCTTGGCAATCATTTACAGGTAAAAGGTACTTTGCAATAAACAATAAAATCAATTTACATGCACCAAGATATAGATTCTCTGTAGCTATTTTACGGGAACTAACCAGATAGCTCAAGGACAATATAATTTACAGGAATCGGCATTTTCTTCATATTTTGACATTTGAAGCTAATAAATCCTCTACAAATGGCAAGGCCATGTTTTGTCCTTATTTAATTCACAGAACTCAGTTGCTGTACAACAATAACATGTATACCGTCTTCAACTGGTACAGTAAAATCCTAGCAAAAGTATCAAGTATGACTCAGCAAACAAGATCATGGTTAAGGTTTCCCCTTTTTAGCTCTTATTTGTCTTTAAAGCCCAAAATCCTCTAGATATCAGTCCTTGTTATCCTTCGATATCATATGTATGGATGGAAGTTAATATTTTGATGGTATCTATTCCAGGATCTTTATATCATATTAGTGTCAACATATCTCCTAACTTTATATTTAATCTCCTCAAGCCACCAAAGTGCTGTCAACATGCCCTCCAAAGATCAAGGTCTTCTAACAACGAACATGCATAAAGAAGATGTACAAGTTATTGCTTACATTTTCAACTTTATTTGCTTGAGTTTTTTTGTAAGTAACAAATACAGACAACTGAAAAAACACACTGGAAATGGAAACCAAAAAGGTAGGTTAGATACCATATTCTAGCCCAGATCCTCCGGATCAATCCATAGTTCCATATGCCTAAGTTCCTCAATACAATAAATGTCATAATTTGTGAAGTTAATGGTTATCATGTCCATCAATATTTTATTCAGTATAATAAGTATGTAGAGTGGAACTAGAGATTATATAACTAAAAATAACCTTCGAACCATTTATCTCTATGGTACTTATGTAATGCTTGGACTATTAGGCTATTGCTTTCATGATGTAGAACCAGAACAATCAGCATAATGTGCAAAATAACCAAAGATGTCATTAAAATTTACCAATTATATGCTCATACTTTCCAACTATGCGTTTTAACTGTCTGAAAAAAGATTCACTCAAGACCATGCATATGCAGATTTTCAACAAGGATATAAAATGTAGAATTTAGCACGACCTTTGTAGATAAATACAAATACATAAATATTAATGTGCATATATCACAAGTATATGGCGCCCTATATGTTTTTTGACGAAGAAATTGACAAAAAGTACCACAGGCTAGAAGAATAATTCCAAACATTTCGAGAATAGATATCAACCAACATATGGATACAAAAAATGGCCCAAGACACCACTTAGTTAAAGATAATTAGTATATTTTAGCAGATCTCAATTGTGAATGTTTTGATGGACTAGCAGATATCTTCCTATGCATTATTATGTGTGCACAAAGCAGTAGCAGCGCGTGAATTACCCATCGAAAAATTTAATTGTAAACCCGCAAATTTTCCAATGCCAAACAGCGATGAGAATAAAATCAATTTAACAAAAATCATATCTTTCTGACCTGCGAGGGCAATGCACCGAGGTCGCCAACCGCGGAGGGCCATCGCCGCTTGTAGAGCGCGATCCAGACGGAATCGGAGGCGCAAAGGCCTAGCCAGAAGCGGGAACAACTCCCCAACGAGCAAACATCGGAAGCCTATTGCACCGAGTCAAAGATTGAGGGAAGAGGAAGAGGGAGAGAAGGAAGATGGACCGAAAGGCACCTCGAGCAAGGAGACGATGTCGAGCACGAGATCGCATGGGAGCGAGCTTGAGCCGAGGTCGAACCGCGAGCTCCCGCCGCCCTTCTCCATTTCCAACCCAAAAGGGGAGGTTTCGGTCCGGTAAGCCGGAGAACCAAAGAGGGACGGCGAAAGCTTCATCGCGCAGAATATGCATAACAATGCTCCGTCTTGCTACGACTTTGGTCCCGACAGATGGTGTGTTGGCGCACATCAAGAAGAGCACAGCCCCGACCCCACCACCACTTATCCCGCTGGATGTACGCCACGTAACACGTCCTTAAAATCGAAACTCTTGAAGCATTCCACGTGAGCCTGTTGGTATGACTCGCGCTCTCGTCGAAGGCACCGTACAGCTAAATGACGCCTCACGATTGGCTGGATGGTGGAATCGAGCGAAGAAGTTCCAGCAGTGACAAGTGACAAGCGCCGGTTCCGTGTATGGCGCCTGGCTTTTCACAGGAGAACCAAAAGGAGTATTAACTGCATAAACAGTTAATAATCCTTATTATGAACCGTATAAACAAAAGGATTATTAAGGAATGATGATATTTATATAATGATAAATTTGATATGAAAATAAATTCAATAAGGTTTACCACCCAAAGTAGCATTTGAAAGTGTCAATTAAAGATTGATGTTATGAATGCAATACTGCTTAGTAGATAAGAGCAGTCGAATAAAAGTTCAAGTCAAATATATAAACATAAGTCTGGAGGAAAAATCTTATGTTTATCTTCAAAAAGAAATTATCATGCCAATATGGGATGTTTACAAGGACACTCAAAATATAATCCAAAGAAATAGACATGAATAGAAAGGTGGAGGGATCAGGGCAAGGCAATGCTCTCACATCATGAGCCAAGAACTAGAATCATGAATTTGGGACACCTGCCAATACTAATCCAATAAAGACCCCCTTTTTTTTTCAGGTGAAGTTAACCTGTTTTTCTCCATTAAATACTTGCTTCTCACTTTTGATGGGCTGAGGTAGACAGTCAAATAAAATACTGCAAAAGATTGGAATTCCTACAATCACAAGCTTATACTTATGACCAAGTTGTCATATGCTGGCCTAGAGATGGTGAGAAAAGATTGAATACTAAATGAAAAAACAAAAAGGTTGGATACAGAAAGCAGAAAAGCCTGATGATTCCCTAATTAAATACTCTTTTCAGTGCATGTAACAACCATTATAGTGAACAAAAGAAACCAACAATGACATCAACAACATCAGCTACGCATAGTCCCATGAGACATAGATACATAAATGAGATGTCTTATGCAAACTGCTCTGCAGTATAATGGACAAAAATCTGATGACATTTACTTGTACTCTAGGCTACAAAAAACCCTACACAGAAATGTGCACCAACTTGCATGTAGGAATTGCCAGTATACATTCTAAAATAAAAAAAATCCGAAAATTTTCTTTAATTTTTTACACTGCCTTCTTGTATGTTAAAGGATAAGGCTTGGTCAAGGCATGACACACATTTCAGGAAAATGGTATCAGAAGATGTAGCGGATTTGCGGAAAAAAACTAGAGATTCCACAGAGCATCAGCTTTTTCACAGTGAATTTGGTATCATAATGAAACCTGTGATGTCTTTGTGTGTCCTGACCAGCTGAACCCTGAACTATATCTTTCCATGAAAATAAGGCATGCAAAGCAGTATCCAAATGAATGGATCTGAAAGGACATATAGTCATGTTGTACTGTGGAAGCTGCCTGGTGTATTTTTCCGTTGTCTCTCCCGCCAAGTTTCACCCCATTCTTTGGCCTCTGCAACAGCACGCTCTCTGTCAAGATTGTGGCAAATATCTTTTTGGGAGTCTCTCACACTTCCTACTTGTACTGGGCTATCCATCTGAGACTCACGAGTTTCCAACTCTTCCAAAACCCACGTGTGCCCAGAACACCCACCTGAACTCCCTATGCCAATTTTTGCATCCTCACATACACCCATTATTGGATCCCTTTGCCTAGAGTCCGGAGAATTTTGATGTGGTGAATGGACAGCATGTTGATTGTCAATCCTGCTTGTGGACCTTGGGGTGGATGGACCATTCCTAGCACTCCGAGTAGAAGCTGCAAATGGATCATAATTTTGTGAAGCTAAATATGAAACTGCTGTCACAACATCCCCTATGAGAGGTCGAGTAGCTGCTTGCTCCTGCAAACACATTGCTGCGACAGCCAGTGCCTGATATATGCCTCTCGTCGGATAATGACCTTGTAGAGATGGGTCAGCCATTTTGGCGAACTTTCGACGGTCTTTAAATAATGGACGAGCCTGTGCATGAGATCAAAAAGCAGTGATAATTTTCGTCAAAAACAGAGACTGAAATTTGCAAGGTCAGCCTAGAACTAATTTTTCAATGTTTACGTTCTGAAATTCTAATATCTAGTATTAGGAGCTAAGGTCGATAATTAGAATATGAAGCATCATAAAAAGTAGCATGTCCTCAAATAAAACCTATTATAAAGCCAACAGGGACTGGATGTAGTACAAAAATGTGAAAGAGCAACGTACCCATGCAACTAGATATTGTTCTCCAACAGGCCTGCTGTTGTCGATGGCTTTACGGCCGGTGATCAGTTCAAGTAACACAACACCAAAACTATATACATCAGATTTCACAGTTAACTGCCCTGTCATAGCATACTCAGGAGCACAGTAACCATATGTTCCCATCACTCTGGTTGAGACATGAGTCTTGTCACCGACTGGACCAAGTTTCGCAAGCCCAAAGTCTGACAACTTTGGATGATATCCTTTGCCAAGAAGTATGTTTGATGATTTGAAGTCACGATAAATAACTGGAGGGTTTGCCGTAACATGCAGGTATTCTAAGCCTTTAGCTGCACCAGCTGCTATCTTCATCCGGGTATTCCAGTCAAGTGGTTCCACATCAGCTGGAATATCTATTAAACCAAAAGGGCAGAAACAATCAAGTCTCTAATTTTTCAGGGATTCTGAATCATTTGTCATGGAAAGATCATACCACAAAGATCTTACTATAGTGTGCTTTTCACTGTGTTGCAGGAAAAGATAAAAAGGGAAAAAGATGGAGTGATGAAATAAAAATCAGTAATTCCATGCATACCCAACAAAACCAATCAATCAGAACTAAGAGCAGTTGACACATATCCTTGTCCATAATGAAGTTCTTTAACAGTTCATATATGTAATATCAATTCTCAATACAAAAAAAGAAATAACCAAATGTTTTTATCTTCGGATTGATTTCCATTAATGTGAAAGCACTACAGAATAGCAATCGGTAACAGTGTCTATTGAAATTCAGGTTATTTGAATCATAAATCTGACTTTTTTTTAGCAAATGGCATTTATCTTAATGAATTATCTACCAGGAAGATTGCAAAAGTTATTGAAGTATGATCTAACTGCCAAAGTTATTTTTAGTCATTACTATAATCCAAATGAATCATCAGTGAACCATTACTTTACCACTTGCACACCTCTGGTGATAGTATTTTTACATGGCAAACAAAAGTAATCCGAGGATTCACAGAATGAGGTTCTAAGACATTTGCAAAACTGACCTGATGAAGAGTAGCATTAACATATGATGCACATGAACAAGTTTAAAGGAGAAACTTTGATACTTTGAGGAGACAGTCCTCCAATTGGCAAACGCCAGTTGCAATATGACTTGCTGGCGTATACAGCTTGCATTTCCAGCATAGTAATACACAGATTGCCTTTCCAGCATTAATTTCAAGATCTCAGTTCCTACTAGATCATTCAATATGATGACATAATAACTACTTTATGAATCATTCTTATCATTTATATTTATTTAACAGTTTCTACATATAATTCTAGATCTGCAAGTATAGCAATTAAGGAAAATCAAGAAGAGAAACAGCTAAGGAAAATCTAACCATGCAAATGATCTTCCAATGAACCCAATGGCATAAACTCATAAACGAGCAGTCGTTGATCACCATCAGCACAATAACCAATCAGATTGACAAGATTCGGGTGATGTAATAGGCTAAGCATGAGGACTTCAACCAGAAACTCCCTGTTCCCCTGAAGACCGTTTCTGTCAAGTTGTTTAACGGCAACAACCTGCAAAGTTCTATATCAGCTGTATGCTCATGTATGCTCTTTAGACAAAAACAATTTTCATATCACCACTAAAAATACAGATGGTTCTTATTTAGCAACTGTAGAAGCATAAAACAACTTTTGCTAATAACACAAGGATTTTTTTACCGTATTTAAGATAAGTTTCATTAAAGGGATCAAGATACTTGTTGATAGATAAAACAGGCACATGAATGTACATAAAATCAGGCACTATAAAACAAAAAGAAACCAACCTGCCCAGTCTCTAACCTTCCTTTATAAACGCGACCAAAGCCACCTTCACCCAAAAGGCAATCTCGTCTAAAGTTCTTAGTGGCTGTAGCAAGCTCACGGAAAGTGAATGTCTGTGCCGCAATATTGCCAGCATTGCCTTCTTTTGGAGTTGATGCCCCATTTTTGGAGACTGAATCGGTCCTCAACTTCGATTTGTCTAGGACCACAAGCAATCCACAATAGTAAACCAGAAAGTTAGATACTCAGCGCTCAAGCAATGACCAGCATGTCATTGAACTTTAAAAGCATAAGCTACAAAGGTGGATAAGATTCTCGAATGCTACACTCTGAGTGAAGTTTAACTAAGACCAACAATGTGCATTACATCGGACAAACTCTTCTAGCAAGAAGGCATGATAATTTCATGCGTGACCTTTTAATTTGTCTATCTGAATTCTGATCATTTAACGGCGCAGTAATCACCCTAGTGTCTTTGACCAAACAAGATATCCTTCTTAGGAATGAGCAATCTAGGCGTATGACGATAACGATGACGACCTAGCGACAGCGGACTGACCTCCAAATTCTGAAAGAATATCCGACGAGAGAGTTCGCAAATAGCTTGATAATTTTTTGCTTATTTCCTTTTTAATTCAAATGTATTCTCATGATACCGTTCGACATTTATCCAAAAGAGACGTTCGAATGTCCTAAATTGAAGACATCCACAGAAGCTCCACAGATCCGGCAAGAAATGTGAAGAAACAGAACGATCAACACAAAATAAACAAGCACTCCCAAAAGCAGCAGATAGAGTCCATTAGATCCACGAAATTCTCATAAACGAACAATCTATACCATCAAAAAATCCCAACTTTCTTACCAGAACTGCCATGGTGAGATGACGGAGCGGCGGAAAACTCCTGCTTGCAATCCGCACCACCTATCCCTTCGATCTTCTTCTTCACCTCCTTCTCCTTTCCCTGACCGGGCGATCGAAAACACGGAAAGCAAACCATTATCAATCAGAAGAACTAAGATAAATTCCCGAATAAAGACAGAGCTCCGCCAACAGCTCCCCCTCGATTCTCCGATCTATCGCAAGGGAGCGGCTCGGAATCCCGTCGGCGGGGGGGGGGGGGGGGGGCGGCGGGGTGTGTGGGTGTCCGGAGCCAAGTAAGAAATTGAATTGAATTGGAGAGACAGGGAGTCGTCAGCGAGCGCGTGCGAGGTAAGAAATTGGACAATCGCGAAACGCACGGGGAAGAGATCGCTGGGTAATGTTCTCATCGATAAAATACTCTGTACCTTCAGTTCGTCACCCCTCTCACCTACCATAAATATGGGTCCCACAGGGTCCCACAGTTTGCCGAACGAAATGACAGGTGAAGAGAACGGGGAAGTTATAGAAAAGATCTTTTTGATATATAAAACTATTCCCAGTATTAATTGGTCATTAAATATTTATTTTTTATTTGTAGAAAGGTTGTCTTATTGGAGTTGAATATTTTGGAAGGTCGATTTGCTTCCATTTCGGTTTTTTATTTCTAAAAATAATTTTAATTTTTTTTTTCAAAAATTTGACTTAGAAAGCATGTGTGCTAGTTTTCATATTTTCAAAATTTTGACATAGGTGGCATTTCTAGAACACAATATTTTGGAAGGCCCTCATGTCATTATTTGAATTCCGTGTATTGTATTTTTAAATATGAATATTTTAAATTAAATTAAAAATTATATGTTTTTGTCTCTATCTTTTATTCTTTATTGAATTAATTTCATTCGGTTCTTTAAATTCTTGAAATTAAATGAATTTATGCATTTACCTAGAAAAGTTCTTGTGTTTGATCTTCTATCTAAAGCACTCCTTGTTTTTCCAAAATTTATATTGAAACATTCTTTTTTTTAATATAGATATTATGGTCGCCCTCAATAAACCCATGTCTTTAAAATTTAGATTAAAAAATAAATAATCATGTATAACCTAATTTAATTAAGTAAATAAATATAAATAAGAAAGATGAATCGATTTATAATGACCCGATTATCTGAACCTACATCGACTTATGATTCATTTAATTTTATTGATTTTTTTCAATAAATGAGCGTCAACAACTCTTTACAAATTTTAGATTTAACTTAAATGTTACATTCAATCACTAAAACTTTTACAAATTACTTCATACTTACAAATACTTATGAAGCATAATAATGGATGTTCCCAAAAAGGTATTTATAGCACAAAAGTCCAAAAGAAAATGGAGAAAATAAGAAAAAAAAAATAAAAGAAAGGTTTGGTACGTTACTGTCATCGATAACTTTGAAATAGCATTGTCAACGATATTCACCCGAGCTATCATGACTCAATCTAATGAGACAATTGATTTATTAAGTTCATTGAGTTTAAACACCAGCTCAAATGTTTAAGTTTAAATTAATAGTAATAGACTTATCATACTCATATAAGTTGTTTAGTTTTTGTTGATAGGAGACTAAATCAGGGTATTACAATATCTTCACTTATAAGCTTAATATTTTTTTGATAATTCAAATCCTAGCAAAGTACATAGGACACAAGTCCAACAATGGCTCTACGTTACGATGTACCGATTTACCCAATCGATAGATAATTCTTTCCCATTTAGTCTCTCACAATGCATTTATTTGGGGGCTTTGATATCAATTATTATGACTCAACCTAATGAGATAGTTAGATCTATAAACTTCATTTAGCCTAAATCACTGGCTGAAAATGCTTGAAGTAAAATTAATAGGAAACCTAAGATAAGACCCCTAGGGTTTTATCATAGAAGAAGAGGAAAGAAATGAAATGATCACATCGAAGAGATCGACCTCTTAGGGTTTACCAAAGGCTAGAATAATATTTCATAGATGATAAAAAGAAGTAAATACATCCATATTTATATAGTTCCACCCTTGAGTCCATTAGGACTTAGACTCCTTATAAAATTAATAAATCTCAAATAAGCTCTTATCCGACTCCTAGATTAGAAAAACTTAATAGAACATGATTCAGAGCTTGAAAAATAAAAGGGATCATAATAGTTCCTTCCCCTTCAAATTAGCCTTATCCTCAAGGCTAAGGAGCATTAAACTCTCGGAGCTTCTCTTTTAGTACTTTAGTCACACAGGATATTTACAACATATCACAAACTATTGATCAAGTAAGTAGGGTCTCTACTTCGTGATAGTATAAGCAATAGGTCATCCTTCCAATATAGTAGTCATTGTAGTCTTTTAAAGAACCCTATGCATCTATTGGCTAGTGGCAGTTGTGACCTTACTTCCATATCTTCCCTTTAAGATCATCTGCTTTCAATTAATAAAAAACTTTATGATTAGTTTAGAAAAATTTCAATAAACATCACCCAGGATTGATAGTCATTCAATTCCAAGCACCATTTCGAAATCTTCCAAGGGTAGTAAAAAAAAATTCATAAGCAATTCTTAGTCCTGTATAATCAATTTTATCTTCGAACATTTGCTGTTACAAGTTAAAATATGTCCATTAATGATATTTACTTCGAATTTATCATAATCTTTAATATTGTAGGTCAATCGATTAACAATCTTACTATCTATAAAATTGTCAACGCTATCAGTATCAATCAAAACCATAATAGACTGATGTTTCAAAGTTCCTCTAGCTTTCATAGTTTATAGGTTAGAATAGTTGGTTAATGCATACATTATATGTGTGATAGGTCCAACATCTTCATCAGACTTCATACTTTCATGATCGGAGTCCATATTGTCAACTTTTGGTTCCTCCCCAACTAGTTCAATCATCAAAAGTTTCTCTTATTTGTAGCAATATTTATTACTCCACTTTTCATCATAGTGCCAACACAAACCCTTCATTGATAATTTTTTGTATTCTTCTTTAGTTAGTCTTTAAGTGTTAGGGTTTTAATTGGGAATAAATAGAGTAGGTGGTTTGCTGATCATCTGTTTGTTGTCACTTCTGTTTCAATGATTCTCCCTACTTATTTTTTCCTCATGCAAATATATAAATAAGATTACAGCTATCATAGTACGAGGTTGGCGAGCTTTGATTTCACACCAGATATCTAGATTAAGTCCTTCGATAAATATTCCCACCAATTATTTTTTGAACTAGTCTTTGACTTGATTTAATAGTCATTCAAATATGCGATAAAATTCTTGCATTATAGAAGTCTAACGAATTTTAGTGAGCTGCTCATCAATATTCTCTTATTTATATGGTCCAAAGCGAACAAGAAGTCCTCTCTTGATTACTCCCATGAGGGGATAGGTTTCGTATCAATCATATCATTAGATTGCATCTCCATCTAGTTGAATTGAAGTTATTTCCACATTGGATTCTTCTAGAGTTTTGTGAAAACAAAAAAAAATTTCTGCCCCAGAGATCCAACTAGTCAGATCTCCATCTTCCTATCTTAGAAATTCCACCTTCATGCGTGGGTAGCTTGTGTGCTGTTCTTGGTTCCTTTTTATTATGTCTCCATATCAGTTCAGTGTAAGACTTGAACTTTCATCTAGTTGAAACTGGTTAAAGCTCTTCAATATGCTCCTTTTGAAATCATTAAGGGTTTCTTATAGTTGGTTCTCAATTCTAGTTTCCAAGATTTTTAGTTGGGCTTTCATTGAGTTATTAATAGCCATTGCGTAAGACTTTATATCTGTAATCTTCAATTCTTATTTTTGTGGTATAGTCAAGGGCATTGACACTACCCTATTCGGTGTGGCATCAACATTGCCTTATTTGCTAGGGCATCAACACTGCCCTATTTGGTGTATGGTCAAGGGCATCAACACTGCCCTAAGCGGACTTCGAAAAGACACTTGGTCAGATTGAGGTACATGTTGAACTTCGGTATAATTGAAATATCTTAGCTAAATCTGTTAAATATGAGACAGTTATTTTGTTTTTGATTATTAGGTCATTTACATATATTTCAATATTCCTCCTAATTTGGTATTTAAACATCTTTTTCACCATCCTTTGTTATGTTAAATATGCCTCGATCGGTGATAAAGGAAGTATGTTCCCGATCCTTTAGTGTATTATATCTAAAAAATATATCAATAAAAGTGAGAAGCTCATGACCAAAGGTAGCGTCGACCAATTGATAAATACGAGGAAGAGGATAGCCATCTTTCGGGAATGTTTTATTGATGTCGATATAATCAATACACATCATCTAGCTTTCATTATACTTTTTAACTAGTACAACATTAGCAAGCCATTGGGGGTACCATACCTTGATGATGAACCTTACTCATAGTAGTTTGTCTATCTCATTGTCAATTGTCCATTGGTGGTCAAGAGCAAACTTACAAGGCTTTTTGTTTTATTAAAGTGTCTTAGGAGAAATATTTAGGTGATGTTGGGCTATATATAAATTAATTCCCGACATATCTTTTGATGACCATATAAACACATTAGCATTCTCTTTAAGAAAATTGAGAAATTACACTAATTCCTCCTTAGGAAGTGTCTTCTCGATCTTGACAATTTGTTGGGGCAGGTTTTATTTAGGAGTGTCTCAAATAATGATTCCACCAGCTTCGAGTGCGGGAGAGATTTGGTGAAACTTTGAGGATCTATAGATGATACCTCGGATCATTCCTTCTTTAGTAGGAAGACCATCGTAAGGTAGTATTGGCATGACTCCATCGAGTTGCTTCTCAGCTCTCCAATGCCAGCCCTCATCGAAAACTTCATCACCATGTGGAAGGTTGACACCACCGCCCTTAGCATATTTCAGCATGGGGCATCCTATGATTGCATTGTATGCCAAAAGGATATTAACCATCGTGAATCTAGTCATCACTATTTTAGAGTATGACTCATCTCCAAATATGACGTATAGATTCACGGTCCTAATAGGAGAGATTAAGTCACCAATGAACCCCGTCAATGAAGAGGTCAAAAGGTGAGGTCGTTAGTCAAGATTTTGAGCTTTTGGAAAGCATCAAACTAAATGATAACAACAAAGTTACTTATATCAATTATGACCCTCTTCACTCGGGCCTCACAGAGATGACCAAGGCATCGTCATGGTTCGGATTAAGGCATTTCATCTTTTCCTCTTTTAAGATTATTTTGGGGTCATCCCTTGTTTGTGAGCGCTTTTCAATTGTAACTTGGGTGTAAACTTTATGATCTAAAGAGTTATCATTTTATAAGGTTAGTCCAATAATGATAACATCAATGTATCTTTCTATCAACCCCATAAGATTAGGGTGAAGGTTTCTAATGCCTTCGGACGAACCGCCTGAGGTGTCATTGACGAATAGTTTTTCAATTTATTTTTTCAAGTTATGACAATCATCTGTATCGTAATCATAATCTTGGTGGAAGTGACAATAATTAGATATATATCTCTTCACTAATAGAGTCATCATCGGTTGAGAGTCTTTTCAGAGTCTCCGCTCTTTTATCTATAAAATAACTTTAGTTCTCGTTGTATTTAGTGGGATCGACTCGAGCCTCGAGTGAGGCAATTCGGTTTAGTTATGTCTTCACCATGGTGACCTTGGGGTCGGTAGGGATTGTAGTCAATCCTGTCTCATTCTTTTGTGAGTCTCTTTGCATTTACCTGAGATTATAGCTTCGGTTGTGATAAATTGATTGGCTCATTGGAGCACTTAGGTATTGTCATCAGTGACCTTTCTACCAATGACCAAAACAGATGAGAGGACATGAGTCTCATCATAAAAGTCTATATGATAAGTGAAGGGTGTATATCTTTTACACCTTGAATCTGGTTGGTGAATCGAGCGACAAAGTCTAAAAGCATCTCCTCCTTCCCTTGCTTAAGTTTGAGAATCATTACTGCTGATGACTTCAAGCGTATATTCTAATGGAAGTGGAGCTCGAATTCCATAGTGAGATGAACGAAGGAATTGATAGAGAGTTGTTTTAGATGGGTATATCCATTCTCTTACCAACTCTCTTGATGTAATTGGGAAAACGTGACATACTAGGGCATCGAAAGTGTTATATAATAATATTTAGGCAAAAGCAACAATGTACTCTAGCGGGTCGATATTACCATCAAAGGCTTCTAATGATGGGAGATGAAAGTTGGCTGGATCGGCTCTTCCTGAATGTCGTTAGTGAACGATGAGCAGTAACTAACCCGAGGTGAGGTTGGTCAACCTTTCCTCTCTAGATTATTAGAATTTTCATTGTCATTCTTCCAAACATTGGCTCATTTGTCATATTTGGATCATCAGGAAGTCATTTGTTGAATTTACCGATAAAGTTTGGGATTTTGGTGGAACAAGATGGTGGTATGACGATCCGTTTAGTTTTGTAGTTGGAGAATGAGGTGCTTACTTGATCGACAACTCGATATGCTTCGAGCGCTCTTAAAAAATTGGGTATTACATCAAGTGGGGAAACCCCGTCGAGCATTGGTGTCAGTGTCAATTGAACTGTTGACTATGATTGAGACTGTGGTGTCTCTTATTATGTTAGTTGGAGCAAGAGTAGAGCAACAACTTGAATCATACTCATTAGCATTTGTACCTACTTAGTAAGGTTCAAGAATGCATCAATGAGAATGAGTAAGTGACTCGAGATCGCTCTCACGTCATCAAACGAATGTCAGTATTGCATCTGTGTTTACATCGAGGTAAATGCGTCTACGTGTGGAAGTGGTTGGTGATCCCCGAGTGAAAATATTGTGGGTCGGTGGCAAGGTTTCCTCGCTCGAGCATTCGTTAAGAGGGTTGGTAGATGAATGTTTCTATAATATTAAACTCTTCTTCTAGCGCTAAAATGTTAGAAAAAAAATATCGTTGACATCTTGGTTAGCCCAATGTAATCCAGACTCGTATGTACAGAGTCATTCGAGGTGCCTCTGAGATGAAAACACCAAGCTTTCAATGTACTACATATATAAAGACTAACGTCCGGAGATATAAGAGCGTTGATGTCGATAGTTCATGAAAATCTTCGTTTTTCGTGTTAGAGTTGAACTTTTATACCTTGTTGCATATGGTACGAAGGAAGCTTATAATTATTTTTTTCATCATAAGTAACGAGAAGAAAGCTGGCTTCTCTTTCCTTGCAATGTGGTGACCTGTTGAATGATTAATCGATAATGTATCTTCTAATAATAAATTTAAATTTATTTTAATTAAAATAAATTTAAAAATTTATTGGTTAATTCTCAAATATACCCTTGCATTAAGTTTATGGCTAAATGATATTATTACTAGTGATTATACGAGTTTTAACATAACACATATAAGATATAAATATGTTTTTTTATATAAAGAGAAATACATATGAGAATTTGGAATGGTATAAGACGTATCATACAGTTAAAAGTATTTTTATCAATATTCTAAGATTAGCTATCGCATCTCTTTTCATGTCAATCGTGCTCACTAAATATAATACTTAATTTATAGTCAAAGTATTTTTTCAACATTTTCATATTATCGGACTTGTCACGTTCTAATGTTAATCTTAGTCTTTGTGTACCCAATGCATTGGTAGTTATGCCAATAACCTAAATGGCTATTTCTCTTTCTTTATATATAGTCAACTTGATGTGAAATATGCTCTTCTCAATAAAATACTTTGTAAAAATGTCTTTATGGAAGAACCATCTTGATTTATTGATTCTTCGTGTCCCTCATATATATATATATATATATATATATATATATATATATATATATATACTTTCAGTCTTTTATCTTTAATGCTTCAATCTTTACATTTAATCCAGTAAATTTAATGCCAATGGTATCAATTAAAGATGCATGCATTAGAAAGATGCATGTATTTGTATTTGGTGAATTCCCATTCACCACTGCAAGCATTCATGTGGTACAATCTCGGTAGGATTTGATGTGATAACTCCAGCTACCAGACACCAACATTCCTATGGTAGCAAGGTGATCGGCGTTGCCTCTCCTCATGTCCCCCGTGTCCGCATTGGCGAATGCCCTCTTACGTGTCGACGACAGAGAACCGTTCAGGTGGCATTAAATAAAGATGCATGTATTTGTGTTTGGTGAACTCTCATTCACCGCTACAAGCATTCAGTTGGTAGCATATCGGTAGGATTTGACGTGATAACCCTAATGTCAGACACCATCATTCCTTCGGTAACGAGCGATCCATATTGACGAACTCCCTTCTACGTGTCGACGACAGAGACGTCGGTTAGGGTGCTGACATGCACATGATATAATAGCTTACTTAGCTAAAAGAAATTAACTATAATAACATATACTTATGTTTCTAGGTATTTGAATTTGAAGTGAAGTACTAAAATAGCATACGATTGTGGAGGGTATGATAGGAGGCCTTGTTTTATTATTATTATTATTATTATTATTATTATTATTTTTATTGGTATTAAAGGTTTTCATATCATCTTAATATATCGGAATCATATCAGTATGATAAATTACCAAAAAATAATCTCAGTCCACTATTATACATTCATCCGATCGCTTTCCTCTATCCAAAATCGAACTTACTTGATCCAAATCAAAGTTATCATAATTACTTTCAATCTTTCATCTTTAATGCTTCGATCTTTACATTTAATCCAGTAAATTTAATGCCACACAACCGTTCAGGTGGTATCTAATAAGGATGCATGCACGAGAAAGATGCATGCATTTGTATTTGGTGAATTCCCATTCACCGCTACAAGCATTCACTTGGTCGCGTCTCGGGTGGATTTGACGTTATAACTCGGACACCAGACACCCGCATTGGCGAACTCGCTTCTACGTGTCGACGACAGAGACGTCGGTTAGGGTGCTGACACGTCACTGTTCTTGAGTCAAACGCGGGTCTCACTCTCACCTCGTCCCCGTTGACGAAGCGGGTCGAAGAAGCCGAACGCAGTCGCCGAAATGACAAATTTGCCCCCGAAAGTAACGAAGAATCGGCACTAAATGAAGGATATTAAGATAATTGTGAGAAGTGGGCTCACTCGAATACGGCAGCGTGGGGAACGGCAATCCGGACTCTGCCACTACATTAATGACACGCGTCACGCGGCGACCGGCCGCCTTCGCCTGATCCCGCGTCCACGCGCTGCGTTGCGACACGACAACGAAATGGGAGGCTCCGCTGTCCGTTTCGTCGCACCAGACAGCTTACTTATTGACGTGGCAACCTGGGATTTAATCCAGGGCTTTGGGACCCACATTTAGCGAACCACGGAACCGCGAGTAAAAGCGGTTGGTTGTTGGGTTGCGCATGTGAAAGACCAAATTACTAAAAAGCCCCATGCACACACTGGTGTAAATTCTGGAACACATAAAATACTGAAAGGACAAATATGCCCTCATTATTTAGGGATTAGTCATTATCTTTACATAAATATGATTATTTATATATTATATTGAAAGACTAATGTGAATTCAAAATTTTCAGAACTATGATTCCATAATTAACCTAAAGAACATGACAAAGTAAACCTAAAAAATCTCTAGAATCATCTAAAAAATATAAAAGTTAATGAAATCACTATATAATAATATTTGCCCACTATCTTGAAAGATTAAGATGAGTTATACAAACTTTAAAGCATTACATTCGTAAATGAATTAAATAAACTACATTATAGCTGATTATGCAATTGAGTGTTATATGATTAATTTACATTCGATTTTTTACAATTTTTATAATCCAATTTAAGATATTTTGATACTGACTTATAATCGAATGTGGAACAATTCGTTTACAAGTCCAAACCCATAAAACTATCCAACTCACATCGACCTATTAAAGAAAATTTATGATATAAGTGATTACTCAATTATTATTTTAGAAAAAAATTAAATCTAATTTGACAAAAGATAGAACCGGTTCGGTTCATCTAAACCGATGGTTCAATGAATAGATTCAGAGGGTTTTATGGGCATTCGAGCAGATTAGGATGGCTCGAGTAAAATGGAGTGCCTCCCAATAAAAGGCCTAAGAAAGGGGAGGATTTTTAGGTTATAACATTAAGGGAGGGCGTTTTTGGTAAATCGCCCCAAATGAAAAAAAGGGGTGCTACGTGGTCAGCAACGGTGGGACCCGCGACCAGGGGAATATTTCACGGGTGATTCGGTCACTCTAGCAAGCACCGTTAATGGGCGGCTGAACAGGGTCCATAATACAACTAATGCACTAACTATATCTCCAAAATAGAGACAGGGAAAAGGAAAGAAATTAACCTCTTCTGGTCTCTTTCGTCTCTAAATTAAGGGGGGTTACTTCGAGTTTCCCCTCTTTCTCGTCTCTCCCTTCCCCTTCTCCTTGCCCTTCCCTTTCTCTCTCCCGAGACGAACGATAGAGACATCGAATAGTAACCCCGCAGGTGCTCGTGGTGATCGCCGATCACCATCTCGCTTTCTGCAGTTTCGATCCCCGATATCCGATTTCGCCCTGCCGCGGTCCTCTCCGGAAGGGCCTAGGGTTCGGGAGATCGGAGATGGATGAGGAGAACGAACTCGAGGAAGGCGAGGCGTGGTGGGGACGGGAGGACGACTCCTGCATCGACCCTGATGCATTCTCCTACATCGTGAGACCTCTCAACGCCTCTCGATACCTTCAGTTCGTTCTTATACGGGAGTTTTTGGAGTTTTCCTGGTTGGAGTGTTTCAGAGTTTATGCCATTCATGGAACTTAACTGAAACTAGCAGTAGATGTGGGCATTTTCGTGGGCTCTGTTTCTTTTTTGATGTCTGCTTCCGTTTTGGTGGCTGATTATACTGGTTACTGTTGCCGATGTTCTCTCCTCAAAGAGCATGATTTTGAGAATAAGTGAAATTCTTCAAAGACAATTTTGGTGATCTGAAACCATAGAGATCCGTGATATCATTAGTTTTGAATGGTTTGCATGTTTCTTTAGGAAGCAGTGGTGCAACTTGAAGTTACTTTCTTGAACTCTTAAGCCTCATTTGTCAGATTATTGGCACCGTGAGAAGTTCACAATGTGCAGAGCGGTTTGCATGAGAAACCCAAAAAGGGTTTTGCATTTGGCTGCACCATAATAGTAGGGATGGAGGGAACCTCTCTTTCGTGTCACAGGATTTGTCTTTCTTGTCGCGGAGTTTTATTAACTCCCACGATGATAGAATTCGTGGATAATTTTGCTTAAGCGTTGAAATTAATTTTAAAGGATTCTAGTCACATTAGCTGAGATTTTGAGACTTGCTGTTGACTAACTCCCACAATGATAGAATTTCTGGATAATTTTATTTAAGCGTTGAAAGTAATATTACAGGCTTCTACTCACATGTACAATTCTAGCTGAGATTTTGATACTTGCTGTTGACTATGTTTGCATTTTCATTTAGGATAAAAAGATCCAGGATGTACTGGGGCATTTCCAGAAAGACTTCGAAGCTGGGCTTTCTGCTGAGAACTTGGGTAATGCAGATATAGCAGTCTCAACCAGGATATTAACAATTCAAACTATGGTACTGATGGTGTGGAGAATTCAACTTATTAACAGGTGCAAAATTTGGAGGATATGGTTCTTTCTTACCTACCTATCAGCGTTCTCCTTTAATTTTAAGTCAACCTAGAAGTGCACAAGATGTTCCAAGTCAAAATGTCACAAAATCTCCCTACAATCCTTCAGTCAAGGTACATTTTTCGTTTTAGGTGATACAAGTGATAGTTGACCCTTATACAAGGAATTTGATCATATCATCTCACACCAACTCTCTGTTTGAATTCTGTTGATATGCCATCATGATTTAAATTAAAGAAATTTTTACACAAGGATTGTTGCCAAATGGCTCAAGTAACTATTTGAAAAACATGACAGCTTAGTAGATTTGGTTTTTCACTACTTTATCACCTGATGCATACAGGTTACAAACCCAAACGTTTCAGTTACCATGAGCTCATCTTGTTTGAAAAATAACAGTGTTATGGTGCCACCAGTGGACAACTCATGCAAAAGGGACATGTGCATGAATGAACCATACATTCAGGAGTCCAATTCCCAACATACTTCCTTAGATAAACCATCTAACATTACTGACCAGAAACCACTGAAGGTTCGCATCAAAGTGGGTTCTGATAACACCTTGGCTAGAAATAATGTTACCATCTATAGCACTCTGGGCCTAGATATGTCTTCACCATCATCGTTTGAGGACAGTCCTCATGGGAGCATAGGGATCTCCTCTGAATTCCAAGATCTGCCTGATGAATCTCCCAAGACTATTTTCCAGGTAAAGTACTATTGTTATCTAGCCATCTTTGTGCAGGATCCCAGTTTGCTAATTTCTGTTTTAAATTAATCAAACAGGTTATGACATGTTTTGTGGTTCCTGGTGGCCTTTTACTTTCACCTCTTCAAGAAAGTCTATTTCAATTGGTTTTAAAAGACAATTCTTTTGTCAACAAGGGCAAAAGAGAAATGCTTTTCCAGGGAATGCCTGAAATGAATTCAGACTTTGCATATTATTCTACATGTTCAAGAGAAGTCAAAGGTCAGATGGAGCAGCAAACGAAGTCTAGTGAGCACAAAGGAAGACCGAGAGTAATTAAGAATGCAGAGGGAAAGAATGATGTAAACTTGATTAGGGAAATTGACATTGAAACCCAAGGAGGACAAGAGCTTGCGCCATCCTCTATTTCGAACCATGCAGATAGAAAAGCAGAAAGACTGATGGTTGGGAATACTGCAAAGGATGACACCAAGATGTTGGATCATCAATGGAAAATGAATGAGGCATCATTGAAGGGCATATCAACTTTTCCTGGTGCAGTAGATGATAAACCTTATGACTTAATTGAAAGTACAACAAATAATGAAATTACTAATTCAGGAAATGAAATAACCTGCTCAAGAGGGAAATTGAATTTAAGAGCAAGCAGGACAGAGAAAAAGTCGGAAGAACAAAATTCAAACAAACAAAAGAATGATAACTCTGAGTTGCAGAAAGAAGTTAGAAGAAAAGTTGATAAAGATTTTGGTCCCTACTCAAATGGACAAAAGAGAAGGAATGGGCAAATTACTGAGCCTGCTGATCACATTGAATCCAATTCTTTTCCACACAAGGAGAAGGCAATGGGAAGAAAGGACCAAATATCTGACGGGAAAAAGAAGCCAAAAAGTCGAATCAATTTCAGATCATCAGGGGAGTTCTTGAAAGACAATATCAGTGGTAGCTCATCTGCTGCACTGAAGGAAAGAAAGAAAAATTCTCATGCAAGGACAGACCATGCTGAGAAGAAGTCTAATGCTCTAAAATCACATAAACAGTCAAGTGGGGCTTCCTTTAGAGAATTCCATGGAAATATTAAATGGGACAATAAATCTGAACCATCGGAGAATGAAGTTGGTTCACAGGATTTTCATTCAAAACGTAAAGGGAAGTCCATGAAGCCTAAGCATGAGAAGTCTGTTGTGTCTACACATACATTCAAGGAAAAGTCAGGTTGTAAGAAGGTTGAGGAAACTTTAACCTCAGGAACATTCATTGATGAACCAATACTGACCCCTTTGACATGCAATGTCCTAGCTACAGATGCAACTGTTGCCCCTCCAGCGCCTGCTATTATCAATGATGAGTGGGTATGTTGTGACATATGCGGAAAGTGGCGTCTTTTACCATATGAGACCAATCCTAGTGATCTTCCCAATACATGGCAATGCAATATGCTCAATTGGTTGTAAGTTTCTCTTCACAAAGAAAGAAAAATGTTCTTTTTACTATATTTTGGAATTCATATTTTTCTCCAAAATCTTATGTAGGCCTGGGATGAATAGTTGTGAAATCGGTGAGGAGGAGACAACAAATGCCCTAATTGCATTGTATTTACCCCTTGCCCCAGAAAATGGTGCTACCTTAGATGGTTGTCACAATGTTGCCAGTTCTAGCACCTCTTTGGCTGGTGGATTGCCCCTTGGTCAGAGAATTGAAGTTAATATTCAAAATGTACATACTACTGGGAAGAGGAAAAACACATTAAAGGATGCTTCAGATATGCTAAGTCATTCAACTCCTAAGTGCTTTCCAGATACTGTAAACAGGGGCCAGCTGGCCTCTGTTAAATGCGAAATTTCAAATGAGGCAAATAAGCATCATCCTGTGGAAATGAACTCAATGAACAACGTTGGCCTTGTTAATGAAAGCAGATCATCCGATTTCAACAGAGAGAAGCAGAAGATAAAGCAAAAGTATAAACAAAAAAATCTTGGGTTCTACTCAGATGAAGGTACCATCTTGCTGATTGTCCCTTTAGTTATATGAACAGGATTTTTCCTATCTATAATATCTCTTTTATTATGTTTCAGATGATCATGGTAGACAAAGTGAGAAACATTTAAAATTGAAAAGCAAGAGAGAGGTTGATCAAGATGATCTTGGATCTTCTAAGAAACCTAGAAAAGAAATCTTGCAATATTCTGACAAAGAATGTTCCAACCATAATTTATCTATGAAGGCTTTTGAGGAAACTGGCATTGGTGGTTGTTCAACCGCAGGAATTGCTACTAATGAGTCCAAGCAGAGGAAACTGCCAATGCCAAAAGACTTAAAATGTGACTCGGAAGCCAATTCCGCTGCGTCATCAAAGAGGTTGCGGGATGAAGTTCAGTTCAATGCTTTATATGTTGATAAGTCAAATAATATGGACCTTTCTGCTAAGAAAAGGAAAGTAAAAGAGTGGCAAGAGGGTGAGCCCAATCAGGAGGCTCTTGTGACTAGCCAACGTTTGGTAGAAAATGAGGTTATTGTTAAAGGAGCTCTAAGTGAATCAAAGCCTGTAAAGAACAGGAAGGCGTTGTTATCAATACCTGAAGGAGAAGGATCTAAAGCAACTAAACTGAATAGCAAGATGGATCAAAAAGGTAAATTGACCAGAATGGCTTTGCCTGCCAGTATAGAGCATCTACCTGATCGAATAAATAGGCAAGCCTTATATATGATGGTAGAAGAGCATAGGTCAAATCAGAGCCAAGGGAACTCAGCATCTCCAAGGAACTTGGAATTCAATTGCTTGAAGGGGGATATGGTCCATGCACAGCCTCCTGCTGCAGCTAACTCAAGTTCTTCAAAGGTTTCAGGCTCCCAGAAAAGTAGATCCAATCTTAAGGAAGCAAAAGGTTCTCCAATCGAGTCAGTTTCTTCATCACCTTCAAGGATTCCTAGAATTGAAAAACCTTCATGCAAAAGGATCTTGGAGCAAAATGTTGATGTGAGCAATGCTGGTTTCTCAGTCTTAAGGAGCCCCAAAAGATGCGCAGATAGTGAAGTTAATGGTGGAAGTGCCCGGTCTGGAAATGATAGGAAAGAGAGAGTCTTTTCTCTTCAACATAGAGGTTGTAAATCTGATTTGGGGAAGAGTAAACTTCGGATTTCTGGTTCTTGCAAGGAGATGAATTTGCAATCGACAAAGAACAGCATCGGATGCAGACTTGAGGATAGCTTCGGTCCTTGTGAGAGTGAAAAAGGCAACACCCAGGAGAAGGATGAGAAGGATATCTTGAGGAAAAAAGACGTTACTTCGAAATGGATGACCGTTAGGCAAGATAATATCTCAACTTTGACAGTGCAAGAAAACATGCATGCTAATGGCACTTCTCAAAATGAAAAAGCATTGAACCACCCTTGTTCAGATAGGATTAATTGCGGAGAATTGCCTTCTGAACTAGGAAGGTCTCAGTTGAAGCTGACTTCTGGTAATGAACAAGAAACAAAGTCTTGGGGTCCTCCTTTGGTATCTTCACCTCTCAAGGCAAGTAAAACAGCTCTTGAGGTAGTTGATGCAGTTAGTGCTGATGCTTTGAATTTTGTCAAACAACATAAACAACCAGATATCCGCAATGGATTGCACCATAATAATCTGAGACATGCTGCTCCTGATGGTCCTGACCCATCGAGTCCAATAAGAAAGGAAAATCATTCTGTTATGTTGAAAGAGGCAAGAGATCTTAAGCATACAGCCAATCGCTTAAAGGTTGATATAACCCTTTCACAAATCACTCTGGCTATCATTCATTAATCTTGTAATTTTTCTTTTGCCACTTTCAAATGGAATTTCTTGCAGAGTGAAGGACTGGAACTTGAAAGCACTGCCCTGTACTTTGAGGCAGCCATGAAGTTTCTGCATGTTGCTGCTCTCATGGAACCTATCAATTTTGATTGTGCTAAACAAGCAGAAGCAGGCCAAATGTACTTTGAAACAGCAAAACTATGCAAGTAAGTTAGTCAACGATATAAATTATACTTGGCTGGTCTTTGTTCATATACCACCAAGGTTATCTTCTATCACCTGTTACTTCTTTGAGTATCCACTGTCAGGGGGCCCTTGGTAGAATTAGTAGGTTGTAGACATTTGGTTTGAGCAGCATCTTTTTATTTGATTTTTTTTTATGTTATGCATAGAAATATTATTAAAGTATCAATGCCATTGATTTACTCTTGTAGACCCTTTAGAAGGAGCAGCTTAGTGAACAATGAGCATAAAAATAAGATGTCTTAGCAACTTAAAGCCATCTAGTTGTCTCATAGTCAAATTTGTTGAACCTTTATTATGTGATCTCATACTTAAATGGCTCAAATACGAATGTGGGTGTTTGTGCCTAATGTTGGATACTAAATGTAGCACAAGAATTTGCACATTACATGCATTAAACATGAACAAGCACTTGATTTGAAACTCATCTTGTCATCATGAGTAATGATAGAAACATTTATGTTGAAATAAAGGGTCCTTTTTCTAGTTAGTGAACATGATAGATAGATTCTTGTTTTCCTTATGCAGTTCTTTAGTTTATGATTAGCATAAAAATCAGTAATACAATACTTAACTGAAGCATTACCTATACAGAGTGCCCTGATTATTCAAGTGTATCAATTTGTATGTTCAATGGTCAGTACTCTAACTTGATTATGATCATCACATGCAAAAATCCATCAGCAGTGGAGTTCCACTGGTAAATATCTGGCATGACATGTGCATGTTGATTATGATGATTAAAAAAGTGTTACATTAAAGATTCTATGTTGCCAATTTCCAGATAGTGACAACCGTTTTCTTGTCGTATGATACAGAAATTTGTTGATGAAAAATTGGAACTATGGATCTTTATTTTCTTTTCTCTTAGAGGGGTTGTGTTATTGAAACCTATTTTCTTATGAACTAGCAAAAATTTTAGGAGAGAAATAGTCATAGATCTTTGTTTCTTAATAAATTGTTGTCATGATTTAACTTTTCGTGTAACTTAAGGTGCAAAAAATTGTTATCATGATTAACTTTTCATGTAATTTAAGGTGTAAATTAGCAGTATCGAAATTGTGCAATAAGACTTTTTGTACTATGTTTGATGATTGAGAGTAATTTTGGAGAATAACTTTAACAGCATATCATGACATAAATATTAAAATAGACTTGCAAGTTATATTGAGACAACAAACTAGCAATATCTGATCATGTCTCTGTTTAAGTGTCAGACTAAATTTTGATCCTTTGGATGTTCCTAAAAGCAACGATATTATGCAGGAGGTATGCAGTAAGTTGCTGTGTAAGCAGACACATAAATGGTTAATTTTATATTTAAATAGTGTAATAAAGTAAAACATTATTTTTTTGTTAAAATATTGTTAAATTACATCCAAATCAAAATTTATGGAATGATTCTTAATATTCTTTAAGAAGTTAAGTGCTATGTTATAAGAAACATGCAAAATTCTATGTGATTTAAGTTGCCACGATGATCACATATGTATACTTATATGGACCACAGGTATAAGTTGTACTGCATAGTAACTTACAGGTTGTATATACAACTGCATCTGTGCCTGTGGTTAACCACATGTTGAAGCTATGTAGGCCCTACTTTTTGAGTCAATGCACACATCCACATATGTGGTTTCACAGACTGTATTCCGGAACTTTATATAAAAATTATTCTTATTATTTCCTCATGTTTTTAATGCTTGTTTTCAACAGATTTGTGGCCCATGAATACGAAAAGATCAAGGAGATGGCTGCTACTGCTTTAGCATACAAATGCGTTGAAGTAGCCTATATGAAGTCTGCATACAGTAAAAGACCTAATGCAAGCAAAGACCTTAATGAATTGCAAGCAGCTTTTCAGTTTCTTCCTCCAGGTTATTGAAATGTGTTGCATTTCTAGAAATTTTGCTATTAGGGTTCTAATTTTTTTTGTAGCTTTTGGTTTATCGGGTTAATCCACGTGGGTATTCTTAGAATTTTTCTTTGTAAGGTTCCTAAAGAAAATTTACCTGTCTATGGTTAACATCGCAACTAATTTGGGTAATTAAAATGACAGATGCAACTTGCCTATCAGAATCAAAAGAAGAAAATATGTAGTTCTGGCATTTGATTTTCAATGAATTTTTAAACTGTTATGAAGTTTTATCCATCACATACTATTTCCATGTTTTAGGTCCTGCAAGTGATGCAACTAAAGTGTGTTAATATTAACCATTGTGAAGAAATGGCAGTACAGTACCATTAGTATTTAAGAAAAACCCGTAGTCTAAATTAAAGTGTGCTAATGGAAACATTATATGGCTAACTGCTGTGAACAATTTGTGCTGTGTTTTCATATATAAACCAATGAAAGACAAATGAAGTGGCATGAACGTATTGAAAGAAGACAGAGATAGATTATTAGATAAATGAGGTGGGTCAGTTGGGAATAATGGTAGGAAAAGAGTAGAGCAAACCTAATGTGAATAAAATTGTTGGCTCTTAGATGTTGCCCTCAGTAGAGCTCCATAATGAGGAAATATCCATGCAATTGACCCTAAACAGTTTGGAACTTCTAGCTTCTTTATATACATGGAATTCTAATATATTAGTATTCAAGTGTCTGAATTTCGTTTTGCTGGTCAAGTGTAACATGTATGTGAAATCTGTATTCTGTAAATAATGTGAGCACTGTTCAAAACACTATCAACCAAGCCGGTGTCCTAACTAGTCTCACTTTTTGAGTGTGCTGGTCATGAAAATTTTTTGAGTGTTGAAGTTGTTATCAATTGTTCCAAATTTCATCTAAATTATGGTTTAGTTATCAACAACATACTTAAAATGAAAATGTTGCATGAATTAACATTTGTCTTTCACTTTCATACCTGTTGCTTCATTCTGCATTATGTTTCCATCCATTTTCTCTAGTATTAGTTGCAGATTTTTATCATAATTAGCAATATATGCTTTGATTTTGACTATTTGCTTTATGTACTAGGTGAATCACCATCATCTTCTGCTTCAGATGTTGATAATTTAAACAATCAGGCTATATTAGGCAAGGATGCTTCAGGCAAGGATGGAAGTTCTCCTCAAGTTGCTGGCAACTCTGTCATAGCTGCACGCCATCACCAACTTATGTGGTTGCTCCGTTATGTAAGCTGTTTACTAGATCATTATGATATATTGAGTACTATATTTCAAGAATTTGTTGCAAAGACTCGGCGATTGAAAGCTGACTACGTTTCACTCTTCTCAGTGTCCAAGAGGACAAGTTCATTGCTTAGACCTTTATGATTGCAACAAATTGGAAGCACTTTATCATTTGTTGCATGTACATTAACTAAAATTTTTCCTTCAGTTAATGAGAGTTTTCATTCAAATATGTCTAATAAAGATTCAGCTGCTGCTAAAATTGTGAATGATTCTCATCGACACATTCTCTAAGATTATATTTTCTTGACAAATTGCATTATGTGTTCAATGTGTAAAAAGTTTTCATTAGCTTTAGTTTATAAAAAGCAATTATGCTCTCAGAAGTTCACAATTGGCTTTCCAAAATGGCATAAATGACATCAGTTATGTACAACCTCTATATACATATATATATATATATATATATATATATATATATATATATATATATATATATATATATATATATATATATGCACACATAAATACACACACACACACACACATATATATATAAAGCAATCTTGATTCCATTTAGTCTATGCATGGGTCATTTTTCCAAGAATGCTCGTGTATTGTTAAAAAACTGAAAATTTGCTTTTTCCACTTTGATTTTTGTTTAGTTTTTACTAAACTAGATGTGAACACCTCCAAAAGACTGGAAGTGCTACGCTTTATAGTGTGAAATGTGTGTTGGCATTTGGTGGGTTAACACAACTAATCAGATATAGGGCCATTTCTTTTTTTGCAATCCTAATTAGGCAATCCTTTACAAGTACCAGGGATTTGGAACAGCTGATTTACTGTCAGAAAGCTCAAATTTCAGGGACAAGTATGTTATGTAATAGCAAGATTGAATTAATAACGGGGGCTTGGCAACAGCGATATTATTCACTGAACATAAACATTCAGAGGATTAACAACAGTCAATGTTGAAATACAAAAGGCTTGAGAAAAAGAGGAAATTGCATAATTGGAGATAAGGATAAGAAAAATAAACAAAACAGATAATTCATTTTTCCTGTCAACAAAGAAGCACAACTTCTGGCTACTTTATTCTTCTACCCAGTTACTTCTTAATAGGGGTTGATCATCACTACTCAAAAGGATTCAGATGACTAATTTGATTACTGTGTAAGCTAAATTATTTGAAAAATTGGAATTGGTTTGGCTTCAGAATCTAATGAAAATTTGATATATAGTTATGCAATATAATTAGACTTAATGGACTTGGGACTCAACCTAATGGTGTAGAAGATCCTGTCTAATTGACTATTTCCACATCCAATTGGATCATTTTAGCTGCAATATGATGATCTTATGACAGCCATTAATTTGCTAAACAGTTTTAGGATTTATCTAAACATTTGACTGTATTGTGTTTTTAATTCAAAATTTATGGACAATGGGTTCCTGGATATAGATTGATTATGTTTTCTTTTCTGCCTGGTCTTAAGATTCTCCTAAATGTGCTTTATTGCAGATAAATGATATAAATTGTGCATTTGAAGCGACTAGGAAATCACATATTGCTTTTGAAGCTGCTATTGTCAGCCTGCAAAAGGATAGGGTGGATGGCATGTCGTATGTAAGAAAGGCTCTTGATTGCAACTTTTATAACATAGAAGGGTTACTGCAACTTGTACGGCTTTCACTGGAGTCTATTGGTCGTTAAAAGTCTGAGATAAATTCTTCTGTGAAAAATAACTGTAGATAATGTCTCTTCCGGCCACTCTGCTATGCTGGACATGCTGCGGTGAATATTGGTGATTGGTAGTATTTGACTTTCTGATAGGATACTATTTCTTCTTGAAGATATCCACATTCTTTGGGTTCTTTTCCTGGAAAATTTGTAGGAAGAGGCCAGCTTGCAAATTTTGTATAGTGTCTTTTGCACCCAGCATTGTATCAGACTCTGATAAGAGCTTAGGCTATCAACCAACAGCACTATTGATGTGACATATGAATTGGGTTTCTTACTGTGCCTTAAAACAAGGTGGAAACTATGCAACAAATAAAGGTGTTTTTCACACTCCAGATATGAATTTGGGCTTTCTGGCAACTGTGCTATGAATGAATAAACTGACATGTTATGGTTTACTTGATCTTCAAGGCCTTTTCTTCCGTCACTTCAAAGTATCTGAAAACAAGCCAGAAATTTATACATATACAAGCTTTCTACTAACAGTTTGATATGAAGTGCCAAGTATCTCTTCCAAACGCAATGCACCTCTCTCAATTGCAATGAAACCCAGAATACTGACATAATCTATCATGGTAACTGATGTTCTAAGATCTATTCAACTCTTCGCTTGCTTTTAACTACTAGTTATTGAGTTTGTTTTTCTTTTCTTGAAGTTGTCTATGATACTTCCATTTTTTATTCTTATTTGTATATTGTACTTTGTAGGTTCTTTTTTATTGTGAGGGAGAATTGCTGAGTTGTTTAAAGACATCTACTTTGTAGGTTTTCTGATGTGAAGATTTCCTTGAGATGTATAATAGTTGAAATTTCCAATGTTGTGTTTCATTGTTCCTTTTGTATTAATTTTTGAGTGTTTTTCACTCACTGTTAAAGGGGATGTTTGTAATATTGACATTTATGCTAACAATATCTGGGGGCAGGAATACTACAGTTAGGTCTATGTTGCCATCATCCTTTAGTAGCAGTAAAACAAGTAGAAGATATATTCAATCTGAGAAAAAAGAGAGCACAATTGAAATATTTATTCTATTTAGGGTTGAAATTTTTTTAAGTTATTTAGTGGATTGCAGAAGTTAAACCTGGAAAAAGGTATATGCACAGATATAGGCCAACAATTACCTTCAAACACCTCCAGTCCACCCAGATGTCTAACTTAATTACCACTAGGATAGTAATGTCTAATGAAACTCAAAACTATACTCACTTCCTTGCAAGTTATTGCTATTAAGTCAGATTTACATTCTCCCCTTGTTTTTTATGCAACCAGTTTAATTAATTAACAATTTTTTACTTTGTTTAAGAAAAAAAGGCATGCTGATTCTATGGTCTATAAATTGAGCTTTAGCAGTGGTCTGTTTCAAGGTTTAAAATTTGGGTCGATATCAGTTTTTGCAATTAGTCACACTATTACAGACTCGTTCACCAATTTGTACCTTCTAGTGTCACTGAAAAATAATAAAAAGAATTACCTATCAGTATTTATCTATATAGTCCATTGTCAGTCTATATGGCTTTGTTGGACCTTACAGCATTGTTGTTGTTGTGATCGTCATTGTCATCCGTCATCAGTGGACTGGTAAATATCAATTAGTATATGCTAGTTCCAACTGGAATTTGAAACTTTGTTCTGTTTAAAAGTACATAAATAGTTAATCTCCTTAAAAGTACTTCTGCAACTAGAACTCTGTTCACTTCCATTGTAGAGAAGCAACTTTTCTATGATATCAAGGCTTTCCCTCTTTGTCTTTTAGAATCATGCTGCAGCATCTTATTCTTATTTATATTTGCACTAGCCAAGCTGAGTGTTAATCATTAGACTTCAGATTAGCCATTGATGAGTCAATGCATTCATTTTGGGCATGAATCTGATGGAACCACTTGGCAACACCTAGAATCCGAACTATAACCAGAAAGGGTGGATCGTCAAACTTTCATTTGTTTATCATGATTTAAGATGCCCAAAATGCCTGACTGCATAATCGTATTTAAGCTATATTGTTGGCTGGCCATGTTATGCACAGCTTCTGGAATTAAGTCCATGACTTAGGACCGGTTACTATAATATAGGATAATGGTGACACCCTGATTTTTATTACCACCTCTTTTCAAGATTTATATACTCAAGTACTCAACAAGCGCAAGGGCTTGCTAGTTTGGTGTTGTTTTATTGATGGCATTGACTATTTGTAAGACTGAATACCCATCTTTTTACAACTTGGATATTTTAGATGCAATTCGTGCAAGAATTAAGCTAGAAGATTATAGTAGAAGCTTTAACTGATTGAAGTACCCTTGTATTTTCTGGAGGAAAAACAGCATCGCTTGGATTATCATAGTTGTTTGTGTTAAAGGTAGTCGTATTATTGGTTCAAATGACATTTTATGTTAATCAGATCAGAGAGATACACTGCATTTGTAGCTGCATTGGCTTCCTGCATATGCAAACTACATGCCTTGTTATTTACCGGTGCTAATCATACATTTCATTGTTTCAGATTGGATATGGCTGCATGATTTGGCATCGACCTGGCAGCACTTTGCTGTTGTCATCAGTGAGCATTTTCATTTGCCAATTGTACAGAAGAGTGTTTGGAGTTGGAACTCTGACTCTCTGCCCCATTTGTAATTAGAGAGTACTGAATTGAATTGATTCATTTTCTGATAAAAATCTATGTAACTTAACATGACATTGACAGGATTATGGGAATAGAAGTGTCTAATAGATTCTTTGTACAGTTCTTGATCTTATCCTTACAGAATGCAGGTTCTTATTGTTTCTATACCTGTCTCATTATATGTTTTCACACTTGTTGCTCTGTTTTGAAGCTTCATTGTAGTGTCAAAACTTGTAGCTGAATCCATTTATATATTGGAAAATGTGACTTGTTAATATCTTATACAATTAGCATCTGCAGATGTGAAACACAAATTTTGGTTAATTTATGGGTGTCTCTGATGCTGTTATTTTTTGTCATATTATCTTAAAAAATTAGAATATGACCAATGCAATATTTTTATTACATATCATCTGACACAGTTTGCATGTGCAGTCTATGAGATTGGTTTCGAGAACCATTAGCTGAATTATCCCAAAAAGAAGAGATCGAACAAGAAAAGCCACCTCGTTACTGTAATATCAGGGAACACGAGTTACTGCTGAAATTAATGTATGCCCGTTGTTTTCATGAGCTTTGTATGCATGCAGCTATTACCACTTGGGATGTGATGACCAGCTCAATCAAGTAAACCCTAGTTTCTTATATGATCTCACCCGTTGATTCTTAGTGCAGGTAGTGATTCAGACTTGTGAATCGGTAGTGCTGTGAAAGGTAAGAACCGGAGAAAAGAAATCACTTCCATTCATGTTTCTATAGTGTTCTTGGATTCTTGAATCTTGTTTTCTCAGTAGTGAATGGCTAAAATTTCTTATTCTTCTTTTTATCTTTATTTTTAACAGTAATTGTTTTTCAATCCCTAATGACTATTGTTTGACCAGTCGAGTATAGGCATTAAAATTCTGATTGATAATAATATCATTTAAAAATTTGTCACTTAATGCTCATGATGGTAATGATATTAAATATATTATATCATATTTTAGTTAAAATAAGTTATTAGTAATCATAATTAGTCACATTTTCTCTCACATATAAGTTGAATTAGTGAAATTCAAAATTTTTACTAGCTAAGATAGCTATCTGATACCTTCCAATATATATAATATTATGTTATTTTTATATTATTCTTTATTTGACACATGTATCGGTCCTTTATCATTATTCATACAATATCTTTCCATATGTTTGTGTGGATTCATCCTAACCCACTCGGAGATGATTCAATCTACTTTTAAGTTCTAACACCATATCTCATCTCATCTCATGTGTAGGTTTGGTGAAATAGAGGGCACATGCATACAAGATGTTGGATTATTCTTTAGGTACCTTTCAGTCATCATCTCACATATAAATATTTTATTAACATCTTCTTCCTATTCATATGTAAATTTCGTGGCAACTGAAAAATTAAATTGGATGGGTCCGAGTCAAACTATTAAAGTTTCGGATAATTCTTAGCAATGCAAAATTATTCATGAGTCCTCAAACAATCTTCCTCTCACCGAGCTGACTGACATGAATGTTTTCATGAAGCAGTGGAAACCTCATTGTTCGTTCAGTAATGCTTAGGAATCTGCCAAAGATTCTCCTTTCTGTCTGAATTGTTTATTAGAGCCTTTCTGTCCTATGAACCTAAAGAAGTTCCAATTGCTAAAGTAGTAGATAACAAACAGCAAGGACAGTGAGATGTTCTCTCCTCAGCTCAGCTGCAAGTGATCTAAACTTTTGTGCCAATGACACTGGACAAAAGATTCTGACAAGCTGTGATGATTCCACAGGAACTTTATTCACCAGAATCCAACTCAGTGGAGTCTCTGTCGACATATGGCACAAACCCTCAAACACCAAAGAGAACATTAGTCATCATTCCCAGCAATAGCTTGGTGTTTGCCTTCTTTGTTACTCTCTGTCGGGCATGGCATTCTTGTTTAGCAAAATAAGATGACATTGCACAAGCACGAACAACAGTTTATATAGCTATCTCGTGGTGGCAATGAGCTCCTTATTTCAGCTAAAACTATCATGGAATGTAGGTAAGATTAGAGAGAAAGAATGAGCTTCAAACTTTAGAGCTTCTCCTCAGAACATGTAGCACATGCTTGACAAACCTTGGATTCGGCATCTGCATCAGAAAAAGGAACCTGAAGAGCACAGGGCTACAGGAGATCTGACAGGTGTCTTTATAGAAACCCCATGATCCTCAAAAGACTTCACACCTCCTAGGGCTTCCCTTTTGTCTTTCAAGTCCCTTTCATGAATAGGGTCCTCATGCCACACAAAATCATATAAGCAATGGTCGCTGCCCAATCGAATAGGATTGAACTGTACCTTTGAAAGTGGAAGAACATAGAGGATATCTGTCAGACAAAATATAGTGTCCGAAATCAAAGTTTAGGAACCCTAGATATATGTCCTTCATGTTGCTACCCTTTGGTGGTTTTGTCTTTGATGTTCGGGTCAAAGCCTCAATTATTTTCTTGGTATAGAGAAGAGGTTTCCAATTCCAGTTGCATTGATTGGTTAGTTTAACGTTGGCAATTGTGAGCTCTCAGAGATTCTGCAACGAGCATCGAGGATTATGATTCCTTACTTGAAAGGAAGAGTACTTGTAACAATGCCCATATGGTGGAGGATACAAGTCTTAAGCATCTCAAAAGGCTTTGCTGAATCCCACTCGGTTTTGATTAAAGACAATAGCTAGCATCAGAAGGATCATACAGATTAATAAATCGAAAACTTGCAGATAACTTCAAGTTAACATGAAGAGAACATGATGTATATCACAACAACAAAATTGACCTTCAGTAGTAAAAAGGAACAATTTCACCAATCTCATTAGTATTATTATGTGTTTGGTTATTCAAACATTTGAGGAGTGTAGTAAACTCGACTTTGATGAGAATTCATAAAGCCTATATTTAGTCACCATATGCATTCAGCTACTGCATGTCATCTGAACCTCCCAAAAATTGGCAGCCATTGCATGGCTCATTAAGAAACATCTGCTGAAGGGATTAGAACCTGACACTCGATACATATATGGTGTTTTTGGCGGTGTCTATCGACCTTGATGACTGTCTTTTTCACCTTGGTTGGCGCATCTCTCAAATACAGTGAACGACCACCAGGTTTGCATTTCTTCACTTACTTATCAACCTGACACTATTATGATCCAATTAGCTCCGACAAGGAAAAACTGGGGCTTCCACTGAGCTTGAATTTGAGCTCCAATTAGCTCCTACTTTGGAGCGCCAACTTGTGATTCCTTCCACTGAGCTTGAATCCACAGCAGCATAGGAACTCATGATCGATCTCTTTAGTTCCATAACTGGGGGACCATCCCAGCTCCCATTATGATGCCTAGTAGGGTACAAGCATCAGACACGTACACACATTATATATTCACTTAGTTTGGGTGAATTGCTCAAGTAAAGCTCTGACAAGTCCCAATAATGGTGTTAGAGTTTGAATATAAGATGGCTTTCTTATCTGTTTAGCTTTTATGGCATTAGGTCATGGATTGGAACTTGAATTTGCACCCCTTTTATTTTATCCTTAGACTTGGAAAGCTCACTAGTTTTTGACTTGGAACTATTATCTTTCATCAAGCACATAAAAGTCCATAGATAAGTTGGATTCTCTCCATCAGTTGGAAGTTTTCAGGAATTTGGTAATCTGCAGCTCAAAAATTTATTGGATTCCAATTCTTTTTCGGATAGAAAAAAGAGAATTATGGTAATGAATCCAAGCTTCTGCTAAATAATGTCCCCCACCTATCCTATAGAGTTCTGATTCCAAAACATGCCTTCACCTGAGGACTAGTTTCACAACGTCACCGAAGAGACACACTACTAATATGGCTAAGGTCCATCAACGGCAGCCTAAGGAGAAAGAAAAACCACACTGTCAATTGGCAGTGTGGGAAGAATCATGACATCCAGCTTATTCTAATATTTCCAAGGAAGAAAAGTAGATGATGCAAGAGTGTGTCTAGTAGATAAGCTCAAGGCACCCATGACAGTGAATGGAAAAGTAGCTTCAGCATGTTTACAATGGTTACGCTTGCTAAGGTGATGAGAAGATAATAGCACAAGTATCATAATGAAAGAGGAGGATATTAGGGTTAAGTCGATGTTTAACGCGACGACGAAAGGAATAATCCTTCTACATTAAGATGAATTTAGCATTTTGACCTGCACAAACATACATGTACAGAACTGGTATTTGCTGATGTTGGTGATGATGATGTGGTCACCAAAGAAAATAAAAATCACTATTTTGACCTGACACAACTTGAGCAAAGTACAAATTTTCTAGTTTCCTTAAACTCCTCTAGACAGCAAAGCCCAAGAACACATCTCTTTCTCCAATAACTTAGTGTCTAGTGAGTGTCTCTACTGCATGTATGGGAGTTGAACTTTCTATATTGGGATGATAAATCTACTTGCAAAAGTTTGACAAAGTTGAGCTACTAGCCCTAAATTTAACTGTATTTTACTCTGTGTCTTGAAGAACTTGAATCAGCTTACTTGCAAGTAGCAGATTTCTTATGAGACAGTGCTCACTAAAGGAAGACCTCAACTTTTCAGATTCAGTTCACTCGAGAGCTCTTCTACAGAACCTCGATAGCCGCTAGGGTTATGCTGCAGCCCTTCCACAGGCAGGCAGGTTTTAGGACATGGCCTTAAGCAATGGGAATTATCAATCCACCGCACGCGTTGCACGGTTTGTCGGCAGGTGTCACTCTACTTTCTCAGGCTTTTTAAGGATTAGAGTGAAAGATTTGCCCCCTTGTGGTATCTTAGGCTCCTTATAATGGTAGGTGTTAGCTCATATTAGCACTAGACTAATAGCAGACCTCCACTGTCTCGGTTATCTAATGCTCAATCTGCATGATCATCTTTTCTTCACTTGGAGTCATGATTTCACAGTATTTGTAATGATCACTTAAGTAGCAGAAAGCTATTGTCATTCACATAACCGGAAGACAATGAACCCTAAAAGAAAAGGAAAAGGAAGAAGAAAGTGCTTGTCTGAGAAAGTACAGAGTGTCACCCCAAGATTTCTGCCACCATGAATGCAAAGTATTCTTGCAGCCTGAATATGCCAAAGCACTGTAAGTCAATTTTCATTTGATTCCCACTATGATATGCTGAGGTGCATGTAAATGCCAACATTTCTGGTTTTTCTACCAGTTGAAGATTTTTGTCTGAAATTAACCATTTGAATTATAAGCAAAACAAATAACCAGTAATACCAATTGAATGACAAAGAATACAGAAAGTTGTGTATTTATGATCAAGAACTTTTGTACCTGAAATAGGGGGACTTATGAGGAGGATAAATTGGAGATCTTTTACGCTCACAGCAGTTGCATTTAATAGTGAAAGTTCATCAGCAATGCACGGATCAACTCAAGAGCTATAAAAGATTGGTTATCTTGAAGCAAATTGTTGGTCCGGAAGTGATCCCATGATGAACATGCTGTAATCAAATATATGTTTGATTGATCCAAAGTCAAATAAATACTATCCATGGCAAGTTTGCTTCCATGCTTGCTTGCTGCCTTCTCTGGAACCCTAAAACACAAAATCAGTAGTAATTCACTCAAACTTAATCTGATCATGCATCCATTGATCTAGCGGCAGCAGTGCCTAACGATGTCTCAATGCATCAACCATACTAGTGTTTCTCAAAACCTCAGCTCATTGAACCTCACAAAAATGGACTTCTTTTTGGAAGGTTAAGTGTGTTTTGGACATGCCTGGCTATAAATTTTCAGTAATATCAATGGCCAATCCAAATGCAGTAATCGTCAATATAAGAAAAAGTATTTTGCACTCAAGAGTGGATGGATGGATGCCTTTGGACTCCCATCATCTTAATAGTAAGTAGCACCTTAAGAATTCTTGTTTGTATTTACTGAGAATATGAGATGACATCAGGCGAACGAGTCGAACCAGCATCGCTTTTCACCACAAGAAGAAGAATTAGTGTACGAGACCGGTTCTCCATAAATCCAATTGCTCATTGTTTAGGACAAGTGGTTCCAAGTGATGAATGACCGACCGACACACCGAACAATGTTAGGATTCTAAGCATTACTCTACTCGACCTTTGTTTTCCTTTCGAGCACTTCAAGAAAATGACACCTGAGCAATTGCACTCCCACTTTATGCTCGAACAAGGCGAAAGATGTCAGATGAATGGATGATATAAGCATCCACATTGAAGCTACATGTCACCCTCTCATGGCCTTGTAGCTTCTCCTCTCCAGGGAGATGGATGACGTTTCGGAGAGGCAAATGCAACGTCGCGGCCATGGCTATGAATTCCATGCTTCCGAAGCTGCCAACACTTTGTCGGGAGATGCGTACACCAGCGGGCAGGATCACCTGCTGCCGATAGCCAACGTGGGGCGGATCATGAAGAAGGCGCTGCCGCCGAACGCCAAGATCTCGAAACAAGCCAAGGAGACAATGCAGGAGTGTGCTTCCGAGTTCATCGGCTTCATCACGGGGGAAGCTGCCGACAGCTGCCAGAAGAACAACCGCAAGACCATCAACGGCGACGACATCTGCGCCGCCATGAAGACGCTTGGCCTTGACGACTACGCTGATGCCATGAGAAGATACTTGCACAGGTACAAGGAGCACGAAGAGAAGGCAACCCCTAGGGATCACAACAAGATTGCTTGCATCGATGTTGTCGATGAATTGTCGGTCTCCAAGACCAGCTCATCGAGAAGGCATCTGTTTCCTACCAATCCTTCGGTAGGTTGATGGATAATGGCATGATGTACATCTACAACTGTCGAATGATACGCAACGTTTCCAATTTGATTCTGTGCATTGCCAATTGATCTTAGAATGGCATGATTTAGGCATTTGAACACAGAAAATTAGCAATTTTTCTCTACGATTGCTGTAGATATTATGCATATGATCTGATCTTCTTGTTCTTGTGTGGAGATCAAGAAGCCATAGAAGGGCTGCTGCATTTGAACATCAAAGCACTTGAAATTTCTTGACTTAAAGCCACATAAATTTTATTTCATGCTTTAAAAGAGGTGAATCATTCCTGCTTGTAAGAATCTCGGAATTCCTTTGTAGCCAACAAAAAAAAAATGATAATTAAGAGAAAGGAAAAAGAAGATGCTAATCTTGTTTCAACTAACAAGTAATGCTACCAATTTTCATATTTTTCTGATCATAGGTAAAATTAAGAGGTAAAATTTTCATAATCTTGTTTCAATTAAGAGGTAAAATTTGTGTAGCAGCAAAGGTTAGATTTCAATTGTACTGAGGCTATAGATATCCAAGTTCTTTCTTCTCTTCTCGACAAGAAATGACTTCACACTTTTGCATTGTAGATTGTGGTCTAAAGAAATTTGTATTCTATATTTTTTTTGTTATGAGAAGATTAAAAAAAAGGAGGCATCTTTGATTAAAGTTTCAAATGAAGATCATTCTGACGCTAATACTATCTCAGTGAATGTACCAAGTTTATAAAACCAAAACTTTTATTGTGCATAACATTTTTTTGTTTCTTAATATCTAAGACAATGATCTTAAAGAGGTTCATGTTCATTTTCCGATATGTATCTTATTCTTTAATGAATATTGGAAATAAATTAAGATTGTTCAATATCAAAATCATGTAATCTTTTGACAAGTTCGAAGTTGGAACTGAAGAATAATAAGTGCGACACACGGTGGAATCACACTAATGAAGATATTTGTTCATACAATAATATGATATCATGAGATTCGCACGCGAACTATCAATAACGTATGCTTTTGAACCAGCATCATAATTTCATTATGGATAAGATCTCTTAATCCACGAGAAGTTCATCAGATGTTGACAATACATAAATTTTTTTAATTTATTATATAAATGAAAATTTGATCACACGATGATTTTCTAGATTACAAATTATTCCATTAAATATTAGCTTAGTCACAAATTTTTTATGATTCTTAACTTAGTGATGAACTCTTAATGAAGAAAAAAGCTTCTCTTGTGATTAGATTATAATAATAAGAAACAATTTGAGGAAAAATCATAATAAACAAAAATAACTCATATATAAGGGATGATTGTAATGACTACATAAGACTAATTTTTATATTATTGACTAAGATGACAAGCATTTTGTATGAAGTAAACTAAAATCATTGATAGTGATCAAGAGTGATTATCTCAACTAGATGCCACTAATTTAAGAAAATAAGAAAATTTCAACTTAGATTTATGGATTATTGGTTTCCTCCACTATCATAAGAATAAGAACAAAACAAATTTCAATCTACATGGGAGCTTGTATTTTTGAGTGATATATATTACTAAGAAAGGTAACATGTGTTTTCTAGAGAATGAAACAAATATGAGAGATTTGAATAGACCAGAACAAAATGGGTACCAACACATGGATAAGAATAAACTAGCATTGGCTTTAAAGGAGCCTTAGTTGAATGCTTCAAGATAATCTTAGTAATCATCCAAATATGTTTAACACTCACTTTCTTTATTTGTTCCTCCTTTACAATTATAAACATTACCGTCATAGCATATTATCTCATCATTCTTGCATGTAAAAACAGTTCAAGCAATTTTTTTTTTTTAAAGATTTTTTCTCAAGGTATTGAAATAAGGACTTCTTTATTTTTCTTCCCTGAATTTTAGAAATTATCTTATCATTAGAGTTAGTTGTCATAATGGTTGTGTTTTTTTCTGAGTTATGACAAGTTCATGAATGCACAGAGGTAAAAACCTTGTGATTGTGTGTGAGACATCTACTTCACATAATGGTTGTTTATTGTGAATGACAGGTTCATGAATTTACAGCACAAACATTTTCCATAAAAATAAGGCAACCATATGGTATGCAATTCATTTAAGTGTATCATAAATTGTGAATGCAGAACAATTTGTCACGACACTTGCTAGAAATGTGTAATATATGCTTCAACATTATCTTATATAATGTGTACATTAATGCAAGTATAGAACTTCAATTTAGGGCAAACATACACTGTATTTCATCAAAAAATTTAAGAATTTATGAGCATAGAATCATTTAGTTCTTATAGTAACAATCATTGGCAAGCCTAAAATTTACATATGATGTGAAACAAAATCATGACTCCAAAAATAATAAGAAGAATGATCAACGTGACAGATGATAAATGAATGATGAGTAAAAGGAAATAATAGGTTGTGGACCTTTTAAGCCTACATATCAAGTAAATAGTTTGATCAAAATACTGTTTTGTTCTAAGAAACATTTTGATCAAAACAAACATGTTTTCACATAACCTGGAATTAAATTTAGTTTATAAAAATGGTTTTCAGTAAACATTCATAATGACTTGATAAACATGGAAAACGACCTTTTGTGAGAATGAGCTTTCATTCGTAGCCCTATATTTGATCTTTGTTGGTAGGATTATGTGCCTTTTATTTTTTCAAAGATGAGGATGTCAATCTTTTTTTTTTTTTTGCCTTTTAGCATTCTTGTGAGACTCGATCTACAGAGACTAAAATGTCATAATTTGATTAAGTAGGATTAAAAGTGTGATTATCTCTAATATTTTTCTTTGGCCAGGTTACTTGTTCTTTTCACATCCTGAATTCTAACTTCTTCAAGTAGCTTAGGGTTCAAACACAGTCTCCCTGAGTAGCTAAAAGGCTTGCAGCTGATGGATAATAATGCATTCTTCTTACTCATTCTTCCACCATGGAGTTGCATTCATTTCTTACATAGGTGGCTTTTGCTTCTTCAGATATGAAGAAATGATTTGCTCATGTTGAGAATGCCATTGATGTTCTTCCTTCCCAACCTCTGAAGATGTAGAACAATACCTATGCACTCAAACATAATATCACATCACCAATGTGACTATTCAACATCATGTTGTCAAAAGTTCTATCTTTTTCCTACCATTCCTTGCGGTGTTTGAGGGAGCAATCACCATTTTGATTTGATCATTGTCAGGCCTCCTTCAATAGCTGTTATCGAACCTCAAAATGTGCATAGAGTGATTTATGACAACTTATGAGATTATTCAATTGTGATCGTAAATGTTAGAGACAACTTATGATTTCCTTATCAATCATAACCACTTAGTTGAGTCTCACTCAATGCTGTTTGCACTTATTAAGTTGAGGGAAAGGGATCGAGGTTGGAGCCTAGAACATGATTTCCTGAACAAAGCATAACCGGAATTGATCTACAGAAATCCCACAGAGAATTGTGCTTGATACAGCAGAAAACTGGAATTTATAGGATGATGGCCTAAACCTTGGATCCAATAATTCACCGTACCGAAGCAATCTTATTTGGATGTGGATCCACCAAACAGATTAAGGAAACAACTCAACGTAACATTTCTATATGCCTAGAATTCTTCACTGAAAGTATTGAGGACAACATGTTCATTCTTTTATGGACTTTTAAAATTTTCTCCTCCTGAGAAATGATTAGAAATGATTATAATTATCGATTCTTATCGCAGTATTTCTCGAGAGGTTAAGATTGTTGAAGTTAAATTTACTGATCAATGGGACTGGAGATAGAAACCTCCTCTCTACACTAAGAAAACAATTGAATCATTGACCCAAACATCTAAAACCAAAACACCAAAGGCTAGCAACATGAAGGATATACATCTAGGGTTCCTGAACTTTAATTCTGGATACTATTTTGTCCAATCCAAGAGTGGTTTGAGAATCCTATTCATGACCAGGACTTCAAAGACAAAGGGAGTTGTGAAGTCTTTTGAGGATCATGGGGTTTCTGCAAGGACACCTGTAGGCTCTCTTGTATCCCTGTGCTCTTTCAGATTCCTTTTCTGATGCAGATGCTCATGTGCTACAGGCTACTATTCCTTCAGATATGTGCTGAGGAGAAGCTCTAATGTTTGAAGCTCATCCAAAGCTCAGTTTTGCTCTCTAAACTTACTAAATTCTTTGATAGTTTTAGCTGAATAAGGAGCTAATTGCCACCACAAGATAGCTATATAATCTGCTGTTCTTGTTGGTGCCATGTTCACTTGTTTTGCTAAACAAGAATGCCTGTCAAAGTATAACACAGAAGACAAACACCTCTTTAGTCTTTGCGGCTTTGTGCCATGTGTCCAAAGAGAGTCCACTGAGTTAGATTGTGTTGGATAAAATTCCTGTGGAATTATGACAGCTTGTCAGAATCTTTGTCCAAAGTCCTTGGCACAAAACTACAAAGCACTTGCAGCTGAGGAGAACATCTCACTGTTCTTGCTGTTTGTGGTTTACTACCTTACTAGTTAACAGAGGCACTCATAAACAATTGAGACGACAAACAGATTCTTTAGCAGATTCTTAAGCATTCTTGAAGCAACATAGTTTTGAGGTTTCCATTACATAATGTAAACATTAAGGTTTCTGATGGGTAAGAATGACGTGGTCAGGGAGTAGGTGTCATGTGTCAACACACGGCAGCATGTTCAGCCTACATGAACATCCATTGCTGACACCACCGTACCGTCACAAAGGCTGGAGGCCACAAACAGGTGGCGGTCGGTGCGAGCACCACTTGGGCAGTTGGATCCATGGGGGTGTGGGAGTCAGATCGATCGCAACATGTTCGATCAACCAAAGATTCGAGCGACCCAATTAGCACATTCAAACGCGCCAAAGTTGGATGAAATGCCACGTGTCCAACTGAGCATCTGAGTTATCGGCATCGGACATGCCGAATAAAATGACACTCCATTGCTTGGGTTGCTAGCTGTTCCCCATTTTTCGTTGATTTTCCCGGGAATAACTATCATTAGAGCTATCTATAATGATGTTTCCAAAAAAAACTGAACTTATTCTTAGTTGGCTAATCTAAACACTTCGAGCTTAAAAATTAATTTAATCATCAAAGACATCATAATTAGGAACACCCCCGACTTAGGTTTGTAGGAACTCGATCTTACATAGAATACTTTAGAGGGAGACCATCCAAAAAGAGTATCCGAATACTTATTCCTTAGATAACTAAAATTTAACTTATTATATTAACACCGAAAGGGGCCAAGATATATAAGGAAATTTCATAAGACTATCTAGACTAAATGAGGAGCTCAACGGCTAGAACCGTGTCGAAGGCCAATTGGACTAAGGGGTTTGATTCCGATTATGTCAAATGCATCACACCCAAACCCCTCGGTCTCTATTCTCCCTGACCAGTAGTCTCTATTATAAGATGTGACAGTCAACCCCCAAGTTATTCAATCTATAGCTCTAATCATAATTATCTCAACAGAAACCTTCTATTACCTAACCCAATAAGTTCAATTCTCAATAGGAGTTCTTCGGTTTGTGGTCTCGCATGTCCCCTAATTAGCACAACAATCTCTATTTACCCTTCGCTTTCTAGCTCCTATTCCACCATTCGCTCCTGCCCCTAGTATAGTAGTAGAGTCGTGTCCTATTATCATTGATCTACCCTAGAATAATCATTCTTTACACTTTTTCCCTCATATTCTACCAAATAATAACCCAACTCAAGATGTTAAGGGATCACGAGAGTCGGTCACTCCTTCGGTTGACCTCCCTCCCAACATACAAGACTCATCCCATTAGATAGATTATTAATTTTGAGGACATCAAAAAGGAAAAAAAATAGGGTAAACAATCAAAGGCCAATCCTTATCATAAGTCCCCTTTTATCACAGAGATAATGGAGGAGCCCATCCCCTAAGGCTTTCAGATGCCAACCTTGGAGCTATACAAGGGAATTTTTGATCTAACAGAGTATATAGCAGTTTTTACTTCCCAAATGATGCTATTCAGGATGACAAACTCCTTTATGTGTCGCACATTCTCAACAACACTCTAAGGTATCGTTAGGAAATGGTTCTCCAAGCTATCCCTAGAGTTAATCTCGTTCTTCGGATATCTCGCTAAGAAATTTGAATTTAACTTCAATAGCTATAAGCTACCAAAGAAACTAACTACTTCTCTTTTGACAATGGTTTAATGACTAGGTCAGGTTGGTGGTTGACCTAAGCTCATCCAGTCTCATCAAACGCCTACATTGGTGGCCTTCAACCTTTAAAGTTTTTCTATTTAGTTATCACATGACCACCAACTACTTTTCCTGAGCTATTGCAAGAGGCCAATCGTCACATAATGATAGGGTTTATAATCATAGGAAAAAGAAACTCTGAACCTAAAAAAACTTTAAGAGAAGAAAGGAGTTTGCATCCAGGAAACTTGGAACACCCCCATAATAATAAACCGAGGGGAGATCTAGCACCACCTTACATAGAATTTACTTTGTTGAACATGTTATATACTAAAGTATTTATGCAGATAAAAGAAAAATGCTTGCTCCATACCCCTTATCCTTTATGAGCTTCTCCAACTCATCAAAGTCGTTCAAAATATTACCACTTTCATCAAAACCATATGTATGACATTGAAGATTATTATGATCCAAAGTAGTAAATTGATGAGCTTATCTAGAAGGGAAAGCTTAATCATTATCTAGATATGATGCGAGAACCTTCCCTAAGACCATGAGGTCCTGTTAATCAATAGGTGAATGTCATTGTAGGAGGTTCTGTGTAGAGTAACCAGTTTCACATCTCAAAAAAACTATGTGAGGGACCCTCCATTTAAGATATTCTGCCACTTAGGAGATCCTTCGATTGTGTTTAAGGAGGAAGAGGTGGAACATCTCAATCTTGATCATGATGATGCTCTAGTTGTCTCTCTTAGAATCGTTAATGCATTGATGAAGAGAATTCATATGGACAAGAAAAATTCTATTGACATATTGTATTACAATGTATTCTTGAAGATTGGGTTGAGTGTTCGAGGACCTCCAATCAATTTTCTCTACACTCACTAGCTTAATTAGAGATTCCATAACTCTCATGGGAATGACAGATTTGTATGTTACCTTCAGGTTGGACAATTGCTCCAAGATGGTAAAAACAAAATTCAGCGTGGTCGATGTTCCATCTGCCTATAATATAATCATCGGTTGTTGACCTTCAATCACTTGTGCATAGTTATCTCAACTTACAACATGATCTTAAAGTTTCCCATTAGCTCTATGGTTGGAAAGGTCAAGATGAACCCATGGGAGTCTTGTTAGTGTTACCTTACATCAGTGACACTTCAAAAGAAAACGATCCTCTTAATCTAATAATTGGATCCAAGAGAGTCTCCTCTTTAGATCACTCGTTCCGAGGTTGGAGAACCCTTAGAAGTGCCCTTGGACCCAACGAGGCTAGAAAAAATTATAAAGATTGGTTTGACTCTCCCAAAAGAGAATGTCCAACTTATCAATTTCTTACGTTACAATATGAAGGTCTTTGCTTAGACTCGTAACGACTTGGTTTGACTCTCCCAAAAGAGAAGGTCCAACTTATCAATTTCTTACGTTACAATATGAAGGTCTTTGCTTAGACTCGTAACGACATGCCAAGAATCGACTGGGTAGTAGCCCAATAATATCTCAACATTGACTTGGAGCACCGATCTATTCAACAAAAGCCTCAAAGGTTTGCATTAGATTGATAGACAATGATAAAGGAAAAAGTCAATAACTCTTATATATTGGCTTTATTTATGAAGTTCACTATCCAAAATGGCTCGCTAATATAGTTCTTGTAAAAAAATGTAATGAAAAATATCATACATGTATTGACTATATTGATCTCAACAAAGCTTATCTAAAGGATAGCTATCTCTTGTCTCAAATTAATCAATTAGTCTATGCAACCTTAGGTCATGAGTTGTTCACTTTTATGGATGCCTTTTTTGAATATAACCAAATCAAGATGGCCCAAAAGATTATCAGCACACTTCTTTCATCACTAATCAAGGCTTATATTATTACAAAGTCATGTCTCAAAAATGCTGAAGCAATGTATCATAGAATGGTCAACAAAATATTTCAAACCCAAATAAGAAAAAATATGAAAGTATATGCTAGCAAAGTGTGCTTTCGAGGTTGGCTTGGGAAATTTTTGGGTTTTATGGTCCATTGAACTGGAATTAATGTAAATCAAGAGAAAGTACAAGTCATCTTGAATATGAAGCCCCCATCATCTATCAAGAAGGTCCAGTAACTAATCGGTCAGATTATGGCTCTAAGTCACTTCCTTTATACGACCACTGATAAGTACTTATCATGCTTTAGAACTTTAAAACAACCCAATGACATCTAGTGGATCGAATAGTGTCAAATAACTTTTTAATGACTCAAGGAGTAACAGGTTGCACCACCCTAGTTGTCTTGCCTCGATCTAGGAGAAGAGTTATATTTTTATCTCTTTATGACTGTCAGCTCCATCTTAATTAGAAAAGATTCAAAAGGTAATTTATTACACAAGTCATATCCTTCAAGATGTTGAAACCCAATATTTAAAATTTATAAAGCTCAATTATGCTCTAGTCTTATTTGCAAGGAAGCTATGCCTATACTTATAATCCCACCACATCATTGTGATGACGAATGAACTGATGCAATAATTTTCTCAAGGCCTAATTTCGTCGGGCGTCTCTTGAAGTGGGCAATTAAACTTAGTGAGTTTGACATTTCCTATCAATATTGCTATTAAAGCCCAAGTCTTAGACCACTTCATTACGAATTTAATAATTATAGAAGATCCATCCTCTGACTTTTCGCCTTGGATACTCCTTTAGAGACTATATCACAAATCTCTCACCTAGTCTTTTCTTCACTATCTATATGTTGAAGAGACCACTCAAACCTTATTCGAAGTTCATGAAGGAATATGTGGAGAACTCATTAGAGCACACTCATTAGAATTCAAGATCCTCAAGCAAGGATAATATTGGACCACATTTTACCAAGATGCAATTCAATATGTGTAGCGATGCAATTGATGCCAACACACACTAATGCTCAGAGGATCCCAACTGTGGAATTGTGCCCTTAAGATGCAACTTGGCCATTCCGTAGTGGGGATTTCACTTTTTAGGTCATTTCCCTTTCGCATCAAGTTAATACAACTTCTATTTGGTCGGTATAGGCTATTTGGTTCGACATTTGAAGAGTCATCATAATTAATAATGAGACTCAATTTAACAACTCCAAATTCAAAGACTTCTATGAATCTTTTAGGGTATGCCTCCATTTTAGTTCAGTAGCATTCCTCAAACCAATGAGCATGCCAAAGTTAATAATTAGGCCATACTCGAAAGATTTAAAAAGATAAAATCAAAAGCAAAATGAACATGGGCCAATAAACTTTCATGTATTTTATGGAGCTATTAGACAACTCCAAGAGTTCCAACAGAAGAATCCCCTTTTACTTAGCATTCAGTATAGAAGATGTGGTCCTAGCTAAGATTGTTCTGGCAATCATTCAGACATAAGAGTATGACTCGCAAGCAATTGGGTTAACTTAGATCTACTTAATAGAACCAGAGCACACCTTTGACACTTGACTTATAAAAGAATCGTAGCAAGGACCTTCAACCATAATGTATGGTGTTGGAGCTTCAGCATGGATGACCTGGTCTTTTGTAAAGCTGAAATTAGTGAACCAACTAATATCGAGGAAAGTTGGCTCTCATTTGAGAGTGACCCAACAGGGTGATTGAGGAGGTCCAATTAGGAACTTATCATCTACGAACCCTCAAGGGCTCAAACACCTCTTGGATCTAAAACATACAACATATAAAAAAATGCTATCCTTAAAAGTATATCATTCTTCAATGCATTTATACTTTACATATTCAAGTGAATTTTTTTTTCTATTTCTTCAAAAAACTTTACATTATGTTCAATCAGGCCTCCACATCAAAAAGAGCCCACCAATAAAATAAAAAATAAAAAATAAAAGAAGAAGAAAAGCTAGTCTAAAGATGTTGAGGCCGACCTATGCATCTAATAGGCCTACACTTCATCATCCTCTTTTAGAGGGGGAGGAGGTAGGTTCATCAATAAGGAGCGGATTAAGGAAGCCTAGTATGCCATCACATGCTTGGCCCCCTTAATCTCTTATTTATCATGAGCTAGGGGATTGAGTGTAGGGAAATCTAGGGGCGACATCATATGCGCAGCGGAAGAACAGAAAATAAAAACCTTAAAATTTTCAATACATGTTTGTCATCGTGCATAAATTGGTGCATAAAAACCCATGACATAAAAAACCACATATGAGATAGTTGTGTTACCTAGGGAGATCGTCTATCCCTGAATTCCTATAGATTTGTAGGAGTGGATGAAGGAGGTCAAGCATTCTCCTATCTAGTAGTAATCCACACAACAGGGCTGTAACAATGCTCCTTAAATCTCTAGGCTTGTTATTTGAGGAGGAGAAGGGGAGAGGAGAATATGAGGTGGCTACCAAGAAGTCTCAACCTATGGGCCTTTAGTTACCTCATATTTATATATGTCCCCAATTAACCCCAATGGATAATATCCTATTGGGTACTGGATCTCCATCTAATTATCCAAGTCTCTTAGATTAGTGGGTCTCTACCCAATAATCTATTATTAGCTCTTATTAGATCTCATCCATGGGATCTAATAATTTAGGGGCTTATTGGATATCCAATAAGTTATGGGCTCCAACGGATATCTTATATCTGAACCTCTACTCTTTGCAACACCTATCATATGTGTTTGATCCTTTAGGCTTAATATCGAGCTAGCCATAAGTTATACTTATCAAAACTTCTTCTGACTTAGTAAATTATTATATCCATAATAATTCACTCGACTCATCGATTACGGACGTACTATGCTACTACGCCATAGTCCATAAATAATACAGGGGAATCTAATCCTTTGGACATATCTATCATCAATTGTCGTGTACCTATAGTCAATCATCCATCTAATATCTCATAGACTATATATCGGGCATGGTACTATCAAACCCATGCGGTTTCTCCTCGAGTCTCGCTCTAATCGAATTCTCCCGGAGAACTCTTTCTCTCTCAATCTGAATGACCTTGGCCAAGGATTTATTTGAGCAAGAACATACAGGATATTCCTCTCATGATACCAAGAGTGGAGGATCCTCTATCGATACTCAATAGCCCTCGTAAGGTTGGTTACGACTCCTAGTAATCAGTTATACTAGATCTGAAACTTTCAAACCTATAAGTCTGATATCAAAGAGTGGAGTACTTATACAAGATATCCTTAGTGTCTCAAGTTTAAGGGCCAGATACACTACTAGGACTACAAAATTACTATTTGATAATAAGGCATCATCAACTATCTAGTATTCCGTGAGCGGATCAATTAATGAACTCATTCTCCAATGAGCACCTACATTGTATCCTTAGTGTCCCCACACAAGCAGCTATAAGACCAGCTATCTCCATCATATGGATAGACATACAGTACACTAGTCTATCCGGTTATCTCGATGTCCCTCTTAAGTAATATATGACCAGGATTATTTAGAGTCTGTGTTTAAAGATGAATTGGTCTCATTATCATAATCTCATCGTAATCCGATCCCCATTGCACAAATCCTCGGACATCATAATATATATATATATATATATATATATATATATATATATATATATATATATATATATATATATATATATATATATATATGTAATAAGCAATATAAAGTGATAAAAATATCAAAATATAATAAGCAAAAAGATTGCGTGTCAAATCACACATGTCATCACTCATGTGATTGGCTTGCAAGGCACATATAACTAGCATTGAGGGCTTCGATCACCTTGGTAGGTTCGATGGTAGTCGATGGGCCAACAAATGTAGGTTCTGCAATAACCTCCTTGGCGTGACCTCTCTAGTAGTAGCGACCTCTATGGGGTTATGGGTAATATCTTCTTGGCTAGTTGTCTCTGTACCATCTGCATATTCCCTTTTGGCCTCATCATTAAATTTATCCTCCCCTTTATTCATAAGAGGAGTAGACTTACTCTGATCGTCAATTTTTATCACCTTCATCAAAGATGACTTTCCCATCATTCAATTACTTGTATTGAGACACTTTAGGAGCTCAAGACTAGGATATTTATAATGCATTGGGGATATCATAAGTTGCTACTTGAAGTACCAGGCATTAAAAAAGAGTCAGGTTATACCCTTCTTAAAGCCTTTAGACGCCTTATATTTGGTCACCCTCTCTGGCTCATACTACGGCTTTTTTGCCTCCTCTACTTAAAGCTACTCGATTAGCTGCACTATAGCCTATTGCAGACCAACGTTCTTCACCTGAAGGGCTACTATGTCAGCATCCAATTCCATGATGTCTTCGTTGAGCTGGACATGGTCAACCTTTGCCTTCTTTGTAGACCATAGGGTGATATCTAGTCAATTTCCTAGGTCTATCTATAGACGATGTTCTACCACCAATTCTCATTCCAAGTCCATTTTTTGGACTCAGAGCCAGTCGACCTCATTAGCCATGAAGTCCCCCTCTAGAGCTCTCCTCTAGAGCTCTTTTTGTAAAATCAACCCTTTTCTTTAGTACATGGGCTAAGATAGTCAAAGAGTACCTGACTCAATCCACCATGGGAATCCCTAGGTGGTGATGCTACATTGAAACAAAAACTTTTAGTTACTTAAGCAATGATTAGTGAAAGAATTATTTGAGAAAGCTGAAGCTTACCTTGATGAAGGCCTTATTATCGATGACAAGATCCTTTGTGGACCTCAAATATAGCCCCTTGGTCAGGCTCGAGAGGAGCACCCTATAATTCCATACCATGGCCTCCTGAGGAATTTCCTAAGCTTGACCAACATCCATAGTGGATGGTCAATTGTAGGGAACTCTCCCTTTTTAGGCGAGGCGACCATTGCTTTACACTAGATGGCCATACCTAGTCAATGAAACAAAGGTTGAATGTATTTACTAAGCTAACACCTCCCGGTCACGAGGATGGGGCAGAGGTCACCTGATGTTGCGATCATTCAGCATTGTCCTTCTTGAGTCCCACATACTATGAGAACTGTTAGTGGCTCAAGAGGATGCGAGGACCTTCAAACCCCTTCGATGTTGACTCGACGATGGAGGCAGGGTTGGCAATGTGGTAGTTACAGGATGTTTGCCCAGATGTGCCTTTGAAATGGTTGTTTGGTCTTGACCATTAGTAATCGCTCAAGTCACCTTGCGTACCTCTAGGGGTGGCTCATCCCTCCTCTGGCTTCGAGTTGTAGCCTTAGCTTATTTAGTTTTAGAGGCCAGTTAGCTCATCTCTTAACTCCTTGGCATTGGGGTCTTCAGTGATACGAAAAATATTTCCACGAAGATTAATCTCTATACATGAAAGGTCCATTATATCAAGTTCTATTTGCCCAAATGGAGGGAAAGAGCCTAATTGACTAATCTTAACTTTCCTAAGCCAAGCCTCGCTCATTTGGAAGATGGTTGTGGGCTTGGACAAAGCGACAAATAGTTGACAGTGTCGCTCCTGCTTCGGTCTGCTCAACCTTAGAATTGTGTTATGAAACTTCCTTGTGGACCATGCTAGATTGATGGGCAACCTCCTCCATGAAGAAATAAAATGATTTCTCTTCTTCCAACTTTTCTCAGAAGAAAGCACCCCCCGGACTCGGTAACTAGGATAAGCACAAAGGAAATAGGCTGAATCCTTGAGGCTTACAGTAAAGCAAGCTTATAGTAGGGTTAGGGTTGGGAGATACTGAGCCTTCAACACTCCTCGACGAAAGTGACCAAATACCAGTAGGTGTTTAGCACCACTTGGTGGAGGGAAAAATTTTCAAAGGTTCAAGACTTCAATAAAAAAATGATGGAGGTGGAATATGAGCCCTGCCCCCAAGACATCAAGAGAGGTACAAAAGAAATAACGTGACTCATATAGTTGGTCACTAAGATGAGAATCTACTAGCTTAAACTCTATAGGAATATCAAAAACCTCTTTGATATTTATCAGGTCTGCCTTTAAGATTCAAGAGTCAAAGTCCTATAACCTTAGCATAATCTTCAAGGTTTGATCACCCGAGGGGCTTGCCTCATAAGAGGCATCCCCAATGACTCTGACCCCTTCACTTGAGGAAGAAGTTATGAAAATTGATATTAAAGGTAGTGACGGAACTAAAGAACCACCTGATTTACGGTTGAATGTTGATAAGAAGCTTGATGAGGAAGACATTTAAATCTTATTGAATGAAAAAGCTACAAGCTTTGAAATCTAGAGAGTTTGAGAGTCTGAATGCTCTTAGAGTGTTCAAAGGCTTGAAGGCACAAATGATTTAGGGGGCTATTTATAGTGCCCAAGCGACCTTTCTCATAATAGCTTTGCTGGTTGATAGGACACATGGTGAAACAACATTGGTCGAACCAAGCTTTGCAATCATTACGATCTTTTGAATTCTCAAAGGCACATGCAACCCTCGCATGGATGTCGGGCCGAACGACACATGACATCTGGGTCAGGCGAATCAAGAAAGTTATTATTCAACTAAATTCGACGGACACCCAAAACAATGGGCTTGTCAAAGATTGAGGCAAGGATGACACACGCAAGTTGTCACATTAACACATCCCATCGAATAAATCTGACGAATGCCATAGCCCTCCTCCAAACTATTGAATAGCCAATGTGTCAACCGTGCCAACCGTAATCGAAATGATAGCATGTGCCAACCACATCCATCCACATTATCATATGCTGACCGTGATTGATTGGAAAGTATGTCGACCTAGGTCGAATGGTCGAACAATCGAGTTGTCAGAATACAACATTGCATAGCTCACGGGCCAAACACATATTTTAATGATGCATAGCCCACAAGCTAAAAGTGTATTTCGACAATGCGCAACCCATGAGCCAAATGTGCATTTCGATGATGCATAGCCCACGACCCACGATTCAACAGTGAATGATCTATGGGTCGAGCACGTCTATTCTTCCTACCAAACCAAAGATACATCACATTCATTATTGAGTATGCTTCTAACTCAATATATTTATAACCTCTCGACTCAATGTGGGGAGGGCTAGTGATAAATAACAATGACATGGCAAGTGAGTAGGCACCGTATGTCAACACATGACAAGATGTGTCAACATATGATTAGCTATCACGGACATCCATATCAAACACCACCGTACCACCACCAAGGCTTGGGCCCATAAATTGGTGGTGATTGATCTGAGTGCCAATTGAGTGATTTGATCCATTGGGGCATGGGAGTTGGATCGGCCACCACATGTCCAATCAACCAAAAATCCGAACCTCCCCGTCAACATGTTAAGACATGCCAAAGTCAAATCAAACATCTGAGTCACCTAATTATCCAATCGAGCATCTGAGTCACCTAATTAGCGCACCTAAGCGTAATGGGTATTAAACATGCTAGATAAGATGTCAATCCACTTCTCCAGACGTTAGTTGTTCAGTTCAAAAAATTAAATTTCTATTTAGTCCGACTATTTTAAGCTTAAACACTAATTTGATCGTCATAGGGGTCGTAGTCGAGAATGCCCTCTCGACTTGCCTCGCAGGAACTCGATCTTATGAATCCGAATATTTACTTCAGTTGGGACAATCAAATTCTATGCTCCCAAATATGATTCAGGAAAGGCTTCGAGCGGACTCAATGGCCCAAAAGTCTACAAGCTACTCTTGTATCAGTCCAACGGGGAGGAATCATTGTCTTCGTCCAAAGTATCTTCACAATCCCAAGAAAGGAGGCTTTCAGATTGCACAATCGATGTTGGAGTAAAACCATCCACCACAGCACCAAATTTCCCATAGGAATCATTGAGCAATGACTAATTCATGTACAAAGAGCTCGATGGGTTTGATACCCTGGAGGTCAGCATCGAGTGTTCGACGTAATTCTTCTATGCTTCAGTGAGATTGAAGGAGTCCGCAATCCTGTAGAACTCCTGCTTCACTCTCGGCCAGACCGGCTCCGGTGCCTGAGCGTTGAGAGTGAACAGCTTGCCACGGCGAGCGCAGCAGACGGCGACGTTGTGTCGGCGAAACGAAGGTCCTTCCACTCTGAACTCCAGCCTGTAGTAGTTCACGTTCTTCGAAGGATCCTCCCTCACTGTTGCATCCACCAGTGCCGCACTTATATCGGATCCTCTTCTGGACCCAGCAATCCTCCTCAACACCGTCTCGCCCACCTCCTTCGGCCCACCGAAGTCCTCGATCCTGTTACAGCAGAATTCACTCGACGATCAGCTTGTGCTTTTTGTCTGAACGACGAACGCAGCAAGAAGCGATGAAGTACGCGAAGTCACGAGGGACGTCGGAGACGATGACGCTGACGTTGAGCTCGCCGTTGGATCCTGGAGGCCCGAAAGCAGCTACCGGCTCGCTGACGCTGCGCGGCGGTCGAGAGGATGGCCGGCCATTGACGAGAGGCGGCGGGTCCAGAGGTCTCTCGGACTCTGCTTTGCCTACAGCTCTGTAGAGCACCGTCTGGTCTCCGACCCAACTCTCTGGATATATGAACTCTGCACATTTCTCGGTGTAAAGCCAGAAATTGTCAGCGAAGCCATATAAGCTTTCAGATCTAGCAAGGCATCAGAGGGGAAGAGCAGTCTTACCGAATCCATTGGAGGAGTCGAGGCAGCGGGTGAAACCCTGGACGGGGTAGAGGACGTCGAGCCTCAGCGACCGCCCGAGCTCTGGGGAGAGGCCAAGGAGGAAGCTAGTGACGCCGCCGAAATTGGCGCCAAGAGCGACGAGCGAGGCGGAGCCGATGCCCGTGAGGAGCCGTCGGCGGAACACCGCGGCGAGCGAGGCAAACTGCGCTGCGGTGGACTCTGGTCTGCCGCCTCCGGCGGCGGCGGAGGGCCGGATGCGGCGGGGGATGGGCAGGGAGGAACGGGGGCAGGTTACGGCACGGAAGGCCATGGCTTGGGCTCGAGATGCTCAGCTTGTGGTGGGGAATGTGGATGAGAAGCTCGATTGCTTCAGCGGTACCAAATTTCCAATATATATATATATAGTTTTCATTTAATTTACGGAAATTAATAATTGTTGGTGGAGTGTAGAATCTGTACGTATCTGACAAAGTCAGAGACTCGGATTCACACAATCTCATATTCCAACCAACTAATTCAAACGTGTGTTCTCCCAGACACCGTCCAATGTGATAGAGAATTATTATTATTGTTATTATTATTATTATTATTATTACTATTATTAAATCATTTTAAATTAGTACAAAAATTATATCCCAAAAAAATCCAATCTAAATGTAAAAGAAATCACTACTGTTGAGTTACATAAATATAAGTCTAAGAGGAACCTCATCCAAGGCGGCTGTCACACGTATTTGACCAGTCTTGCTTGTTGTTCGAAACTATCTATCTCAAGAAGAAGTCAAATTACAGGAATCATGACTGGTAGGGGTGAAATCTTGGGGATGGAAGCCAAGCAAAGCAATGTGGTGGCCGGTGAGTTTGGCAGAATCATGTTGAGTTCTTTAAAGCTGTAATGGGACCAGAAATGGAGATGGTGAATGGAAGCTGTTCCATGTGCAGAACGTGAAGCACACACTGTCAATAGTGTACTTTTTGACCTGAGAGAGCCAATGATGGTGACAAGTGTTTGAATTCCATCCATGTTGGAGATGACTGACAAAGCTTCTGATGAAGAACACCAATTGCTCTAAGAGAATCCTCTCTCTCTCTCTCTCTCTCTCTCTTTTATGTTCTTTCTTTTCCTCTATCCAATCTCCATTTTTCATTCTGCAAAAGGAACCAGAGTGCAAGTATAAACAGTGAGAACTTGAAATCAATAAACAGATTGAATTAGCAGAAGAACAGTAGCAGCAGCAAGAAAACCTTATCCTTTGTGGCTCTTCCAGTTTTCACCAATTCATCAATCCAAGTTACTACACCATCTCTTGAGCATATCAAGCAGAACAGACTAGCTTTACCTTTCTAAGAAAAAGCACAGGATTTATTTTTAGCTGGAAAATTTTGTTTCAGTGAAGCATAAAGTCTGGCAAATGCACTGCCAAGATTCAGAGACTTGCAACTCCTTCATGACCTCAAATCCAAAGCTCAGATAGTTCAATACCAATAAAATATTTTGCCATGACAGAGAAGGTAAAAGTTAACAGTGGAAGAACACACGCACATTAGTCTAAGGTACTCAACCCTCTTCAAACTTTTATAGCTTTAAGTAACCACTGAATCAACCTGGTTAATTTGCAGAAAAAAAGCATCAAATTGCAATTATGGTATTCTACTGCAGAAAACTTATAACCTTTCACTGCATATTAAATCAGTGGCTAGCTCATCTGCATTTAATTCCTGAATTACCTCTTGCTGCTGCTCCTATTGTTGCAGAAATCAGCAAGCTGGTCTTTATAGAGTTCAGTATCCCCCATAGCAAGCCATGGTCTAAATAACTTCTGCAAAGAATGGATAAAGAATATAGACATGCAACAGAAACTTGGAATGTGAGAGTTAATACCACAATACAATAAGTAAATCTCCGTCATATTCAGACTTCTACTTCCTAATGAAAATTATGTGTTTTCTTTTGGTATGTTGGATATTCAATAACAAAACAAATTGCAATAGATGCTAAAGTAAAAACAACATAAAGAAGCATCATGTGAAGGGTTTGTCATTAATAGATTCATTCATGTTTAAAATCTACTTAATCTTCTATTTGTTAAACAATACCCAAGCTTGCTTTTACACACAAATTATGCCAAGTTTAAGAAAACAGAAAACATGCCTCAACTTAATATGAAAGTTTTATATGACAATTCATGTCCCAGAGCTCACTTATCTAATGATGATTAAACCAGAATTATATCACACATTAACACTAGTATTACTAGAAATGAAGACAGAAAATCTAATGCTATATCATCATTAGGGAAACTGGAACAACACAGAATCGTGACCCATGCTTGATTTATTGACGAAAGTTGATAGCACATTCAGGATAATTACAGCCAACAAGCATCCTGTGGTTTATTTATCTAAACCTTCATTGGAGGAGGTTGTTGTTTGGGTAAAAAGAGCCACTCCTAATTAAATTGAAATGGCAGAACAATTTAGCTGCCTCATTTTCAACACCCATTTCTTCGAGAATGTAAATCCACATGTGGAGTTCAATATTGCATCCATGTTATTGTGACAAATACTTAGATATTGCATCTAATGACTCATTATTTTCTTCTGTGAAACCAATAGAAACCTTCTGAGAGCAAGCATGGAAATCCACGTATACTTTGAGATCTTCTCCTTTATCATCAGCAATAAGGCAGAGCTCAAAACAGTTTTCAGAATCTGAGCCTGCAGACCTTTGAATATGCCAGGAAACCCTTCTTTTCCCCATATAGAAGATAAGGCACCCACCATTGTCTTGGGGGTTTTAGATTGTGTATCCTTGTTGGATTCATCTTCAGTATCAGCAGATTGAATCATAACTTTACACCTGTTCACCAATTCATAGGTGTAGAAAAGAAATTTATTAGTATCTAGTAGTAAAAATTACTACCATATGTTTCTTTGATGAAGTGAATTTCTAAGGTTTTGTGCAACCTACCTAATAGCTGGGTAGGTCACGATGGTTGCTACGCTCTTTGAGATGGCTCCAAGTACAAAGGCTGAGAAGGCAGAAAGAACTGCTGGAGATGATTTAGTGTCTGCTGGCATAACTTTACTGCTTTGTTTCCTCAGAATTCTTTGTTTCAACTGATCAAATACTGTATACTATGCATTTTGTCAAGTAAAAAATAACAAAGTCATGATTAGTACCTGTCATGAAATTAAAAAGGTTTTGGTACTTCTGCCAATGGTTTTTTTATGAGACATCATCAGATGGAAAATATTTGGTCTACTATTTATTGAATTTCACAACATTGAGGAGCAAATAACAAAATGATTACAAGCAAATGAGTGTGTATTGAAAATCTTAGAGGTGTGAATTTAACAAGGATTCCAAAAGTTATAATTCCTAGCATCAATATTAAGAGAGAAATGATGCAACTATCTGCCACGTGGTGCTCAAAGATGTGTCCGGAAGTAAGATAAATCTTTAAAATATATTTCTAATCCTCTTTTATTTTTTACAAACCTTCCTGCAAGCAATCAGCACCATTAGGAGTATCTACAGAATTAAGCACACATCAAAATAAGCAAGCTACTTGAGGTCAGAGTACCTGGAAAGGCACCTAAGTCAAATAGACATCAAGATTCCCTAATGCATTGTGACATGAGATGGAATAAATATGATGGTTTCTATGACCTCAAACTTCTAACAAGCTAGAAGGTTAAGAACATGCTGATAAAATTAACAAACATTGGGCTAACCCCAGTAAACACAATGCACTTTCTTTCAAGGATTTAAAGGTTGAAACTTCACGTATTAGTGCATTGGTAATTGCTTCTTCTGAACTGATAGGAGAAAATGTAATGCATAGTGCATTTAAATAAATAACATATGAACATTCTGGAATAAAGTCATCTCATTCATTGGAAAACTATGATGGTAATCTCATATGACAGTTTTTAAAATCTAAGGTACATCCATTAGATCAGAAGAACAGCAAATTATCCAAACAGGCTATGATTGATTTAATCATCAAAGAACAGTGTTAAACTATCTGCACTGATAATCTAGCAGATAGTCATTACTATATGAATTGGATGCCAAATGACACGAAAATGCATTCACATTCAGGCTATCATCTATGATAATGTTTCTTGTTAGTCTTACATATTGCTACTAGAAGTTGTGTGTGTGTGTGTGTGTGTGTGTGAGAGAGAGAGAGAGAGAGAGGGAGAGAGATTATTACACATACAAAAGTACCAGGGATTCCATCTCAGTGAAAGGCAACAAGATCTCTTAGTTATCATGTTCATATCAAATATAACTTAGTTATCATGCATGCATTATCAAATCAAAAGTACTTACCATCTGTCTGGGCAAGGAACACACAAATATCGTACAAAGAAACACAGGCAATGTCGCTCATGATGCATTTATAAGATTTTGTCTCCCAGACAGCAACGGATCATTGTACTTTTGCTCAGTGATATCATGGAAAAAGAAAATAAATGAACAGATCTCGTTGAATTGACTAAAGCAGTTGGACACTATACTCTTTTAAGTGTTCAATTCTTCAATGCTCTTCAATTTACTAGACATCAAAATGACTTATGTTCTCTATTCTGTATAATTCCTGTAGTCTGTACAGCTCAATAACCAACTTTGCCAACCTAGTCTCAGAATCCTCATATTGTTGATTATGGAAATTCTTGCTTCATATATATTTCCTCGACTTGGTGCAAAGATCTCATGAATGGTACATGATGCAAGAACTGGACCTTGTTGTTCATTAAACATTTTCTATCCCACTTCATCAGGATCATGGATTCATCACAAGCCTAATTAATAAGAACTCCATGCAAGAATGAGAACTAAGCTAAAAATAGCCTAAAAACCTACAGTTTTAAAATCAATTCCAGAACAATTTTGGCTCTAAGAAAAACATGAACCTGAATCGCAGGATTTGCTGTCAAGAGGAGAGATATGCCTAAGCCTTCATATGCTTCACTCCAATATCCTTCTGACAGGGTTTCCCATAAACCCTTGGATTTACCGAAGGCACTAGTTTGCATTCTAGAAGATGCAGTATCTAGTGGCTGGAAAGAAAAGAAACTACACTGATAAATATCAATGCAACCAAACTTTAGCTACTTGGCTGTGAAAGAAACAACTCGACTATGTTAGGACATAATATCTAGATTACAGCAGGACATAGTATCAAATTCCAATCAGATAAAGCTCTTACCTGAGTCACAACCACAGTGCAAGCACCAGCAGCAGCAGCGACAACCAAGTTAGCTTTTGTTCCAATAGATTTAGCTCCACTCTTTTGCAGATACCAACGTTTAAAATAGCTATAACTATAAAAATAAACAAATTGCGATATGAAAGATTGCAAATTCTTGGTGCCTAGTCCTTGGTAGAGCGAAAGAAATTGGCGTGTGGAAATTGCCTCCCACAGTACATCAGAAAGCTTCCTGATAAAGCCAGAAAAGAAATCAAGTTAAAAATCCGTATAGCAAACTGCTATTCTGATGCAGTGGAAAAAAGTATTAGTCCTTTGAATATAGATCTGATTGCACTGCAAATTAATAACTTCACCTTCTCTATGAAATATGGTAAAGACTTTACATGGCCAATTTCCATGGATGAGTTCCTCAATTTTCAGAAAATACATTATATGTGCTTTACAAGATGATGCTGGGCCATAAAGAAAATATAAATTAGAAACTGACTATAGATCATAGTTTGCTCATATATCATTGGTTTAGAAGCTTCTGCCTATGGCATATTCGTGACAGTAAGGTTGTTTCAATTGTCTGACAACAATTTGATGAAAAATTAAACACCTCAGCAGACCATATTCAGATTAAATGGAGTCCCATACTAATGCCACACTGTGTCCTACTCTTCATTTCATGATTTCCTGTGGCTTATTTGTTTCTGTTTCTTTAAGACAAAGGTCAATCTTATAAGTTGTTAGATTCTATTAGATGATCAGATCCAATCAAGAGCTTATTCTGCTACTGGTACAAAAGTGAAACTGGTCTTACACCACCAAAAGAGTCCAACATTGAGGACAAGGTTTGTCAGATAGCTTTTGCAACCCAAGCAATCATAAGAAACTGATCTTTTTTAGAATCATGTAGCAAGAAATCTCAAAAAAGATCACCATGTGATTGGTCCATCACAACATTGGCCATGAGAAGGATGTGATGGAGTCCACCATAACTATTGAGATTGAATAATTTAATTGGCAGTTCTCATGTGAAGCATAACAAGAGATGAGTCACAGTAGAAAGTTAACTAACACTAATGAAGCCAATGTAGAAAGGGATTTAGTTAGCTATAATTAATGAAGCCAATGTCGCAAGTTTTCAAGAATTGGGATCAACCCCAAAAATTTCTAGTCAAAACAACATCAGATGGATTAAATCTTTAGATTGTTGGTGTGGTTAAAAAATAAAATAAAAAATTAACATACGAAAACAAAAGTGAAAATACAGAAGAAATAGGATTTTTTTTTTTCAGAACTCAGTGGTGGTCAGGGCACTGAATCTGTTCCTCATTCCTGTCGTCATTTTCATCTTTGTCCTTGTTCTCATGCTTGTCCATGCTCCCATTCCCATTCTTCTATGATAGATCATGACTGACCAAGCTCTCCAGCATTAACTTTCATTTGGAGAAAGAGTGGACTAAGTAAGGCATGCAAATCGTAACAAACAAAGGTTGAAGGAGTGGTGGAAGCAGAGGATGCAAATCAGAGGCAGGTTGCAGTTATGGTAGGTAAGACTAACCATTTTGCCTCAAATCTTTATAAACACTCAAATAATAAAGATCAGATGGAATCAGACACATTGCTTGATCCAAAAATGGTTTTAGCTGGAACGGAAGATCCAAGTCATCCTACAAATCGCAAACACTCAAATTGGCAAGCCCTGAAAATCTCAGGATTTGGATGCAATACCAATTGATAATCCAGATCAAGATTGTCTGATTTCAAAACTCTAATTAGTTTTGATCAGAAAAAAGTGACAAAATACCACAAATTACTGAGCTGTCAACTTTTAGTTTCTATCGATAGATTCTGAAGAAAAGCTCTAGTTCGACTGAGAAGAAAAGTTCAATTCCTCAACAAAAGGATATTTGACTGCAAAGAGCAACCACTATCTTTCAACTACTACCCTTAGCAGAAGAATGTTGGGCTAAAGATGAAAAAAAAAGGGAAAAAAAAAAAGGAGAACTTTGAATAAGTGATAATTGCTCTCCTTGCCATCAAATCTATTAGTTGCTAACTCATTACAGAGACTCGACGAATGATCTTCTATCAGCATCACAACCTACAAAACCCTAATAGCCATCCCAATCAAGCGATCGATTACAAATGGGTGAAGAAGAAAACACATCTTGAAAATTAAAAATTATAATAATTATAATAACTATGAGAACCTCTTTTTTAAGAAAATTAAAAAAAAAAATTCCAACAATCAACAAGCAATCCGGCGAGCCCGAATCCATAATCATGACATCACAGTTGACAATCAACAGATCAGTTTCCAAGATTTTATATGAATCGTTTAAAACGAAAACGAAATCGTCATTGTCCATCCAAAAACAAGATTTTATTTTTCCAGAGGAAAAGACGACAGACAATGAATTAGCTTATTTTTAGCTTGAATCCTTATATGAATCACTTAAAACGAAAAAAAAAAAATCGTCCTTGTCTAAAACAAAAGGGATCTTTTAACTGGATAAAAAGCAAATTAGAAAATCAGCTACCAAGATTTGCATATGAATGACAAAGAACCAAGAGAAATAGTCCTTGTCCACCTAAAAACAATATCTTTCAAGGAAAAGACAACAAGAGGAGGAGAGGGGCGTGATGGGGAAAGGGAGAATTGCCTCACCTGTACTTGCGCTGGCCATGGGATTGGACTTCGGCCTGATACTTGGTTTTGCAAGTGTCGAGGGGGTAGAGAACGGTGGTGCTGACCAGCGCCCCAACCGCCCCCGACGTCGCCTCCGTCAGCGACTCCCAATCCAACCCATCCGCCATCTCTCTCTCTCTCTCTCGGTGAGCGGCGACACACAGCACACCGAGATGAGTAGAAGACGCGCGCGCTCGCTTCACCGCGGTGCGCATCGTCGACGGGTTTATAGCCTGGACGGGACACGGCAGCATCAGATGTCGGCCCTAAACACAGCCAAGCAAGCCGGGGCATACCAAATCAGCCCGAAAGAGTTTCTCGGGTGACGCCGCCTGCCGTATTCGTTTCTGACTGGGGCCCACAAGGTGGGACCATGGTTTCAGACAGCGTCACCAAAGAAGCCCGCCGGGTTGATTCGGCCCCGTCCGATCTCCGGAGACGATTCATTCTCACTGAGCTGAGCGTCTCGCCGCACTTCGTCGGTGGGGGCCACCTTTCGTTTCCCCGAGTCCATACATTTTATGATTGTAATTAAAAGCAATTTATTATTAATAGAAAGATTCGTAAGGTTATTTAGTCTAAGATCAATCGAAAAGTATGAGAATCAAAAGCTCATAAGCCCGTTAGATCTCCCTTACCCTTAGAGATGTCTTTTGGAGTTTATAGGCTCCGAAAGTGTAAAACCGTGCAGGCTCGATCCTCATCGTCCAAAGCAGATAATTCTTCGTACGTCAACCGGCTACACCAAGGCCGGCCAAGTGGTTAGGCACCCGAGTTGATCCTACCGTCGAGATGGTATCGAAGTTTCCTTGAGATGATGGTTGCTTCCTTAAGATGATCCTAAGTGAAGATGGTGTGTTGGCTATGATGTTGATGCCCTCAAGTCAATTTATTCGTCGAGTCGATCATTGTTCTTATGTTGATCGTGTCTTTGAGATGTCTTCAAGTCGATCTTGTCTTTAAATCATTCTCGACTATACTACAACTTCATATAGGTCGCAAGAAGTCTTTGAATAAGTTGAAGTTGAACTTATGAAATGGGTTGTTACTCGAGTTAAGTGTCACTCGATGTAAAAGAAGAAAAAGATAATTGTGACCGACCTAAGCTTTAATACTTTTAATTTCACTTTTTGTAGAGAAACTATAATAGTTATAACTATTGACCAACTGAATCTATGAGTGAGCCTAATTTGTGCACCCGCATCTGACCCTATGTGATCGTGTATAATCTAACTGGTATGTTCTTGAGCTTGAATTGCACCCAAGAACAACTCAATTGCAAATATTTTCTTTTCTTTTAAGTAAATTAAAATTTTAAACCAACCAAATTAATACTAAAGTATTCTTTTCCAACTTTGAAACTAACTAGCTAGCTTAGTTAGTAAAAGCTCTCCAACCATCACAATTTTTCTGATCAAATTCTCTCTCACCACTTATCCTTTATAAAAAAAATATATAAAATCTTTATGAGCTTTTTTATTTGTTCTTAATGTAATTATTTTTTTATAAGGAATGAATTGAAATGGGATATAGATTCTTTGATTTCAGAAGAAATTCTTTTTGAATCATGACTCATAACCTCTTCTGGACACTAATAAAATGGACCAGATGATATTAATTTCATCACATTGAATTGATGATCAAAATTCATCAATATCATTGTAGAATCCATATTTCATCTGAGTTAAAAGTTTATTTATGGCCCCATAAAAAATAATTAACAAATAGGCTTTTTTGTGTGATATTTTTCACAATCAAACCAATAAATCTGAGTTCTTCTCTCGCTTTACCAAATGGACTTCGTTGGCCGCAAGTCAACGACAGCACCGCACGAAGTCAAACAGCCTTGGGATGTATGTGGCAAGTGGACCAGTGTTTTTGGCCATCGAATCCAAAAGGAGGAGGAAGGGGGCGAAGGGAGGTGGATGGAGGGGGGGGAGGGAATAAGGGCACGACTCCACCCCCTCGACGCCGCAAGTGAAGGATATGATGATGGACTCCTCCAGGCTCCGCAGGGAGGAATGCCACCGCACCAAGCATGACTCCGTCTTCTCCGATTGGAAGGTCTGTCGAACTCTCATTCCCCTTCTTTCTTCTCCTTATTATTCTAATGGATCGATGAAGGTTGGAGTCTTGGGGTTTTCGGAGCTTTAGTTTCCGAGAGGAAATCAAAAGTTCTCCTTTTTGAGGAGAAGGAAACTATGATGAACATGGCACCTCCAATGCGTTTTATGCCCCCAAATAGAAGGGGAAAATGGAGATCAACAGAGAAATGTACTTAGCACGAATAGTGTTTGTTGACTTGTGTTCGCTGATTTTGCAATCTATTTCTCTTCTTCGATTAAAAATCAGAGCTTTTCCTCATTTTTCTATATACCTTAGGCTACTTCCTTCGCTAATTGGCGCAACAACGCCATGCTTATAATGCATTCTATGTGCTCGATTAAAAGAAAATGGGTAAAAGGAAACCGACAGTGTACTTAACTCGAACAGTGCTTCTAGAGTTTGTTTACTTGTATTCGCTGATTTTGCAATCTTTAAAAAGTCCGAGTTTTTCTTCGTTTCCTATGCATTTAATCGTCTATCTTTTGCTAATTGGTCCAATATGGCAGAACCACCTCCATGCTTCCTGAGTTATCAAAAAGTGGCCGGCGGATTTAGCTTGGTAGTCCATGCATACCTTTCAGTCACACAGTCTGCATTTCTTTCTGTTTATTGTTTTGCATCACCTATCTTGATAGCAGAAAAGTTATGACATTAACTATTGTGTTATCCAATGAGTTTATATCAATAAACATAAGTTAGATATCTATGTAATGTCAATGTCTTATACACCATTACCATTTCATATTTAGTTCCATACAGATAACCAGTGATTCATGTTTTCCACAGTTATGTCATTGTTTCTAAATTATTGTGTGTAACTGTATCTTGATATTCTACAGACATTGTCTTGGTAGCCACCAGCTTATCTTTGGTTGTACTTTTAACAAAACCAAGCAGTTAGAGACTGAATAATTCTCACTAACTTATAGATGTTTAAACATTGTTTTCGTATCACAATCGTTTCTTAAGAGCATGTGATGCTAAGAAAATAAATTGATTAACATTCCATTCTAAGGTGCATACTGTACAATCCATGTTGCTAACTGTTCACTCCTCAGTTGGAGAAGCTGTCCGATAAATGTTGCATATAACATAATGCTTTAATGTGACCAGATTATATAATGGAATGGGAGATCTATACTATTATTCTGGTAGTTTATGCACATTTAGTTTTATTTGGGGTATAATGGCATTTTCTGATATGTGATTAGACATCCGATCTCATGATGATATGAAATAAAACAAGTCTTTGCCACATCAGCATACAGCTTATATCTGAAGCCTGAAGAATCGCTAAATGGGTTTATGCCCTTTTTTCTTTTTTGCAATTGCCAAATTCTTCGTAATCATAAATCGTAATATAGATTATGACTTGCTAAACCTGAATGAGAAGGAAGTTGTTTCATATGAAAACAAAAGTGCTATAAAGTTGTGCTTGAATTTTGTTGCAGCATATATAATAAGCACATATATAATGCATACATTGGTACAAAACTTTATTCTTGCCTTCTTGGATCCACATGTTACCACACATTATGAAACTTGATGTGCTTTCTTCACTTTCTCAGATTGTTATTGGATCATCGGATTGGGAGGATCATTCCTTGGGCAAGAATGGGGCGGAGAGATATAAAATTCATAACCTTCCTGCTAATTGTTCGTGCCCTGGACTCTATGAATTAGGCATTGCTGTGACTCCAACTGATGGAAGAGGCACCAAGACCCGTCAGCATGCTTTAAAGGACATTGTTGTCGTTTATCTTGGTCAAGCTGATAATGTTAGAACAAGGCTTCAACAGTATGGACGTGCAGGATCTCATTTGGACCATGGAAATTCATTTACTTATTCAGCGGAAAGTGAAACTCCTTGTCTCCAAAAAGGGCCTGGTTTATTTAAAGAAATCTTCTCGAAGGGCTATTCCATTGTGTACAGATGGGCTCCGGTAAGCCTATGATTTATTTTGCATATATTATTAACATGTTTGATATTACTATGGAAAGGAATGAACATTGAGTTGGGGCTATGATCTTTAGACTTAGAAGGCGCTAAAACATAAGCCATCTTAGAGGACTTTCAAGAATGGACTTTAATTGCCATAATTATGTCTCAATTTGTGTTTGGAAAAACTGGTTCTCTTACTTCTTCTGGCAAGTTTGATGTTGGCTATTAGATATATGATGAATAGGCTGTTTTACATTCATAAAAGTTACAGTTTGTGACACTGAGTTGCTGCCATGATTGTTGCCCAATCATGGCTTTCTTTTCTATAAATAGAATACAATTTGTCCTTTTGGATATTGAGTCGTAGGATGTACCATAGAACAGTACTGATTGACACTTCTGACATGACATCTCTGTGTTAGTCAATCTGGTTTGTCTTGAGGCAACTAACTAGTTACCTTCTACAATGGTTGGATTCTTTTCTTATATTTGTCGACTCAAAATTCTAGTTAATATTAAGATCAGGATCGTGATGCATTGTTAGAACTTGTTACATCCCTATTCTTTTGTCTACCTGCTTCAATTTATTCATTATTGTATTACCTTATTTTGTATCATCTATTAGTATACATTAATACATGTCTAAAGTTGGTCTCACTTCTTCTTCTAAAGTTGATCTATTAGTATATTTTAATATTAGTGTATAAATATATGATCTTACTTCTCAAGTTTTTTATGGGCATCTTGAAATTCAAGCATAAAATAAATTAAAGTATCATTATGGAGTTAACTCCACAGACTTTCTATTCATTGGGTTAATGCTGGCATCGACTTTGTATCTTAATTTTTTTCTTAGTGTATGCAAGTTATCAAGACAATACCAGCGAATTAACTTCTTAGAGTTAGGCTTTCACTCTTTATTCAAACATACATACGAAACACAAAATCAGGTATATGTCACAACCTGTCTAACATTTTTTGTTCTTTTTAATGTGTTTTACTCTTTTATTGTTTTAGTTCCTAAATGCCTAAACAGTATCTCTTTGTGTGTAAGCAGATGAAAGACAAAAAAGAAGCAGAGAAGATGGAGGAACAGCTACTTAATTTCTTTGATTATGCATGGAACAGGCGTGGAAATGGTGCTTGTCGGCGTGAAGATATCCTGTTAAAATTAGATAAGGCATCAACCAGGTCTAATTCTGGTTTACTAAGTAAGTTCAAGCAGTGGAAGTGGCCTGTATTTAGCAAAACTGTAGGGATCAAGATTGATGCAGGTTTGTCAATTGATGAAGCAGAATCAGAGAAGACGAGAGGTTTTCTCCCTCAAATCTTCAAATTTGTCAAGTCACAGCGTCAGTCAGTTCAACCGAACGATAACCTTACTCAAGATGAAAAAGTTTGTGGAGTGGCCATTGGTAATGGACACATCTGTAGAAATAAACCTGTGCCAAGACGCAAAAGGTGTTCAGAGCATAAAGGAAAGAGGATTACTGTTAACAGCAATCTGACAAGTAGAGACATAAGAACGATAGAGGATAACTCATCTCTTGTATGCTCTGAGGATAGTGCTGCTGGGAAAATGGTTCAATCTAAGCACCAGAGAATACCTCATATTTATAAATCCTCAAGCGGCTGGGAAAGTTGGCCTCCTGCAGAAGAAATGCAAAAACTCATCCCCATACTTGAAGTAAACATCTGTGGGGTGGAAGCAGAGGATGGAGATATTTGTAGAAGGAAGCCTGTTCCTGGAAGAAAGAGGTGTGAGGAGCATAAAGGAAAGAGGGTAACTGGTAGTGGCACATCAAGCTCAGCAAAAACAGTAAGATCATCTGTATGTGGTGTTCATTTAGATGATGGCTCAATTTGCATGAATCTACCACTGCCTGCAAGGAAGCGATGCACGAAACACAAAGGAAGAAAGGTCACGAAGATTGGTCAGCCAGACGTATTTGAGTTTCAGACAAAGAAACTATCTTCTTTGAATTAAGCGTTTGCCAGAATATACCTTGCATGGTTGACATTGAAGTTGAATGTAACATTTACAACTTCCTATTCAAGTGGTTGCTCATTGCTTACCCTTTGAAGGTTATTTGTAAGTCAGAATCGATACGACAGGCATTCATCCAATCTCAAATGTTTGGCTTGCTGCTCCTGTTCAAGTCTTAGTATTTACTGTTACATCAAAGGGTTGACACCTGAATGCCATCCACATGCATGAACTGATCCAACTGAGCATATCTTGCAGGTTGCACAAGCAGGAAGCAGCAAAATTAACTTTCCAACAATGATATCATATCCAAGGACACTCCAAATATGGCACTAAGTTATAATATGTGATACAGTTACATGTAAAATTAGCCCAAACAAAAGTTTGTTCAAGTTTTTACTCATTGCTGTTCGTAGCTTTCATGTCTTGTATGCCCCCATGACATTTATAAGATCATTGAATCAGGCATGGAGACATCAGTGGAAATCCTTGATTTCCAAGCAAAGAGTTATCTTCAAATACTGATGGTTCCACCACCTGTCATCTTTGTTTCTCTGATATTACCTACAAAAATGTTCAAAACCACCAAAATCAGATAATGCACTTGTTTGGGAGAAGCAACAACTTTTCAGTTTCTATGGTTATCAAGCCAACCGTAGAAACAAGAGTCCACAAGAAAAAGAACAAAGTTCCTCTGGAGTTTTTTTGTGATATCTATATGGAGATGCATCAATTGAGAACACTATACTTGCATTTCACTGTTCTTGACAGCTTCAACCGATATCCAGCCAACCACTAGAATATGAGGAACTTCTTTGTGGAGTTGAATCCTTGATATATTGACTGAGAAAATTTGCAGTTTAAATCTCATGAATCCTAACCGTTTCATTCAAATAGGAAGCTTTTCACCACCCTCACTAAAAAATTAACTTTACACTGCTAAGCTAGTACAACTAAATGCATCAGAAAGTGATTAAAATCTTGAGATTCATATCTAGAATAAATTTCCCTGCAAATACCTTATAAAAGGAACAAGCAAGTTTGCAAACTTACAGTGACCCATCGACAGCATGCATATAAAACTGACTAATACAAAGCCAAAAAAGGCACATTGTTTTGGATCATCAAAATTGTGTTGAACCAAAATAAGCATATACTGTCAGTTATATAAGAAACTTGCCTCAGAAATCAGTGGCAACGCATGACTCTCCCACTCTGTGGACCATCTTGAGCTTGAGCTTGTAGCTAAAGCACCATCCTTCAAAGATTTCAGGGCCTCACATTTCTCTGGGAAGCCTTTGAAAAGCATCTGCACAGAACTCCTCAAAATTGAATGTTCAAGATTTTAAGAAAATGAATGAACAAACAAAACATAACACCTAATCACTTAGTCTAGATCATCTTAAGGTTCTTTTTTGTTTTAATAATTTCGCTACAGTCAGCAACTGCTATTTGCAAAACTTCTACTTGAAGAAAATAGGAACTGGATAGCATCATAGGATGCTTGAGAAAACACTTACCATAAATTCATCAGCAAGCTCAGATGGTGATGAAAATAGTAGCCCATTTTTCTCAACTTTAACAAGTTCCTTAATGCTAGAAGCATTACATGCAAAATCAATTAGTTAGTTTGTGAATGTACTTGAGCAATCATATCACATCAGTGCTCTAAATTTTGTACCAAGAATATGAAGCAGCACACACAGGCAGTCCACATCCAAACATATCAACAACCTGAAGGCAATGAGTTGAACTTTAATAAAAATATAGGAACCTTTATGTCAACCACCAGCAAGTGATTCAATCAAGAATTACCTTCATGGGAAGGTCCAAACCAGATGAAGAAGTGTGCAAGGATACACCAAGATCTGCAGAGCCTGGAACCGAACATAAGTCAAATATCCACTTATCATATGGACATAAGAAGGTTAGATATGCACTTCTTTGCAAATCAATATATTAGCCCACCAAGTAACAATGGATAATCCTCAGCTGATAGCCACATCGTTCTGAAGGCCACACGCCTCAACTTTAACTTCTTTATCTGCTCTTCGTATTTCTTCTTTTCAGGCCCTTTACCTTCATAATTCAACGTGTCCTTTGAAATTTGGATGACATCATACTAGCAGAGGTAAGGGTTGCTTTCATAAAAAAATTCATACCAGTTATGACAAACAACAATCGAGGGTACAATTGCTGTTCCCCATTGCTGATGTCCATCCACAACTTCTCTTCAACAATTGAATCATTCTCACCTACGGCTGCAGCAACACGCCTATCATACATGAGTGCTGCTTGAAGAAGTATGCTAAAATCTTCATCTGGAGTCCTGCATATATTTAAAAATTGAGCAGACAAATCTTCACAAAGTCAGTAAATACAAGAAAACTAAATCTTCAACAAGGGAGCTTCATTTGTTTTTCTTATTTTCTTTTTGATAAATTTTCCAGCACACAGTTTAGTTTGATGGTGTGGGGTATAGTTACTTTTGATACCCTGAGTAGAGCCAGAAGCAGTTCTAGATAAATGGTTTCGTGTACATACCACTGGAAAATAAACAAATCATTTTGGATTAAGACTTCCAAAACTGATTTCGAAACTCAGAATGACACATTCACAGCATGATGCCAATCCACAAGCTAAGAAAGATAAGGTTGTCAGAGATCTCAGTCTTAATGCCATCAAGGCTGCTTCATTGATCATAATTTCAGGGATGTGTGAACAATAAGACTTAAGTTCAAAGACTTATGCTCAATAAGCTCAATCGGTGTGATCGGTACAAATTACCAGTATGATAACGATTGCTACATTGGTACCAGTATGACGATGGTATTAAACAGGTACAGTATAATCGATATATCACAATATTTGAAACAATGAAAACACCAGATAAGAAACTCTACAAAATAATTAGTGGAAAAATTTTATCACACAACAATTGGCACTGATATTTATTATGAATTATAAGGAACTTTGTTAAATATGTATTCTAAAAATCAAATATGTAAAAAAGATGTACTATGAATCTCCTACCATATGAAACTTACCAGCTTGTACTACTGACAACAAGGGCTGGTCTGTTTGGTTTCAAAAAAATGTTACTGTCAATCTGAGAACTAAACAATGTATCACTAGATTGATTCAACTCAGTGATGGCCTCATCAGTATCCAAACCTTCTTGCACTGCAACTAGAAGATAGAAGTGTTTCAGAAAATTAGCACCAAAACAGAAGATGCTATGATGTAGATGTAAAAACTGGTTATTTAATAAGATTTACCAGCACTAACACAATCGCAAACTCCATTTGGTCGACAGATATCATTCTGCAACCTAGAAAACAACTATGGCATATCTCAGAGTCACCACTACAAATCTACATATGAGGAAAAAGAGATGTGACAAAAAAAACTCATGTCACCTCATGCATCTGCCTCATTGAAATAGGATGGAAGAACTCAGGCGGCTGATCATAAAGCACAGTTGCTCTGTGATATTAACGAATGGTACAGAAATGCATAATATCCCAACCTTTTATGTACAAGTTTCATGAATGAGCTAAACTTTCATCAATTCACTCACTTGATTCGCCAATTTTCAGCAAGTTCATGTTGCATTGCCCTTGTAACACATAATGAGCCATCCGTCATCCTCCCAAAATAACTTTCAAACCTAAAAAAGTGAAACATCCAGAAAGAATTAAGTATAATTTTACTATAGAAGCTAGTCAACTTTATACAAATAACTTTAGGAAACTCAAAAAAAATTACCAATGGTAGGTTTTCACAATTATATGACTTCTTCCGTGGGATAACCCAAGAAGTGTATATCCAAAGTTGTGCCAATCAATTATAAATTTAGATCGTCTTAACCAGCTAGACAGTTTGACAGCAGCTAATGTGGGAACAGATGGTGGATTCTGCCCCAAATAGAAGATAAAAAGATGTCAAGTTGCTGATAAAGTTATATCCAGTGGCCATAAACTTCAACATGATAGAGAAAAGCAAAAGTACTTTTTAGAAGCCTTCCATATGTAGACTAAAGTATCTAAAATACTCAACTACAAAATTTGTAAGTCCAACATTCCATTAATATCAGGTAATATCATATATTTAAAGCAAATGAGATGTATCCACCCAAAACTATAGAAATTCTGAAACATATTCTGAAACTGCCAAAAGTTCCACTGCAGCCATTGACCGAAGTCAAAATCAATAGAAAAACCTCAAACCATGTTACAATTTGTACACTTCCATTTTATTAAAGCTTTCTCCAACATTCATGATTTTGCAGGACACTTAAACAAATTTCTTGAGTATTACATTTGTTATCTATGGTTAAAATTGTACCACTTTTATGAACATGCATGATATTACCAAGTAAGATCACAGACTATGAAGGACTATAATAATACATTTAAAAAAAAAATACAAGAATGAGATGCAAACTCATTGAGCACTTTCATAAATTGTCATGCAATAATGGATAGTCAGATGAAACAAACTCATAAATATTGGCCTTTTACATTGATCACCAACTATTACATAGTCATGCATGTATAAATAGATTTTTAAGACGATGTCTGACCTGCACAAGGAAAACATCTGGACGAGGAATCTTAACACAAAGAAACCAAACTAAGATAACAAATTGCAATGCAGCCTTGATTACTAGTGTCAATGCACTTGATATCTTTGATAATCCTCTGAGGTGTATGGACCTCTGAAACAGGAAAAAATAGCTCAATACACATACGGCATCTTAAAGCATGTTCACAAAAAAAAGCAAGATAGAAATATGTACCATTTGGTACAAATGAATAGAATGGTTCTCTCTTATAGCCACATGAGGATCACTACCTGTTCATTAATCATTAATGAGAAAGGAAAGACATAGAACAAAATGGTTGTATAAAAATTGCAAGTATAACTCAGTCCAGCTCTGAATATCAAGGATTACAGCATTGGGATCAAATTCTGATTAGCTTAGGATCTAAGATAAAATCAGTTAATCAACCAACAAAGGCTAGAAATGATCAGAGTCTATCTAGGATTGTCTTGAACATAATTGGAATAGGTTGAAACGTGGGCAGATCTGGATCAGGATCAACTGATCTTACAAATCAAGAAATGTGGCGTGAATGAGAACATACCATTCTAGAAGGTAAAATCGTGCATGACATATAAACAGGCTAATACAATCATCTATAAAATCTCAAGATAAAGATTCAAGTGACTGAAAAAAAATGATGTGATTGTTGATTCCTGAATAGACACAAATTGAAAAGGTAATAGGCCCCTTAAAAATGACAAGAGAAGAAACATAAGCTCAGAGAAGAAAGAAAACAAATAAAAAATTGTATATAAAATATAAATTAGACCTCCATTTGCTACGATGTCCACCTCTAGATTTGCCTGCAGAAGAGGGGAAAAAACAACAATTTCGTAAGTAGTAAGAAATCAGGATACGAGAAGACTTGGGATGATGTAAAAGTATGACCAACTACTATATTCCATAGGAAGCTTGACTACTAAACTAAATGCAGACAAATTAAATACACTGAAAAGCTCAACAATAGGCATAAAACTATTTTCAAAATGTATATAGTGAGATGTGTGACTGAAGTTTCCGGGAAAGGCGTTCATCAGAACGCCTAGAGAATTAATCAATTGCGGTGGATGTGCATCCGTGAGAAGCATAGAACTAAACGTCAAATCTTTGTCCTCCAAGAACCCCCAGCAGCAACAAAGACGGAGAGAAAAGGGCGTCTAGATCAAGGGGGGGTCGCCGAGGAGGGCTACGAAGAAAGGGGCAAAAAGGGATCGGGAAACGTGCCTGTTCAGCGAGGGAGAGGGCGTGGTACTGCATGCGCGGGCTGCGACCGATGTCGCCAAGGACGACCACCGCGGCTCTCCCTCTCTTCTTCTCCGTCGATCCCATCGTCGTCTCTGTACCTTGCAACGAAGAATCCCTCGATCCAAATCAATGCTGCGATTGCGGTGATACTGCTTAGGTCAGACGCGCGATTAAGCGTATATATATATATATATATATATATAGCGATTGCGTAATAAACGGACTAATGTGTCCTATCAAATGAAAAATGATAATTTTGGGTCGGATCCACCCAGAATCCGAGATCTCCAAATTGGTCGGATCTAATAGAATCCGAATCCGAATCCGAATCCACTAAACAGTGATGGCAGCTTAAATATGATTAAAACATTCATTAATTGAATTATTATAAAATTAGTATAAATATTGAGACTCGATTGGGCTTTCTTAGATTAATTAGATAGTTAATCCGATCCAAAATTAAATAAGATGAATTTTTTATCGATATTTTAAATATTTTTAATCGTCGAACAGTTGTCAGTTTTTGGGTTATTATGTTTATTTGATCCACTTAATTCAATTTGTACAACTCATTAATTTGATTTGGCATCGAATAATTTGGTTTATTCTTAATGTAATCAAACCGCTTTGTGGGTTTCCAATTGGACCGGTTCAGATAACGAGGGTGACGTCTTATCCACCCTTCTTTCCACCACTACGGTTGGGAGTCCTCTTCGCTCCGCTCTTCGCTTGCATCGTGAGGGAGGGCTTCGATCCATCGACCGATGGGAACTCTCCCGAGCTCGGCGGCGGTGGCGCTCCTCAACCCCAGTTCTCTACCTCGTCTGCAGCTGGCCGGCGGCGGCTTCCGTTACCGGAGGAACCTCGTCGCGATCAGAAGGAATTCGAGACAGAGCTGCTGTTGTGTCTTCAAGGAGAGAAAAGAGGTATGAAGCGAAGGGTGGAAATCTTTCTCCGTTAACGATTGATATAACCACTTCGGGGCTGTAGGCATTCTTGATTTGCCGCCAGCATTCGATATTCTCAATTTTGATACGTCGATGTGCTTGGTAGTTTGTTCTGTGGTGGCGTATTATTTCCCATTCAGTAACTCCTGCTCACTTTGACCTAAAATACTCACTTGTTGCATATAATATGGTGATCGAATGTTGACCATTGAAGTGTTTTAGCCATTCACTTTGGATTTTTAGGTAGTACCCCAATCAAAGTCTTTGTTTTGGTATTAGAGCAGGTCGTGAGTTGAAATCCCGCCTTTAATTAACAATATTTTGGTACTTTTGTAACAGCTTCAGTTTATAAGATTTGTGGTATCCACCAAAATCTTTATCAATGGCCAACTATGATGGTTTATCAGATGAATTCCAATTCATGAATGAAGAGGCACTTTGTGATCTTTCACTAAAATTGTTGAGAAAGCGGAATGAAAGATAGGATTCTGCTTCTAGCTAGATGAAAAGGTGTTTATGCAAACAAACAGTATGGGATGATGCCACAGGGTAGTCCGCTATTGTCTTTTGAGTTGCTACCCAGTCTTAATAGGTGCACATGAAATTACTATTACAATAAATTTTTTGCATATCGAACATCTACATCTTTCCAAGTGTAGTCTCTAGAGAGACCATGGTGATTGACTTTGTTTTGCATGAGTTTACACTGTATAACCAAGCAGGTACTTGCTATCCTTTTTTAATTGAGTTATAGTATATGTAGATGCATCCTCTTTGTTGATGTTATCTAGCTAGGGATGTAAATGACCTCGTGGAGTCTTCACATCTTATGGACCATTTGATGTATAATGATCTAGAACTGATAATATACTGTGAGTGGAACTGAAGCTAAACTTGTTTGAATAGGATACAACCTGCTTATACGAGTTATAGGTGATTTCATGTTCCATGTTACATGAAAGCATCGACCATCATAAATTGTTTTCTGGTACCTACATATCTTTGAGTCAGATGGTAAGTTCTTTTATTTTTTAGGTTAGGGCTGGTTTAAGGTTGGAATCTCTCAGCTAAGAGTAAGCTCATTTTTCTTAGTTCTGATTTTTTGTATGAACATCAAACGAATGCGTCACTGATATGAACTTATTAGGTGAATCTATGTAATAATATTATGCGTACTTATATAAAACCATAGATCTTGTATCATTCAAATTATTTTTCTCTTCCTATGGAAACAAACGATACAGCTGAAACCAACCCTCATGCTTGTGTTTATGTCATACATTGTAACTTCTAATGGGGCAACGAGTTATCAACAAATAAAAAAGGGCGTATCCAGCGTACAAGAGTCTTGCCAATGCGAGGTCTGGGGAGGATCAATGTATGCAGCCTTACCTTTAAATATTTAAAAAGGTTGTTTTCGTGACTCGAACTCTAGTTTCCTAGGTCACAAAGAGGCAACATTATCATTGTACCAAGGTTGCAAAGGGCAATGAGTTATCGGATGCAGAAAATGCCATGCTTTAAAATAAATTGTTTGATTAACAATTTTCTAAGGCATAATAAATTGCATGGATGTTCTGGTTAATGTTTTCTTTCTACTCTACACCTCTGACTATTTGGAGGCAAACATGATTCGTGACTATGTGTGTCAAAATATGGGTCTTTATGATCCTATTTTGAAATTCTCTTGGGTTGTATCTTTTAAGAAAAGGTGAATAGCTTACTAAATTTGAAGGATTGTTCTGTTCTTCTTGTGTTTGTTTATGTGAACATGTGAGGAATGTGCCAACTTTGTTTACTCTAGTAGCTTAGGTCTTCACTTTGCTAATTATATATTTTGTAATTAGTTCCACAAGATGACTATTGAATATTTTTATCGTGAAATTCTTCTTGCTTTCACACTCTTGAGTATATAACAAGATATATGACACCATAGTTTGACCTAAGCTGAAGTCATCTTTTTGCTCTTTTCTTGCCGCTTCCTATTTATTCCTATGTGGAGGAAGACAGATTCCAGATGGTGAAGCAACAATGTGGACCGTAGTCTTGAAGACTGGAAAAGGTAACTTAACCTCATTTTTATCATGATTATGTGTCTCTTGTGGTCATATTATTCTAGAGAAGATTTATTCTTATACACTAATTAACTAATGATACCTCTTATTTGGTCATTGGGAATTCTAATTATGTTTTTTGAATTTTCAGTGTTGATGGATTTTTAAATCCACTGAAGATGTATAATGCCAGAAGGCCTAGAACTATCAAAGAACTTTTGTATGAAATGAAATATGTACAGAATAAGTATTAGCTCATTTTTGGTGATTGAAAAATATTACATGCATTGTGATATTTGCAAGATGCCAAATTAAAAGATTGCTAATAGTTTTCTGTTTAAACAACACTAGTTTTGGAGTCGCATTGATCTGAATCAACATGCTTTCTTACTTTGCTTTCTCGAAGATGTAACTTCTCAATAATTCATATCTAGTTTTTAAAATAATTGGAAATCCACTGGTTTCAATTTTTAGTTTCTTGCATGCTCATAAGTGGTTATTTATTAAAAAAAAGGATTTCATTCTCTAATTGAAAGGATTGAATTAACAACTGACTATGAGATTTTAGTATAGAAGTGTTTTTCTAACAAGACTTTGCAAGCAAGCTTTTAGTTTTTGTGTTCATATATGCAAACAACTAGCTTAATGACCTCTTAGTTTAATCTATATATTAGTTCTGAATAAATTGACATGCAAGCCAACACAATTAGCAATAAAGAGTTGATGAGCTGCTCATACCTGGCATGCACTTTTCTTTTAGCTTATTTACCATAGAAAATCTTAGTGGACCTTTTTTTCCTTTTTTGCAGAGTTTACAAGCCTATCTTCCAATGATCAGACTAGAAGCAACACTAATCTATTACAATGGCTATGTGCACTTTCATGTGGAGCTACATCATGGTTGAGTTCTGTTGAAGTAGCACAATCGAGCGAAGGAACAAAAATGGACATGATTTATGAGATTGGGGAATTATTCGAACTGGGAATCCAGTTGTCGTATTTGCTTGTGTTATTAGGTCTTCTTGGAGTTGGGACTTTCTTTGTCATTCGTCAAGTCCTTGTTCGTCGGGAGCTTGACCTTTCTGCCAAAGAATTGCAAGTAAGAAACAATTTATGTTTTTCTTACACTTTTTAGAATTATTGGATGTACTGTAGACATGCCAATGATTAATATTATGCAAAAAAAAGGTAAGAATTATTTTGACGTGGTTGATTATTGGAAAAAAAATGCTATAATGTAATTTTATTTTTTTATCCATGGTTGGAGAGGAAGTAGGAATTGTTTGGTCAGCTAGCATAATACTTGACCTAGGAGTGAAATAAGAAACTCAATGAACTATGACAAATTTTGTTACAAGGTAGTGGTTAAAGGAAAAAGCATGGTTCGTCTTATCGATCCGTACCGATATACCGACCAACTATCGGTATGGTACGTATTGAGCTTTACTAAGTCATACAAAGCATACCGACACATGGTACATGGGAGCGTACTAATGTACTACCCATATCGGTCCCATATTGGACCGGCATGTATCACCCGTACCGAACGGTGTGTTGCAGTACGACGAACCTTGGGAAAAAGTATAGATAACTTTTAGCAAAAGTAATTCCATAAATATTATCTTTTAGTTATTACATTTTTTAACAATAAATATTAAACTAAACTTTACATCAACTTTTCTGGAACTTCTTAGCACAAGACTATCTTTTGGTCAATAACCAATCCGTATATGTATTATGAGAGTGTTATGGCAACACTGCCCAGTAATCTGTCAAGGAATTGTTGAAATCCAAGCAGACTGCATTTGGTTGGGATTGAATTAGAAGGTATATATGTACGTAGGTCACTTCACAAAAAATAAATACGATTGATTCAAATACGGTCATACCAGTTGATATAGATAAATATTCACCGATCCAACAGCCAACCTGTGCGTGGATCTTGTGATTTTAACCAATTTGGTCCCAATATGAGCTATACCGCTCGACACATATACCAATGCATATCATGCAGTAACTAGCCAGTATGCACATGTATACTGGGTAGTAAGTCGACCAACTGATCAAATATTTCCCATCTTTTTTTTATCTTCCTACTTTAGACCCCTCATTCACTCCCCTCTTTCATTTACTATCTCTTAAAGACTTAAACTCTTTCTATCTTTCTCAATCTTTCATCCAAACCTGTAAATATTAGCAAATCAAGATTCAAGTCTAAGAGAACAACGTCATAGTTCTGTAATCCAAGGTATATCCAAACTTTAAAGTCAAATTTGTGGTTAGTTCAAAGTCACTCAATAGGCGGGCTCACAAGTCTAGGATTCATTGATTATTTGAGCATCCCACGAGGATGCCATGAGATACCCAGCATGGATTTGGTGGTTCCTCCGAGTATGAGCATGAGAGTGCAGTTTTAGTACAGTACTATCTTAGGATTCCTAAATTGATGTAAAACATGTATTTTGTATCACTGCAGAAAAAGCTGTACAACTTACTGATTTGTTAGTCATCCACTTTGTTTGCCATTGTTTCTTTTCCATTTTCTTGTCTTCTGCTAAAATATGGAACACTTCTTTTATATTGCACTAAGATTGTAGATTTTTGTACTTGGGAGTATTTTCTTTTCCTAAATCATACAACGAAGATTGATGCTGTAAATTCAGATTTTATAATCTGCAGGAGCAAGTCCGAAGTGGTGATGCAACAGCAACAGAATATTTTGAACTTGGTGCTGTTATGCTTAGGAGAAAGTTCTACCCAGCAGCTACCAAATATTTGTTGCAAGCAATTGAGAAATGGGATAGAGAAGATCAGGATCTAGCTCAGGTTAGATGTTTGTAATCATTTTTGGCAATTTATGGAATTCCTTTTATCCCTTATATTTATTGTTCTGGCAGGAGCATAAAGTTGTTATTGTTGTGTATTTATCCTAGATCCAATGAGCACATTTTTTCTGGATCATCTGGTATAATATCTCCTTATGTCCTTTCTCCTCATAAATTTTAAAGTAATTTTTAACTGATTAAAAGACTTCTATAAAAAATTGATGTCGTGCATGATGGAACTTTAGAGATGACTAATTGATAAGGCATTTCCTGTTAAAATGGCTTGGTGAATTGCTTTATAAACCGAACAGGGCAAGAAACAGTGGGAGGCTTCTATGTATGCCAATTTACTTGTCTTGGTTACCTCAAGCTATTGATGCTAATTAGTGAAAAATGTGAAATTGTACATGCATTGCACTCCTCACGATTGTGAAGTCCAAGTATATACATGTGATGCTCTCCTTACGATGGCAAACTTGTTTCAACTACTTATAGTGCAACAGCATTAAAATGAGTCACAAAAAATTTGTTGCCATTTCCATTATTCATAACCTGGATGTCCTAATCATCATCTAAATTTTCGACAACATTTTGGACTCAAGATGGTGTGACATAATTCGTTACAGAATTAAATTCTATGGTGTTTGAGAATGAATGCAATGTACCAGTCTGTGCCTCGTCTACCGGCTGGACCGATAAGTATTACCCATGCCGTGTTGGTCCAGGTGGTTTCACAATCCATGTGATCAAGATTTAAGTTCTTAGATTTAGTATATGTTTGTAGGCACACAGCCTGCACATGTAAAGATGATAATCTCCCATCTTGGTCTTGGTCTGCCAGAATTTGTTCAATCTCTACCATTCAATTTTCATAGAAGTCCCACTGTTCAGACTGCATCACTATACTGTTATCAGTAAGATCCTGAACAGTTTGTAGATGATGTTTGGATATTGCTATTGGTCCCATTACTCTAATAAGTTGAAAAGAAAATTGTTGAAATAGATTATGTTTGTTTTTTCTGTCCAGCTACATTTTTATTGCCTATTGTACTAGTTTTCTTATAAACTTCCCTCTAATTTGACAGGTGTATAATGCTCTTGGAGTGAGTTACATCCGAGATGACAAACTGGACAAAGGTATTGCACAATTCGAGAAGGCAGTGAAGCTTCAACCCGGCTATGCCACCGCGTGGAACAACCTAGGCGATGCATATGAAAAGAAAAAGGACCTGAGAGCTGCTCTAAAAGCATTTGAGGAGGTGCTTCTTCTGGATCCAAACAACAAGATAGCACGGCCACGACGAGATGCCTTGAGAGAACGTGTCCGATTGTACAAGGGAGTCTCAATCAAATCAGAAGAGCGATGATTCTGTTTTGGTTGCCTGTCATCACGATAATTTAAATTTTGGTATCACCATAATGCCTTGAGAGAGCAGCAAGTTCAATCATGGAAGAAGTCTACTCATACGAGTGATGTGGTTCTCCGTGGCTTGCATGTATCATCGATGATCTGATTTTGAGGACTGATCTGGCCAAGTAGTTTACCCCTTTAAGGTGAGAAAATTTATCGTTTACTCCAAATGTTGTCAGTATACTTGCATTCCTTAAGCCAAGCTTTGAACTAAGAATCTTATTACACCGTGACTATATTTTAACTTGCATTCACTTTGTTCCTCTCTAGGAAAAAAAAATCAAGAAATATGTGATTGGTTTATAGTGGTTGAATTAATGTTCTATATTCAGTAGAGTTGATCAATCCATAGCTGCACTATGTTGTTTGTAAAGCCACTCATTTCATGTCTCCCTTTTTGTTGGTGGTGTCTCTTCTTGGTTCACATGACAATGCTCCTGTTAGCTTTTATCTATATATAGAGAGAGAGAGAGAGAGAGAGAGAGTGAGAGAGAGAGAGAGAACTTGATCCTTGTCTGATGTTAACAGGTATCCTCTATATTAAATCTGCAAAGAATAATGAAGACGAAAGTTTAGGCAGTCCCACATCAATCAATGTGGGACTCCAATGCAAATGATGTGGATATAATGTGGCTGTGCATGTGCATGTGCATGTGCATGTGATTATATTCTGGCCCATATGCTTCCACACCGAAGCAAAAATTGCTCTTTTGGCATTTTAATTTTATATTTGTTTTTTAATAATATCTGATGGTACAATTCGATATATTATTTATATATTGATATAATAATAATAATAATAATAATAAGACTGTTATTTTTTTAATTATTTGGAATCGGCTATGTGTATCTTTTTATCGTGATTGAGATTTATAGAAAACCATCATAATATATCGGTCATAATTGTAATACAGCATATGTTTTGCTATGAAAAGCAGCACAATTATGAAAGGCCACTTTAGCAACTATAATGAAGTCTCTTTAGAGCCATTATATCCCCATAAATAAATTTCGATGAATATAATATTTAATATCATAATTATGTCGAACATTATTAGCCAAAATAGTTTTTTTATATGAGTGAAGATATATTTTCAAATTATGATTCTTTTACGAGATGAATATTAGTTAGTCTTAAAGGGAGCTGATTAATTCTCGACTCTTCACATCCGTTTAGGTTCAATAATTTATAATTTAATTACTTATGTATCTCATCTACGGTCGTAACAAATGATATTAGAATGATATAATATTAAACTAGAGTATGAAAGGATTATCCGTAAACGAATAACTAAAGACCAACGAACGAAGACATTTTTGCCTTTGAACTATGCTTATCCTTACGAGGATATCAGCCTTAGATGAAAGGGACTGTCATGTCCCAATTTAATTTTATTTCAGAAGTGGGCAAAGACTTGAATTGGCTTATAAATACGACTCCATACATTTACTACCACTTAAGGTTAACGGATAAGTTTTCCTATCTAAGTCTGATAGTGACAACATATAATTTGATGTAATAGAATGTCGTCATCGCACATTAACAGCATCTCAAAAACATGATTATTTCCATGCTTTACATTCACACCAAATAATGCATTCCAAGGAAGAATTATACACTTCACTGAAGAGGTTAGAGGCTTATTTTAAACCCTCTTCACGAGAGTAATTGTTCTGTACACAGCACCATACAAGACCCAAACTGCAGTTGGTGTGAGCTACAGACCATTTGATGCTCCTACATGCACTTCCTCTTCAACACACTGGACTTACTGCACTGATGTGGGTAGATGAGATCGGCATCGGTGGCATGAGAAGCCACTGCTGCAACAGATTTGCCCAGCTGCTGCCTTTGGGGGTTGCTGCTGTCCTCCACTGCAGTGGATCTCCTTGACCTGTTCTTCCTTCCTGGTGCAGTAGAGAGTGGGATGAAGACTCCTGTTCCTTTGCTCTCCCTTCTTCTGTAGGCCACCTCGTTGGTGTGTGGCGGTAGCATCAACATCTGGGGCATGTAAGGAAGCTCCTGAAGGAAACAGCATGAAAGTAAGCCACCGTAAAACATTCCATCAAACAGGTGGTGTGCATTTCTCTGTGATCCACCTACCAGCAGCACCATGTCATGGACTCATGCATCCAAAACCAGCTGATGGTACTTATCACCAAGTGACAAGCAAGAGAAAAGTTGTGTAGTGACTACAGCATCAAATTTAATATCCTCTTCAATTATTGTACACAGCTCCAATCATGGTTGGATTCGTCAAACTTAGTTTTGAACGATCAATAACACTAAGATCGGAGCAAACCAAGAAAGAGAAGGGAGAAAGGCTCGCAGTAGCAGAGCAAAGTCTCGTTAGTCATGGCTGCAGAAAGCAGTGAGGAAACTGGTGACCAACCTGAACCGGAAGCGTCGAACACTGCGCCGGGGATTCTTCCTCGTCCTCCATGATTAGCAGCGCCATCCGCTTGCTTAGATCTGCAAAGAAGACATCATCTTCCACTTCCATGGCCTTCTGGACCTTACGCTATAAAGTACCCACCGAGAGAGAGAGAGTCCAAATCCTCACACCATATATCCCATGTATCGGCTAATAACTCGTCCTGGTTCTCTTATCCATCTTTGGTTGGCCATGGTAGCCTTTAAAGGCGAAGGCCGGGGATGAGGAGCAGTGGAGGAGCATGGGGATCGGAGGGACACGCGGGCCCGGAGGGCAGCTGGCCAATCCCATCCTCTTGTGACCCATAAAAGGATAGATAAAAGGTCGAGAAGAGAAATCATGGCATCGGATGCAAAGGTACAAATGGATGTGAACTGTGGAGAAGCGTGCAAGGTGGGCTTCTCTCCACGTCAAGAAAGAACTGCTGCTTCATGCGAACTCGAGTTCGTGAGGAAGGCTTCTCTCCACGTCGAGCAACTACTACTGCTTCGTATGAGTACTCTTCCGTCTTTTGAGGGAGGGAGACGCTTTTGGTGGCTCCTTTGGTCCTCGGAGTCGGAGGTCAGCAAGCCACCGGAGCTCGTGACCACTAACCAGTCTCGGACCACCTTCATTTGGTAAGAGATTCGGCTATCTACATACCTCACTCACTATGGAGATAAAGATGACACGCTTTCCCTTCCCCAACGCGTATTGTCAATTCTCCGTCCATAATATATATATATATTTATATATATTTATATATATATATTTATATATATATATATTTGAATCGATCAACGTCGAGGGATGAAAAGTCATTATTGATGATTCGAAGCAAACTTTTGAAGATGATAATTATCTTTGCTAATACGAGTTTTGATGACTGATAGTAAGATTTGGTGATCAACTCATATCTTCGCGAACTCTTCCTATTTCACTGGGATTTCATTTCATAAGGGTAAAGAAGAATTAACTTTTTTTTTTTTTTTGCTTTCTGAAAACATTTTGCACGCTTCTCTTTGTTTGATTAGAATTAGATAATAGATCACTTGCATTGCACATACTACTAACACAAATTCAAGTACTAAGCTTCATATGGTGTTTTTGGGTGTCTGGATAAGCTACCGGTTGCTCCTATAGTTCCGAGTGCCATTTGATGGATAACATTTGAGAGTTGGGGGGGGGGGCAAAGTTGATCATCTTGTTTTGTAAGTTTTCCTGAACAAAATTAAGTTTAGCAATATCAGAACACCTCAAGTCAGATCCTTTCTCCCTAATAATTGACTTGTATGCTACAATTTATTATCATATATTACCTCACATCCACACAAAATTAATCTTAAGTGAAAAAAATAAAAAGGAATTGTGCTTAGATACAACAAGAATCAGATTGACATCATGAGAGGTTGGAGGCAATGGCAAAGTTCCATTTAAAAGTCATGAGCAGACAATCTACATAGAAAGTTCCATACCTGATCAGCTCTTTTAACTCTTCCATTGAAAACCTTCAGACTCCAACTCTCTTTCTTGCCATGCTGCAGTAATGACTCAGAAAAAAAATTAGAGAAAATTGTCCCACATAACATCGAAGAAAATGTCACAGGAGGGCTTCCTGATGCTCGGAAAGCTAAAAACACTTCTATATAGTTCCCAAATGGATTACCACGGTAGGCACCACAGTTGAGAAGCTTCACGAGCCATCGGTTGTATCCATACTCGTGATCCCATCTGCAACCCCTTTAAAGACAACTCGCAGTTTCCTCAGGCACGATGTTTTCTTGTCATTTTTCTCGGATGTACCACTGGCATGAATGACATCCTTTGCAACTTTACCCATGAGGTCAAACAGGGGAAGCTGGAGATTTGATCGTGTCATTTCTTCTAGTACCGGGGGAGACTGCATGTAAAGATTTTTTCCTCGACATGTGACACTAGCTTTTGACAGATGAATGTTAGGATGTTCGCCAAGTAATCTGATGAACTGTGACATTAAAAAAATAAGCAACAGATGATCAGCATAATGCAGACAAGAAAAAAGACTTCACAAAAAGTAAGGTTACGTATCATAGGACAAGTCATTTAGTTGGTGCTGCTGAAGAAACTATGCAGTATAATCAAGAAATCTCAAGATCTGTTTGGCACATTCTTGGAAAACATCAACTCAGACGTTTCCTTTTATCATCTACCAGTCTAAAGTTTATGTACTAGAAAAGTATTATCCACAATTTTATGTAACAATGCATAAAGGATTACTCAGTGTGAAATGCAGAAGTTGATGATTAATGACAGTTTCACGGGCCCTCTTCAATGTCTTTGATTAAGCAGAGATGATATATTATGTGACAAATGAGACTCAGAGACACAAGCATCATCCATTTTGAATCTCAGTAAAATACTCTCACAAAAATTTTAAGTAAATTAGTGAATAGAAATTTTCATATGCATTACTTTGTTTGATTGTTATATGCCAGTATCCAATATTTCTTTCATTAACCATAAGGTACATGAACCTCAAATCAGAGTTTCCATATGCTGGACAAATTAGCATGCATATCCTTCAAGATTCTTTATCGTTGACTGATAGGGTAGTCAAGATAGATAGACCTGATATTCACAAATACACTCCAAGAGAGAGCAAATGCAACAGTCAAGTTTAGGTCAAACATGAGAGTAAATCAGACTTTTCTTGTAAAGAGAGGACTAACATGGACAAATTAGCAAACGATCATGCTTTCGCCAGTCTCTAATGAGCATCAATTGTAGCACAATGCAAATTTCTTGTCTAGGAGTAAAAGTATCTAACATCATACTAGTGATGCAAACTGACAAGAATGTCTAGTTTTTCTGATATCCCTAACAATCCCATGACCACCCAATTGGGTTGTTTCAAAGAAGACTAGGACTCAAACAGCCCTGTCCAAACAAGATTCCCAACAAGTTGACTTCAGCAGGGGACAGCATTTGTTCGATTCCTGAAGATCAGGAATCACACAAACTCCTAAAGGGTTCCTTGACAGCAAGGAAAAACAAGATCATCCATTATTATCAAAAATTGATTGACGGCTACATTTAGGGATAGAATAGTATCGTCATTAATGTTTAAGTAGGGTTTCAAACTTCAAAAGTCTTTTTTTCTATTTTCAGTATTATGTCATTATTTCTCATTAATCAAATAAAGTTTTCCTTGACTGTTTACTTAGGAGGCTTTTTCTCTTCCTCAAACCACAGGCAATACTAATGAATCTGACCTTGCAAAAGACCAAATTTTTTAAGAAAAATTATAGTGCAACTCTTAAGAGAAGAAGGTTATCAAAAGGTTAAGTTACCTGCAAAAGCGTAGTGGAAGTGTCCAGCTCAACAAGTGTTCCAGGCCCACACACTAGACAATCTGTGTCTCTGACAAAATCGGTTACTTTTATGTGTGTTCCCTCTGTTCCATTGTACCTAAAAAAGTTGTTGATCAAATAGTTAGAAGAAATGAATGGTAATCAATTCAGTACATAGTAGCTGAGATATACTGGGGAAAATGCTTCTCATCATTTCCATAACTCCAGTTAAACAAAACTTTTAATTTCTTAATCTCGTAAAGCCTAGAGAAAAAATTAACCAGAAAAGAGATTAGAGATTTTGTTATTAAAGGCAGTTATCCTCAGGTAAATACACCTGCAAAGCAACAAAAAGGGCAAAAAAGATTTATGGGGCCAAACTTGAATTTTTATTGGATGGATCAAATTGCTAAAAGATCAAAAGGTTGCATAAATTAATCTGACAAAAGTTGGATATCTCATTCACGTCTACTTAATCTGGCAAAGGATCATATCTGACTAGAATTATGATGTTGTGATCTTGTACAAAAGTAGAGTAGGCAGTCGATCAAGGGAGCAAAATGTAAATCAGTGTGAACAAATCATGGAAGTTACTCTATGTTCTATGTAGGCCAGTGCATCTACAGGATCTATGTGGTAGCACAGACATTAGTTGGGCATTCAATACAATCAAGTCTGCATTAACAACTTAAATGACACGATGTTGCAACATATATATTTTAGTTCCAGTCACAGCCTTCCAAAACTTCTTTCTAAGACTCTACATGACCCAATCAACACAAAAGATCATATTACAGTTTGATCAATTCAATCTTACATTAAAGAAAAAAGATTTAGGTTCAAGATGTACAATAATATTGCATCACTAGGGACTTGTTTTATTCATATATGATATTTAAAACTTCAATATTGCACAGCAAAGTCCAATATTTTACAACAAATGTAATTTATCATCGGCCTATTTCATCAAGAAAGTGAAATAAGTATGAGGAATGGAAATTTTGAAGAAAAAGAGAGGAAAAGGAAACAAGAAGAATGAAACGATAAAAAAACTCTCACCATTGTGGAGACAACAATGAGAATTATTGTTCCAAACAGAAGTATTTCCAGAAAATATTTTTTTAAAAAAAGAAGACTACTGTTTGTTAAATTTAATCACAACCATAACACCTTGATGAAGCCACAATTTCTAATTAAAAAGTCCAAACTCTTCTCCAAATATTTTATGAGCACTGAGTTCTCAAACTTAAACTGAAGCAGAAGAGGTAACTGATTCTGCATAGAGTGCATCTTAAGGTATTGTTATATTCATATATATCTTAGCAGAAGTGTACCTTGAAGGTCTGTACAAGGTTATCATTTCCTTGCAAACAAACTACAATAAGTAATATGCCAGCTACTTACATGCAAAAACATGATTAAATTATACAAGTAAATTCAAACTTCTCCTTCATTATAAAGCTCACTAGAGTTCGATTAACAACTACACCAAATAATCTCAACATATTGTTATCTATTATCTCTGGAACCTTTGGTTACCAACATTTTGTAACAAAAAAGAATATCCATGATTCCAGGTTAAGAAAAGATGTTTATAGGTTATCAGGATGTAGCAGTGAAAGGAATAAAACACTGAGATACTTCTTAATCACAAGAAAAGATATTTCTACTGTAAGTAGACATGGATCTCTTAATTCTTAGAAACACTTGTAGCATGTAATCTTTTCAACAAATTAGGCATGATCTATGACACTAAACAACCAGTACATGTCCAAATTAAAATTTATAAATTCAGTAATGTAAACAAATAAATATCATCATACATGTTGAAACAATTAAAACCATCTAAATGTAACTATCCGAAATAAAGGTTGAGTTCATATAATAATATTTAACAACCATCAGATATAATTGATACATATTTCCTTATGACGATCTCCAAATTTCTTTCCAGATTTTTTTTCTTATGACACCAACAATCCATCTCCATGCAAAATCCGAAGCAATGGCCCTCACGTGAGGGCCATGCGACAAAGCACGTGGGAACACAACGGGTGTGGTGTCGTGTCTCACAAATAGAAATGAAAATAAATAATAAAAGACACAACTGGATATGTGTCGAACACGTGTCCGACCATGTTGACGACGTATCCACCAAAAGCACGTGTCTGTGCTTCTTAGCTTGTAAGTATAAGTTCCCTTTGAGGCAATGTGATGTCCAATTCATACAAACTCAAAAGATACAACTTTCATGTGAGGCTTGTAATAAGTCAATAGAAAACAAAAGCACTCAAACTGATGACAAAGAAATGAGGAAGAAAAGATCACGTGAAATAGTTGCATAAAGTTTTGCTGCATCCAGACACTATCTTCAAGGCTTCCAATGCACAGGCAGCAGATATAATTGCATTCGTAGATGCAATAGCTGGAATTATATTCTTCACCACACCCTGCAAAGTGGGATGTACAGCGCATAATATGATGAAAAAAAACCGAAAGAAGATAACTGACAGAACAGAGAAAATTCATGTATATTGTTCTCAGTTACTGTAATCACAAAACCAAAGAGAACAAAAATGACATTCAAGGATTATATTTTGTTCCCCACGAGATGCATGTAAAATCATAATTGGTGCAATGATTGCCTGTTTAGCAATGGCAGGGACCATGTTTTCTGGGGCACCCACGTCTACCCAATCTACTTACACCAGGTTTATGTAACCTTTGATTGGACTTCGGGCATGCGCAGGTAACAAAGTTGGTAACAGAGTCAGATTTAGGTTCAGGTTTCAGTCAGGATGGGTTTTCTCAGGTGTCATGGTCCACCTAACCCACTTGAATTGGGATCGAGTACCTCTTAATCTGAACTTCTAAAGAACAACTACTGTATAAATATGATATTTTTAATTCCAAAATTGAAATGCAAATAGTTTAAGATATTACATCAAAGATCAACTAGAATTTCAATATGAAGCAATTTAAGAATGAAAAGCATGGATTCGGAACTCTTCATGGACAACGAATAGAAGAAAAAATATTATGCTGAAAAGCAAAAAAACATATCAATAAAGTCAAAATATTGCAAGCACCACACGTGCTCCATCCAGAAAGCCAGAACATGGGGGTAACTGAAAGTAATTTGTATATTAATGGTGTGAAATATCTGGAGAAACATCCAGCTTTTCAAATAACATTAGATTATATATACAATTACAATTATCTATAAGTAAATATGCTTGTTCACATGTGCACTGATAATATCCATACATTCATGTGATGATATTCCTTATAGCATAAAACATCTAAACTATTTGAGAGGCATACCTGTGTCAGAGAATATGTTACACCAGTAATACCAAAAAGTTCAGCTCTCTTGAAGGCCTGATCAAGATATTCAAATGAAACATAAATATACAAGAATATCATATTAACTGAAAAAGGAACATACATCACAAGTAAGCAACCTGTGAGTAAACCCACTGCATATGTTCAGGATCATCAGCATCAAAATCTTTCCCATGATGGACCTATTAAAACAATAATCAGAATGATAATAGCAGAGGCAAAAAAAAAAAAAAAAACACACGAAAGAATGAGGAGAAATTTTAATTACCTCGCCCCATTTGATCAAATGTGCATACTCAATACAATGAGCAGCAGTTCTAGGTGTCTCTGCTAAAGTGCATAGAGGAAACTTCACTTGTGGTGGGAAAAGCCAGATGTTGCACTCAAAACAAGGTGTCCTTCCAGGCAAAATTACTCTAGCATGGCCCTTAAAACCTTCAGTTCCACCATCTACGATGGGTTTAATTGTCTCGGGAAGAGGCTTGTCATCAGTATCATACTCTAGATTTCCCAAAAACGATGAGACATACTACATCAGATGGAGAATGAACAGAAGTCACTTCTAGACAGATCAACATTAGCATAATGAATGACGGCCACTACTAGAGATCTACATCAAATTGACATTGCACTGTACTTTATAAGCCTATATCACCAGAAATAACTAACAAGGTAGCAATTTACATTTTGGGACACAATCTGGATCATTAAACGTTCGATGTCAACATTTTCCTGAAGGCCTAAACAAACATAAACACATTGAATAGATGGCCAGTATTTATGTTCAAGCTGGCCATCCTCGTAAAAAACCTTGCATCTTCATATACTATCCACATATGCACCAACATATATATGTATATAAATTTGTATGTGTTCCACATTCTAGATAATTGTATTTTTCCAACTAACAAATCTGAAGTTCACTCCTATGATAAGATGTCCCAAGATGACTCGTGTTCCTACTTTTGTTTGACATACCAGAGCAATCCACACTTCACAACACAGTACCGAGCATCAAAATAATGTAGAACCAAGAAAAAATATTTTTTAATTTATATATATATTAGTTTGACAATAGTTCATAAAGCATTATGCAGGTTTATGTGCACATGAGATCTACTAAAAGCCATTCTGATATTGCCAGTTGTCACAAAATAGTACCACCACAATCAAAAGCATAGAAATATATACAACCTGCAAAATCTTCATATATTGTAAGAATAACTAATGTGTCACAAATCCCTGTTCTATCTGTTTTAAAATGTATATATGAGTTTCCACAGGTTTCACCAGCTACCACATAACTTCAGAATGTCTCTACGAGACCATGCTCACTCTATTAGAGCAAACACTAATTGTTTAAAATAGTCTGAAATTTTCAAAACATGTACATTGTCATAATTAACAGGAAATCCTATATTAAGCTTGTCGACCATGATATCATCTAGGTGCCTAAGCAACTTAATTAAAAGACAATACTACATTAAGCTCGTCAACTGTGTATCATCTAGGTGCCTAAGATACAACCTTTTATTAGGCTATATCCATTGCCAAGACCCACCTAGGTTATTTGGCAATCTTAACCTATAAATATACTCATATTTCACATTCAATCTAAGTCACTCAAAGCATGGTTCTCTGTGTCACACATCAAATACCCAAAACGTCAAGCTACGATCCAAAGAATCTCTTCTTTTTCTCAACAAATGGAACAGTACAAAACTAGAATACATAGAGTATGGAAAGTTCGCATAACAAATTAGACAACTTACCAAGGAAGCCACAAGCAACGGAATTTATATAGCTTCGAGCATCAATTGAATCAAGACCAAGGACAATTATATTGAAATCATTATAGAAGTCTATGTCCTTATCCTCAATCCTGCAAAAATGTGGGGTAATATTCACCCCACTAATTCTTTTCATAACACGCTCTGCTGCAACTTCTGCCTTGGACTTCCCAACATCCTGAAGCCTACACCATCAAAACAAAATACTTTAGAATATAACCCTCATGAATATGAGGACATGAGGCAAAATCTGTTCACAATGTGGAGAAAAGATGAAAGGAGGATTCTTACACGAGAATCTCAAAAAAGCATGCCCTTTGAGAAATATAGCAATTAATTATGCAATTTATCATTCTTCGGATTGTTCTCACAAGACAACCTATGCATGTCTAGAGTTTCAATCTATTTGCAGCTCAAACTATAAAACCCTATAAGAGATGTATAATTGCTGAAAGAGATACAAATTAGACAGCCCACACAATCATGTTAAACAGGGATTATATATCTCTTTAATACAGAAAATTTGGCCTTTTTTCTGGAAGGGATGTCAGGAGTAAATCATAGGTTTCCTCCATACCAGGAGTATGGTAGTTAAGAAAAGAAGCGTCCATACCAAGCAACGCTACAAAGTAAAATCAAAGATCATACTAGAGATGAGAATAAGATAAATATATACGATCATACTGTTCATACTCGATATCATTGTTTCGTTCATCTAATGCACAAATCTTCAAACATATGATGGGCATCGTCCAGAAAGGTAAACTGACAGGGAGTACAAATCGACCTGAAAAGGAACTGTCGGTTGAGATTGGAGACCTCGATGGTGTCCATATCAATGACATCGATGTTCTTGAATCCTGACAAGGCCAAGTCCTTGAGCAGCTCGCAGCCCAAACCGCCGGCCCCGACCACAAGCACCCTCGCGATCTCCCCGATGTCCTCCCTCAGCTGCAGAAATCGATCAAAACGAAGATAATAAGAAAGTAGGAGGACATGATCGATGTCTCTTTCTAGAGTAACTGCGATCGAGGCTCACGGTGGGGCTGGGCTCGAAGTCCTGCCCGACGATGTTGCCGGGGCGGGCGAGGAGCTTGTCGACGTCCCTCCACCTTCCGGGATCCGACGAGACGTCCGCCATTGCTTACTCCCTCAGCGACTCGCTGCTGCTGACGTTGTATTATCTTCACGGCTGTGGGAGAACAGCAAACCCCAACGAAGAAGACGCAGCGGCCGCGTCTCAAAGTAGAATAAGTGCTGGTACGGTGGACCTGCGGAGCAGCAACCTTTGGTCTAAATAGAGGTCCACCTATTTGTTCCTCACCCCCTAACCAATGCCTTAAGATTCCGATTCACGTTTATGATTTGTATCAATGAACTCAATATAAACTACATCTATATTTATTTATTTATTGATATTGTATGTAATGAAAAGAATGATACAAAGTTTTTATAATATTTTTTTATTTAGATGTAATGTCTTCTATATAAATGCAAACATAATAAATAACTTTTTATGGGTTCATATCCATTTTTTATCATTGTATCCAATGGAAAAGGAGGGGGTAATTACACATTACCATAATATTTAATTAAGATTCGTATTTCGATCTTTATATTTTAAAAAATAACATTGGGCTCCCTACACTTAAGATCAAACATTTAATCTCAATTCTCCATACAATATTTATCACATGCAAAAAAAACAATGAATGAAAAAAATAATTTTTTATTTTTATTTTTTAAATTATTAAATTTATAAAAACTTTATTAATTTTCTCTTTTACTCTTCTTTTCAAACTAGCCTTTTGCTCCTTCTTGCTCGCTCGTCACATATGTCGCTCGCTTGTCGCACATGTTTACCGCAAGTAGTTTGGAAAGAGGAGGAGAAGAGGAAACCAATAAAGTTTATATAAAATTAATAATTTAAAAGATAATAAAGTTATATTTTATTCTTTTCATTTGTGTTATTTTTTACGTGATAATTTTTCCTCAATAGAATTAAGAATTATGGTTAAATATTTTACCTTTGTAAGTATATAAACCTAGTACTATTTTTTAAATAATAGAGACCGGAATACTAATTATAGTTAATTATAAGGGGTAATATGTAATTATCCCCAAAAAGATATAAGAATTTGGAAAATGACCCCTTATGTATATGAATGAAAACATTGTAATGATGTTTCATAATTTTTAATCTAATGTTGATGCTTATCATGTTGATTGTATCAATCCCTATTTGAAATGACTAAATGTCAGTTGATAATATTTGTGTTTATTGGGATGATGATCTTCTTAATGATGCATTATTCTCAACAAGACTGCTAATTAGAATAGAATTATCCCACCAAAGACAAATAGGTGGTCATCATATATTATTGATAGAGAAGTTACTCATGTTAGAAGACAAAAAACATCCAGGTGGTCATTTGATTTGAATAACCCAAGTTTCTTAGATAAAAATAAAAAGTAATGATGTAATTGAAATTGAATTGGCTAAAATATAGATGTCATTTATAACGTTTTTAATAGTTTTATAGTGTTTTTAGCACTTCAATAAAAAATACTTAATACTATTAATTAAAAATATTATAAATAAGTTAAATAGAATAAAAAATACATTATAAACTATTTAATATACTACCATGATTCAAATAGATATTTATAGTTGATTATGAATAACATCACCCAAGTGATATAAAGTCTTATCTAAAAATACTATTATATTTAAAAGTTCAACAATAATATTATTATGTTTAATAGTTTAGGAATAATATTCTGCCAAATAGGCATCGTGTTAAGCTTGGAAAAAAAATTAAATGTAGATATAAAAGTGCTAAGAAAATTATGCTAACATATAGGGCTGCAAAACATGAAAATTAAAAAATTAAAATAAAAGGAACAAATCTAGTGGAAAAATTAAATGGTGAGATAAGTAGTATAAGATATAATGCAACAAATGAGAAGAACACAAACAAATAATAGAAAACGAGACATTCATAAAGAGAAACGACACTCACTCTAAAGAGAATACAATCAACAAGAAAAGATCGACAAGTATTCTTGGGTAATCAACGAATGTGAATGTTTTATCTTTGGGTAATCAAGAGAGATTTATCTTTGGGTAATCAACGAATGTGAATGTTTTAGTTTTTTCTAGGGGAGTGAGGGTCAACGGGACTCGGGTCACTAGGGAACAGATCGATGAGAATAACACAAGGAGAAAAAAGAGTCGATGAGAGTTACAACACAAGAGAAAATGAAACAATCGACGAGAGTTTAAGGTTTAGGGCACAAAAGAAGAAGAAATATAATAGAAGCAAAATAGAGAGAAAAAGTCATATTTGGGCGCGAGAGGAGTTAAAAACAACCTAATTTAGGATATGAGAAAATAAAAAACAATGATGAAAGTTTAAGGTTTAAGGCACGATTGGTGTGGCTTATGAAAGAAGAGAAACCTTTAAAATCAATAAAACTTTTTTTTTTAGAAAATTCATCTTATATAATATCTCTAATAATCTATTTATTCTATTGAATAAAATTATAGAAATTCTCTCACATATCTTTGTTAAATTTAATTTTCACATATATTCCCTTCATCTCTCTAACTCAAGTCTAAAATGGATTTCATGTGAATTCTCATAAAATAAAGTAACATGATATCAAGATATCAAATGATCCACTGTATGATTTGATCTTTAATTTATAGTACTAAGTATTTGCCCACCAACTCTCTTTTTGAAATTGCATTTTCAATCTTAGATTATTTAAAAATCATCTTTATCAGACTCCAAAATCCAACTAGTAGTAACAATATCTTTGCCCAATATGTCATGCCTTTGAGACCAATAATAACTAGAAGTAAACCCATCAAATGGTGTGCAAAGAAATAAATCATGATAGAATAGATTATTATAAATAAGGGGAGTATTTTGTGGCAATTATTATAATGAAATAATGCTGGCTGGGCCTCACAATCTCACTCTTAACTTTCCTCTCTCTCTCTATCAGCTCCTCTCTCTTGACACGGAGAGAGAAAGAAGAGATCCCAACGGCTAGTCACGAGAAAGATGTCCTTCTCCAACGTTAGATAGAAAAAAAGCAAAAGAAGAGCAGTAACGCAGATGAGAGGCTGGTCAAAGTCTTCATGGCCTGTGTGTGTGTGTGTGTGTGTGGGTGGGTGTTAACAGAGGTAACCCGTGATGTCTCTGTCCATTACCCATTGGAAGTGAAGCCACGCGCCCACATCCCAATAAAGAAGACGAAGGGAGAAGGCTTAATCCTCACCTACTAGGAGTAGGTTCGACTCGGAGTGATCCGAGAGATCAGACATCGCATTTCCCATGCCAAGCAGAAGAAATGGCATCGATGGTTGGTAGTGGACGCGATTGATGGATCGTAATGGCAGTAGGAGCCCTGTCTGTGAGGATAAAAAAGGACGATGGATTGGACGTGGAGTAAATGAGTCGTCAAGGACGGTGTAGGGCAATTGACTGATACCCTCCGTACGTGCAAATCCTGACACCCTTGCATGCCTCGATCCACGCGGTAGATTTGTCGTTTGATTTGGGGAACACGGTTTCAGAGACTCTTCTTCTCCGTTGGAATCGGGAACGGAGATGGGTGAGAGACTTCGAGTCCACCCACCACCTTCCATTGGAAGAACAGTTGTTATCAGTGATTCCAGAGATAGAGAGAGAGAGAGAGAAAGAGATGTAATCGATGTATCAGGACAATTTGGGTCAAAAGTTTTTGGGAGCAGAGACTTATGGAGTCGAGTAAAGAAAGGAAGGAGGAGGAGGAGGAGGAGGAGGAGGAGAAAGAAAAGGTTGAGTGAGAACAGAGGAGGGCATCATTTCATCCTCCCAAGCTCGCCTCCCAAGACTTCAAAGCATCATTCTCTCTTTCTCCTTTTTCTTTTTCTTTCAGAGCCACAGAGAGAGGAAGAGTCGTAGGATTAGCTCCCATCCCCAAGCAGAGGGAACGTGATTTCTGACTCATAAGCATCGGTCATAAGGAGACTGTGCATTCTAATGCTATTACGAGAACAAGGAGTTCATACAAGACCTCATTTCACGCCATGGAAACGCTCGAGACCTCGAGGTTCCGTCATCATCCTTAAGACTGCAATGGCAACTTGCATGTGCTCAAAGCAGAAAAGATTTCTAACCTACTGCAGCAAAAGAAAGAAAGAAGCAAAGTGAAAGACACTTTGATCATTATTACTAGCAATCTGAAGTTTGTGAACACAGTGACACATAACAGGAAAGCTTGATAGCTCCCTCATCTCCACCACAAGTCCTAAAAGAGAAGAACCAAAGTACAGCTCTCAAATCCTTGCTAGATAATATAAAATAAGACCTTTCTATATAAATTGCACCTGAAACATATATATAGTTTCTTACCTAACTAGAAAACAAAGGAGAATAAGAAGAGAAAAAAAATGGTGAATTACCCATTTTTCATGTATCTGCGGCAGAGACTCCACTAAGCCTCTTCTCTTTGGACGACAAATTTCCCCACCCAGTGAACTCGAAATGAGATGTAGAGTGAGAAACACAAGGTTCAAGCAATCAAGCTTGGTTCACATGATCGAGCAACTGCTGCTGGTGTTCTCATCACTGAAGTAGGTGGTGTAGGAATCGCCTTGGTGCGGTGCCGTCGCTGGTGCCAGTGCCGGCGCCGGGGGCATGTTGTAGTACATCGGTAACGGTGGTCGAGAATAACCTATCATTGGCTGGAAGGCGCGATCCTGGGCATTCATCATCATCATCCTCTGCTGCTGCATCTGCTGCTGCTGCTGCTGTTGCATTTGTTGCTGCTGCAGCATTGCAGCCATGTACTGCTGCTGCTGCTGGTATGGATTGGCAGCGGCGATCACCTCGGGCGGTGGCGCCACCATCCCTCCTTGATAATACCCGGGCGGTGGGCCTCCCGCCGGGTGGCCTTGTACCGCCGCGGCGGCCGGAAAGTTCCCCATCTGGCCCATCGGAGCTTGCATGGTACCCATCTGGTGTACTACACCCAGGCCAGGGAGTCCTTGGCCGATCATGCTTGGATTCATCATAAGATGGCCGCCGCCGCCGCCACCACCACCGCCCACCTCGTTCTTCACGAACATTCTCTTGGCTCCATTGACTGGATTGGTGTTGCAGTTCCCAGCTTGGCCACTGGCATTGATGCTGCCATTGCCAATGGGAGCCCCTTTGTTGCTATTAGCGCCATTCTTACCGTTCTGTGGCCCGGCATTACCACCATTCTTCCCCCCACCAACACCATTATTCTTAGTGGCAGATCCACCACCAATACCACCCTGGTTTTGATTTCCACCACCACCACCACCCCCGTTTTTACCACTTCCACCAATACCAATCTTCGGCTCATTGGTATTGCACATGACTTTTTTCTGCACAGGCACATCTGCGCCTTTCTTACCGCTGCCACCACCGCCATTTCCGCCCTTCTTATCCTTCATGGCATGCCCATTCGGCGTCGCAACCGCAGGCTTGATCTTGATGTTCTTGAAGTCGTCGTCGAAGTCAGCGTCATAGCAGTCGAACTCATCCATTTCATCATCGTCGTCGTCATCAAATTCATCATCATCGAAATCATCTTCGTCATCGTAGTCATCAAAGCCCTTGGGAGGCAAGCTGAAGCTCACAGATTTGGGATCCTTCGGTGGTAGGAAGTTGAAGTTTTTCAGCTGAGGCAGCTGCACATCTTTGGACCCTTTCATCTGCTGTAGCTGCTGCAGCTGTTGCTGAAGCAGCAGCTGCTGCTGTGGTGTCGGTTGCG